>NC_083235.1:67168697-67802178 GCF_032191835.1 Heteronotia binoei
CAGGTAAATGACAATAGGTGTGACGGACTCAGGCAAGTTAGCCTGGAAGCTGGGAACAGCCTTGCAACAATTGGCTGGGCCACAGCTATGGTAACGAAAATGTAGCAAATTGAGAGACACTTGGAGGGAAGTAAAACACCTCAGGGTTTTAGATTCAGTTTGGAGTTGGAGCGTGAGTACTGAACAGTGTGGAGACTGGTACTTAAGCTAATCAGTTGTTGTGAGGCAACTGGAAGGTGCTGAGAACAGTCAGTGGGGCTGAGTTCCCTGAGTGGACAGAACTGGATTAAGCTTCTGTCTGTGAGAGAGTTTTTAGTCAGAAGGGGGTCAAAACCAGACACCTTCTGGGAGGACAAACTCTCTGTGGAGTTCTGTCAGAACACAGGGCAGACTCTAGTATAATCTGAGAACCTTCCAATACCTAAATACTGTGACCAGAACTTTAAAGGCTAAAAAGATAAAAGTAGTCTCCTGTGAAAGTAGCAGTCGTTTCCAACTCTGGAGTGATGTTGCGTCACGACATTTTCATGGCAGACTTTTTACGAGGTGGTCCAGCACCTCAAAAACCATAAAGCAGAAAGAAAGCAAATCTATTCCAAATGTCAAATGTGGCACTTTCTGTTCTACTAAGAACTAGATTGCATTGGAGATCTATCTCTTTGATATCCCAAGCTTTCTGAGAAGCAGTTAACTTGAATCAGGGCTTTTTTTGTAGAAAGAGCCAGGTAGGAACGCATTTGCATATTCGGCCACACACACACCTGGATGCCAAGCCAGCCAGAACTGTGTTCCTGCTCAAAAAGAGCCCTGACTTGAATAACATAAATACCTCATTTGATCTGCTTCACAAATCTTGTTTTTAGAAGAAAGATTTCTCAAAGGTTATTCTAATGTAGTAATAAGATACAAAGCAATTCCCCAAAATCTTTTTGGAATTATAATTTTAACAGATACATTTCAATGACAAAGATCTTGTCACCATTGTCCAAAAACTATTAGCCCTCGTGCATTTCTACCACATGTGCAGAAAACCAGCTTTGTCTAGTCCGCACAGCCAGCAACAACTGGAGCTGTTTCTATAAAAATAAAGGTAGTCCCCCGTGCAAGCACCAGTAGTTTCTGACTCTGGGGTGGTGTCGCATCGTGATGTTTTCACAACAGACTTTTTACGGTGTGGTTTGCCATTGCCCTCCCAATCATCTACACTTCACCCCCAGCAAGCTGGGTACTCATTTTATCAACCTCGGAAGGACGGAAGGCAGAGTCAACCTTGAGCCAGTTACCTGAACCCAGCTGCCACCGGGATTAAACTCAGGTCGTGAGCAGAGCTTGGACTGCAGTACTGCAGTTCACCACTCTGCGCACCACCGGGCTGTTTCTATACATTTGTGTTAATCCCAAAGGGTTTAAGTGCTGCTGATACAACGCTTTGCAAATCCTCCCTTCCCTTGAACAATATCTGGACAGAAATCTAGTTTGTTTTTATAAAATTGCTGAACTATTTTACAACACAGCACTTAACACTTCAAGGAAGGGACTTTTTTTGTAGAAAGAGCCCAGCAGAAACTTACTTGCAAATTAGGCCACACCCCCTGACACCAAGTCAGCCGAAACTGCATCCCTGTGTGTTCTTGCTTCAATGCGCCATAGAAGTAATATTAAAATTTATCCCAATACAAAGAAAGAAAGCTAAATATGCATGCATCTGTTTCAGTCTCTGAATATTGCAGAGTGTTAGCTGTGGTAGTCTGTTGTAGCAAAATAAAACAAAAGTAAAGGTACCACTGGAAGTTGTATTCTTAAACTTCTGAGCATCAGCAGCGCTAGGAGCAACATCTGGGAAAAACCTTGTCTTCTAGGCCCAGTTCTTTAGCCCTCCAGGGCAAATGTTTTGACCACTGTGAGACAGGATACTGGACTAGATGGACCACTGGTCTGATCCAGCAGGGTTCTTCTTATGTTCTTAAATAAAAAAGGTAAAAGTAGTCCCCTGTGCAAGCACCAGTCGTTTCCGACTCTGGGGTGACGTCGCATCACGACGTTTTCACGGCAGACTTTTTACGGGGTGGTTTGCCATTGCCTTCCCCAGTCATCTACGCTTTCCCCCCCCCAGCAAGCTGGGTACTCATTTTTACCGACCTCAGAAGAATGGAAGGCTGAGTCAACCTCGAGCCGGCTACCTGAACCCAGCTTCTGCTGGGTTCGAACTCAGGCTGTGAGCAAAGAGCTTTGACTGCAGTACTGCAGCGTTACCACTCTGCGCCACGGGGCTCCTATGTTCTTATATACCTATTGATAAAAAGTAAGGAACAAGCCTGAGGGCAAGTATTACTGTTCCTGTGCTGTATATGTACCAAAAGAAATAGAGGTTTGTGTATGCATATGCACAGTGTTTTAAAGGTTAACAGGAGTTACTGTAAGAATAGAGAATAATCTAATGCATGTAGGTGTGGTACAGATTTTTGTTTTTGTGTTCCTACCAACGGACAGGAGTGTCCAGACCTCTAGCTCTGGCTAGAAGGTGGGGGCAGCTTGCTGGGCACAAACGTTTCCCTAAGTACAGTGTGTGTGTGCTCTAACCAGTTCTCAGCAGAGAAAAGTGGGAGAGAGAGCAATTTAGTGTACTGGCTCAAAACAGTTTTTCCACTCCATTAATTTTATGTATTTGTGCCTCACCTTTTCTCCTGGTAGGGACTCAAAGCAGCTTTGCCTCTTTCTCGTCTTCTCCGTTTTATCCTCCAAACTCTCCTGTGAAGTAGGTCAAGCTGTATGTGACTGGCCCAAGGTCACCAGCAAGCTTTCATGGCAGAATGAAGATATGAAACTAGAAATGGTTCTAAATCCTAGATAGACACTCTAGCCACTAAAGCTGAGTTGTGTGTGTGTCCTTTTAACAGTCTGCTTCCGAAATGCAAATGCCAGGATTGGCTTGACCAGGGGTGGCCAAACTGCGGCTCAGGAGTCGCATGTGGCTCTTTCACACAAATTGTGTGGCTCTTGAAGCTCCACTGCCCCTTTGGCTGGCTTGGAGAAGGGTTTGTCTCTTTAAATCACTTTTCCAAACCAAGCCAGCCAGCAGCTTGAATAAAACATTTAAAGTTGCTTTCTTTTCATCTCTTCTTCCTTCCCCCGTCTATTTTCCTTCCTTCCTCCCTCCCTCAGACATCTGATGTTCATGTCTTGTGGCTCTCAAACATCTCACGTTTATTCTATAAAGCTCTTTGTTAAGCAAGTTTGGCCACCCCTGGGCTTGACTAATGTAGAAAATGTCTTCTGCATCCAGAAAATCCGTTGCTTTGCATGATTTACCACTTCTGGATTAACTGGGGAAGGGAGAAAACCAGTTGCTGTCAGCACATGATCCCCCCCCAAATCTCTATGTGATAACCACTCTGGCTGGTTGAGGGGCTCTAGCCAGAGAAGCATACAGGAGGAGACTACATATAGTTGTTGTCTGTGAACTTTGGACCACACTTCCCAATCACTGTTCCCTTGCAAGTACCAGAGTCATGAGATGACCAGCCATGGCTGAGATGTGGTGTCAGCTCGCTGGAGCAGTGGTTATAACAATATCAAGCATCTTTCATATGGACTGCAATGGAGCTGCTACTCCAGGCTCGTTGTGGACATATAGAAATGGGGACATTATAAAGAGAACGTTTCACCTGCATAGCATATCTTGTTTCTCAGCCTCTGGTCCAGGGTAACTGAGTATAGCATTCCAGGAGAGCAGCCAGTGACTTCCTTCCCATTGCTGAAGACATAATAGATGCTCAGGTTGCTCTTGCTGTGGCATAGTTCTGGGACTCTATTTTCATAGCATTTTCACACATGACACATCACACGAACATCATTGGGGGGGATGGCTGTTGTGCTTTGTGTGTGAAGGTTATGCACGTGGGATAGAAATGGGAAACAACATACACACACACACCCCTACCTCCTAGTGCGGTGTTTCCCATTTGCAGGGTCGCGACCCTGTAACAGGCCATAGAAGCCTCACTACCGGGTCACAAGAAAAGTCAAAGTTAGCCCTGCCCCCAGCAAAGCCTGATCTTTGCTCTGCTCTGCTTCCTTCCCCTGCCTCTCTATTGTGCAGAGAAAAGCTAGCCTTGATGATTGACACAGGCTGCAAAGCCTGAGCTCTGTTTGGCTTGCTTCCTTCCCATGTCTCTGTGTTGTGCAGAGAAAAGCTAGCCTTGAAGACTGACACAGGCTGCAAAGCCTGAGTTCCGTTTGGCTTCCTTCCTACTCCCCTTCTCTGTGTTGTGCAGAGAGCAGCTGGACTGCCTCTCCTTCCTTCTCCCCCTCCCAGTGTTTGAGAGAAAAGCTGGAGTTCACTGACACTTTATTTGTTTAAAACAATTTTATTTGGTAACATATGGTAACAATTATATTTCTTGCATCATTAATAACTTCTTTTATCTATCCCATATATTACTTTCTACCCACCACTCCCCCCGTTACTTGACCCCCGCCGGTGTTATTTACTTAAAGTACTAATGTTTAAAGGTACCCTTAACTAATAAAAACAAAAATTAATATTCTTCTTTTTTCTAAGACTTAATCATTACCAAAAATTGTCCATTTTTTTTTTATTTTCCACTCTTTTTCTACATATCTTCTGAACTTTTTCCACTCCATCTTAAAAACTTCTAAATCATAGTCTCTTAAAATTCTTGTTAATTTGTCCAATTCACTCCATGTCATAACTTTTACAGTCAAATCCCATTTCTCTGGTATTTTTTCTTGCTTCCACAACTGCGCATATAATGTCCTAGCAGCTGAAAGCAAGTACCAAATTATAGTTCTATCTTCTTTTGGAAATTTTTTCATTTGTAATCCCAACAGAAAAGTCTCTGCAGCTTTCTTAAATTCGTATCCCAAGATCCTAGAAATTTCTTGTTGAATCATCTGCCAATACTTTTTTGCTCTTTCATAAGTCTACCACATATGGTAGAAAGAACCTTCATGTTTTTTACATTTCCAACATCTGTCTGGCATCTTATTATTCATTTTTGCCAATTTCTTAGGAGCCATATACCATCTATACATCATTTTAAAACAGTTCTCTTTAATACTATGACACGTCGAAAGCTTCATAGAGTTCTTCCACAAATATTCCCAAGTTTCCATCTGTATTTCTTTATTTACATTAATTGCCCACTTAATCATTTGAGATTTCACTACTTCATCTTCCGTAGACCATTTTAAAAGTAATTTATATAATTTTGAAATTAATTTTTTGTTGTCTCCAAGCAGAACTTTTCCCATTTCTCTTTGCTCTTTTCTTATTCCTTCAGTTTTAATATCATTCTCCACCACGCTCTTTATTTGTTGCATTTGAAACCAATCATATTTATTATTCAGCTCTTCAGCAGTTTTCAATTCTATTTTGCCACTTTGTATTTTTAATAGTTGATTATATGACAACCACTTTTCTTCACCCCTCTCAGCTGTTATTTTTATCAGTTCGGCTGGCACTATCCATAACAGTTTTCTCTCATCTCCATATTTCTTATATTTCATCCATGTATTTAGCAAGCTGTTTCTTATATAATGGTGAGAGAAAAAAAAGTCTATCTTTTTTTCCCCATAATACATATAAGTGTGCCAGCCAAATTTATTTCCATGACCTTCCAACGCTAAGAGTTTTTTGTTTAACAACATTATCCATTCTTTTATCCATACTAAGCAAACTGCTTCATAATATAATTTTAAGTCTGGTAACTGAAATCTGCCTCTCTCTTTTGCATCTGTTAAAATTTTCATTTTAATTCTTGGTTTCTTCCCCGCCCAAACAAACTCTGAAATTTTCCTTTGCCATCTATTGAATTGTTTACTGTCTTTCACAATCGGAATAGTTTGAAACAAATACATTATTCTTGGTAGGATATTCATTTTAATTGCGGCTATTCTACCCAAGAGTGACAAATTAAGTTTATTCAACTTTAACATATCTTCATCCATTTTACGCCATAGCTTCTCATAATTATTTTTGAACAAATCAATATTCTTCATTGTTATATCCACACCCAAATATTTTACCTTGGAGGTAACTTCACAGCTCGTTAGTCTCTGCAATTCTTGTTACTTATTTATTTGCATATTTTTACATAGAAGTTTTGATTTTTCTTTATTAATACAAAGTCCTGCCAACTCCCCATATTCTTGTATTTTGGCTAACAACAAATGTGTGACTTGTATGGGGTTTTCATTTATAAACATTATATCATCTGCAAATGCTCTGTATTTGTAAGTAAATCCTTTTACTTTTAATCCTTCTATTTCTTTATCTTCTTGAATTTGCATCAGTAATATTTCAAGAGTCATTATAAACAACAGTGGGGAAAGTGGACAACCTTGACTTGTACCTTTACTAATTATCATGTCTTCTGTAAGATCAGCATTTATACATAGCCTTGTACACTGTTCAGTATATATTGCTTTTATCATTCTTATAAAGCTTTCTCCCAGCTCCATTTTCTCCATTACTGCAAACATAAAATCCCAATTTAAATTGTCAAATGCTTTCTCTGCGTCTGCAAAGAATAATGCTACTTCCTTTTCTGGATGTCTTTCATAATATTCTACAGTATTGACAACAGTTCTGATATTGTCTCTTATTTGCCTTTTGGGAAGAAACCCTGCTTGATCTTCTTTTATAAAATTTATCAAATATTGTTTAAACCGTTCTGCCAAGATTCTTGTATATATTTTATAGTCATTATTTAATAATGAAATTGGTCTATAATTTTTTACGTTTGTGACATCTCTATCTTCCTTTGGAATCAGCGAAATAACAGCTTCCTTCCACGTATTTGGTATTTTCCCTTTTGTTCTTATCATATTCATCAATTTCTGAAGTTTCGGGATTAACTCCTCTTTGAGGGTTTTAAAAAATTTAGTTGTATATCCATCTGGCCCAGGTGCTTTTCCATTTTTCACTGCATTAATTGCTGCTTTTTAATTTTTATTTTTTCAATTGGATCGTTCAAAACTTTACACATATTTTCTGCTAAGGGTGCTTTTTTATCTTTCGTAAGTACTCATCCATTTTTTCCTTCCTTATTTTAACACCTTTAAATAACTTGACATAATACTTAAAGAATTCTCTTTTTATTCCTTCTTGATCTACCACCTCTCTTCCATCCACCACAGTTTTATTAATAACTTTACTTTCTCTCTTTTTCTTCAGTTGCCAGGCCAAATATTTTCCGGGTTTGTTTACTCCTTCGAAAGATTTCTGCTGCAGTCT
The DNA here is from genome assembly GCF_032191835.1 of Heteronotia binoei. Lineage (NCBI taxonomy): Eukaryota > Metazoa > Chordata > Lepidosauria > Squamata > Gekkonidae > Heteronotia > Heteronotia binoei. The sequence continues at coordinate 67,175,956 of NC_083235.1, forward strand.
TTTCAGATTCCATTCCAGTTCTTTATTTAACAAATGTCTCATTTGCGTTTGTAATATTGTAATCTCCCTTATAATTTTCTTTTTTCCCTGGCCTTTTTCTGTTCTCCTTCTTTTTTCTTTATTTCATTTTGAATGTCCAACATCTGTTTTTCTTTTGCCCTCTTATCTTTGTTATTCAATGTAATCAATATTCCTCTCATTACTGCTTTATAAGCATCGCAGACCGTCTGAAATTCTGCATCCTTTTTATCGTTTATTTGGAAGAAAGTTTTAGTTTCATTTTCTAGAGATGTCACTATTTCTTTATTCTGTAATAAATCTTCTTTCAATCTCCATCTTCTCAACTTCTTAGACAATTTTGTAATCCACATTATTGGGTTATGGTCAGCCCCAATTTTAGGTAAAATCTCTGTTTTCTTTGTTATAAGGCCTGTCTTTAGTACCCCACAACATGTCAATTCTGGAAAAAGTTTTATGTCTTGCTGAAAAAAAGGTATAATCCTGCACTTCAGGATTAAATTTCCTCCATATATCCTCCAAATTTTCTTGTTTGACACCACAGGAAATGACATAATTCCTTTCTCCCAGCTCCACCCCCAAAGTCTCCTGGCTCCACCCCTGAATTTCAGTGGACCACGAAGGAGAAGCGTAAAAATAACGGCCATGGGAAAGAAAAATTTGGGAAACCCTGTCCTAGTGCATTTAATACTGCATTTGAATTGGAGACATGGAAAATGTTTTTTAATGCAAATGTCACAACTGAAAACAACCTTTAATGGAGTGATGGCATGAAGCATTTCTTTATAGACAGGTTTGTGAATAGGGTTGCCAAGTCCAATTCAAGAAATATCTGGGGACTTCAGGGGTGGAGCCAGGAGCAAGGGTGTGACAAGCATAGGGAGTTCTGGCCATCACATTTAAAGGGACAGCACACCTTTTGGAATGCCTTCCTTCCATAGAAAATAATGAAGGATAGGGGCACCTTCTTTTGGGGCTCATAAAATTGGACCCCCTGGTCCAATCCTTTTGAAACTTGGGAGGTATTTTGGGGAGAGACACTAGATGCTATACAGAAAATTTGGCACCTCTACCTCAAAAAACAGCCCCCCCAGAGCCCCTGACACCCGCAGATCAATTCCCCATCATTCCCTATGGGAATCGTTCTTGGAGGTGCATAATGGCTGTGGGGGTGCAGCTTCCCCTGCTGGCCAGCTGGCTGGGGGAGGGGGGAAGCCTGTAAAACGGGGGGATCCCCCGCTGGGAACTGGGAATTGGGAAGCCTATTTGTGAAATGTGAAGGTCCCCATCTAGCACCTTTAATTCTGTGCTGAAGCAAGTAGAGTAAAGGGGACAGAGGATGTGTGAGATGCTTATTACAACTCAGCTGTATGTATGCTTTTATCTGTCCTCAGCCTTTTGCATGCACTGCCTTCTCTTGACCCAAGAGTTTTATAACATTAGATAAAGGCAGCAATGTGAAAACAGGTGAAAGGGGAAACTAGTAAGGAAACTGTGGTGAGTAATGCTGGCTCCTACCTCAATAGAGGCGTGTCTGCTATTACATCAAGAGACCTTCATAGGCTTGGGAAATAAAAGAGGAAGGTAGCTCTCTCTCCCATGCCAGCTGGTGATATCAGGGCCTGTACAAATGACTAAGAGGTGCTTTAGAAAAGCACAGAAAGTTCTGCTTGGGAGCACTGGCTATTTTGCACCTATTTCTTTTCATTGAACCATCTGCTGCTCACTTTTCATTTGCTTTCCTTGAACTAGGTTTGCTGAAGAAAAAGATCCTAGGGACAATGGCCCAAGAAGAAGCAGCAGCCCCTAGGACTTTCACAGTTCAGGATAAAGGATGGGCCTGGATGGTCTTAGTAGCCACTGTGCTGGTTCAAGGCCTTACACTGGGCTTTCCTTCCTGCATCGGGGTCTTCTTCAAAGATCTGCAACATGATTTCCAAGCTAGCAATAGCGAGACGTCGTGGTTCCCCTCCATCATGACAGCTGTGCTGCATGCGGGCGGTGAGTATTTATCGGTTTGTTTTGTATAGAAATCCTAGACAATCTGAAAAGAAACAACTAAAACGATAAGCAAGATTTCAGGGCTATCTTCCTTACCACAAGAGACCAATATCCATGTGCTGGAGAAAGTGAGTGGGTGACCATTAGCAAAATTCTAAAATTAATATTCAGCTACAGAGGACAACCAGGGGCATTGGTCTTGTTTTGGTCTCCCAGTTGGTTCACTTCACTTCAGCCACTGCAGACAGCGACTTGGTGGTGACCAACTGAAAAGGTTCCTTGGTTACTACTGACCATACATGTGGGAACTGCTGCTTTCATGAAGGGTGCACACAGATGTACCTCCCAAAAGGGGCTGTTGTGAGGGGCTTTTTGCTGTGTGGTGAACTCTTCTTCCTATCTTTACTTTTCTAATTATACATATGCTTGGCTGTAAATTTGCTGCTGATGTTCACCTCTTTCCCATGTTCAGCTTCAATAACAACAGTGAAAAAAATCAATTTTTGGTATGTTTAGCCACTTTTTAAAAGAGTATTTAAAGTTTGGGCACACCTTCAGCATGGAGGCCATGATCTTGTAACTGCTTGGGCCTTTTGGCACTTAGCACTTGGCACAGATGCCTTCTGCTGGAAACCTGAAGAACTGGTTATTCTTGAGCTCAGTATTTTGAGAAAAGTAGTATCTTCGAGCACAATGGGATGAGGATTCACTATAGGTTCACCACTGAGTGATCACGCAACAGAATTAATAATCCTGGCAGTAACGTGAGTCAGGAGGCGAGTCAACATCAGGCTGTGTATCTCAAATGATGACAAATAATTGATTTACAACCAACTAAGAGTTCTCCTGGGTACATTGAGGTATGCTGTGCAAATGACCTGAGGATTGATAGAGATCACTGGCTGGATGAAACTAGTAAAACATTGAAAAAAGTATAGGAAAAAATGAGAAGGCAAAAATCTCAAACGGCATAAATATTTCTGGTACCTGTTGAGCTGATAGCATTTAGACTACACACCTGTTATTTCAACTGAGTGCATCATAGAAATCATAAATAAATAAATAAATAACCAGAAACAAATAACAAAATGCTGTGAAACTCTTAAAGATATAAGAGCCTTACCAGAAATCTGTGACATCTCAAATGAATACCCCCCCATGGCTCTCAGTGTACTCCACTGGTTCATTTAGGTATCTCAAAAGGGAGCACAGGGTAAGGAAAATCCTGGAGCAGGAACAGAATCCCCTTTTATACCATTTCAGATCCAGCAAAGGTGACGGGTGTGAAGACACTGCCCCCCTCCAATGTAGCCGTTTCCCCCTCATCCCATCCAGCATGGTGTAGTGGTTAAAATGTTGGGCCAAGATCTGGGAGGCCTAGGTTTTAATCCTTATTCTGCTATGAAAGTTTGCTGGGTGACCTGTGGTCTAGTCAAAATGATCTCAGATAACAGGGCTGGGAAGACTCTGAATGACTGCTGTTGTAGGTAATACTGGGTTAGGCTGACTGACAGAGGCCGAGATTGGCCACTGGTTCCCCAGATTGCTGCACTGTATCCAGGGTCATTATCTGAGTCAAACATCCACATGTACAAACCATGCAGCTGACTGTACAGCTGCTGAGTGGGGGGGGGGGGGGTTGGCATGCTGAATGGGAAGATGGGCAAGTGTGCATTCTCTCCCCTTACCAGACAGGGGTACGAGTGGCAAAAAGAGGACTTTTTTTGAGCACAAACACATAAGAATGTAATTCCAGCTGGCTTGGTGTCAGGGTGTGTGGCCTAATATGCAAATGAATTCCTGCTGGGCTTTTTCTACAAAAACCTTGGCAAAAGTATTGTCCAGGGTAGTATGCCCACATAAGGCATCTATATCCATATGCAACCCAACTGGTACTTCAAAAAGCACATTGTTATGGTCCCAGGAAAGTTCCCCACAAAAGAAGAGAGGGTTATGAAAGATGAGAAGCTTGCAAACTGGAGAGCCAGTTTGGTGTTGGAGAGCCAGTTTGGTGTAGTGGTTAAGTGTGCGGACTCTTATCTGGGAGAACCAGGTTTGATTCCCCACTCCTCCACTTGCACCTGCTGGCATGGCCTTGGGTCAGCCACAGCTCTGGCAGAGGTTGTCCTTGAAAGGGCAGCTGCTGTGAGAGCCCTCTCCAGCCCCACCCATCTCACAGGGTGCCTGTTGTGGGGGAGGAAGGGAAAGGAGATTGTGAGCCGCTCTGAGACTCTTCGGAGTGGAGGGCGGGATATAAATCTAATATCTTCTTCTACCTCACAGGGTGTCTGTTGTGGGGGAGGAAGGGAAAGGAGATTGTGAGCCACTCTGAGACTCTTCGGAGTGGAGGGCAGGATATAAATCCAATATCTTCTTCTACCTCACAGGGTGTCTTTTGTGGGGGAGGAAGGGAAAGGAGATTGTGAGCCGCTCTGAGACTCTTCGGAGTGGAGGGCAGGATATAAATCCAATAATAATAATAATAATAATAATAATAATAATAATAATAATAATAATATCTTCTTCTTCTTCTTCTTCTTCTTCTTCTTCTTCTTCTTCTTCTTCTTCTTCTTCTTCTTCTTCTTCTTCTTCTTCTTCTTCTTCAATATGCAGCCTGCAGACTCTGCCTGATCAGTTTGGCCTATAAAAAAAGCTCTCCTGTTTAGCCAGAAATCTTGTTATTTAAGCACTTAGGTGCTTTCCCCCAAATTGAAGACATTATTTACATTAGTTCATGCACTGTACTGTCTCACAATCACACACCTGTCTTAGAGGATTCTTGTGGTATCCTGGCAACAACAAATCTTTTTTCTCCCGAGGCAGTTGCTAGGTTTGCCTGGTCATTCTCAAATTTCTAATGCTTTGTGAAGTCATGTGTGGAATGTCCCTTTCTTTAGCCAGGGACAAAGTAAATCAAAGCTTTTCTACATGAGAGGATTATAAGCGGTCAATGAAATGATATAACTGAGAAATGGAAGCCTAACATCAATTTCTCCTGGTGTTCTTAGATGGACCTTATCTAATAAAAGCCTGGAAGGATTTGCCATTTTAGGCCATACAGCCATAGTGGATCAGAGCTGCTTGTGCTGCTGATCTCTGGTAACTGCACTGAAGGTAAAGTCAGCCTGTTCTCCTTATAACGTGTTCTTTCATAGACTGCAGTACTAGGTTATATAAACTAACGATAAGAAGGAAAGGAGATTTAAGCCAAGTCACAACAATTAATCTTATAATAGGATAATGTTGAGCTTAGCAGTGGGAAAAACATAGTATTTGACCCTCCCCAGTCATGCAGTCTTTTTAAAAATGCTTCTAAGAACGTAAGAACATAAGAGAAGCCATGTTGGATCAGGCCAATGGCCCATCCAGTCCAACACTTCCGTGCCATTAGCATCACAAGTGGTTAAAAGCACAGGAGCACTGATAGAAAAAAATGACAACCTACCCTCCAGTCATTTTCCAGAGGAAAATGGTTACCTAGAAGCTGGACTTTATAATGTTTTGCATGAAACAGAAGGCTGTTAGTTTACTATGTCTGAATTAATTCCAGAGGGGTAGCTGGGTTAGGCTATTTCAGTAGAATAAACAGGAGTCCTAAATAGGCTTCCCAATCCCCAGGTCCCAGCGGGGGATCCCCTGGTTTTACAGGCTTTCCCCCTCCCCCAGCCAGCTGGCCGGCGGGGGAAGCTCCACCCCCATAGCTATTATGCACCTCCAGGAACGATTCCCTTAGAGAATGATGGGGAATTGATCTGCGGGTGTCAGGGGCTCTGGAGGGGCTGTTTTTTGAGGTAGAGGCACCAAATTTTCAATATAGCATCTAGTGCCTCTCCCCAAAATACCTCCCAAGTTTCAAAAAGATTGGACCAGGGGGTCCAATTCTATGAGCCCTAAAAGAAGGTGCCCCTATCCTTCATTATTTTCTATGGAAGGAAGGCATTCTAAAAGGTGTGCTGTCCCTTTAAATGTGATGGCCAGAACTCCCTTGGAGTTCAATTATGCTTGACACACTCTTGCTCCTGGCTCCGCCCCCAGTGTCTCCTGGCTCCACCCCCAAAGTCCCCAGATATTTCTTGAATTGGACTTGGCAACCCTAGTCCTAAAGCAGCATAAAGACTAACTAAATTTTATTTCAGCATGACCTTCCATGGACCATTTCCAAGTAGGTAAATGCTAGTCCACAAAAGCCAGTACTTTTGTTTATGTGTGAACATTACTTTAGTTAAATGCTTTCGGATCATTCCGCCTTTTATCTTTATACCAAAGTCAGGAGCAAGTATTATTACATGCACTTTGCAAAAGGGCGGATGCACCTTGAATATACTTGTCGGCCCTCCAATGAATTTAAAACTTAGGAGAAACTTCAACCAGATCTCCAGTCTCCAAGTTGAGCCCAGTGCTTGTCTATTAGACCACACTGCCTCTCACTATACCTGGGTGTGAAGGACTCTGCTGTTACGTTTCTTCAGGTTATTTCCTCCTCCTGTGCCCCTAACAGCTATGTAACAAATGTAAATTCAGAAGGTGAAGCTTAACCCAGCACACAGAAGCAGTAAAGGGAAAGGCTTCACCTACTGAGTTTTCTCATGTCCTCAGTTAATAGCACAGGAGACACAAACCAGAAAAATACCTTTGCAATTCTAATTTGAATATCCGTGTAGAGAAGCTTGAGTTAACGTGTTGCCTTCTACCCACTAACATTTGAAGAAGAAGAAGAAGATATTGGATTTATATCCCGCCCTCCACTCCAAAGAGTCTCAGAGCGGCTCACAATCTCCTTTATCTTCCTCCCCCACAACAGACACCCTGTGAGGTGGGTGGGGCTGGAGAGGGCTCTCACAGCAGCTGCCCTTTCAAGGACAACCTCTGCCAGAGCTGTGGCTGACCCAAGGCCATTCCAGCAGATGCAAGTGGAGGAGTGGGGAATCAAACCCGGTTCTCCCAGATAAGAGTCTGCACACTTAACCACTACACCAAACTTGCTCTCCGTTGGCTATGCTTTGTCCTGGTGCTTTAAAACTTTGGCTCCAAGCTACGTCTGAGCGGAGAGGAAAGGAAAAGAAAATCCGTCCATCTCCATGACACCCAGCTCTCCTTGTATTTGCTGATTTTAAAAAATCTTTTATGTGTGTGTTTGTGTTCACTCTATAAACAACGTGAGACTAGGGGAAAGGGGCTAATCATCACCGTGTGCTGATCTTTCCATTCACACACACACCAGTGCTGAGGAAACATGAGCAAATTCAGGGTCATTCCAAGGCCATGTGGGAAATAACAGGTTGGTATTACTAAACTGTAAGCCTCATGACACAGCTGACAGCCTGGTGTATTAGGAAGAAACCGTAGATGTTTGGTAGAAAGTAGACGAACCTGGCTAAATCCAGTAGAAACATAAAGCACAGAGAAAAATCTTGAAAAGGAAGGGAAAAGGCATGGTTCTCTTTGCCCCTGAGGTGGAATTAAAGGTCTAGTTTAAATGAGATACTTCTGAAGGGAAAGGGTAGCTGCTTTGCATGGGAGGCCCAGTTTAAATGAGATATTGTGTTGAGTACAGATCCCATAGGAGAGTGCTTTTGTTCTGTCTGTGATTTACTCTGTTTTTACTCTTCAGGAGTGAAAGAAAAGATGCCTTAGACATCATGCCCTGCCTTCTCATACCAAGCTTCTGTTCTTAACGCCTAAATAATTTATTAAAATTAGAATTAAAAAAAGAGAAAGAAGTACTTTTCTCCCTTTCTCACAATGCAAGAACTCGTGGGCATTCGATGAAATTGCTGAGCAGTCAGGTTAAAACAGATAAAAGGAAGTACTTCTTCACCCAAAGGGTGATTAACATGTGGAATTCACTGCCACAGGAGGTGGCGGCTACAAGCATAGACAGCTTCAAGAGGGGGTTAGATAAAAATATGGAGCAGAGGTCCATCAGTGGCTATTAGCCACAGTGTGTATACATATATAATTTTTTGGCCACTGTGTGAGACACAGAGTGTTGGACTGGATGGGCCATTGGCCTGATCCAACATGGCTTCTCTTATGTTCTTAAAAGCCTCCTTATGAGGAATCCAGATAACGACCTGTCTATTTCAATCTTATCTTTGTTAGACTCTTACTTGAAAACCCCAGGGGATTGCTCTAAGTCAATTGCAACTTCATGGCACTTTCCACCATCACTGTTCCAGTCTTCTCATTGACTAGCATTAAGACTCAGATCTCTCTTGGGGCTTGAAAGGGCTGCCATTTTTTTTTCTGATAAGGATTCTATGTATTGAACAGCTACATGACAAGCTGCTATATTAAGGCTCAGGAACTCTGTCAGAAATAAGGACTGACAATCCTAAGGTCTTTTCAGCCAAAGGCTATGTCTCCGCCTCTTGCCCTGACTTTTCTACCACAGCAGGAAGACAAGAGGGGTCACAAAGTACTTTGTAACTCAGAAGTTCAAACCCCTTGAAGATTTTTGACATGTTGATTTGCTCTGTCCCTCTGGTCTGCCGTTCACATTGCAAAGATCAGTTGTACATCAGAGCAGTGTAAAGGTTAAGTGGTCTGGGGGAGGGGGGGGAACATATTTTAAAACCTTTGGGTTCACTTGGTTTTTAGCTTTTGCCAGGATTTTGTTCTGTTTAAAAGTCAAGTTTCAAGTCAAGTTTAGTTTAATACGGTGAGAGACCCATCCAAAAAGAGAGAAAATAGGCAACAAGTGGCATTAAAAAACAAACAAAAACCAAGGTACACAATTGAACTTGGGCACAGTGCAAAATATTATAAATAAAAAAATCATTTTTTTCAGTCAAGTTTCAAGTCAGAATTTTGAATTAGATGCTAGGGTTTTTTTAATGGAATTTTTTAGTACAAGACATCAGCCACATTTTCTTTTTGTATATAGTGTACAGAACCTAGTTGTTGAGCTCAACCCGGGCACATTAATTTATACGTAGCTGCATCAAACACTGCAGAGTGCACACCTGTGCTTTCTCCATAGTCACCTTTATAGATTCTGGACAGCTGAAGGTCTGTTGGAGACAGGTACCTTCACCCTGTGGTGCAAAGTGGTAAGCTGCAGTACTGCAGTCCAAGCTCTGCTCACAACCTGAGTTCGATCCCTGCAGAAGCTGGGTTCAGGTAGCTGGCATAAGGCTGACTCAGCCTTCCATCCTTCTGAGGTTGGTAAAATGAGTACCCAGCTTGCTGGGGGTAAAGTGTAGATGACTGGGGAGGGCAATGGCAAACCACCCCGTAAAATGTCTGCTCTGAAAACCATGATGTGACGTCACCTCAGAGTTGGAAACGACTGGTGCTTGCACAGGGGACTGACTACCTTTACTTTTATATAGTGTGCAGAACCTAGTTGTTGAACTCAACCTGGACACATTATTTTTTACCTAGTGACATCAAATGCTGCAGTGTGCACATCTGTGCTTTCTCCATAGTCACCTTTATAGATTCTGGAGAGCGGAAGGTCTGGTGGAGACAGAGTGGCCTGGTGATTTGGTAGCAGTACCTTCACCCTGTATCTATATGGTATCCAAGCATAAGGGCAGCCCATTGTAACTGCCAACTTCAGGAGAAACAGAAATACTTTGCTATTGAGTCCATACGCTTTGCCTTGAACTGACTTAGGGCCAGGCCCATGTGGGTGCCAGACCATTACTTTAAAATTTGAAATCAAAAGCTGAAATCTCTAGAATGGGGCTATTCATCCTTTTACAATTAAAGAACCAAACGATGTCGAAATACAAAGAATGAGATCAGGAAGCCAGTATAAGAAATGCCGTTAGCATAACTGAAACTATACAGTGCGATAGTAGCGATAATTGCTGTGGGGCAATTTATAATCCATAAAGTGTCCTCAGTCCAAACACTAGTTCTTGCAAGTCCTTTATTAGGAGTGGCATGCATGGGATCGTGCAAAAAGTAATGCATACAGGAGTATTCTTCTTAATTGTTACAGTACTCTGGCATAAGTCTCTATGAACAATGGGGCCAGTCATCACCTTGAGTTCACCTGTTTGTGCTTGTGTTCAGCTATTTCCCTCTATAATTTCCCTTTCAATAAAGCCGAGGTGTCAGAACTCATTTGTTACGAGGGCCAGATCTGACATAAACGGCACTTGGTTGGCCAGGCCATGCAATGCCATAAAATGTGCTGGAGATATAAACTTTATAAAGGTGATTTCAGATATCGAATGGCAATAGAAGGTGAATGACAATAGCAGGCTTGGTTGGATTAGGTGTGATACGCAGAGTAGTAGTAGGCGTAGAGATACCAGCATTGGTACTCAGACAGGAAACCTAGGTCTCAATTCTGTCCAGGAGGATTCCATCCAGGAGGATACAAAGAATAAATGGACATAGCAGGGCCTTTTTTTGTAGCAGGAACTCCTTTGCATATTAGGCAACACACCCCTGCTGTAGCCAATCCTCCAAGAACTTGCAGGGCTCTTAGTACAGGGCCTGCTGTAAGCTCTGGGAGGATTGGCTACATCAGTGGGGTGTGGCCTAATATGCAAAGGAGTCCCTGCTACAAAGAAAGCCTTGGACATAAGTCTGACATTAGAAACCACAACATTCAGTTGCTGACCTATGAGCAGCGGTGCTCTTACCAAGGAATTTCAAAGGGAGATTTGAGAGAGAGAGAGAGAGAGAGACTGCCGAACTGCAATTGATAATAAAGCTCAATCTTGTCAGAAGAATCCATCTTTCCACCCACCCGCCCTGCTTCCCTCCTTCCAAAGAAGTATGCTTGCACACCCAAGCTTATACCTGGGATAAAACGTTGTTGGTCTAAAATCTACCATGGAAATCTCTGTTCCCTCTCTCTTTTTCTTCCTCCTTCATCCCCAAAAGAGAAGCAGCCCCAGAGAAGCGAGCAGAAGGGTGGGTGGGTGCGAGAGGGGGGGGAGCGGGGCAGAGGCAGGCTTGTCTTTGTAGCTCTCCCATGCAAAGCAGCCACAGAGCTCTGTGTGTGCATGACGGAGGGGGGGGGGGGGAGGCAAGAGGCAGGAAGCAGGAAGTGAAGAGCCGCTGCAGGAGCTGGGGGAAAAACCCAGGTATGGTGCACCTGCAGCTGCAGCCCCGGAAAGGAAGCAGGAGAAGATCGTTGCTTGGGGGATGGATTTGAGCCCTCTGCAGGCCAGGTGCATCCTGGACATTTGACATCCCTGCTGTAAGACATCTCTGAGAGGCTCTTTAGTTCCATTCCCATAAAAATATTTGCCATTCCCGTCACACCCTAGTTATTCTTTTACCCCTCTACCCTGCCACTATACTTTAGCTTAAACTTTTGATTTTATTTTTATTTTTTGTGAGTATTTTTGTGTGTGTATGTGCATGCGTATGTGCCCGGAAGTCATGGTTGAATTCTGGCAACCCCTATTGAGGCTTGGACATGCAGAGAGGTAGCTTGGACATTCCTGCCCCTGAGTCCCAGCCCTGGTATTCCTTGGAGTCAGCCCTGGCACTAGGGGTTCTGCCGTCCCAGGCAGAACCTTGTAGCCCCTGGGACTCTAATCATGAGTGCAGAGCACGTGCGGCATGATGACATCACCCAAAAGCGACATCGTTGCAACAGCGTGCTTTGCGCAAGTGTTCTTTCTCAACTCTGATCACCAAGAGCCAAGAAAGAATGCTCGGCCTGCTCCCTGCTCAGCCCCTCAGAGGAAGCTGGGCAGGGGGCCATGTTCTCACTCAGCCCGCCCCTTGCCCGGTCCTCTCCCTCTTGAGAGGGAGCTGGCTGGACAGCAGCCACATCCTTCTTCTTTTGCTCCAAGCGATTGGAGTGAAGGAAGAAGGACACGGGTGGCTGCTGCCCAGTCACCTTTCTTTGTAGCAGGAGAGGGCTGGTCAGGGGCTGCATCCTTCTTCCTTTGCTCCAATTACTCAGAGCAAAGAAACAACACTCAGCCCGCCCCTTGCCCAGCCCTCTCCCACTTCAGAGGGAACTAGGCAGGGGCTGCATCCTTCTTTCTTCACTCCGAGCAATGTGGAGTATCAGGGTTGGTGTGAGCAGGGACGAGGCGCCTAGGTGGCCACCTACCTCACCTTCTCCCACACCTACTCCCACATGCCGGCCCTGTTTGGAGGTCTCTCATCCAAGTACTTGTCAGGGTTGGGCCTGCTTGGCTTCCAAGATCTGATGAGATCAGGTTTGCCTGGACTATCCAGGCCAGGGTGATTTTCTTTTTTAAAATAGACATATTAGGTTCTGTGCTGAGCTTTGTTTTGCTCTAGAACCATAAGCTGCAAACGCCTGCTCTAGGACATAGGCAGTGTACAACCAAGCCCTGAGTTTGTGTATTCTGCAGAAACCTGAAGCCTTGAAACTGAGATAAGACACGGAACCTCGTATGTACAAATATGCCACCTTGTTGGATGAAATAGAACAGCTGCAAAAAAAAAAGCTTTCTTCCAACTCAGCCTAGCCCGTAAAATGGCCCCTGTGTTGTGATACACCTGTCCTGGCCACCTGAACCCATTCCACATGAAGACTAGACCGCTGTAATGCACTGTACACTGGTTTCCCGTCAAAAGTAACTCGGAAAAGGAGTAATTTCCATTATATATGCCCTTTTGAATCAAGCAGCGTGGGCAAGTAAATCATCTCAACAAATTGCATGGCAGAAAGATTGTCAGATCATAATAAATATAGACCAATGGGAACAATTATGGATATCACCTTTATTTAATTCCAAATATTATTTTCGGCTACAAAACTATAAAATCTTTGCAAGGTGGTATATGACTCCATACGGGCTCTTCAAAGGAAAAGTGAAAGATAATCCATTTTGCTGGAAAGGATGTGATCAAACAGGTTCATTCATTCACTGCTGGTGGGAGTGTACGCTGATCAAAAGCTTCTGGGAAAAAATATTAAGGATAATAGCAGAGATAACAGGAATTACAATTCCGTTCACTCCTGATTCAGTCTTACTTAACATATGGCCAAATTCTGATTGGACGGACCTGAAAAGGAGCTAATATCTTTGTTACTACTAGCAGGGAAAATTGTTATTGCAAGTTGTTGGAAAAAACCCAATGGGCCTAATTTTAAATCCTGGTGTAACAAAGTTTGGGATATATTAATTCAAGACAAGTTAACCATCAATATTCTGCTACAGGATAATGTCAAAGCTGGTGATTGGTTTATTGAAAAATGGAACCCTTTTCTTGAATATATAAATAACAATGAGACGGTTATTGGGAAAATTCCCTCCAAATTTCTAAGTATTATGATTTATTAACTCTGCAATGGAATACAGAGTTAGGCTATGATCCCCTGCCCCCTACCTGGGGATTGGCAACCCTATCACTGCTGCACATAGTGTATTATAAGTAGGATTGTATTATGTCGTTTCTATACTGCTTAATGTGTCCTGTTCTTTCTGGAGGTTCCAGTCTTCTAATATCCTAATACATTCGTTATTGAATATCCCATTTTGTTGGATGTACTGACTTGCTATACGTAAACCGCCTTGAGCCCATGTGAGAAAGGTGGACTATTAGGGTTGCCAATCCCCAGGTGGGGGCAGGGGATCCCCTGGTTTGGAGACCCTCCCCCCGCTTCAGGGCCGTCAGAAAGCGGGGGGAGGGGAGGGAAATGTCTGCTGGGAACTCTGTTATTCCCTATGGAGATTTATTCCCATAGAAAATCATGGAGAATCGATCCACGGGAATCTAGGGCTCTGAGGGGGGCCTGTTTTTGGGGGTAGAGGCACCAAATTTTCAGTATAGCATCTAGTGCCTCTTCCCAAAATACCCCCCAAGTTTCAAAAAGATTGGACTAGGGGGTCCAATTCTATGAGCCCCAAAAGAAGGTGCCCCTATCCTTCATTATTTCCTATGAAAGGAGGGCATTGAAAAGGTGTGCTGTCCCTTTAAATGTGATGGCCAGAACTCCCTTTGGAGTTCAATTATGCTTGTCACAGCCTTGATCTTGGCTCCACCCCCAAAGTCTCCTGGCTCCACCCCCAAAGTCCCCAGATATTTCTTGAATTGGACTTGGCAACCCTACCTGGTATTTTATGCTGCTTTAATAATGATTTACCCCAAGGCTATTAATATTACTAGGGTTGCCAACTCTTTGTTGGGAAAATTCTGGATATTTGAAGGTGGAGTTTGGGAAGAGAGGGGTCAAGAAAGGAAGGGGCCTCAGCACCATCATAGAACCTCCCTCCAAAGCAGCTACTTTCTCAATGGGAATGGATCTCTGTTGTCTGGAGATCAGTTGTAATGCTGGGGGAATCTCCAGACTCCACCTGGAGGTTGGCAACCCTGAGTGCTTCTTATGATCTTTCTAGTACTTTAGGACAGCTGCAGAGCTGAATGTTCTTCTGTCTAATTAGCAAAGTCACCTTGGTTTTACACCCTTGCCAAACGTATTTTATTTATTCAGACTACTTTCTAGCTCCTCCCTAGAGTAGGTTTAGGGTTGCCAAGTCCCTCTGCTGCTGTGGCGGGGGATGTTGCTCTCTCTCTCGCAGCGCGATGACATGACCCGGAAGCGACGTCATCACACAGGGCACGTCGCACCGGAAACGCTCTAGGATTCACTGTAAAACTTCCTTACACAAAAAAAGCTTTAACTTGTTCTGTTTCTGTATCCTATCGAAGAAGCAATAATTTATTTGCCCTAAATCTTTTGATTGCAAAATTATCTTTTTCAACTTTGGTCAAGTCTGTGTTACTGTATGGTAACATAGAGTTTTACCACAAATCCTACAGCATCCCTGGCGTGACGATATCACTTCCGGGTTACATCACTGTGCACAGCGCGACGACGGGGCTCTTTGGGGGTGGGGGTCCCCCGGTGCCCTGCTCCATGCCAGCGGGTGGGGGGCCCCAAACTGGGGGGATCCCCCAGCCCCAGTGAGAGCTTGGCAGCCCTAAGTAGGTGGCAAATATACTGACTTCTTATCTTTCCAAACCCAACGATTTGTTCATGGTATTGCATTGAATAGCCATATGTTCTCAGCTCTGACGCTTGGAATAATTGCTTTTTAGGGCCCCTCTGCAGCATTCTGGTGGAGCGATTTGGCTGCAGGACCACTGTCATGCTTGGAGGCCTCCTCAGTGGAGTGGGCATGGTCGCCGGCTCATTCTCCCAATCCATTAGCCAGCTTTATGTAACAGCTGGATTTATCACTGGTGAGTATAGAAGAAGATATTGGATTTATATCCCGCCCTCCACTCCGAAGAGTCTCAGAGCGGCTCACAATCTCCTTTCCCTTCCTCCCCCACAACAGACCCCCTGTGAGGTGGGTGCGGCTGGAGAGGGCTCTCCCAGCAGCTGCCCTTTCAAGGACAGAGTCTCAGAGCGGCTCACAATCTCCTTTCCCTTCCTCCCCCACAACAGACACCCTGTGAGGTGGGTGGGGCTGAGAGGGCTCTCCCAGCAGCTGCCCTTTCACGGACAGCCTCTGCCAGAGCCAATGGCTGACCCAAGGCCATTCCGGCAGGTGCAAGTGGAGGAGTGGGGAATCAAACCCGGTTCTCCCAGATAAGAGTCCACACACTTAACCACTACACCAAACTGGCTCTCCAGCAAAATGCAAGGGCAGGTATGCAAGTCTCAGTCATTGCATCCCACACGCACCTTGTTCAGTTGTACACTGCAGGCACGTTGAGAGGAGTGGGATTTTGCCTTTGGCCACAACCCATCAGGAGGGCTGTGGCACAGTGGCGGATCATTCGATTCAGACGCACAAGGTCCCGCATTCGTTCCCCAGCAGTTCCAGCTAAAAGGATGAGGTAGTAAGCGATCTGAAAGTGATCATGCTGCTCAGATCAAAGGTTTGCTCAATTTGTTAATTTTACTATTCTGTCGTTGTACCATTTTCCATTCTAAACGCCTACCAGATAAATTTACTTCACCGTCATTGGTTCTTAAATCTGTACCATGTTGCCTTCTGGGCCACTGCCTACCAGCTATGTATGGCTTTGCTCACTGTGCTGGATTCCTCGCCTGATGAAATGTGCTTAAGAGCACACGAAAGCTGACGTTCTAAATAAAAATTGGTTGCAAGGTGCAACTTGACTCCTGCTTTGATCTGAAAGCCTGACGCTTTGAAGAGCTGCTCCCAGTCCAAGTAGGCAGTACTTATTCTGATAGACCAGTGGTCTGACTGTATATAAGGCAGCTTCACAGTTCATGTGGTCCCAACCCTGGCTGCCCAGACATACAGATGAATGTCAGCAGGGAGCCTTACATGAGTAGAAATGTTGGCTTTGTACTTATGACCATCTTTTTGCAGTGTTCCCAACTGCCTATAGATATACAATTCCTTCCTTACTTCCTTTCCTTCCTCTCTCTCTTTCTTTCTGTGTGTGTGTGTGTGTGTGTATACACACACACACCTATATATGCAAAGAGTGTATGCACTTTGAACAACTGAGCAGTTTCTTCCCTGTAGGGTGTAAATCCAAGTGGCAAGTAGCAAGAGCTGGTGTAAATGAGTATGAATGGTGATCCTCGTTTATACCTTGCTGAAGCCCTGACTTCTTTAAATAACCTTAGGCAAGCCAATTTAAGACCAGGCTAATCTTATTCAGCCGTAATAATAATAATAATAATAATAATAATAATAATAATAATAATAATAATAATAATAATAGTAATAATAATAATACTGGTTTGTGTTACACAGGGGCACCAGTTTTCAGAAGGGGAGAAACAGAGATTTCTGGGTAGAGGGGGTTGAGAGTCTCAGCAATGTTTCGAGCCCTAGTCTTGGATATATTCACATCTAAACTGCAATAAAATCTCACCAGAAAAAGCAGTTTGAAGAACATTTATTGAGGTTGCTTTATGATTGTTCTTAAAAATTATACCAAAGCTATCAACACAGGTAAGCATAGCTTCACACAAACGGAGACTCATGGGGCGCAGGGAACAGGTGGGTGGGGAGAGGAAGCAAAGCAAAAAGTTGTTCTCACCGCTGCCCAGAGAGTAAGGTAAACCGTAACTGGGCAGTTGCTTTCTGGGCTTTGGGGCCTTCCTGTTCTTACTTTCCAGCAGAGCAGCATTACGGTCTGCACCTGGTCCCCTCCCTGGAAGGGAGTATGGGGGGGCGTGTTCTCTCCACGGGCTGGATTGAGGGCCTCGGTGGGCCAGTTTTGGCCCGTAGAGTGGACGTTTGACACCCCTGGCATAGGTAGTTTTAACAAGAAGAGACCAGGCTTTTTAAATAATCAGGTGGCAGCCTGATTTTAAATAATCAGGTGGCACAAGCATGGCCACCTTCAAGAGGGGGTTAGATAGAAATATGGAGCAGAGGTCCATCAGTGGCTATTAGCCACAGTGTGTGTGTGTGTGTGTGTGTGTATTTGGCCGCTGTGTGACACAGAATGTTGGACTGGATGGGCCATTGGCCTGATCTAACATGGCTTCTCTTATGTTCTTATGTTCTGTCCACATGGTTTGACTGAAAGGGGGATTAGAGAAGTTATCACTCTGAACATAATTACTATGGCTGTTCGATTGCTTTCAAAGGAGCCAGACGAAGGAAGGTCAAAGCTGCTGGAACTGCCTCCAAAGGCTGCCTGTTCTTTCTGACCAATTCCACAGTCACTGTTGCTCCACCCCACAGGCTTCTATGTAATCTTTCATTTGTATAAATAGGGAGTTGCCCCAAAAGACCAACACAACCACTTTTAACTTTAAAAGGGGTAAATTATCTGAGATGAGGAGGCATGTGAAGAGAAAACTGAAAGGAAAGGTAAATACAGTCAAAACCCTTGGGGAAGCTTGAAGGCTATTTAAAACTACAGTCCTAGAAACTCAGATAAAATATATACCACAAGTCAGGAAAGGCACAAATAGGTATAAAAAAGCCTGCATGGCTAACAACGTAATGGAAGCTGTAAAAGGTAAGAAAGATTCCTTTAAGCAGTGGAAAGCTAGCCCAAGTGAGGTTAATTAAAGGGAACACAGGCTGTGGCAAATAACATGCAAGTCTGTGATTAGGCTGGCAAAAAGGGACTATGAGGAGCATACTGCAAAAAACATAAAGACCAACAATAAAAATTTCTTTAAATACATTAGAAGCAGGAAACTAGCCTGGGAGGCAGTGGGGCCTTTGGATAACCAAGGGGTAAAAAGATTACTGAAGGACAATAGGGAAATGGTTGAGAAGCTGTGGAAGATGAGAAGTGTTTGTCCACTCCAGAACCGCTGATTTTGGGAGGAGTGTTGAAAGACCTGAGTCGGATTGAGGTGACAAGAGAGGAGGTCCTATGACTGATAGACAATTTAAAAACTGATAAATCACCAGGCCCAGATGGCATACATCCAAGAGTTCTGAAAAAATTCAAAGGTGAACTTGTGGATCTCCTGACAAAAATATGTAATCTTTCATTGAGATCTGCCTCCATTCCTGAGGACTGGAAGGTAGCAAATGTCACCCCCATCTTTTAAAAGGGTTCCAGAGGAGTTCCGGGAAATTACAGGCCAGTCAGTCTGACTTCAAGACCAGGAAAGTTGATGGAAACCATTATTAAAGAAAATTAGTGGGCATATTGATTAACAAAAGTTATTGAGGAAAACTCAGCATGGGTTCTGTAAGGGAAGATCTTGTCTCACTAACCTGTTAGAGTTCTTTGAGGGGGTGAACAAACATATAGACAAAGATAGATGTTGTTTACCTTGACTTCCGGAAAGCTTTTGATAAAGTTCCTCATCAAAGGCTTCGTAGTAAGCTCGAGAGTCATGGGGTAAAAGGACAAGTCCTCTTGTGGATCAAAAACTGGCTAATTAATAGGAAACAGAGAGTATAAATAGGCAATTTTCGCAGTGGAAGGTGGTAAGCAGTGGGGTACCGCAGGGCTCAGTACTAGGTCCAATGCTTTTTAACTTGTTCATTAATGATTTGGGAGTAAGCAGTGAAGTGGCTAAGTTTGTGGATGACACTAAATTGTTCAGGATGGTGAGAACCAGAGAGGATTGTGAAGCACTCCAAAGGGATCTGTCGAGGTTCAATGTGACCAAGTGCAAAGTAATGCACATTGAGGCCAAAAATCCTAACTATAAATACAAGTTGATGGGGTATGAACTGGCAGAGATTGACCAAGAGCAAGATCTTGGGGTCATGGTAAATAACTCACTGAAAATGTTGAGACAGTGTGCAACTGCAATAAAAAAAAAAGGCCAACACCATGCTGGGAATTATTAGGAAGCGAATTGAAAACAAATCAGCCAGTATCATAATGCCCCTGTATAAATCGATGATGCGGTCTCATTTGGAGTACTGTGTGCAGTTCTGGTTACTGCACCTCAAAAAAGATATAGCATTGGAAAAAGTCCAGAAAAGGGCAACTAGAATGATTAAAGGGTTGGAACACTTTCTCTATGAAGAAAGGTTAAAACGCTTTGAGGCTCTTTAGCTTGGAGAAACATCAACTGAGGGGTGACATGATAGAGGTTTACAAGATTATTTTTGAAATCTGACATTTCCTAATTTTTGAAAAGGGTAATATAATCACAGAATGAACTGTTCTGCTGCATAATACTAATCAAACAATCAACAGAATCAACAATTAACAGAAGTATCATATAGAGTTCAATTGCATATTTATTTTGTATCAGTACAAGAAAGCAGGTTCCAAAAAGATAGCAGTGATTGGGAAGCTGACTGTGTTTATTTTGTATACATTTGAGCTTTTTGTTACAAAGCCAAAGGCTTACCTCTTGCATTCCGTTGCTTCTTGATCTCACAATATTTTGCCTATGCCTCTCTCTCTCTGCATCTGCCAACTGAGGGTAACATTTCATTAAGGTTGCCAATCCCCAGGTGGGGGCAGGGGATCCCCCGGTTTGGAGCCCCCCCCCCCCCCCCCGCTTCAGGGTCGTCAGAAAGCGGGGGGAGAGGAGGGAAATGTCTGCTGGGAACTCTGTTATTCCCTATGGAGATTTAGTCCCATAGAAAATCATGGAGAATTGATCTGCGGGTATCTGGGGCTCTGGGGGGCTGTTTTGGGGGGGTAGAGGCACCAAATTTTCAGTATAGCATCTAGTGCCTCTCCCTAAAATACCCCTCAAGTTTCAAAAAGATTGGACCAGTGGGTCCAATTCTATGAACCCCAAAAGAAGGTGCCCCTATCCTTCATTATTTCCTATGGAAGGAAGGGATTGAAAAGGTGTGTCGTCGCTTTAAATGTGATGGCCAGCACTCCCTTTGGAGTTCAATTTTGCTTATCACAGCCTTGATCTTGGCTCCACCCCAATGTCTCCTGGCTCCACCCCCAATGTCTCCTGGCTCCACCCCCAAAGTCTCCTGGCTCCACCCCCAAAGCCCCCAGATATTTCTTGAATTGGACTTGGCAGCCCTATATTTCATGCAACTGCTGGTCCATGGAAGCTTATGCCACAATTAACTTCTGAGTTTTTAGGTTATCATAGTGCTTTTTGTTTTGCTGTTAAAACCAGTAAGAGGTGGTAACGTTAAATATAACATTCACAATCTTAGATCAAAGTGAATAGACATATTAACTCTTTGCAGGGGTGTCAAACTCATTTGTTAGGAGGGATGAATTTGACACAAATGAGACTTTGTGGGGCCAGATCACGTGTGTCATAAAATGTAATGTGACGTAGTGGAGTTATAAAGGACACAAACACAATTAAATATATTTTTAAAAAAACTCAGAATACAAACATGCTTAAAACTCTTTCAATATTTTGAAAGATGGGGGGAATAGTGGGATTTGGCAAGGCAATTTTTAAAATAAAACATTAAGAAAAAGCCCAAAGGTCACAGCAGAAACGAAGAAATATAAAGTGGCCTGAGCCTGGGAAAACAATGAAATGGCATTGCAATCTTCTCCCCCTCCCCCTGGGGGTCTACTTAGATTGGCAATGGCTCTCCAGTGTAATATCTCCCTTTGGCTGTGGGTTCTCAATAGGCTTGCCAAGTCCAATTCAAGAAATATCTGGGGACTTTGGGGGTGGAGCCAGGAGACTTTGGGGGTGGAGCCAGGAGACACTGGGGGCGGAGCCAGAACAAGGGTGTGACAAGCATAATTGAACTCCAAAGGGAGCTCTGGCCATCACATTTAAAGGGTCAGCACACCTTTTAAAATGTCTTCCTTCCATAGGAAATAATGAAGGATAGGGGCACCTTTTTGGGGGGCTCATAGAATTGGACCCCCTGGTCCAATCGTTTTGAAACTTGGGGGGTACTTTGGGAAGAGGCACTAGATACTATATTGAAAATTTGGTGCCTCTACCTCAAAAAACAGCTCCCCCAGAGCCCCCAAAACCTCCAGAACAATTCCCCATTATACCCTATGAGAATCGATCACATAGGAAATAATGAAGACGTTTCCCTCTCCCCCCCCCCCTTTCTGGCCAGTCTGAAGCAGCGGATCAGCCTCTCAACTCACCATTTGCTGCCAGCTTCTTCACAGAAACACACACAGACACACCATCCTAAATGGAAGCCTTTCAAGTCAAGCCTCTGGAGGTGCAAAGGCACATGGTCCTTTGCGGGCAGGGCTCCCTCTCTCCCCCCCTCTCCCGCCAGCCAGCTGATTGGGACCGGAAGCAGCCTGGGAAAACTGAAGAAAGGCTGCTGCGATCGGGGCTGGGTGGGAAGGGCAGGGCAAGGAAAAGTTGCTGAGATCGGGGCTGGGTGGGAAGGGCCGCCATTCCCCCCCGCTTTCCAGAGTTTTGGCTAGCGGGAGAAGAAGGCATCAAATCGGGGGTCACCAGGCAAAGCGGGGGATTTGGGAAGCCTAGTTCTCAAGTTAGAGTACTCACTAGGCACCAGTTCTCAGGTCCGCTAGTAGAAGTTCTCAGTAGAGACAAGCTGGCTCAAAGCATCAACCTTTTATTTGCAAGGACACAACTCCAGGAAGCAGGAGCTTCAGATGGCTATAGGAATGTGGAAAAGTAAAACTAATCTCCACCCCATTGAAACACATTGCAGCACAGACAAAGTTGCAAGGAAAATGTGGGATTTTCTTTGCAGCTTTGCTTCCTAATGAAGCGGGCAAAGTCAAGCCAGAAGGAGCTGGGAACTTCAAAGGGTGAGGACAGAAGGGGGAGGAGTGGGGAGAAAAGAGCCCCACAGGCCTGATTAAAGCCCTGGGCAGGCCAGTTCTGGCCCACAGGCTGGTCATTTGACAACCCTGATTTGGAGTTAGAGCAACAGCAACTAAAATGACCATGGAATTAACAATAAAACTCCACAGCCAGTTGATGGTACAGAACTTACTTGGATACAACACCAACTTTTGGATTTACTGCCTTTGTACTAATTGCAAATATAGTAGCAGATCCAGGCAACTGTAAGTGAGGAGAAGCAAATAGGTTTATTCTGAATGGGTAAAGTGGGATGATAGAATACCAGTGCTAAGTCAGAAAGGCGTCTTAGTTTCTAAACGATCTTCTGCATTGCAAGTTCTTCCAAACGATCTTCTGCATATGTTGTGAGCCGCCCTGAGCCTGCTTCGGCGGGGAGGGCAGGATATTATAAATAAAAAGTATTATTAAGTTCATATTCTTTCAAGTCTCTCTTTTTCTCTCTTTAAAGGGCTAGGGGCATGTTTTAGTTTCCAGGCAGGAGTCACGGTGCTTGGCTATTATTTTATACGCCGTCGAGCCCTGGCTAACGCTCTGGCTTCCACTGGCGCCTCCATCGGCTTCACGCTGTGGCCGCTGCTCTCCCAGTACTTGCTTGACGAGATGGGCTGGAGAAACAGTTTCTTTGTGTTTGGGGGAGTGATGTTGCACTGCTGCGTTTGTGGGGCTATGATGAGACCAGTACCAGTCAAACTGCCTGCCCCATCATTGAATTCTGGTCCTGGGCATTTAGCTGAAGATATACATTTATCCAATGGAAACACCCTGAGTCACAAGGTGCACCTGCATCGGTCAAGGTGTGATATTTGCATCCAGACGCTGCAGAAGTACCTTGCTTTTGATGTCTTCTGCAAGAACAAAGGCTACCGTATCTACACCATTGGAGTAGCCTGGATGGTGATGGGTTTTGTGCTGCCAATGATCTATCTGGTGCCCTACGCTGTCTTGAACGGAGTGGAGGAGCGCAAGGCAGCCCTTCTCATCTCCATCATTGGATTCATTAACATCTTCATGCGTCCCATGGCAGGCCTGCTCTCAGGCCTCAAGATCTTCACCGGCCGGCGGATCTACCTCTTCAGTGTGGCCATGGCGCTCAATGGCCTGAGCAACCTCATCTGTGCTATCTCAGCTGAGTACAGTGCTTTCGTCCTCTACTGTGTGGTCTACGGCATCTCCATGAGTGTCCTTGGTGCACTTATCTTCCAGGTGTTAATGGATGTGGTAGAAATGGACAGGTTCTCCAGCGCCTTGGGCCTTTTCACCATCCTAGAGAGTATCACCATTCTCATTGGGCCCCCTCTTGCAGGTGAGATTTTATCCCGATTTACAGGTGTTTTACAGAATTCCCTGCAGGCAAGTTACTGCAGCCAAAAAATGTCCCAAAGTTTGCTTTCCCCTTCATCAGTTGAGATGCAGGCAGTACACATGGGTAACAAGGGACTTGTGGTGCAATCCTAAACAGAGTTACTCCAGACTAGGCTGGAGTAACTTAACGTTGCACAGTATAGGCTTCCCAACCCTCCTGCCCTGGCGGGGGACCCCAGGATTTCCACCCTCTTCCCCCGCTCCCCAAAAAACGGAAGCGGGGGAAGGGGGGAAACGGCGCCGGGGAGCATGGTGAGCCGCCTCATCCCGGAGCGGGCGAGGCCGCCGCGCCGCTGCCGCCCCCTCCCCGCCCACCGCAGCTGCTCCTCTGAGATGGGCCCAGGCTGAGCCCATCTCGGAGGAGCAGCCAAGAGGCGGTAGCAGCGCAGGCAAAACCAGGGGAGGGCGGAGGCAGGCCAGGAGCATGGCGAGCCACGAATCCGGGCCCTTCTAGGACTCGCGGCTCGCCACGCCCCCGGCCCGCCTCCACCCCCCCTCCGATTCCACCCCAGAGGTGGAGCGGGCGAGGCCGCCGCGCCGCTGCCACCTCTTCTCCGCTCACCGTGGCTGCTCCTCCGAGATGGGCTCAGGCTGAGCCCATCTCGGAGGAGCAGCCACGGCGAGCAGAGAAGAGGTGGCAGCTGCGCAGTGGCGTCGCCCGCTCCGAGACGGGGCGGCTGGCCACGCTCCCCAGCGCCGTTTCCCCCCCTCCCCCCTAGCTCCACCCCAGTGTCTCCTGGCTCCACCCCCAAAGTCCCCAGATATTTCTGGGGTTGGACTTGGCAAAACCTAGCACAGTAAGAGCTTCGGTTTGCAAATAATCTCAGCAGCCAGTCCATCCGTCAACTTTCCCATTGGAAGTAGGGTTTTGGCCTTTTCCTTTCTCTTTACCCTAGTGCCTCCCGTATCCCAGCTCTACTTATCTCCACCTATGCTTCCTCTACCCTTTCTAAATATTAGTGTCTTACAAGGCAGTTCTTCTTTTGGCAGAATTATGCAAAATAAACTGGGTTGCGTTTTGTTTTGTTTTTTGCCATGAAGTTGCAGCCAACTTATGGTGACCCCATTGAGGGTTTTCAAGGGAAAAGACATCGCCTGCCTTTGTGTAGCAGCCCTGGTATTTCTTGGTCATCTCCTATCTAATACTGGCCAAGGCTGATGCTGCTGAACTTCCAAGATTGGGCAAGCCTGGGCAATCCAGGTCAGGGCAAAAGAAACTACTGTACAATACAGCCCTATGAAGCAGGGGAATGGAAGGCATAAAAAGAATTAGGCCCCTTTCCACAATAGGTTGTTTGATCTCAGTCGCTGCTTTTCTTTGTAAAAAAAAGACAAGTTCCAGGGCTTGAACATGCACAGTTATACATATTAGCGTGTATCTAACTTACGCAAGTTCTTCCTATAGAGCAACATTTCTGTTTGTGGAAGAGAGGATAGAGATTTCTGCTGTTTTCCGACTCTGGACACAGACCCTCCTGTTTGCCCCCTCTGCGGTTCCTGACCCTGAGAAACAAATTTTGGGCAGTGGGTCGCAGCAGGAATGAGAAGCAGAAAAGTCCCGCTCTCTGGAGGCCACAGATGGCTGGATATCTGCCAGTGTGTAGTTAGCCCTTTATAAAGCAGCATTTTTTTCATGGTCTTTAATACTACAAGCATACACTGCAGCAAGTCCCTTGCAGCTGCCTCATTCAGAGCCGCCCTTCCACTAGGCAAATTAGGGCACCGGGCTAGGAGGGCGCTGAATTGGGTGTTTCCCCACCCCCAGGTGCCTTAGGCAAATGTCCTGGTTGCGCAATGGTCACTTGGCTTTGCTTCGTCTGGAGGTGAAGTGAAGCCAGCAGGCTGGTATGCAACAGCTGACTTCCTTCTCCCTCCCTTCTGATCTCCCCTCCGTATGGGCAGCGGGGAGTGGTGCCGTGGGGCACACTGCAGAGGAGGGTGGCAGGGAGGTGGTGAGCAGCAGGCCTGACTAGGGCGCCGAGCACCCTAGGGCGCTGAGCACCCTAGGGCTGGCCCCGGCCTCATTTAATCAGCGATGGCTAGTAGCCATTGAAAGGTCTGTCTGTATTCCTTAATTTGCCATCCTTTTTTTACCCAAATAAACTAGTGCTGATCACTGTGTTTCGTAGTCATGGGATCCATAACTTAATTCTGTTTTAACAATTCTGTTTCTCCTGCAGCAGTCCTGCTATGATAAACGCAAAAAGGCTACCACTCTGCACAATGTATGCTAAACCGGAACCTCATAGCCTGTGCAGACAGTTGTCCCATGTGATCTTAATCCGCCTGCCCATCTAGACGACTGGATTTCCACATTCTGAATCTGTTTGATGCTTAGAACTGCAGCACATATAAATTTATCAGTTTGGGCATATATAAACCTTTCAGTTTCAAGTAGTTGACAAGTCATTCCTTCTCCCTGGGAACAGTAGGTCCATGGAAACTAGTTCTGTGAAAGCTAGGGATCTCTGATTAAGAATTTTTTGTACTTTCGAATATAATTCCTGAGATCATTTGGTAGAAACCAATAATAGTTAAACTGGTATGTAATACATTAAAATAACAAGTTTGCAGTGCAAATTTCAGTGAATAGGGGAAGGAGTTTCTCCAAAGAGGCATTTGTACTCTCTATTGAATGAGGTCATTAATATGTTAGTTTGCAGTGCACTTTGAAGAAGCTAGGGATTATAGTAAAATGTTAACCATCATTGACATGTTGACTGAGCTTTTACCTTCTTGTGTTACAGGTCTTCTTGTGGACCTTACAGGCCATTTTAGTTACGTCTTCTATGCTTCCTGCTTCTTCATGGTGACAGCAGCTCTGTTCATGGGTTTTAGCTTTTGCACCATGGACGGAAAGAATAAATTGATAGAGACTCATAAACCAACTCCTGAGAACCCTTCCAGGGGCAAATATACAGAAGTGCCAATGGAACTAGGGCCTGAGAAGAATCGATCTCCTGCAGTCATTTATGTGACCAGCATCTGAATGCAGAGGAGCTGGATGTTGCTTCCCTTGCAAGAGCTCTGAAAGCAGAGGAGCAAAAAAACCACAACCCCTCAAAATGTAGTTCGTCTTCTCTAAGATGCCAACCTTTTCTCCGTTGTGACCCTTCTGCCCAGGTGTGTTGAGCCCTGATATCTAGATGAAAGATCCAGATCAGAACATATACGTTGAAGCGCATGCAGAAAGCCAAAGAGCCCTTTGCGGTGGGGGGTAGGGGGGGTGGGTGGGATGACATGCTGCAAGTCATGGAGCAGAAATCTTCACTATCCCATGACATCTGCATTACTTGACGCTTAACCGTTTCTATTATCAGTTGCTTGTGATATAGTTCCGTTTTTAAGACTGGAAGGACTTCTTCGCCCATTGGTTTATGTAATCACTACGGTAGTTTCCTGACAGAGTGGCGTAAGCCTACCAAGTTAAAAGTTCAAGAACCTTTAATGGCATAAAATAAGCCTACCAATGAATGAATGATACCACTTTAGCCAGTTTGGTGCTGCAAAACTCACAATGAAGTCAACTGGTCACTTCCCACTGGAGCACCAGGGAGGACATCTTGTTTATGGAGCCTTACTGCTGGACTCTTTGAATATAGCATGGAAATGTCCACGCTTGCTGCGCAGTTTCAGGCAGGCTCCTGTGAAATCAGTTCCGTATGTTTCTACTTTCAACAGTCTTGATGAGGTGCAGGTCGGGTCATACGTACTAGTAACTAACCAAAGCCAATTATTTCTGTATTTATAGGGCATTTTCAAGGACCGTAACGGCTCAAAGCCACAGAGCATAGCAAACCTGGGCTACTCCTAAGTGCCTGCATACGGGTCACCAGCGGTGTCTTAAACCCCTTTTGATCTATGCTGCAGAAACTAAACTGTTAGGGCTGATCAAAAGAAATTGCCATTTTGTTTTTTTTCTGGGAATACCTCAAAGCTATCAAACCATGGCAATTATATGGATGCCAGAAGAGAGGTATGTTTAGGTTTGTCTCCAGTGGGGGCATCTTCACCCTTGGAAGTCTACAAGGCTCTATCTAGAGCAAACGCAGAAGACTTGCATAAGCTACATGAGGGCAATAATTTGGTTGTCTGTGTGTGGGTGAATGGTATAAAGGAACATCAAGAATGACCAGGGTCAGCCTTAAGATGTAAGCGCACACAAAGCAAAAGGTCAAAATGAAGACACACCTTCTCTGCTCTTGTCTGAAGGTTATATTTTTCTAAAAAGACCTACAGAGGTAGGGGGCTAGGGAAATAGCAATCCCTCTGGAATCTCCTTCCTGCATTGACTGTCTTATGAACATATGAAGCTGCCTTCTACTGAATCAGACCCTTGGTCCATCAAAGTCAGTATTGTCTTCTCAGACTGGCAGCGGCTCTCCAGAGTCTCAAGCTGAGGTTTTTCACACCTATTTGTCTGGACCCTTTTTTGGAGATGCCGGGGATTGAACCTGGGACCTTCTGCTTCCCAAGCAGATGCTCTACCACTGAGCCACCGTCCCTCCCCTAATATGAACATATAAAGCTGTCTTATACTGAATCAGACCCTTGGTCCATCAAAGTCAGTATTGTCTTCTCAGACTGGCAGCGGCTCTCCAGGGTCTCAAGCTGAGGTTTTTCACACCTATTTGCCTGGACCCTTTTTTGGAGATGCCAGGGATTGAACCTGGGACCTTCTGCTTCCCAAGCAGGTGCTCTATCACTGAGCCACCGTCCCTCCCCAAATGCTAAGGTCACCTTTAAAACCCACCCAAGATGTTTGCTGAGCTGACTGGCAAAGTTGTAACTAGCTTTGCCAAGTCCTCCAAATTTGATCTATTCTTCCAGTGCTTGTCAAAATAGCAGTGTTTGAACTGGAACACAACTCTGCCTTAATTCTCCTCGCCTTGCTTGCTTTTCATGATTCCAGCCCCTCATCTTACATTCTGTTCTTCCAGTTCTGCTATCTTTGAAAACACTGACCTGAAGGTTGCTGGCATGTTTTAAGCATTTTAGAAAGACGAAAGTCTGAAATGGTTTCAGATGGCAAGGAACACTGTCTAGGAACTCTAGCATTTTCTAAAACAAAGTTTTGAGAGGTCATTGACGGCAAAAGGAGGTAGGCCAGTTATACGCTTGTTGGGGTCTAGCCGGAGAGACATATATTAATCCACTTGAGGGTCAAATTGGGGGCCTATGCCTGTAGGGCCAGCCCAGGAAAGTTTGATGTTTGAGGAAGAAAATCCCAATGGGACTTCTTTCTGAATTAAGCAATTCAAGGCGTAATCTTCTGGGAAGTTTTCCTGCGTGCTTAATTGACATGAATGAGAGTTGCACAAGAACATGGTTGTCACATTTCTTTCAATGGGGTTTATACAAGAGAGTTTCCCAGAGAATTATTCCCCGTCCATCAGATCTGGTTGACACCCACTTAGGGTTGCCAAGTCCAACTCCAGAAATATCTGGGGACTTTGGGGGTGGAGCCAGGAGACACTGGGGTGGAGCTAGGGGGGAGGGGGAAAACGGTGCCGGGGAGCGTGACGAGCCGCCCCGTCTCGGAGCAGGCGACACTGCTGCGCAGCTGCCGCCTCTTCTCCGCTCGCCGTGGCTGCTCCTCCGAGATGGGCTCAGGCTGGGCCCATCTCGGAGGAGCAGCTGCAGTGGAATCGGAGGGGGGGGGGTGGAGGTGGGCCGGGGGCGTGGCGAGTCCGGATCCTAGAAGGGCCCGGATTTGCGGCTCGCCATGCTCCTGGCCTGCCTCCGCCCTCCCCTTCTCTGGTTTTGCCTCTGAGGCGGGGCGGGCGATGCCGCTGCGCAGCTGCCGCCTCTTCTCCACTCGCCGTGGCTGCTCCTCCGAGATGAGCTCAGCTCTCAGAGAGCAGCTGCGGTGGGTGGGGAGGGGGCAGCAGCGGCGCGGCGGCGTCGCCCGCTCTGGGGTGGGGCGGCTCGCCATGCTCCTTGGCGCTGTTTCCTCCCCCTCCCCCGCTTCCGTTTTTTTGGGGAGCGAGGGAAGGGGCTGGAAATCCTGGGGTCCCCTGCCAGGGCGGGAGGGTTGGGAAGCCTACGCCCACTGTACTTACTCCCCTTAGTTGTGGCTGAAATATGTGTACACAAGCAATCACTGTCAGAGGAGATGGAGCAGAGGGGATGGATTGTATCTACAATCAAATGTCTGTGAGCTTGCCTTGAAGCTGTTAGAAAAGGGTGGGGAGGGAGTTCAGATCCCTTTGCTGTCTTAGGGCTTCCATTGAAAAGAACGGATAGTCTGTAGCAGTGATTTTTTCCTGGAAAAAAGGTGCTGGAACTCTCAAGAGCGAAATGAAGGAGAAACACACAGGTGCCTCTCATGGATTTTTAATTTTTTTTTTTTTGTTGAGAATTTTGTTCCCAGGAAGAGGTTCCAGAACTCTGTTCCACTGCATTCCTCTGGTCTGGTCTGTAGATACACCCGTGCAGATATGCTTTGTATGGTGTATAATTAGGTAATAAAGCCACAGTGCCCCACTGGTTTCCCAGTAGCCATATACCACAGAACCCTCAGGATTAGTCTGTTCTTCCAATCATTTGGAGGGTAAAATAATTTGCCATAGCTGGACAATGAATGATCAGAGTTGCCAACTGTGGGTTGGGAAATTCCTGGAGATTTGAGGCAGCGCTTGGGGAGGGAAGGGAGCTAAGCATGGATATCATGCCAGGACTTCGGTTTCTTCCAGATGCCATTTTCTCCAGAGGAACTGATCTCTGTACTATGGAAATTAGCTGTAATTTTGGGAGAACTTGAGGCTCCACCTTCAGCCAGGTAATCCTAACTTTTGGTCTGGGGCAGCAGTGGTTCTCTTCTGTTACTTGAAGTATGTCCCACCAAGATCCATGGGACTTCCTTTTGTGTGTGCATAGCTTTAGCATCCTAAGCATACCTAGCAAGATTGGTCTACACAAGCTCTAACGAAGAGTGGCATCCTACACAGGTCTACCTTGAATCTTATGTGAATCTATGTAATGAGGCTTACTCCCTGCGAAGGGCCCTTAAAATTGCATGGTAACCTTGTCTGAGAAAACTGTGCATTAGGCCCTCTTCAGTTACTCCTGCTTCAGTAGCAAACTTGCACTTTTAGTGCTGAAGATCTACAGGCTTGAGGAGTTTGGGAACCCGAAGGAAAAGTTCTACAATTAAGACTTAGCTCCAGATCTGGAGAAAGCTCCAGGCCAAAATAGGTTTTGAGAACTGTGAGGTGACTGCAGAGTGAAAGTGCTGTTGGTACACATTCACACAAAACAAATGCAGAAGCTAGAAGAAACTGTGAGGCAAGACAGAACTGAAGGAGATATGTAATGTAGAAGGTAGCTTTGAAATGCACACAAAGAAAGGATCAAATGGCTAGTGTAGAAAGGGCCTTTGTTTAAATCAACCTATCCCATTTGGCTCTAGATGCACCGTGTGCTTCCACAACACACAGTGAAGCAGATGGATGCACTTGTTCTCATTCCTCTTTACTATAACTCAAGCTCTGCAGTGGAATTCATCACTCCAGGATCTTCAGCACAGTGGATCTCAAGGATAAATTCATAATGTGAGTCAAATCTCCAGCAATTTCAAGTGGTTAATTAGCCTGCTGCTAGGCTGTTCATGGAACTGAATGGGACCCAAGGAGTAAGTCTTTGTAAGGGTTTAAAAGTGGACCGGAAACATGAAATTGATATAGACTGCTATCCAAAAACTGTTTGCAAGGGTCTGGTTTCAGGGCTGTGGCCTGTTTGTTACCATTTGTTCCTAAACAATGTTGCTGCAAACCATATGTGTAGTTGTCTTTTTATGATATTTAAAGGTCAAATGCACTTTTAAAACTGACAGCACTAAAGTGGACTTAATGCTTAAGATCTTTGAAGTGTAATGCACACAAGCTTTAGTGCTTTTGGTTTCTTGTTAAGAGAATGTTTTTCCTCTCAGAACAAAACATTTGAGAAGGAAACTTGGCACTTTTACTGTCTTTTCTAAATAAACAATTTTAAAAACCCTTAAGTAGTAAAGCATCTATTGTGGGAGACGGTTTTTTGTTTTTGGGTCTGAGATCCCTAATGTATATTTAATTTTTTTGTCCTAGATCTTTTGTTATTTCTCTGTAACTTTCCGCTGTGGATTTAAGGGAAGCATTTCTCCATGAAAAAGGTTTTGCATTGGGTTGGATCCTGGCTAAATTTTGCATTCAGGCAATACACTCCTGTTAGTGGAAGACAGGATTCTGGGAAATTATGGCCAGTTAGCTTAATGTTTTTTCCAGATAAATTGATGGAAAGCATTATTAAATATAAAATTGTTAAGCATATAGAAAGACAAGCCCTTTTGGAAAAAAAAAATGTAGCTTCTGCAAAGTTAAGTCCTGTCTCACTAACCTTTTAGAGTCCTTTAAAAGCAATAATTTAAAAGTGCCAGTAGACATTATGTGGATTTTCAGAAGATTTTTGGCAGAGTTCCTCACCAAAGACTCCTGAGCAATCTTCAGAGTCATGGGCTAAAAGGACTTCAAGTCAAGTCAAGTTCTTTATTCACGGTCATCCGACCAGCTTAATACAAACAAAAACAAACCCATCGCGAAATTCCTGACTCCTACTACACATATTGTTAAAACTCATAACCAAAATTTACACTCTCAATTTCCCTCCTTTCCAACTGAGCAGCGTAACAGAAACGGGCAATCTTAGATGAAATATCAGAATGAGCGTCAGACAGGAGGAAGGCAATTTGCTCATCCTCCTGCCTGCTAAAAGGACTTGGAAATTAGCTTTAAAAAAACAGGAAGGAGAGAGCAGGAATAAATGGTCCATTTGTACAGTGGAGGGATGTAAGCAGCAAGGTCCCTCAGGGATCCGTATTGGGATGGGTGCTTTTCAACTTGTTCATAAATAACCTTGGCGTACAGCAAAGTTTGCAGATAATATCTACCTGTAATTAGGGTTGTTAAGGCAGAAACAGACTGCAAAACTCTCCAAAAGGATCTCTTCAAACTGGGCGAGGCATTAAAATGGCAAGTGAGATTCAATGTGAGAAAGTGTAAAGTGATGTGTATTGTGGCAAATAACCGCAACGTCACAGATACCCTAATGGAATCAGAGCTGGCAGCAACAGACCTCGGGGTGGTAGTGGACAACTTGAAGGAAATGTTAACTCAGTGTGTGGCTACTGTGAAAAAAAGGCAAATTCCATGCTGGCCATGATTAGAACGGGAATAGAGGAGAAACCTGCTGCTATCCTACTGTCTTTATACAAATCTATGGTGAGACCACACTTAGAATGTTGTGTTTAGTTCTGATCAGTGCACCTGAAAAAGGATACTGTAGAGCTTGAAACAGGTGCTGGAGAGAACAACCAAAATGATCAGGGGATAGCAGTTGCCCATGAGAACTGGTTAAAACCATTAGGGAAATTTAGCCTAGAAGAAAGGAAAGGGGTAACATGATAAACGTTCATAAAATCATGCATGGCATAGAGAGAGTGGACAAAGCCTCTTCCATAATACTAGAACCCAGGGTCATCCACTGAAGCTAAAGGATAGGAGATTCAGGACAGACAAAAGGAACTTGCCACTTAATGCGGTCATAGCCAGAACTTTAAAAGCTTTAAAAAGGGGAGTGAATAAATTCATGGAAGGCTGGGCTATCAATGGCTACTAATCATGATGGATATCTATTCCTCCAATACCCGAGGTAGTATGCCTCCTTAAATCAGTTGAAGAAGAAGATATTGAATTTATATCCCGCCCTCCACTCAAGAGTCTCAGAGCGGCTCACAATCTCCTTTATCTCCCTCCCCCACAACAGGCACCCTGTGAGGTGGGTGGGGCTGGAGAGGGCTCTCCCTTTCAAGGACAACCTCTGCCAGAGCTATGGCTGACCCAAGGCCATTTCAGCAGGTGCAAGTGGAGGAGTGGGGAATCAAACCCGGTTCTCCCCCCACAACAGACACCCTGTGAGGTGGGTGGGGCTGGAGTGGGCTCTCACAGCAGCTGCCCTTTCAAGGACAACCTCTGCCAGAGCTATGGCTGACCCAAGGCCATGCCAGCAGGTGCAAGTGGAGGAGTGGGGAATCAAACCCGGATCTCCCAGATAAGAGTACACACACTTAACCACTACACCAAACTGGCTCTCACACCAAACTGGTTGCTGGGGAGCCCAGGCAGAATGATGCTGTTGCACTCTTCCTGTTTGTGGGTTTCCTAGAGATAGCTGGTTGGCGACTGTGTGAACAAAATAACGGACTGGATGGACCTTTGGTCTGATCCAGCATGGCTCTTATATGCATTTGTGCCTTACCCTTCCTTCCCACTAATTTCCCCAAAATACTGTTCCCAGAGGCAGGGGACTCCTCAGGTACAGTATGAGAGTCCATTTAGAATTGGGGGAAATGACCCTAACTTCATCCATTAGCAGAAAATTTAAGTTTAGATCCAACCCCATTGTAATTAAATATCTGTCCCCCCTTTGCTAGAAAAGTTATGGCTTTGCTGAAGCTCATTAAAAATCCCATAGTTGATGATTTCTCCATGTCTCCTGCATATATTGATCAATTTAGCAATGGCTACATCAGTATCTTAGTTGGCAAAGTGGGCACTGAGTTAAGCTTTTGATTAAGCTTTTGTGTGCATGCACACTTCCTCAGATACACTGAAACAGATTATGTCAGTCATTACATATAGGTGGAGGGATTAGTTGCCAAGAAGGGCTAACTGGAGTCATGATGCATAGGTAACTGAACAATAAGAATAGCTAAGATTGGACTAAAGCAGTTGGTAAAACCTGTGAATAGCAACAAATTAGCATACAGATAATAAAAGAGTTAACAAATATATGTGAAAATTGAGTGACTTAACATGTATGGTGAGATAAGAATCCAATATTTCTATTAAGCCCCGGGGGTTCCATTGTTCTGAATGTTGTAATAACTTGTCATTCAGCAATCTCCCGTTCTAGTCTGTTTCTGAAATTCCTTTGCAATAAAACAGCTACTTTGAGGTTCCCCACTGAGGTCCTGGGAGGCTGAAATGTTATCCTACGGGTTTCTCAATTTTGTGATTCTTGATGTCAGATTTGTGTCCATTTATCCTTTGGTATGGGATTTGGCCTGTTTGCCCTATTTAGAGAGAACTGAAGGGCGTTGTTGGCATTTAATGGCTTAAGTGTTAGATGAGCAAGTGAATGAGCCTGAGATGGTGTGTGGCTGATGCTGTCGGACTTGGTGATTATGTTGTCTGTGTGGGTATACGTGGCAGCAAAGTTGGCCTCGGGGTTTATTGCAAGCTCTGATATAATTGTCCATGTTCAAATTAGATGTTGTGTTATTGAGGGCGAGGAGCTGTTTATAGGATTTTGGCGCTGCCTGTGGGCGAGAAAAGGTCTATCTCCCACTACTTGTGAAAGAGAACCGTCATCATCCAGCAGAGGTTGTAAGTCGCTGATGAGTTGAACTGCTTTAAGTTGAGAGCAGTATGTGACCACCAGTGGTGTCGTTATTGTCTCTTTTGGGCATTGTCACGAGCTGGGGCCAGGCCAGGCGAAGACCAGGGGCAGTCCAAGGTCTGTAGCTGGTGAGCAAAGAGGGTTCAAAGCACCAAAACCAAATCACAGTCCAGGTATCGCAGGTCAGAGGTTCAGAAGCCGAAGTCAGGGGGTCCAGAAGTCAAAGCCAACGTCAAGGGGTCCAGAAGCCGAAGTGGATGCTAGAACGTCAGGTAAGTGACTAGTTGCTTTCACAAAGCCTTCTCCCAAAGCCCACAGCTATATAGCCCTCTGCTGCCCATTTGGACTAATTGCTGACTCAGAGGGCGGCCAGGATCCTTTTAGAACTCAGGGCTCAGGGAGCGTCTTGCTCGTGAGCGTGCCGCCCTCCTCCGATCCCTGAGGTCCTCACGAAGGCGGTCACGCACACAAGCCACCCGAGAGGGCGAGGCAGGGGGGCTTGGATCTTCTCCAGTAGGAGGCAGAGGCACTGGTGCCGGTGGCAGGGGCACTTGTGCAGGTGGCAGGGGCACGGTTTCTTCTGCAGGCTCAGCTTCTTCTGCAGGGTCCCCAGCACCCATGACAGGCATGGCTTGCAACAGTTTTTCTCTGGGTGCCATTCTGGCAAATTCTCAGCAGAGCTGTTCTCTCAAGAGCACTTCTCTGAGAGCTCAATCAGCTCCACCTACCTCACCGGGTGACTGGTGTAGAGAGAGGAAGGGAAAGAACATTGTAAGCCGCTCTGAGACTTTGAGTGAAGGGCAGGGTATAAATCCAATCTCTTCTCTTCTTAATCTGTTTCATGACTTCATTAGGTGGATATTTTAGTTTCAAAAAAGGTTTACCATAGATCCCTCAGGCAAGAATCTCTAGAATTGGAACAGATTTGGCTGTAGCATAGAGCATGGATTGTTTGATATGCTTAGGATGGTAGATGGAGGCATGTAGATACATTTGCTGGTCAGTAGATTTGCAGTAAAAGGTAGCGTATAAGGTAGTGTCTATGTTTCCATTGTTGTATTTTTACAGTAAAAAGGTAAAGGTAGTCCCTTGTGCAAGCACCAGTCGTTTTCGACTCTGGGATGACGTTGCTTTCACAACGTTTTCACGGCAGACTTTTTACAGGGTGGTTTGCCATTGCCTTCCCCAGTCATCTACACTTTCCCCCCCAGCAAGCTGGGTACTCATTTTACCCATCCTCGAAAGGATGGAAGGCTGATTCAACCTGGAGCCAGCTACCCTGAACCAGCTTCCACTGGGATCGAACTCAGCTCGTGAGCAGAGGGCTCCGACTGCAGTACTGCAGCTTTACCACTCTGCGCCAGAAAATGTATTTCTTGCATAGATTCGTTTATTGTCAGGTTGGTATTGGGATGGAAGTTGTTGAATGCCTGGTAGAATAGGTCTAGGGTTTCTTTACCATGGGTCCAGACAATAAAGATGTCATCACTGTGTTGGAGCTATAAGAAAGGTATGAGTGGGGAGGAGTTTGGGAAGCATTGTTCCAAGTTAGCAATATATATTTGTTACAGTATAAAAGGAAGTTTCTGCTTAATCACCAAGCCCTGGAATAGAAGGGGATTCTTCAGAGTTTATAAGGAGAGGGCAGGAAGATTAACCTTTAATCAAAAGCGGTAAGCAGGGCAACACAAACATAACTAGTTTTATTATACATAATTAAAATTTAAAAACCTGGCAAAGCTGAGAAAACCAGCCAATAAGAAGTCACTCGCTGCTGCCATTGCCGTATTTTAATGTAACTATCCTTTTTCGAAGTCATCACAGATGGTGTGCTGTTGCAGAAGGTATGTTTAATCACAGGACTATGACCAACTAAAACATTACGTTTTTAGATTACTTGAGAAGTGTTGTCAAATTGAAAATGTTTCGTTACTCATTAAAGAAATATAATTGCACAGTATTGTAAATGAAACCAGTTGCTCCAAAATAGAGCCTGTAAGTCATAGATACTCAAAATCAATTTATTTTAACAATCCACAACGTAAAGAAACATTCTGCCCATTTTCCCCCAAAACTGATGTCATGTTTCTTCTTAATCAGTAATTATTACTATTAACAATTCTATTTATATCCCACCTATAATAGAACTCGAGATGGTTTACACAAGATTTCCAAGAGGTCTTCCACCCAAAAACTGATTAAAGGCAATACCTGCTTGGCTTTAACAAGGTTACTGGATCATAAAACCTCCATGCATAGGTATACGTTAAATTGTATGCATCCATCTGCTCACAAGCAAACTCAAAGTGAAATTTGAAAAGGACCTCATAAGTTATGTCTCAGCAGGACCAGTTCAATGAGACAATGGCATTATGATGGTTCTCAAAACTTATATCACATTATCCCAAAAGTCTGGGACAAGGAAAGGGATGACAACTTTGAGTTCCTCCAAGATATTTTCCTTGATGAGCCTAGGGCTCATGAAGTGCCAGTACCGTTGGTACCGCCATTGTCCATCTGATCTAA
Organism: Heteronotia binoei; assembly: GCF_032191835.1. Taxonomy (NCBI): domain Eukaryota; kingdom Metazoa; phylum Chordata; class Lepidosauria; order Squamata; family Gekkonidae; genus Heteronotia; species Heteronotia binoei. The sequence continues at coordinate 67,213,373 of NC_083235.1, forward strand.
AATAGCTCCAAGACCATTTTTTTTCCAAATGCCTCCCTCATCTTCCAGATCATAGCACATTCATTTTTCTGTATGAAAAATTGGCCAAGTGGACATAGAGATGTGAAGGCCCTGGGGGGAAAAACTGGAGGAAAACCCCACCTGTTTCCCCCAAGGCCTCCCCCCAATTTTTCCAAAAGAAAAATGTGAAATTGTTGAGAGTCCTGAAAAAAAAAACCTCATGAAATATTTTCTCTTTTAGAATAAGTGAAATGCTTTTAAAGACAAGGAGGGCATGCTGTAGACCTATACAAGCTCTTAAATCCATGATGCATTTCTGTACCTAGAAGGATACCTAATCTTCACGAGGTGAGAATGCAGAGGTCTCATTGCTTCTTAGCAATTGTATGCCTTCTGCTATCCTTTTGACCTCACACAGTTGACCTTTTCACCTCTCCCTCAAACCATTGTGACACATATACCACAGACTGTGCAAAAGTAGTAAAACAAATTCTAAGTCGAGGGGCACCTTTAAGACCAAGACTGATTCCTCGCAACTTCTGGATCTTCAAAAAAACAAGAGCAGGAAGCCACAAGAGGAATTGGAGGGAGCTGCGGATCAAAATGTGCCACACAGCAACTGGTGGGGAATTGATTACTTGAGCCAGAGAAAGCAGAAGCCCCGGGGGTGGAGCAACTGCTAGTGAGGAATCGGTCCAACAAAGTTTTATTCAAGGTGTGAGCCTTTGTGTCTGAGAAAGTATGCATGCACACGAAAGCTCACACCTTGAATAAAACTTGGTTGGACTTAAAGGTGCCACTGGACTCAAAATCTGTTCTATTGCTTCAGACCAACAAAGGCTGCCCATCTGGATCTATCTGCATTAATGTAGTTTATTGCCCTATCATGCACGATGAAGGGAAAAAAATCAGAAAGAGGTTGGGCAGAAAATGCACCAAAGCCTCAGAAGAAAACGGAAAGCTTAACTGAAAATGTAGCTCTCTCTCTAACCAGATAGCAAAAATTTAAGGCAAATGTGTTACAATAGCATAAGGTGCAGTTTTCTTTCAATAATTATTTGAAAGTTTGCTTGTACAAAACTAAGGCATTTATAACTTTTAATCCAGCAATATCAAATATGGCCATTTTATATGCTAAATAAGTTTCAAATGATGCATTCCACATTGTTAAAGTAGTAAAATTAGTTTAGATCTGATAGGACAATAAGAGTTCCATATAGGGTTGCCAATCCGCAGGTGAGGCAAGGGGATCCCCCAGTTTGGAGGCCCTCCCTCCACTTCAGGGTCATCAGAAAGGGAGGGGGGGGAAATGTCTGCTGGGCATTCCATTGTTGCCTATGGAGACCGATTCCCATAGGGTATAATGGGAGAACTGATCCATGGGTATCAGGGCCTCTGGTGGGGTTGTTTTTTGAGATAGAGATATCAAATTTTCAGCATATTGTCCAGTATCTCTCCCCAAAATACCCTCCAAGTTTCAAAAAGATTGGACCAGGGGGTCCAATTCTATGAGCCCCCAAAGAAGGTGCCCCTATTCTTATTTCCAATGAAGGGAAGGCATTTAAAAGGTGTGCGGCCCCTTTAAATGTGATGTGAACTCCCTTTGGACAATTATGCTTGTCACAATCTTACTCTTGGCTCCAGCCCCAAAGTCTCCTGGCTCAACCCCCAAAGTCCCCAGCTATTTCTTGAATTGGACTTGGCAACCCCAGTTCCATATATTTCAATTTTTCCCAAAATTTCTGTTCTCCAGGAATAAAAACAGGAATCGCCCCCGCCCCCCATGACTTCAACATTTCTGGAATTTTTTCATCTCTAAACAGACATTACATATATAGAGGTCCTTCCCTCCTTGTGATTCATCCACATTCATTTCCCTTTTCTTCATCATTCAACCTTTATTTGAGGTACTCAATTGGGACAATGTCTCACACGGGTCCACTGAAGGGAGTAGGAGAAGCAAGAGAGCAGGATGATGGACTTGAATAATTCTCATTCATTTCAGCCAAGTATGATCTTTCTGGTCAACTACACACTTACTAGGCTGCACTCCCCCTGCTGACATATTTTGTAGACTTCATGGTCCTGCAGCATCAGGGGTCCATATAGTTCAGCATCCTGTTTCCAACAAAGTCCATTCGGATTTTCCAGGAAACCAACAAACAAGGCAAGGTGGCAACAGAACTCCCTCACTGCCCCTCTCCCTGTAACTAATATTCAAAGGCGTAATCCAGATTCACTACCTTGTACTTAAACTGCAAACAAATGGTGGAAGCAAGATAAGATATCATTATACTGTGATCATAAACGTATTACAGGTGCATACCTCCTACTAAAATCAAATAAAGGGGAAAAGGAGTACAATGGGAGGATCCAAGTCCTGAAAATCAGACATCGTCATCTATATGCATTTATATGCGCAAATCTGATCTCTCTCTGATGACCATCGAGAGCTCCAAGGCTGTTAGGTGGGTGAGAAGATCCACCTCATCCATTTAGTCAGCAGGCCAGTTAGTTCTCTGTTCCTGTCGAGTCACTTCTCTTCCGCGCTATCTCGGCCAGTTGCTGCTGGCGCCTCTGCAGTATTTCTTGGCGCTTCTCTTCATAGCGCTGATACTCCTGGGCACGAAGCTCCTCAACCTCAGGGAAAAATCGATGTCTAAGGTAAACACAGGCACACAAAGAATTCAGCAAGCTTTCCTGTTTTACAAGGCAGGAGTCCCCGAGCTTCCCCTCACCCTCATCAGTATAGAGCAGTATATACATTCCCATCAACTGGAAAACTTGCCAAGTAAAGGACAAGACTTTGCAATGAGTGACACTGAACTTCCATTAACTTTTGGTCCTGCTCCCTCTCTGTCCACATACATCATGTATATCAGATTGGCATTTCATTTGTACAGCATGCAGCTATACAACTCAGTCCAGTCGGTGCCAATTCCAGTTCAAGTAATTTGGGGGATTCAGTTAAACAGGTGACACTTCACAAAAGTTCCCCTGAAGAACTGTGTGGGATGAGAGTCTTCACTGAGTTGGTTGTCCAGCCTAGCCACCCAAGGAACTGCTTGGGGCACCGCAGTGAAGAGGGTGCCGATTTGGCAAACTCCCAGGTATTAGAAGCAGGGAAAAGACTAGCACCCTCTCCAGGGGTCCTGCTTTCAGACAGGTTCAAACTAGGCCCTCCGAATGGACCCAAACAGCAGTGGACTTGGTCCATAAGGGAATCAGTGTACAGGGTGACAACTATCTCCAGCCAGTCTTTTGTGAGGTTATTGTTAGTGTGTGCTTTGAGGGGAAAAAGTAAAAGTCTGATGTACATGGATCCTCCACTTTTTAAAAATAGAACTCCGCTAATCAAATCACATGCGGAAGCCAGGACTAACAATTGGATCACAAAAAACATGGATCCAACATTGTGGTGCTGCAGCAGCACAAAAACATGATCTGTATGATCTGTTTGAATTTTAGGTTATAAACGATTTTATATATTCGGATTTAAAGGATTTTATATTAATTTGAATTGATTCTGGATTTTAAAATTGGTTAAATTATATTTTAGTTATCCCCACCTGTATAGGTGCGGAAGTTTTAAGTATTTTATTGTATTTTATGTATTTTAGGAGGGGTTTTACATGATGTGTTATAATTTTTTATATTGGTCTATGACCGTAATAAAAAGTTCATTCATTCATGGATCCAAGGCATGGATCCTCATGAATTCATATGACTTTTACAATGAACTGAAATAAAACCACCATCATACTGTAGACCATGTCTTAGTCTACAGGCAGCACTACAAAAATAATATATCCACTGCTTCCTGGGGCCACAATGGCACAAAAATGTAGTTACAATCCACAGATCCTTATGGATCATTGGGCTTTTTCGCACTGGGTCATCCCAAACTCATCATCAGATCACATATAATGTCTGCGGTCACAGATCTGACCACAAAAATAATGGATCTGCTGCTTTATGCCTTATGGTCACCTAATATGTCTGTAGCCCCAGATCCCACTGTTAGCGGAATGGTTGGGGGTCTCCTCTTTTAGATGGGGGAATCAGCAAGAGGGAGACTACGGTAGAGCTATTTTGGATCAGGATTCTCTCACCAATAATATGGAGGTCCAGTATCAGAAAGAAGACTCCAGATTTAAAATAGTTTAAAATGTTTACTTAGGAAGAGATGTAGGACTACAATCACACATAAGCAATCACAAATAAACAGTCGAGAGGCTAAGGTAATCAGGCGTGAGGAATAGAGAAATTATTACAGAGATATTATTACAGAAATTATTAGATAGATATTTACCTATCCAGTTGTGCTGAAGTCCATGTAGAAATTAAAGATGGGGATGTGCACAGCTATTGTGCCACGTCTAAGAGGCCCATTACTTAGAGTAATGGGGGTGCAACCTATGTGCCCACAGATTATACAGGGAGGTGTGGTTTGCTCTCAGTTTATATAGTATTTGGAAGGATGGAGATCCACTCCTGGAATATGATTGAGTTAATTATTGTAGATGGGCTTTCCTGAGTGTTCTGAATAGATTCCCAGTTTAAGAAAAAACGGGGGAGAATGGCTCTTCATGGTTGTCAGGAAGAGCCATTAATTTCATCTCAATACTCTGAGGATACAGGAAGGCAGAAAGGGGTTTGTGCAATAGCTCTGCACATTAGCACAGGGGCATATAAAAGATGCTTAGGTGTGCTAGGGGGACAGAAGAGATTAGCCAGCAGTTGCTAGCCAGAGGTTAAGAAATAAATACTTTACCTGTGAACCCATTGTTTCACACATTCCATTGCTGGGTGGAGGGGGAGAGAGACAGGAGTTAGCCTGGAGGATGTCTGAGTCATAACCTTATGCAGTTAGACAAGCCTGGGCAAGTTCCTCGGCCCATGCAGAGAGTGTTCTCAACATGGCCTGTTTCTGACAGATAACTCTGTTTCAGGTCAGGGAATGGGGACCCCACTGCTTGTTACGGTGCACCCATAGGGTAGGCAGTGCCTCCTGGTTATGCCATGGCATAATGTATGGATGCACAATGACGTGGCACAGCCACACCGCAAAAACATGATTCTGAAGAACAGATCCGCTTGAATAATCAGGAATGCTGCATTTCGTTGCCTCAAACTCACCATCAAATCACATATTGTGTCCGTAACCACAGACTGCACTACACAAATCACACATCCACAGTTTTGTGGCAACATGAAAGTGCAAAGAGATTGTTCCAAAGTACAGATCCTTTTGGATTCTCAAGATTTTTGTTTCAGGTCACCTCAAATTTACCATCAGATCACATATATTGCCTATATAACTACAGATCTGAACACAAAAATTACAGATCCACTAATTAATGGTGCCGCAGGGATGCAAAAAACATGGCTGGAAAGCACGGATCTTCGTGGATCCTCAGGATTTTTGCATCAAGTCAAATCATATATCTTGTACATAGCCACAAAACTGATTACACTATAAAAATCATGCATCCATCAGTTTGTAGCACCACCACATTGCAAAAACATGGTTCTACAGTATTGATCAGGGGTGGCAAACATGCAGCCTGTGGGCCAAATCCGGCCTGCAGAGGGCTCCAATCAGACCCTCCAACAACTGGCTGTTGTCTGCTTCATTCTCCCTTGCCTATGTTCAGTCGCCATTTTGTGTTTCTCCCCAGCGATCAGCCTGCCAGCAAAGCAGCCTTTCTTGGCTCCTTCCCTCTCCCCCTCCCCCTCCCTTTTCCCAAAGGGAGGAGGAAAGAGGAGGAACCTCAGCCAATGAAGAGCCTAGCTCTATAGCTCTGCTGGGTGATTAAGTTTGCCAGACTCAATTAATCACCCTGCAGAGCTACTGAGCCCAGCCTCTCTTCCTTCCTGGCTGAGGCTTCTCCCTCTCCTTGTGACCTGGGAGAAGGAAGGAAAGAGACAGAGCTTCCTTTGCCCAGTTCTCACCATCGGGAGAAATACAAGGAGCACTTTTAAGACTAGTGAGGTTTTATTGAAGGTATGAGCTTTTTGCCTTGTTACAGAGAGAGTGCAGGGAGATTTGTTGGGCTTGTTATGGGTGCAACTGGGTTCCCCTCATCTTTTTCATTGTATTCATGCCCTCCAGTCTTTCTCAATAGGAAAGTATGTGAACTATTTAGAAAAGAAATAACAACAAGCTAGCATTAGGCTGAGTGTGTGTGTGTCTAGCCCAGGTTTACCCAGGAAATTTCCATTGATTTTTCTTTCACATTTTCCTTTGCTTGGGGATCTTCCCAGATAGTAGGCTGATACTAATCATTGTACATGGCTGTCTCTGTTCTTGTACTGCCACATAGGAGTTATAGTTATTTTTCTGGAGAAGACTACAGTTTTGCAGTCAAGCACATAGCCCTCAATCTGTGCCATGGTGCCGTCACATAATCTTGACCAGCACATGAAGCAACTTGTGTACAAAAGCTCACAATGCCCAGATGCTTAATGTTTTCCCCTAGGTCTGAGACTCAAAGAATTGACTATGAGATTAGGGTTGCCAATCCCCAGGTGGGGGCAGGGGATCCCCCATTTGGAGACCCTCGCCCCCCACTTCAGGGTCGTCAGAAAGTGGGGGGAGGGGAGGGAAATGTCTGCTGGGAACTCTGTTATTCCCTGTGGAGATTTATTCCCATAGAAAATCATAGAGAATTGATCTGTGGGTATCTGGGGCTCTGGGGGGGGCTGTTTTTTGGGGTAGAGGCACCAAATTTTCAGTATAGCATCTAGTGCCTCCCCCCAAAACACCCGCCAAGTTTCAAAAAGATTGGACCAGGGGGTCCAATTCTATGAGCCCCAAAAGAAGGTACCCCTATCCATTATTTCCTATGGAAGGAAGGAATTGAAAAGGTGTGCCGTCCCTTTAAATGTGATGGCCAGAACTCCCTTTGGAGTTCCATTATGCTTGTCCCAGCCTTGATCTTGGCTCCACCCCTAATGTATCCTGGCTCCACCCCCAAAGTCCCCAGATATTTCTTGAATTGGACTTGGCAACCCTATATGAGATCTTTGTAATGAATGTCAATAAATCAAAAGTAGGTTTGCAACTTATAGATGTGCACACTTGAACAACACTTGAACAACATATTCAAGATTGGTACGGCACAGACATTGTCTGCAGTTTTTGATGCAATAATTCATAGCAAGAGATGACATTTATCGGACTGTAAAACAAAATATTGCAAGAGTGCTAATGTTTTAAGTACAAAAAAATTGTGTTTGTCTGTGCCCCCTTTATATAGTTTATATGTCCGCTACCTGGCATTGCATCTTATGACACGCATGGCCCGGCCTGACAAGGTCTTAATTATGGCAAATCCGGCCCTCAACTAATGAGTTTGACATCCCTGGTGTCCTCTGTGTTTTGGATTATGTTGCCCCAAACTGACCAGAAAATCATATATTATATCCATAAGCACAGACTACACCACAGCTTTGTGGCAACATTATGGAGAAAAAGAATAGTTCCAAAGCACAAATCCTTGTGGATCCTCAGTATTTTTGCATTAGGTAACCCCAGGGCTTTTTTTTAACAGTTCCAACTGGCTTGGTGTCAGGGGATGTGGCCTAACATGTAAATGAGGTCCTGCTGGGCTTTTTCGTTAAAAAAGCCCTGTGTGAAATAATGGTGATGTCAGGGGGTGTGGCCTACTATGCAAATGAGTTCCTGCTGAGCTTTTTCTACATAAAAGCCCCGGGTAACCCCAAATTCCCCATCAAATTACATACATTGCCCATAGCCACAAATTTGACCACAAAAACCACAGATCAGCTGCTTCATGGTGTCATGGCACAAAAGTGTGGTTAGAAAGCATAGAACTTCATAGGTCCATGGGATTTTTTGGCTGGATCACCCCAAACTTATCATGAGATCATATATCATGTCTATAGCCACAGATTTCAGCACAAAGATCAGGTGTCCACTACTTCATAGTGCCGCAACCGTGCAAAAACATGGTTTTAAAGCACAGGTCCCCATGGATCCTCAGGATATCTGCATCACATCACCCCAAACTCACCATCAACTCACATATCTTGTACATGACCACAGACTGCACCACAAAAATCATGCACCTGCCACTTTGGGCACCACCACATCTCAGAAATATGGTTCTAAAGCATGAATCCTCATGGTCCACTGCTTTGTGGCGACACGGGCAAAACAGCATGGTACCAAAGCACGGATCCTCGTGAATCCTTAGGATTTTTGCATTGGGTAACCCCAAAGTCACCATCAAATCACATAACGTGTGTAACCACAGATCTCACCACAAAATGCATGAATGCACAATGACGTGACACAGCCACATTGCACAAACATCGTTTTGACGCATGGATCTGCATGGTTCATCAGGATTTATGCATTACATTGCCTCAGACTCACCATCAGATCACATATTCTGTCCATAACCACAAACTGCACCACACAAATCATGCATCCACGACTTCTTGGTGACACTACGGCGCAAAAAGAATGTTCCAAAGCACAGATCCTTGCAGATTCTCAGGATTTTGTTTTGGGTCACCCCATATTCATTGTCAGATCCTATGCACTGTCCATGACCACGGATCTGACCACAAAATTACATATCCACTGCAACATGGCACCACAGTGGAGAAAAAACATGGTTTCAAAGCAGGGATCCTCATGGATCCATGGGATCATTTTAGTTCGATCACCCCAAACTCATCATCAGAACACACATCATGTCCATAGTCACAGGTTTCACCACAAAAATCAGGCATCTACCACTTTGTGGCACTGCCACATCACAAAACCATATTTCTGAAGCACAGATTCTTGCGGATCTTCCTGGTTTTTTCGTTATGTTGCCCCAAACCTTATAATCAAACCTCGTATCATGTCTGTAACCATGGACTGCACCACAAAAATCACAGACCCACAGCTTCTGGGTGACACAATGGCATGAAAATATGGTTCCAAAGCATGGATACTCATGGATCCTTAGGATTTTTGTGGGTTATCCCAAATTCACCATCAAATCACAAATCATGTCTGTAGCTACATATTTCACACACACAAAAAGCATGGATCCGTGATTGCAGGGCACCACTACATCACAAAAATAGTTCCGAAGCATGGATCTTCATAGATCCTCAGGATGTTTAAATTGCGTCACTCCCAACTCACCATCAGATCACGTATCATATCTATCACCACAGGCTGCACTACAAAAATCATGGATCCACTGCTTTGTGGTGTCTGCAGTGTACAAAAGCATTCTCCAAAGCACAGATCCTCATGGATTCCTAGGATTTTTGGACTGGGTTACCCCAAACTCAATGTCAAATCACATATCAATCCGTGTCAATAGCCACGGATTGCACACACAAAAACCACAGGTCTGCTGGATCATGTATACCCTCCAGTGTCTTCCTAGTTTGCTCTACTTCAGGAGTGGCCAAACTGTGGTTTGGGAGCCACATGTGACTCTTTCACATGTATCGTGTGGCTCTCAAAGCCCCCACCACTCTGTTGGCCAGCTTGGAGAAGGCATTTCTCTCTTTAAATCACTTCTGCAAGCCAAGCCAGCTGATGGGGGGAGAGGCTTGGAGAGTTCGTTTAAAGTTAAAGTTGCTTTCTTTCCACCTCTCAATCCCCATCTCTCTCTCGCTTTCTTTCCCTCTCTTTCCCTGGTGTTCACGTCTTGCAGCTCTCAAACATCTGACGTTTATTCTATGTGGCTCTTACGTTAAGTAAGTTTGGCCACCCACGCTCTAGTGTTTTCTAAACCTTTATTGTATGATGTTTCCTGGGCGATCATAGTCAATGCGTTGCTGTGTTATTTGGACTGGAAGGGATGCACTGTAATGCCTTGAAAGATCGTGCCTCTAAATTAACACTTCTTCTGGTGCCCCCCCCCCCCAAAAGAAACAATGGCTTCTCCTGTTGAAACTTTTACAAATGAATTTCTGCTGTAGCAACTAGGCTTCCCAATCCCCAGGACCCAGCGGGGGATCCCCTGGTTTTACAGGCTTCCCCCCTCCCCCAGCCAGCTGGCCGGCGGGGGAAGCCCCGCCCCCACAGCCATTATGCACCTCCATGAACGATTCCCATAGGGAATGATGGGGAATTGATCTGCGGGTATTGGGGGCTCTGGAGGGGCTGTTTTTTGAGGTAGAGGTGCCAAATTTTCAGTATAGCATCTAGTGCCTCTCCCCAAAATACCTCCCAAGTTTCAAAAGGATTGGACCAGGGGGTCCAATACTATGAGCCCCAAAAGAAGGTGCCCCTATCCTTCATTATTTTCTATGGAAGGAAGGCATTTTAAAAGGTGTGCTGTCCCTTTAAATATGATGGCCAGAACTCCCTTGGAGTTCAATTATGCTTGTCACACCCTTGCTCCTGGCTCTGCCCCCATGTCTCCTGGCCCCACCCCCAAAGTCTCCTGGCTCCACCCCCAAAGTCCCCAGATATTTCTTGAATTGGACTTGGCAACCCTACTTGGGTATGTACAGGTTCCTGGTTTTGCTATGTGACCAAATCCCACGCAGGATACGTCGACATGAGCCACTCTTTTGGAAACTGTGCCCTTTTCTTACTGAGAAGAAGGCTGCTTTTTAAAAAATGAAGCATCCTTAGCATTAACACCCATCAAGCCCTTTCTTGGTGCCCGCCAAGTGTTTCTAGAAAGTAGGCGGGGCCAGGCGCTGCCCAACAGGCCTTTCGATTGGTCATAGCTCTGACTTGCCGTGCAGGTTAAAACGACGTCGCTTCGTGGGCCGCTGCCAAGACAGTGTTTCTTTTATCCCGTCTTGTAGAATCATAGAGTTGGACAGGATCTCCCCACACAGCCCCAGGGATCCATGTTCCATGCCCAGAAGATGGGAGGGAGGGAGGGAGGGAGGGAGGGAGGGAAGGAAGGAAGGAAGGAAGGAAGGAAGGAAGGAAGGAAGGAAGGAAGGAAGGAAGGAAGGAAGGAAGGAAGGAAGGAAGGAAGGAAGGAAGGAAGGAAGGAAGGAAGGAAGGAAGGAAGGAAGGAAGGAAGGAAGGAAATAATATAATAATGATGTTTTATTTATATCCTGCCCTCCCCGCCGAAGCAGGCTCAGAGCGGCTAACAACATACAGGTCTTGGAAGGGGGAGGTGGAAAGAAAGCAACTTTAACTATAAACGCATTCTCCAAGCTACCAGTTGGTTTGGCTTGGAGAAGTGATTTAAGGAGACAAATGCCTTCTCCAAGTGGGCTGATGGGGTTAGGGTTAGAGCCACACAATGTGTGTGAAAGAGCCACATGTGGCTCCCGAGCCACAGTTTGGCCACCTCTACTCTAGAGTCTACCCCCAAAGCAGCCATGTTCTCCGGGGGAACTGATCTCTGTCACCTGCAGATCAGCTGTAAAAACTGGAGAGCTCCAAGGCTCACCTGGTGACGGCAACCCCTAGCCCTGCTCTTGGGTTTCCTCTAGGGTTGCCAGTTCCCAGGTTGGAGGCCCTCCCCCTGCTTCAGGGTCATCAGAAAGCGGGGGAGGGAAATGTCTGCTGGGCACTCCATTATTCCCTATGGAGACCCATTCCCGTAAGGTATAATGGAGAATTGATCTGTGAGTATCTGGGGCTCTGGGGGGCCCCCTGTTTTTTGAGGTAGAGACACCACACTTGCAGCATAGCATCCGATGGCTCTCCTCAAAGTGCCCTCCAAGTTTCAAAAAGATTGGAGCAAGGGGTCTAATCCTATGAGCCCCAAAAGAAGGTGCCCCTCTCCATTATTTCCAATGGATGGAGGGCATCGAAAAGATGTGCGGTCTCTTGAAATGTGATGGCCAGCACTCCCTTTGGAGTTCAATGATGCTCGTCACACCCTTGCTCCTGGCTCCACCCCCAATGTCTCCTGGCTCCACCCCCAATGTCTCCTGGCTCCACCCCCAATGTCTCCTGGCTCCACCCCCAATGTTCCCCAGATATTTCTTGAATTGGACTTGGCAACCCTAGTAGCAACGTATTACTATAAAATATTTTATAAGTTGAATTTGGCCTACATAAATGCAGTCCACCCACCCACCTATCCTTTGAGACCGGCGAAGTTTTATTCCTGGTATAAACTTTTGTGTGCACATGTGTATCTGAAGAGGTGTGCATGCACACAAAAGTTCATACCAGGAATAAAACTTTGTTGGTCTTATAGGTGCCACTGGACTCAAACTTTGACACATCATGTGTATTCCATAGCTTCCTTGCAGTCAAGAGAACAACATCTAGAATAGGGGCCTCCAACCTTTCTGAACCTGTGGATACCTTTGGAATTTTGATACAGCATGGTGGCTGCAACCACAAAATGGCTGCCACAAAACAGCTGCTGCAGGAGGCAAAGTCAGCAAGAAAACAGACGCCACATCTTACCGTACTTTCAGTCACACAGTGAATATCCTTGTACTGCTGGTGGCAGCTGCAGCCAAAGCAACATCTTACAAAATCTGCACAGACAATCGAATGTACAATGACCAATCAGAAGCCATGGTGGGCACAATTTGCCACCTGATCCTGCCCAATTTCTAAAAACACTTAGCAGACACCAGGGAAGGTATCAGCAGGCACCATGGCACCCATGGGCACCACCTTGGAGACCCGATTTAGAAGTCTGCAGTGACAAAATCTGTTGGCTGAAAAACTTGCAATTAAATCTCCATTCATAATGACAGACAGAAAGAAAATCAACCCAAACACAAACTTTCCCCCAAACCAAATTAACGCATGACAGATAATTGCTTTTCATGATTAATTTGATGGACTCCATCTAGTGGGTTTGATATTCTACATTCACAGATAAGGTCATGACAATCTCTGCCTTGGATATTTTTGCAACTTGGTGGCATCAGGGAGTTCCAGATGCCATTCTTCACAGTGGAAGCTGTGGACATGATTTCTCATTTTAATACAGTGTTCATGCTACTGTAAAACCATTTCAGATATGGGGGTATTTTTGTGTGTGGATCATTCCATGGTGTGATTTTGGTGGTATTTAATAATCATGAGGATCCATGAGGCCAAAGTAATATTTAATGCACTGTTTGTACCATGGCAGTGCTCTGTGTTTTTCTGTGGTTCATTCTGTGGTCATGGACATTAAGTGTGATTTGATGGTGAGTTCAGGGTGATCAAACATAAAAAGCTTAAAAATCCATGTGGATCTGTGCTTCGTTTGCACCATGGCAGTACCACAAAACGCTCAACATGTTATTATTATGTTGCAAGCTTTAGCCATGGACAATATATGTGGACAGATAATGAATACGGGGTGACCAAGAAAAATGTGGATATGCAATTTTTGTGGTACAAGCCATGGCCATGATTTGATGGTGAGTTTGAGGTGAAAAAGCCCTGAGGATTAAAATGTGGATTTGTGCTTCGAAATCATGTCTTCGTACTGTGGGGGCTCCACAAAGTTGTGGATGTGTGATTTTTGTGGTGCAATCTGTGGTTATGGACACTGCATGCGATTTAATGGTGAGTTAGGGGTGACACAACACAAAACCCAAGGATCCTTGAGGACCAGTGCTTTGGAATCATGTTTTTGCATTGTGGCAGTGCTGCAGAGTGGTGGATGCTTGATCTTTGTGGTGCAAGTTGTGGTCATGGCCACAATATGCGATATGGTGTTGACACTGGGATGACCCAATGCAAAAACCCTAAGAATCCATGAGGATCTGCACTTTAGAACCATGTTTTTGTAGGAGCACTGCACTTTAGAACCATGTCTGTAGGAGCACTGACCAAGTGCAAAAACCCTGAGGATCCATGAGGGTTCATGCTTTGGAACCATGTTTTTGAGCTTTGGAGGTCACACTAAAGAGAAACAACAGCAACAAAACCATCCGTGGCCAAAGTGGCCTAGAGAAAATTTCTTCCTTACTTCAAAGCGGTGATCAGCATTTCCCTGGGTGAGTAAGAAGGGACTACAAGAACTAAGCACTGATGCAACTCTTCCTGTCCTCCCTCTCATGATCTGCTTCCGTTCACTGAATCAGCACTGCTGTCAGGTGGCCATCTAGCCTCTGGTTAAAAACTTCCAAAGAGGGAGAGCCCATCACCTCCAGAGGAACCCCATTCCACTGAGGTACAGACCACTCCGTCAGGAAGTTCTTCCTAACGTCTAGCTGAAAACTCTTTTGATGTAATTCCAACTCCTTGGCTCTGCTCCAACCTTCTGGGGCCACAGAACACAACTCAACATCCTCTCTATGACCGTCTTTCAAATCCTTGAAGATGGTTTACCAAATCACCGCTTGGTCCTCTCCTCTCCAGACTAAACATACCCAGCTCTATCCCACTTCCCTCCTAGGACTCAGACGAAGACACGGTCTATGGTAGTTTTTCTTTCATTTCAGTATTAAACTCATATGAATTCATGAGGATCCATTTAAAATAATCTGACTTTTACTCAGCCCCTCTGCTTTGGGACCTGAGGGACTTTTGCAAGGTAATCAGGGAGACTTTCAAATATTCATTTTACAATCAGGGCGCCCTAAAGGAACCATTTAAAATCTGTTATTAGCTGCCAGCGCATTATGCTTACAGCAACTGTATTGAAATAATATCCATAAAGAAATATAGCCAAATAGGGTTGCCAACTCCAATTCAAGAAATATCTGGGGACTTTGGGGGTGGAGCCAGGAGACTTTGGGGGTGGAGCCAAGATCAAGGCTGTGACAAGCATAATAGAACTCCAAAGGGAGTTCTGGCCATCACATTTAAAGGGACGGCACACCTTTTCAATGCCTTCCTTCCATAGGAAATAATGAAGGATAGGGGCACCTTCTTTTGGGGCTCATAGAATTGGACCCCCTGGTCCAATTGTTTTGAAACTTGGGGGGGTATTTTGGGGAGAGGCACTAGATGCTATACTGAAAATGTGGTGCCTCTACCCCCCAAAACAGCCCCCCCAGAGCCCTAGATACCCACGGATCAATTCTCCATGATTTTCTATGGGAATAAATCTCCATAGGGAATAACAGAGTTCCCAGCAGACATTTCCCTCCCCCCCCCCCCCCCGCTTTCTGACGACCCTGAAGCGGGGGGGGAGGGCCTCCAAACCGGGGGATCCCCTGCCCCCACCTAGGGATTGGCAACCCTATAACCAAACGTTAACAGAGACACCCTCTCCAGCCTTCAACAGTCAGCACCCCCACTTCTGCACTGCCCTCCCTCCCTCCCTCCGCTAAGCCAGCTGCCCCACCCACCCCTTTGGCATTGCACCTGTACACGAAGGCGGTGGCCAAAGCGCACAGAAGGCTCCCAAACAAGACCGGCTTAGCCAGCCGCTTCTTCGCCGACATGCCCGCCATGGCCGCAAGCAAGCGGAAGACACTACGCCGCACCCCCGCCCGCCTGGGAGAGGAGGGGCTGCCTACGACAAAGCAGAAACACAGCCTGGATTGCCGGCAAAAATGCAAAGTGGCCACGGTCCTCTTTGGAGGCGGCATTCTAGCTAGGGTTGCCAATCCCCAGGTGGGGCAGGGGATCCCCCGGTTTGGAGCCCCCCCCCTTCAGGGTCGTCAGAAAGAGGGGGGAGGGGAGGGAAATGTCTGCTGGGAACTCTGTTATTCCCTATGGAGGTTTAGTCCCATAGGAAGTAATGAAGAATTGATCCGCAGGTATCTGGGACTCTGGGAGGGCTGTTTTTTGGGGTAATGGCACCAAATTTTCCATATAGCATCTAGTGCCTCTCCCCAAAATACCCCCCAAGTTTCAAAAAGGTTGGACCAGGGGGTCTAATTCTATGAGCCCCCAAAGAAGGTGCCCCTATCCTTCATTACTTCCTATGGAAGGAAGGCATTGAAAAGGTGCGCCGTGCCTTTCAATGTGATGGCCAGAACTCCCCTTGGAGTTCAATGATGCTTGTCACAGCCTTGTTCCAGGCTCCACCCCCAAAGTTCCCTGGCTCCACCCCCAAAGTCCCCAGCTATGTCTTGAATTGAACTTGGCAACCCTAATTCTAGCCCTTATCATTTCTAGGACTGGAAGCCTCGAATCGTCAACTTCGCATTGGAAGCGAGAGCGAAGCGCCAGTTCAGTTTGAGGCTGCGACGCTCTCTCTCCCCCCTCTCTATGGTACTGCCGGTTCTTCAGATATGCAACTTCCGGCCTGTAGCGCTGATGGGTTTTTTTAACTTCCGGTTTAATTCTTCCGGGACGCTTTGCACAGCAGAGACGCTGGAGCTGTGATGGCCGGAGGAGCTGGAGGCTAACGGGAGCCTCGGAATAGCCGGTAACCAATAAAGCAAAAAGCAGCGGTCGTGTTAGTTTGTTGCAGAGAAGAGTTTTGTGGTCCCCTAAAGGTTATCACATTTTTAAAGCACATTTTTAAAGGTTTTGTGGTCCCCTAAAGGTTATCACATTTTAAAGCACATTTTTAAAATTGTGCTTTGGTTTTACCGCTGTCTCCAAGGAAAATGTAACAGGGAACTGCCCCCCCCCCCAGTTTATTTCTTATCGAATAAATCCTTTAGTGTTGCTAGCCTCTGATCTGGCAAAGGTGCTAATGAACAAAGAGAAACAACAGCGGCAACAAAATGATGTTTCTCATACCAGAATTCAAAAGTTGGGTCAGGAATATGTGATGACAGTCCGTTTAAATAGCACTTTTAAAAGGATTTGAAAAATGCAAATAGCTCTGTCAACAGCTAAATACCGTGTTCAGCTGAACACCGTGTTCAGAGGCAGCACCGTGAAATGCAAGGATAAACGGTTGGTCGTGGAAGGGCATCATTTTTATGCTTGCTTTTGGGTACCCAAATTCAGGCTACTGTTGGAAACAGAACGTTGGATTAAAGGGACCATGTTCTGATCCAGCAGGCAATCTTTATGTTCTTCTTAATGCCTTTAAGAGTATAAGAGTCGTGAACTTCTGGATGTTGCATTTATGCTTCAGGAAAAGCTTTATGTGTGGATTGTCTGTTTGTGATTGTCATATGACTTGTCAAAAACTTAGGAGCCCTGCCAGATGCTGGAACTGTTTCCATCATAAAAGACATTTTCCACTGTGAACTTGAAGGGGGAGAGGAGCTGTAGCCTCTTGGGTCATTATTTTTGCACTGTGTGGCCTGGATTGGACAAATGATGCTTTTGAAGCTCTGGCCCCAGGAATAGGACTATTCTGCCACAGCACTATATTCACAGTGCAACCCTGAGCAGAGTTATGCCCTAAGTCCATTGGTTTCAGTGGACTTAGGATATAACTGTTCTTGTTGGTCTCTAAGGTGCTTGGTGGACTTGAATTGAACTGTTCTACTGCAGACTGTCATAGCTCCCCTCTGAAACTGTGCTTGTGATACTGTTAATCACAAAGTCTACTGCTGGGAAACCTAGAACGTCTGCATAGGGCAAAAGTGTAAGAACACAATAAAGTACAGCATGGATGGAATCCCGATTCAATTAAGGTTCAGACAGGCAACTGGGGAAAGTAGAAATAAATGTCAAGTTACTTCCTGAATAATGACTCATCAAAACCTGCACTAAAAAAATCAAGCTTTAAATCCGTGATGGATATTAATGAACAGTTAGTTGTGGAGCGAGAATTTTAGGGTAGAATGGTAAATGTGGAGACTTCACTGGTAAAAGTCAGGTTTATTCTGTGTGTTCCTTGGTGAAGAGAGGATTTGTTTGGACAAACATCTGAAGAATTTCTCTTTAGCTGGTGGTGTCTTCCAGATTTGCAGAGGCAAATGATTTTGAGGTTGTGAATGAAAGCACAACATGTTAGTATTCCCCATCCAAAGAATAAAGACTGAGAACTGCTGGCTATTGCTGTATTGACTAGTTGATACTGCAATATAAGATAATGTCAGCCATTTAAGGGAAAGCCCATAGCTTCTGCTTTTATCCATTCACAGCATAGACTGAAGTAGGGTCACATCTCCAGGTGTGACCTAGGAATCCCCCAGAATTACAGCTCATCTCAGACTAGAGAGATCAGTTCCCCTGAAGAAAAGGGATGCTTTGGAGGGAGAGCTCTGTGGCATTGTCCCCCACTGAGGTCCCGGTCTTCCCCAGGCTCCATTGCCAAATCTGTTGGAGTTTCCCAGCCTGCATCTGGCAACCCTAGACTGAAGCCATGATCTTAGCTGTGTAATAATAAAGGTCAAGGTAGTCCCTTTGTGCAAGCACCAGTCGTTTCCGACTCTGGGGTGACGTTGCTTTCACAACATTTTCACGGCAGACTTTTTACGGGGTGGTTTGCCATTGCCTTCCCCAGTCATCTACACTTCCCCCCAGGAAACTGACCTTGGAAGGATGGAAGGCTGAGTCAACCTTGAGCCGGCTACCTGAGCCCAGCTACCGCAGGGATCGAACTCAGGTCATGAGCAGAGTTTTGACTGCAGTGCTGCAGCTTACCACACTGCGCCATGGGGTTCTCGTGTAATAATATGGCCATATATAATTTTGTTAGAGAGACTGATCATCAGGGAAAGAAAATGAAGCAGAAATCTTACGTCTGTTGGAACTTTTCAGCAATCGTATAGTGGTATGTACCTTATGAAGCATTGCCTTTTTCTTCAGCGTCATGTCCCAAAAACAGCCGGATCTGCTAGGACTTGGCCGGCTGGAATACCTGCAAGCCCTAGTTACTGAATTCCAGGTAACAGAAAGTTCTGGTGAGCATTTTTTTTTTTTTGCTCTTGACTACTTTTTACTCTGTGTTTATAGATGCCTTGCACAGTTCTGTTGCTTATTTCTTCATCTCAAGGACAGTTTTTGCTGTATTGCAGAAGCCAAGGAGCAAGTGCTGGCTAATCTAGCTAATTTTGCTTATGATCCCAAAAACTATGACTATCTCCGGCAGCTCAAGGTCTTGGATCTGTTTCTGGATATGCTGACAGAAGATAATGACACCATTGTGGAATTTGCACTTGGTAAAGCTTCAATTTAAATCAATACTCTATACAGCTCTCTCCAGAAGCTGCTGGGGTACAGACATACCAGGCCATTGGCCTCTGTACTTGAAGCAGACATCCACATCAGTTCAGAAGCAAGACCCTGTTCTGCAGAGTCTGTAAGGCAGAGGTATACTACCAGGCTTTTGGTTGAGGACAGCAACAGTTTTCCTGGCATTCTGATTCAGGGCAGTGGCACAATTTGGAGTTTTTAGCATCATCTAGCAATGTTAACTGCTGTATTTTATTGTTTTTAATTGTTGATTCATTTATGAATGTGTTTTTATTGTTTTACACCCCCCCTGAGCACTGCTTTACAGGGGAGAGCTGTCTAGAAGCCTAATTTATAATTAAATAAGCAAATGTGTCAACGTTTGATCAGTATGAAAGACTCATGTAGGATAGTGTTAATTCTTTGCAGCATACAGTGATGCTGGTATACATGTTTTCAAAGAGAAAAGCAAATGGAACTACATTTTTAGTGGAAATTGTAGAATGCATGTTACAGTATCAAAATAGTAACATCAACTGAAATTGCAACATTTGGAGACTCAGTCAACTTTTCGGGACAGACACACATCGTTCCTAGCTCATGGCACCTTAAATGGCTCCTTGCTTGGCGTTCCCTTTAACACGCTGCTCAATTTTCATTAAGGCCCACATTTTGCAAGTCGTATATAGATTTCCTGTAAATTTGTGGAATGAGTACAATTCATATGGATTGCAGAATTTGAATTTTCTGTTTCAAAAGACTTTAGTGTATGATACTTCTCTCCAGGTTTTGCAGGGATTTAATGATTTCTGTGAAATCTGTCCAACAGAGTGAATATAGGCAACCATTTACCAAGTAATAGTATAATGTGTATGTAGACCATATGATCAACAAGTCATCTGCATGGACCTTTCAGACAGAGAGCAGAATTATACTACTCTAGATTCCCCAGATTTCTGCAGGCTTACTTTACCTCTTGGCAGGATAATACAGATGACCAGTTCAACAAATGCTTTTATATATATATATATATATATATATATATATATATATATATATATATATATATATATATATATATATATATATATATATATATATATATATATATATATATATATATATATATACACACACACTGTTCTGCAGAGTCTGAATCAGAATACTGAATCAGACCCTGAATCAGAATACTGAATCAGAATACTGAATCAGACCCTGGGTCCATCAAAGTCAGTATTGTCTTCTCAGACTGGCAGCAGCTCTCCAGGGTCTCAAGCTGAGGTTTTTCACACCTATTTGCCTGGACCCTTTTTTGGAGATGCCAGGGATTGAACCTGGGACCTTCTGCTTCCCAAGCAGATGCTCTACCACTGAGCCACCGTCCTTCCTGCATATGAAGCTGCCTTCTACTGAATCAGACCTTTGGTCCATCAAAGTCCGTATTGTCTTCTCAGACTGGCAGCGACTCTCCAGGGTCTCAAGCTGAGGTTTTTCACACCTATTTGCCTGGACCCTTTTTTGGAGATGCCAGGGATTGAACCTGGGACCTTCTGCTTCCCAAGCAGATGCTCTACCACTGAGCCACCGTCCCTCCCCTAAATGCACTCAAAACGAGTGCCTGCTCTAGAATCCCCCCATAAGACCCTCCAAAGTGGGAGATATCCTTGCATGCACCCTTAGGGGGAGTGCTCTTTACGGTCAAGGTTAACACATAACAACTTGTTCTTATGGATATTTACTTTGGGTTCAGTGAGCATTATTTCCTTGTTAGTATGCTTAAAATTTCAGTAAGGATTCCTCGAATAGAAAGCAGTAATGCTTGTAAATGAGAGACCTAATGCAGCATAGTGATTAGTGTTTGACAAGGACAAGTAACCCACAACATGCCCTATCTCACAGGTGGTTGTGCAGCTAAAATGGGAGGGAGGCTATTTGCCTTCACATTTTGGATGGATCAGCTTAATTCCTTGTAGCAAGGACTGGATAGAAGTGTGGCAAAGAGGCAAAATAAGAAGAGTTTAACAGACACTTCTGTCCGTATTTAAAATGTACATGTCACAAGCGCACTGAAACGGCATAAAGAAAGAACTGAAGAACCAGCTTGCCTTGAAACATGAGAGAACGGTTAAAAAGAGGTAGAACAGGTTTGTTTACAAGCTTTTTTATTCTGTTATAATTTAGGTGGCCTTTGTAATCTATGCTTGGACAAAATCAACAAGGACTACATCTTGGAGGCTGATGGGGCAGCAGCTGTCATCAACTGCTTGTCGTGCTCTAATGAGGAGACTGTCATGTCCGCGGTGACTACTCTGATGTACCTGACCACACCCCAGTCTCGCCAGCAGATCACAGCTCTTCCTGTAGTGGAGTGCATGTTGCGATTCTCTCTCTCAGCAAACAGGAGGCTGTCCAACCTGGCAACTATCTTCCTCGACGACTACTGCAGTCCTCTGCAAGTAGAGGAGGCCAGGAATCTGACCAAACACACAGCTTTAGGGATCCCCCTGCCAAAGAACTAATTCACCGAGGAGGCTGTTCTTCATGAAGAAGCGGTTCGTCTTTCTGCCAATGTACTGGAAGAAATCATTCCGGAAATTCTGGCCTTGCAAATAACCGTTGGGTACTGGTATAAGTATCCCAGCCCTAATTCTTTGCTGTTTTAGGGGCTCTTGCAAAATTCACACTTTCCAGCTATACCAGGGTGCTCTTTTTTAAACTTAATTCAGATGTCCCTTGGAGGTATAAAAAAACCTCTCAAATAGGCCTTAATAGCTATTACGCTGGCTGAATATTGGAGGGAAAGTGGGGGAAAGACAGGGCCCTTTAACAGAAGTTAGGTTTTTTTATTACATGAGAGAGTAAAGGCGGAGGTGGCAGATTATTGTACTGTGTAAGAGACACTGTTCCGCTGCTGATGCCTTTATCATTTTTTTTCCCTGGCCTTGTGGGTACCAGCTCTGAGAGCTTTTACAGCAGGGGTGCTCACCCATTTGAGTGTCAAGGGCCAGACTCCCCACCCAACAGACACCCAGGGGCCACATTCATAATTTCACACACCCAAAATCTCAGATCCCACCCCCCTTTTTATGGCTCTTCCCCCTGATGGCATGCCTGGTTACATCATTAGTACTGACCATACCTGAATTGGCTCCTCCATGAGAGTAGGTCGACAATAAGGCCACGTTTTGCTGCATCACTCACTGCAGCAAAAGCTGTGGCATGTCTGGTGGCTTGTGGCAATGGACCGGTTGATATTTTTGGCGGGGCGGATATTTGACATCTGTTCGACAGTTTGGTAGTTTACTTACAAATAAAGATCCTTGGAAGTGATAATCAAGTTTATATTTAAAATTGATAAAGATCCAACATCAGGATTTAGTATTTTAAATAATTCTTAATAAGACAAGCATTAGAGGTAGGATGAAATACCAGTCTATTGCGATGGAGGGGAGACATCATTTGACTGGGTGAGCTCAGCTTCTGTCCAGTGAAATTTAGTCGTCAGCTGGCATCGGATTACTTCCACTGCCTATTGAAGTGTGTGCCCCACTCTTTTAGACGTCACCTGGAGTGCTTGCTCCTTTTTGCATTTTTTTTGTATGCATGCGTGTGCACCTGGAAGTCATGGCAACCTTTGGTGACTGACCCCTGCTGGGGGCATGAAGGATATTCAGAGAGGTGGCTGAATAAAGACTGCCTCCACTTCCCAGCTCTGGTATTCCAAGGAGGTCTCCCGTCCAAGTACTTGCCAGAGCTGACCCAGCTTAGCTTTCAAGATCTGATGAGATTGGGCTTGCCTGGGCTATCCAGGTCAGGGCTGGAGGCTGCAGCTTTAGATGCTTATCATGACAGCAAGAGAACGGAAGATTGGAAGCTCTTACCGTGAAGCTTCCTTCTCGGTGGTCCTGGAGTGGGACGGTCCTGAACTGTTGGGAGTAGGCTCCTCCTCCGGAACAGGGTCGTTGATCGCTTGATCCGGCCTGGGGGAGGGACCGCTCCCTTAGGACCTCGTCAGTCCATAGAACAGCCATGCTCCCCCAACGGCATAAATCTACAAAACAAAACTCTGCATCATAGGAACAAACCACTCGGAGACCATAATGACGCAACTCCATTTTAATAACTGCAACCAGCCGAAGTAACGGTAAACAGCCAGATAACAATACTTTCGCCCCCAGTGCCCCAGTACCTCCCGCGACTAATTCACATTGCTATCTGCCTAGAGCAGGGGTCCTCAACCTACGGCCCGCGGGCCAGATGCGGCCCGCTGAGGACGTTTATGCGGCCCGCCGGGTTATGGCAAAATCAGACCGGAAGTGACGTTCGACCTAAACTTGCGTTAGCAACGCACACTTCCGGCACTGGGCTGAGGCGGCGGAGACAGAGTGTGAGGTGATACCGAGGTGAGGTGAGTTCCCAGGCCAGGGTGTGTGGTGTGGGGAAGGGAGAGAGATGCAGAAGACGGAGAACTGACGGCCCGCGGCCTTGTACAGTAACGGCAGTTCGGCCCTCCAACAGTCTGAGGGACAGTGAACTGGCCCCCTATTTAAAAAGGTTGAGGACCCCTGGCCTAGAGGAAGGTACCACACCGGGTGGGATGGACCGTGGTATTATGACAGCAAGAGAACAAGATATTTCCCAGCTTGGACTAGGCTCCCCCGCTGAGAAGAACCAGGACATTGCAAGGCCGGCCATTTTATCATCCAAGCAATTGTAAAGCCCTTTGATGCAAAAGCCACGCCTTGCCTATAAGAGGTAACACAACTGTCTTATCTCTGGTCAGAATTAATAATTCCACAAATCTGGCACCCAGGTGCTTTTCAGTCCAGCTGAATTTATAAGGTAAGGAGGGAATAGCAGTGAAGTAAAATAAATGTTTTAAGTTCTAATAACCTTTATACCGCAGGCCACCAAACTGAGCATGATACTCAGCAGTATCAGACTGTATCCGCAGTATCGGACTAAGTCTGTGACAGAACTCATCTGAAATGCATTTCGTAAACTTGCACTGATAAACACACTGTTGCTTTTACAAATCATATAATTTGACTCCCTGTACAGATCTTGGTGACTTTCTATGGAACCTTTTTAGCAAAAGCAATTCACTTGTACACAGGTGTGTATCCTATGAAATGTATGCATTACCTATGAAATGCATGCAGGTTGTCGCGGGCTGCCTCCCTTTCAGTGTGTGGCCCTCCCCCTTAAGGCCTCCACAGAACTGATGCTGAAGGTGGTGGGTTAGAGCAGAAAGGCAACCAAGCCTTGCAGCTGAGCAAAACATTTCCCACTTCAAATCTTGTGCCAGCATCACCGCTCGAAGAGGAATATGGGGGTGGTTTTGCCCAGTTCCTCAGCCTCAGTGGCTTTTTGTCGCATAAGCCCCAGGAAATTTCTGGGGAAAAGGGAAGGTGGGAAAGATCTGCGAGCACAGCTAATGCACACAATCCAACCTATTTTCCTCCCATAGTAAGGTCTTCAAATCCCCCCCCCCCAAAAAAAGTGATAACAGTAAACAGTCCAATTTTTATGATGAAGTGTGATTGTATAAAGAAATACAGTTCGTTTGTGATTTACACAGAAATGTGATAATTCTTATTACCTTTGAAAATTTCTCAGTCTGAAACAGTTTTCCTCACGCCTTACGTATGTAAGGTGTGAGGGAAACATTGTATCTGATGAAGTTCAGGAAAGCTTAAACCCAGAATTAAACATTGTTGGTCTGAAAGGTGCCATTGGACTCAAACTTCGGTCTATAGTTAAGGAGTACATTGCAAACTGGAAAAAAGTTAGACGTCTTTTCACATCTATGTCAGAAAACTGTCACCTTAGAAAACCATGTCTGTTGTACATTTGAAAGAGTCGTACACAAACATTTACACCATGCATGGCTTATCAAGTAGTAACAAAATGTGAAATCGCACACGTCTTTAAAACTGCAGAAGAAATTGCCTCCCTTTTGGCTTGCCCTTTTGAACTTAACATCCTTTACAGCAGAAATGTCTCATATTCATACAATTTGTACCTGCAATGTACTATATAGCCCAAGGGATACTACCAGAGGATAAGGGTAAAAAAAAGTATGAGAACATATCGTGAGATATACCCAACATTAGGGTGGAGGAAGACTTCAGACTTTGCTCAGTGGTGTGGTAGGTTACATGTTGATATTAATGGACTATAGGATTAAAATATTGGGAGTCTAAACTGATTTAACTCATGGACCATGGCAAAGTAATTAAAGTAGGTAAATCAACAGCATAATTCTGCTGGCACAGTCCTACCATAACTCTTACTTTGGGATTTGGATCATCTACATTGTTTCAATAGCTTGTGGAATAGATCCAAGCTGAGAAAGAAGCTCGGGGACACATACATTGGCTACCTTTTCTTAAAATAACATACATGAAATTCAGATTTCTGAACAGGGCCCTGAATGCTTTTAAGTTTCAGCTTTGAAGAAAAGATAAATCAGAAGAAGTTTCCTGACCCATCAAAAGACCCCAGGAATGTTACCGACCTTCAGAACCAGAAGGTCCCTTCGGCCACTATCAAACTGCACTGGAAGTAAGAAAACGGCAAGGGGGTTTTGTTGTTGATCAAAACCAAGGCTTAGTAATTATTTTCTGCTTGCTTGAATTGGTCATAGCCCACCTGCAGTCACCACAGGACTTGTTCCTATATTCCATGAATAGAATCCGAGTAACCTCAGTTATAAAAAAACGTTTAATGCAACTTGTACTGGGTACTGATTTAATTATGTCCCTCCTCCCCAATTTTGCTCACTTAAGACAACTGCATTGTAGCTATTATTTTAAACATTTATAATTTTAAAGAACCCCAAAGTTACAGTGCATATTGTAAAACTGCCATTGAAATACATACAGAGCAGGCCATTCTGTACGGATTAATCTCAGGCGTTTCCATTTCTAGAACTTTTAATATGCAAAAATCCAGTGCAGGTTTCCCATTAAAAGGGCATCTATTTTAATTCTATGAATTAAAAGGGGAAGGTGAGGGGTAATAACTATGACTCCAGAATAAGTGTTGTTAATCTCTGAGGTACCGCTGGACTGCTAGAGACAGCTGTTTTGTATGAACGTACTGATAACTTCCTGGTTGATTCCTGGCAATCTTTCAGGAGTACAGACACGGGCAACAGCACCTCTCACCCGCACCCCAGGCTCACCCCCAGGTCCTCCCGCCAATGAGCAGAAAAGCCCTTTCGCCCCACCAATTCTATGGGGCTCCCCATGGTAGGAACTGCGAGAAAGCCCCTCAGCAACCGCCTTCAAAGCCTGCCGAGACCTCACCGACCTCCAGCAGCCGAAGCAGAAGAACGGCGCAGCAGGCCGTTCTCCCCTGCAAGCGCAGCAAGCACGTGGGCAGCGAACATATGAAGCTGCCTTCTACTGAATCAGACCCTCGGTCCATCAAAGTTAGTATTGTCTACTCAGACTGGCAGTGGCTCTCCAGGGTCTCAAGCTGAGGTTTTTCACACCTATTTGCCTGGACCCTTTTAGTTGGAGATGCCGGGGATTGAACCTGGGACCTTCTGCTTACCAAGCAGATGCTCTACCACTAAGCCACCGTCCCTCCCAGAAGACTGACTTCAAACGAGCTTGGGGCAGACATCTTCAGGGGGGCAGAACCGAAGCCTCAGGATTGGTCTTTAGTACTTGTGACATTCAGAGGCACTGCACCGAACAGCGGAAGAAGAAAAAGAACTCTGTATTGCGGTATTCCACTCAACGCTCCTGGTAGAAAGTCACAAGCAAGCGTTTGAGGGACTGTGGCAAGCTTCTTCACCCCATTTGTCGGCTTGCTGGGAGCAGTGGCAGCTAAAGCTTTGACTCCCAGTCCCACTACGAGGTATTCTCATCTAAATCTAGTAAGCAAACTTTTTTCTAGACGCCAATCGGATTCATGGGGAAGCATTTCACCACATACTCTATACCAGGGTTTCCCAAACTTTTCTTTCCCATGGCCTGGTTATTTTTACACTTCTCCTTCGTGGCCCACTAAAATTTGGGGGTGGGACTAGGAGACTTTGGGGGTGGAGCCAGGAATTATGTCATTTTTTGTGGTGGCAAGGGCCAAATGATGTGACTTCTGGGGCACACTGAACCAAAACTCCACCTTTTCCTGTGATGTCACTTTCAGGGCACTCCCCCAAACCTGCCTCTTCTCCTGAAGTAAATTGATTTTCATAAAAATCTCTCTGAAACTCATGCTGAGCCAAAATGAGGGTGGAAAGTGGGCGGTCCTCTCTTTCCACCCCCACACCTGTATGCACCTATCTGTGTGTTCTTCTCCAGCTTGCACACACTCCTAATGCCCATGTTCAATTGCCTGCACCACCTACACATCCCTTCCTCAACAGCACTGGCCAGTGTATGTAGTTGGGAGTGCTGTTGCCATTGTCATCAGGAATGCCAGCACTGTGTACCACCCACACTGGGCCCTGGAAGCTGCTCTACCTCAAAATATGCTGACACATTTAGTAGGCCCTTCCTTCAGCTGCTATTACCAAGCTTGCTTGGTTTCAAGAAAATCTTTCAACAGCTATTTTTCATACTTTTCTTTGGTTGAAACACTGGGGAATTGCTGTGAAAGGTAACAGATAATTGTACTGCAATTAATGAATTAATTTAAAGCTATATGTTCATACAATCTTTACTGCAGTTATTCCAAAAAGGATATTTATAAGGGGCTTGCAACTTTTTACTGGCTGTGTTCCCTATGCCTTTAAAAGCAACCTGTTGTGCAGATACTTAGCCAGTAAACTTCTTTCATCCTTTTTAATATCTACAGGAGGAGTTTAAT
The DNA here is from genome assembly GCF_032191835.1 of Heteronotia binoei. NCBI lineage: Eukaryota > Metazoa > Chordata > Lepidosauria > Squamata > Gekkonidae > Heteronotia > Heteronotia binoei. The sequence goes on from NC_083235.1 coordinate 67,241,103, forward strand.
TTTGGTGTCAGGCAGCTGTTAAAAGCAGGACCAGTAAAATGGTGTCAAGTTCACAGTACCATCACTTCCAGTGCTGTTGCGATATACAGCAGTAATCTCCAATAATCTCTTTCTGCCCCACACCTTTCACTCTCACTCACTCACACAGAAATCTCATAGAAGGCCAGCTGGCTACAACTGGGGGTGCCAACTTTTCATTGGCAGAGCTCCTATGTCTGCAACAACAGTATGATGAACAAAAAAGTTTCATCCAGTAAAAATGGAAGGAAAGAAAGAAAAAGGGAAAGAATGAAATGGAAGGAAAGAAAGGAAAAGAAAAGAAAGACATGGAAAGAAAGAACATAAACATAAGAGGAGCTATGTTCGATCAGGCCAGTGAACTATCCAGTCCAAGATTCCCTCATACAATGCCCAAAAAGCACCAGAATGTCCTCCAGTGGGGCCAGGGCACTGGAAGCCCTCTCACTGTTGCTTCCCCCCTCCCAGCACCAAGAATACAGACAAAACATCACTTGCAGGGAAAGAAAGAAAGAAAGGGAGGGGGCAAAGAAAAAAAAGCCTTCCTCACCATCAGATGACCCCAGCCAGTAAAAAAAAAGCTACTAGAATGCTCACTCCCCACCCCTCCCGGCTGAAAAAACACACACACACCCTTCTTTGCCACCCAGGCCTCCTGGAGAAATCTCCCCAAAAGAACATACTGCAAGGCACATGAAAGCTCATACCTTGAAGAACACATCATGGGTCTAAAGTGCCAGTGGATGCCATCTTTTCTCACAAACACGCAGCGGGGGAGAAGGAAGGAGAGGCAGTCCAGCTGCTCTCTGCGCAACACAGAGATGGGGCGGGGTTAGCTATGCTGGGGGCGAGGTTAGCTGTGGCTATTCTTGTGACCCTGTAGTGAGGCTTCCGTGGCCCAGTACCGGGTCATGACCCTGCAATTGGGAAACATTGCTGTATACCATTACTGATCACTTAATTGCGCAAGCCTCCAATAGATTACTAAACAGTAGCTGAGACCAATGTTCCCTCTAAACTGCAGAGTTTTTTTAGGAAAAATTCAACTTTGTGAGCTACTGATATTAAAGCTGTGAGCTACTAGTATTAAAGTGAACTACTGCATAAATTATTGTGTTTTGAGGCCATTTTTCCTGAGCTAGAACAAAAATGTGAGCTAGCTCATGCTAACTCAGCTTAGAGCGAACGCTGGCTGAGACTGTCACCACAGTAGAGGAAATCAGTAGCAACTGCATACTCATGACTGATTTATTGACCCAACACGTACACTTAAGCCAGTCTTCAGTCCTTCTTTCATTATGGGCTCTGTCTGTTTGCATGGGGAGGAATTCTTATCTCCTTCCTTTTTAGGCCTTGGGAAAAAGTCCTGATTATATAGATTCTACTGCCAAAATAACATCCAGCTGATTATTTCATCAGAACATTTATTGCTAGGACTGGACTTTTATGAAATTCAGTTGTGATAAAAGTAAAGGAGGGGGGGAGAACCCATATAGGTAGCCGAATACGGAGAATTAGAAAAACTTTACTGCACAAGTAGTGCAGCTGTTCTCTGCATGGGCCTAAGATCAGGTGTACATTATGGCGAAGTCCATTGGATACTTAACCCACAGAACCCAGATATAAGGACTCAGAAGTGATCATACACTTACTTCTACACACCATGTCCCTCGTTGCTGGTGAAAGCCGTGAGTGAGGTAATCTGGGGTCTCCTCATAGACATCATCACTCTCTCCTTGGATTTGGGAGTCTTCCCCAAAGGGACTGAAAGAGGCTGTGGTTGTACTGCTCTTTTAAAAGCCAACCTTGGATCCTTTAGATTTATCCAAATTACCACCCAGTCTTGAATCTTTTTTTCTGTGTAAGGTAACTGAGAGTGGCTGCAGAACAGCTCCATTCCTGAAAGACATATTGACCCTGGACCCATTCTAGTCCAGCTTCTGCCCTGGCCATGGGATGGAGATGGCTTTGGTCACCCTCAAGGATGAGCTCCACAGACAGCTGGACCAAGGCGAGTCAGTGCTGCTGATACGGCTAGATTTTACAGCAGCATTCAATATGATCGTGATCTTCTGACCCACCATCTTGTTGACATAGGAGTCCGTAAGGTAGTCTTGAAGTGACTTACTTCATTTCTCTAAGATCAGAGACATGGGCGGTGCTGGGAGAGAGGGTGTCATCTAGGTATCCCTAGGTATGTGGGGTCCCTCAGGGGCAATCTTCTCTCCAATGTTATTTAACATCTATCTGCCTCCTCGCCCAACTGGTGCAAAGATTCAGACTGTGATGTCACTAGTACATTGATAACATCCACCTTTATCTGTGGATGGGTGGCCGGCCGGATACTGCCCCAGGAAATCTGGCTGAGGGACTGGAGGCTGAGGTGGAATGGTTGAAACAGAGCCTGCTGAAAATGAATCTTTGTAAGACAGAGATTCTATGGCTGGGGCAGGGAGATTCCAGTTTGTGGTGCCAACTCTCAACAGTATGCCCTTGAGACTGGCACCAGCTGTTAAGAGCGTGGGTGTGATCCTGGAAGCCTCCCTAACAATGGAGCTCAAGTCACAAATGTTGCCAAACTGTTTTTCCAACTGCACCAGGTCAGGTAACTGGGCCTCTACCTGTCTCACCCTGATCTAGCCACAGTAATCAACACAAAGGTCACCTCTAGACTGGATTACTGTAACTCACTCTACAGGGGCTGGTGCAGAATGTGGCTGTGTGAATCCTCACAGGGACTCCACATACAGCACATATCCACCCTGTGAGCCGCACTGGCTTCCAGTGGAGTACCAGATGAAGTTCAAGGTTCTGGTGTTGACCTCTAAGGTCCTTAATGGCCTGGGACCCATACCTCCTGGTATACCCCCAGGAGAGAATTATGCTCAGTAGATCAAAATCTGCTGGTGGTCCTGATAGATACCCGGCTGTCCTCGGCCAGGGGTTCTCTGCCCTGGCTCCAACCAGGGAATTCTGCTGAGTAACGTCTATGCCCTGTGGGACCTGATACAGTTCCATAGGGCCTGTAAGGCAGAGGTGTTCTGCCAGGCATTTGGCTGAGGACAGCAACAGCTCCATCTTCCTGGCATTCCTTTCTGGCACTCCCCATGAGGCCAGTGGCATCATTAGGGAAATTTAGGCTACTGCTATGCTTTATTGCTTTTAATTTGTTTTTAATGTTTTATATGATATTATGTTGTACACTGCCCTGAACCCAGTCTCCCTGGGGGAGGGCAGTTTTGAAATCAAATAAACCAAGCGTATGTCTCTTCTTCCCACACTCCCGTCTCTAAGCTCGTAGTATTCCGCAGTGTAAATTGCATACGAACTACGGGGCCTCAGATTACTCCCAAAAGTCAAATAAAGGCAGTGTTTACTTGCAAACCAACATGCCTGCATTGTCACATCGACCAGTGCTGTGGTCTGAACTCTCTGCTCACGGCCTGAGTTCGAGTCCAGCGGAAGCTGGATTCAGGTAGCCAGCCCAAGGTTGACACAGCCTTCCATCCTTCTGAGGTCGGTAAAATGAGTACCCAGCTTGCTGGGGGGGAAGTGTAAAAGACTGGGGAAGGCAATGGCAAACTACCCCGCAAAAAGTCTGCCGTGAAAACGTTGCGAAAGCAACGTCACCCCAGAGTCGGAAACGACCGGTGCTTGCACAGGGGACCTTTCCTTTCCTTACTTGCAAACCAACATGCCTGCATTGTCACATCAACCAGTTAAGAAGAAGAAGAAATTGGATTTACATCCCGCCCTCCACTCCGAAGAATCTCAGAGTGGCTTACAATCTCCTTTCCCTTCCTCCCCCACAACAGACACCCTGTGAGGTGGGTGGGGCTGAGAGCCCTTGCAGCAGCTGCCCTTTCAAGGACAACCTCTGCCAGAGCTGTGGCTGACCCAAGGCCATTTCAGCAGGTGCAAGTGGAGGAGTGGGGAATCAAACCTGGTTCTCCCAGATAAGAGTCCGCACACTTAACCACTACAACAAACTGGCTCTCCGCACACTTAACCACTACACCAAACTGCATGCTAGTGCGGGAAGTAAACAGCAAACAGATTTTTTAAAAATCAAGTTGTCTTGCACAAGGTCTGGTTTCCAGCAGAGCATTTCCTTTTTATGTTGTAGTGGACTTTGCTCAATTATTATGCAAACAATGAAACAAAGCATAGTATCGATTAAGCAACCTGAAAATAAAAAGTGCTGACGCTTCAAAATTTCTATATCCTTTATTTTAAAGCAACAGTCCAGCTTTTGTCAAATTACAACGCATATTTAGAAGGATGAAATCTTGACCTCCTGGTCAAGCGCCTGCATGATCATGCACAGCACTAGTCGTTTGAACTAGAGCGCCCTTTAAGACTTTCCCACCCAGCGCTCGCTTCTGTAAGATCCTGTTCCACCTTCTCTTTTTTTAAAAAATGAAAGGGTCTGATCCCGGGGCAACAGAGCAGCAGGCTCACGTCATTGTACCTGGCACTGGCCTCATCTTATTCAAGGCTAAATCAAGATTCTACTCGTTGAAGGCAGCATGGTAGTTACTAGCACCACGTATCTGTTTCGTAATGCACAAGAGACTCTTGACGCTTCTTGAAGGATACTGTGGATAACCAACCACTGTGTGGCCAAGATAAGGTAGAGAAGAGACCACCACATCTGTACAACCCTGACTTGCAACCGTTCTAAGCCAACTAAGGGGTTTCCTACACGTTTCAAGACAAAAAATGCCACCTACCACACACTCAGAATCAACCAGTCTAGTTTATGATACACACTACTATATACCTTAGAAATCTTTCAGTCAGCCATAGGCTGTATAGCAAATACCACTCTTCTAAGTCTACCACTGGGGGGGAGGGAGAGAATTACACATACCACTTCCAGTAGATCCAAGGGAGACAAAACTAAAGTGGGGGGGGGGAGGAGGGGAGAACCTTCCTTAAAAAACTGAAGTACATAAAGTGCTTCTTTTTAATGATAATTTGAGATGTATAGTCAGGCTCAAGTTGTGCAGTTCACAAGCATGGAAGGAAAACGAAAAAAAGATGACAGACATGAGTTCCAAGTAGTTAGGAGCAAAGAGGGTCAAGCTTAACCCAGGACTAGGCTGGACTTTCCACCAGGTGGATTTCTCCTAGATGGTGCAGGGGCTACTGGGCTAGGAACAGGCGCAGCTGGCAGGGGCTTTTCTTCACTCAGGCCTGAAGCCATTTCTATTTCAGCTTCGGTGGTTTCTAGGAAGAGAAACAGCAGTAAGCATTGGAATAATTTCTTCATTTTTAATTGAACATCTATATTTCATAGGTGGTGGGTAGAACCTTCATTTTATTAGTCAAGAACTCCTACAGCTTATGTTGATGCCCTCAGCAGTGGAAGTGCCCCCCACTAGAGAAACATCCTCCCCCTCAATTCTCCAACTTTCAACAGGACTGGAAATTTTGGGGAGCGCTGAAGTTCCCGTGAAACATTCTCTTTTAGAACGTGAAATGCTTTTTAGATCTGGTTTGAGTCAAAATGTGTAGCATGAGTATTTATTTTAAAAACCTACTTAGATAATGATCATTCTTTCGTATGGTGTAGAGGAATATTTAAATGTGATTTTGTCACACACAAAAATTGCTATAGTATGCGTTATACATTATTTAAATGCTAGCTAGGTCACCTCTAGATCCAAATATATTGCTAATCCTGTTATGGACTGTTATGAGACCATCTATCTAAATAATACACTTCCTTTTGTTTACTTCAAAACATTTGCTATTCTCAATTTTTACAATTTCCAAGACCTGACGCCATAAATATATTTAAAAAAACAGATAAAAGACCACCCGGCTCCTCGCTTATGCTGGGTCTGGCGGAATCCCCTCTCTGCCCAGAGCAATGGGGGTCGTAGTGGCAGGCAGGGAGAAGTTTGGAACTACTGTGATGTCACAAAGCAGTACTCTGTGGATCGAAATTTTCTGTGGGACCAGCCCTGTGTAAAAGTACAACTTTATTGGCTGTTTAGTGCGCACATTTGTTTTCCCCAGGTCACCAAACCAGCAGTTTGTCTCTGCTCAGTTGTCCCATAGGATATGTGCTACCAATGCTAGATATTCCTACTCATCCCCTGTATAGAGATGGTCCAAACAGCTTGCTTTGCCTCAGCAGCTGAGTACTGCAACAGCAGAAATGAGGAGGGACCCAAGAGCTCCCTATTCCACGGAAACACAGGTCCTATTTCCACAAATTTATCTTTTGGGGGCTTGATTTGTACAGGGAAAAGTACAGCCTTGGGAAAGCTGTTGGGTTTGCACCAGCCAGTTTTAGTGAGGGGGGAAATATTATACTCCATCCTTGAATGTACACTTTTCTTGTAACTGAAGTGCTTAATATTTGTTGAACAAGAGGTGGCATATATGAACAGCTTACTTATTTTGCCTGAGAAATAGCTACTCATATTTGCTTAATCCAAGCACCTGGCTATAGTAAAGGACATCCATTACAAGCCGATCTAATCTTTCTGCACAACGTGGACTTAATGTGTTGCAACATGAAACTAAATGCTGGCTGGCTATAATAAATATACTATAGCCAGACAACTGGGGTACCTTGTTAATTTAGAGAGTCTGTTTTGAAACTGCTCGGGATGCATCTTTCCTGGAGGTGTTTCAGCTAAAAGAACGGTGCAGGCAGCAGCGATCAGGCGTGGCAGACAAAATAACCAACATTCTAATTATGGGATGCATGGGTAGAACTTCTTCATGTGTATGTAATCAAACTGCTCTCATCACTGCTTTCAAGCATAATTAAAATGCAAAAGATAAATGCTTTATTCGACAACCTGCATAGGCAAGTATGAATTATTTTACCAAAGACTAAGAAACTGGATATGTGATATCCAGATCAGAATTAATTTTCTGTGGCACAGCCTACCACAGAACCCACGTTTGCATCAGCAGTTCTTTCCACAGTCTTTTGGAAAGGTTCTCAGCTATTCCTGACACATGTTTCTAGAATGACTGCTCTTGCTGCATTGTTTTCTGCTTATGTTAATATGTTCCGCAGTCTCGTATTGCTGTATGGTTTATTTCATGACTATAATCCTAGTCCTATTACATAGCGTTTTATCTTACTGACTGCATTGACTTGCACTGTCTGGAGTCTCAGTGAGAAAGGCAAACTGTAAAGTAAACAAGAACTAACGTTCTGTAAAACAGCAGGTCTCATCCCACTTCATTGGATATTCTGCAGAAGCTTTAGGTGAAATGCACAGCAGTCTTGCCTGACTTGACAGAATGGGAGACTGTTGTAGTTGAGGCCAACTATTCACACTGCTTGAATGCTTTATTGTCCTACTCAGAATGAGCAGTCAATTTTATGAAGTATAAATGGCTAGTTCCAGATTTTCAGCCAATGGGACAATACTGCTTTCAGCCTTTACTTGGAGTGAACCTGCCTAGCTCAACCTGACTGTGCTTTTAAAAAAAGCCAGCTTGAAAATGTTCAAAGCTGTCATATGACAGACAGAAATTACACCAACAGCGCATGTAACAACTCTGGCAACCAGAGAGCAGAGTTGTGCACCATGATAATGAAAATGCTCTTCATGTTCTGGGAGTGTATAAACCAGACTGCAAGCCAAAGCTTGAGCAAGAGTTCCAAGCGTTATCATATAAGGGGGGGCGCTTGCTGGATTGGGCCACTGTTCCAACATCCCACTTCACAGACTGGCTAACCAGTTGCCACTGGAAAGCCTACAATCCAATATGGCAGTCAAGGCCTGCTCCTGTTTCCCTCCCAATAATATCCCTGATTATGAACAAGCAAGTTCCATCGATCTGTCATGGCCAACTGCTATTGGTGGATTTCCCAAACTGAGGAAGTGATATCTGTGATATCTGTTTTCTTCTGCTGAGACTGAAGAAATTTATCATGTTAATGCATGCCATCCCTGCAGTCTGGACAGGATCAGAACTCTGTACAGCAAGCTGTAAGAGTGGACAACTAAGGATGCTTTTTTTTACAGTATAATAATTGCAGTTCAAAACTAGAGCACAGTATATTTAGTAACAAGTGTGAATAACCCCTCTTGCATGCTCAAGCCATTACAGAAGCTATTACTATCTAATCAGACACACTATCAAGAGTAGCAGCACACTGAATTTCTGGACAGTTTTTATACACTGTCAGAAGGAATGGGTTTAATGGCATGTATCTGATCTTCGAAGTTCTCATCTGGGAGAAACAATCTTGGAGTGCTGGACGTGGGGGCAGGCTTTATTCAGCCACCTCTGAATATCCTCTATGCCCCCAGTAGGGGTCATTCACCAGAGGCCGACATGACTTTCAGGTGCACACACACTCACATAAAAATAATTTTTAAAACTCCTCATCTGGTACATCTGGCCTGAGATTCCTGTAAAAAGCCTACATTTTTAAAAGTTAGTGTTTTACTAAACTTGGATAAATTACTGGGGTTTGTACTATTGTGTATAGCTTCCTGCAGGTTAACTTCTGTTGTGTAATTTTGCATCATTTAATGTATCATGTTGCTTCAGTTCTGTTTTTTAGACTTCTGGTTCGATCCACAACCCAAATCCTATTTCATTGGTGACTGAATGTCCCGTCTTGTTGACTGCATCGATTCACTCTACGCAATCCACTTTAGTTGCCAGTGAGAAAGGTGGACTATAAATAATGCAAGTAAATAATATAAAGCAAACTGAAACCTCAGTTTCTATGAATAAGGCAAAATGGCTTTATGGACAGACATCCTACTAAGCTACATTTCAAGAAATGCCCTTAAATGACTTGAGGACCAGACAGTTGACAGTGACCCAACCTGTTTCTGAAGCTAATTGCTTTGTGTAAGGGTAAATTATCGTTTCCAGAAGGCCTTGAGTTCTAGGAATTCTGAGTCCGGTGGCACCTTTAAGGCTGACAAAGTTTAATTCTGGGTATAAAGTTTCATGTGCATGCACACTTCTTCATTGAAACAGATTTCCTAAAGCCTTGCATATAGATGAGAGAGGGGGGGTTAGTTGCCAGGAAGGGCTAGTTAGAGTCAAGATGCATAAGTAACTGGGCAGTAAGTATAGCTGAGAATAGATTAAAGCAGTTAAGACCTGTCAATGGCAGCAAATTAGCAAACAAATACAAGAGATGTGAGAATTGAGTCGTGGCACCCCCAAGACCAACGACCAGGCTCAAACTTAGTTTTCACATCTGCTCTTTTATTATCTGTATGCTAATTTGCTGCTACTTACAGATCTTACCAACTGTGTTATTCCCATCTTAGCTGTACTTATGCATCTTGACTCTAAGTAGCCTTTCCTGACAACTAACTCCCCACCCTCTACCTACATGTAATGCTTAAGGAAATCGCTTTCAACGTATCTGAAGATGCATGCATCTGCAAGTGCTAAGTCTCTCAGTCCTTGCTTATACCTAGAATTGAACTATGTTGGTTACACTTCAGTGATGTCACAAACCTTCCAGACCAGGCTGTCCTTCTGACCTTGATTTTAGAATCTGTTTCGATGGGCAAATTTCCAGATGGTTAGCCACAAGATGAAGGAAAGCAGTATATCCAGTTTAATAAGTTGCTCATCTTGACTGAACACATGGAAAAATCTGAGATCAGCTGTGTTTGGTGTGCACTCGACAGAGGAACCAGTTAAGATTATCTGCCAGAATTTTTGAAAGAATCAGTCATCTCTGAATGTTGTTTTCATATATATAAAGAACCTGCTAGAAGAAGACAAAGATCTACAAAGAAGCTGGCCAAGTGATTGTGAATAATGACAACTGCCTGCCAAAAGGAAGGTATACTATTTCACAACCAATAAAGCTGCCCATGTGCAAAAGGCATTAAGCACCAAGGGCAGCTGTGAAATCCAACAGGAAACTGGACTAATTCCTCTATCCATCCTATTTATCTTACAAAGGAGAGAGGTGGGTTTAAATTGCTTTGACAGTTCAGGAGCCCCTTCTTGCAGTGTGATAGACTAAATAAGAGACAGTGTGCATGCCAGAATGATAAAAGCATTGTATTGCACGAGCTGCACCAAAAGTATTAAAAGCTCCCTTTTGTAGAAAGTATTCCTAGACATCACAATACAATCACCACCATCAATAGGAATGCTACAATATTAAAAGAAGGACACCAGTTAATCAAGCCAGGGGTTTCTCCCCCATGTCAGAAGACTCCAAATGCTGGAAGCCTCAGATTAGGATCTTTAAACAGTTGGCAAACTAATTAAACCAGCCAGTCATGTCACAAATTCATAAACATCCTCTGAGACTACTCTACACATTTCATGGGGCTTTTCCTCACTCTCCCCCAGAACCCAAACAATTTGCCAGAAGTCCTGGAATTGTCCATCCACAAGTTATAACTCTGTAAAGCCTAATTTCTTAAATATAAAACTTGGGCTATTTGCCAGGGTTAATGTCACTAAAGTGAAAACTCTTCCGTAGCCACTGTGCTAATGACAGTCTTTTTCTAGTTTAACTTTCAGTAATTCAAGAGCTTCAGTGAACACTCCTTCCCTTTCACTTCTGCTTTCCCCCTACATAAAACCTTGTTTAAAAGCCCTTAAAACAAACCTCTGCAAAAAAATAAAAGAAAATGAGAACTGAGTACAAGTGGGTATCTCCACGTGTATACACATGTATCCTATCCAACCCTCACGTCACATCTTGTGTGTGGTGGCAGATACGCACCTATGCCTACGCAGCATTAATGTAGAAAAGTTAAGCTTTCTGCATTTAAGGACTGCAAGAACTGGGCCTAGGACACAGTATAATATAAAGCAGAGGGCCACATAGATGTCAAGCAGATTCCCCAAGGACAGCAGAGTATCTGTCTGTATCAAATTGCCATCAGGTTGCAGCTGGATTTATGGCAACCCCATAGGATTTTCAAGGCAAGAGACATATAGATGTGGCCTGCCATTGCCTCCCTCTGTGTATAAACCCTGTTCTTTTTTGGTGGTCTCCTATCCAAACACTGACCAGAGCCGACCCTGCTTAGCTCCAGAGATCTGCCAAGATCAGGCTAGTCTGGGCTACCCAGGTCAGGGCTAACCCAAAATTCTATCCTCACCCTCTTAAACCATGTTTACACCTGGAAGCTTCTACCCACAAGTCCTGCTGTCAGATGACACCTGAGTTTCAACCCATCACACACACAGGTGGCCAAGAGAATGCCTTCAACAGAAGCAGTAAGGAATGGGGACACATAATATGCACATTTAGGTAAGCCCCTTGACAGGGAAAATAATTTCCTTTTGGGGTAAAAAGAAGTACTCACCTGGAACCTCAACTTCTCCACCCTAGAACAATAATAATAAAGTTATTTTCTGTTTGGTAATATCTACTGGAGACTATTGCTTCTGCAGTCATAACCCACCTAACCAAAAAAAAATTAAGGACTGTCTATTGCAGAAGCTCTGTGAACTGTAAGCACAGAGACCGTTAATGTAGTCTTCAGGTATGTGACTACAGTATCAACAAAAGCATTTCTCTACCGCTTTGCCAAATCGGTATTCCTAAACTTTGTACAAAGGCATGCTTGTATACCATGAAAGAACTACTGTGGAAGAAACAGATTCAAAACTAACATCTCCTATAAGCCTAAAACATTTCCAGAAGAGTCTACCTGTTGTGTCTCCACTATTCTACTTTGCCTTATTTCCAAAGCATCCTCCGCTAAGATCTCATTCTGCAGTCCCTCTGCATGAGAGACTGGATTATTCAATCACTTCCAATGCAGAGATGCAGCAAACTCGTGGGCATTCGATGAAATTGCTGAGCAGACAGGTTAAAACGGATAAAAGGAAGTACTTCTTCACCCAAAGGGTGATTAACATGTGGAATTCACTGCCACAGGTGGTGGCGGCCACAAGCATAGCCACCTTCAAGAGGGGTTTAGATAAAAATATGGAGCACAGGTCCATCAGTGGCTATTAGCCACAGTGTGTGTGTATATATAAAATTTTTTGCCACTGTGTGACACAGAGTGTTGGACTGGATGGGCCACTGGCCTGATCCAACATGGCTTCTCTTATGTTCTTACATGACACAGAGTGTTGGACAGGATGGGCTGTTGGCCTGATCCAACATGGCTTCGCTTATGTTCTTATGTTCTTACTGCTTACACTCAAGAGTCATGGAGAAATCAATGATTCATGTAGAAATAACGGACAGGGGAGAAGAGACCTTCAAGGACTGGAAGGACTTCTCACATAGTCTTAAAAGTAAACTTTCAGGTAGGTACAAGACTGAAGTGTGCTTTCAATCTGAACTAAGGAAAAATAAAGTTCGTTCCAGTGGAAGTGGCCTCAACTATAACATAATGCTTTAAATCAAGGTGAGGAAGGCGTTTAAGCTATCTTAGCTCACAATCCTGTGGGAGTGCTCAAAATCTTTATGTCATTTTGGCTTCTAGCATTCTATGTGACCACTTCTTCACTACTCCTAGAGCACACAAAAAAAGTTCAAGTCAAAAGGAGCTCCGGGAGTTGCCATCGTTCTGCCGCAGGTCTGTAATTCTCAGAATCATCACTATGCTATGATTTCTTTAAAAGGCCTTTGAGAGAAGCCATGACAGCCAAAGTAATTTAAGCCTGCAATGCAGAAACTGTCATAGGGGACCTGGGCTAGACATCTAGCAAAGCTCCACAGACAGACACATGCTCGACCGATGACCATAAATGGGCCCAGTTAACTATTCACAATCTTAAGGAAAACCTGCAATGGTTTTGTTGCAATTTATTTGTATTGCCCCAACACCACTTAAGTTGTTGAATATACAATTTAGGAATGGGAAGCCCAATTCAGACAATCGTTAAATTGCTCTCCACGTAAAAGAAGAAGAGATTGGATTTATACCCCACCCTTCACTTGGAGTCTCAGAGCAGTTTACAATCTCCTTTCCCTTCCCCTCTCCACAACAGACACCCTGTGAGGTAGGCGGGACTGAGAGAGCTCTCCAAGAACTGCTCTTGAGAGGAACAGCTCTGAAAAAGTTATGACGGACCCAAGATCATACCAGTAGGTGCAGGTGGAGGAGTGGGGAATCAAACCCAGTTTTCCCAGATTAGAGTCCTCACACTATGAGTCCATTACACCAAAAAGGCTCTATACCAGATTTTCCTTAAACTTATGAATAGTTAACTGGGCCCATTTATGGTCATCAGCAGAATGTGTGTCTGCCTGTAGATTCATGATCAATGCATCTTACGGGAAGCTATACACTAGGTTCTCTGAAGTGGGTTCCCAGCATCCCATATCTGCAAGCCAACACTCTCTTCGTATGCTGGGCTAGCAGTTGGGAACAAGAGGGTAGCCTTCATGAGCTAGGATTGGTTCATGGTAGTCAGCTGTCTATCATTAACTTGTAACACAACTGATATGCTATCTAACTTTAAAGTATTAGTGTCAAAGAACTAAGAGACTGAAGTAGAGACGTTAATTAGCACCATATGTACCAAAGGAGACTTACAGGACTGTTACAGAATACTATCAATCCATGACTAGTTGAGCAACAACATGAAAAACAAGGTACTAGGGAACAAAATTTTTGCAGCACAAATCAATCTTTTGATTAGTCCTGACCATGGGAGATGGTATTTAAATCAATTTTGTCATCATTGATAATGTTCTCTAACCTGCTGCAACCAATTAAGTAGGCTTAGTTGGATGCAACATGTTAGAGAACATTGTCAATGAATTTTGCTGCAACAGATTGCTGTATGCATCTGGATGGAATTTATCGTGTGAAACTGCACACCCATTCTGAACATGAATGCCAGTGGTCAGTCCTATTAAAGGTGACTCGTGGTTAATAATCACTGGTACATTCTGTTTTGAGAGCTGAACACCAAAACAGGCGTGTTACACTGTTACAAGACTACAAGTCATTGTTCCTCTCCATTACCTTCTGTCCAAGAAACTATGCAGAATCTATTCTAACTCAGGATTTAACTTGCAAGGCTTAAAGCGAAACTTTTGAAGTCTCAATAAGCAGTTAACCTGCCGATGGGCACTTGGTCATGTTGTTAAGGGAAGCTGGGCCATGAGAATACATTCCAGCCAAAATGATACATTATTGACCTAGTTTTTGGAAATGGAATCAATTGACAAGTAAAAAGCAATTACTGCAGGGTAGTTTTCTTTAAGAGCACTTTACTCAAGATCTAGTCCTAAATCAAGCACTGGAGGGGAAAAAGGTTAAGTGAAATTAACATAAAGAAGGGAACAGAATAAGAAGGCAAAGAGATCCTAAAATTGAAGTGTTTCTCTGCCACCATTTTGTAGCCACAATTAAAGAAAAGTTCTTACCTTCGGATCTATATAGTCTCCGCAGTTTGTATCAATAGACTTTCTTCTTTGGGACCCAAGCGCTTCAGAACTTTCACTGATATCACTGGACTTGGCTGCTAAAAAATAAGTTATTTGTGACTTTATTAAGTAATTCTAACATTTATACAAGGAAATGTCAACAGTAAAAGCAACACATTTGACATGCCCAAGCAACAATTGGTGATCTGTAGCCTTCTCAAACATCCTTTGTGACTGCATTGGAAACACCTTCACCAGGGGTGGCCAGCCACATAGAACAAACATCAGATGTTTAAGAGCTGCGAGACATTAAAAAAAAAAATGTTTGAGAGCCACAAGACAAGAAGGAAGGCGGGCAAACAGACGGAGGAGTGGGAAGGGAGGGAGGTGGAAAGAAAGCAACTTTAAATGCATTCTCCAAGCTGCCAGCTGGCTTGGCTTAGATAAGTGATTTAGAGAGAAATGACTTTTCCAAGGCGGCTGATGGGGAAGTGGGGGCTTTCAGAGCTACGCTATATGTGTGAAAGCCACAGGTGGATCGTGCAAAAGAACAGTGGCAGCACAATATGTAAAATACAAAATATTGTGCAAAAACAAACGCTCTTGTGCAAATATTGTGCAAAAACAAACTGAGGGACTCCTGTGGAACTTTATTATTGAGTCTTAGTACTCAGTTTGGAAAACTCAGACTGTGTGGGGTCCTCCCTGGAATATTGTTTTGAGACTTTTGTTTGTTGTCTATTTATACCGTATGAATGCATGCCCACTGTTGTAGGCTGTTCATTTCATGATAACAGAATTTTGTTTACACCAGTCAAGAGCGTTTGTTTTTGCACAATATTTTGTATTTTTGTACTTTTGTACACGTGGTTCCTGAGCTGCAGTTTGGCGACCCCTGACCTACACCTCTGGTACAGTTCAACCTTTCTGTGTCAAAGTTAGTCAACATTGCAAAAATATGTGCTCTGATAATGTCTTATACTAACTTACAAAAGGGTGCCTTTGTGTTCTTTATTTTATCTCTCGTCTATTTTTGAGCTTCATTTCCTTCCTTTATAGAAAGGACCACACAAATCAAGCCATACAACTGACACAAGCACCATCATGTTCCTCTAACTCTTGCAGAACATGTGCAGCTGGTACCGTGACTGGCACCATCCATCCTGACTATCAAGATGTTAGGTGTTGAAAACGAACTGAGATAAACCACTGTTGCAGGGCTGATTTTAGAAACTAATGGCCTACATTGATTTTTCTGCTTTTGTTTTCAAAACATTTAATTGCCAGTTTTCTCTTTTTTTGCGGCTTTGCGGGTGCTTGCACCATAGGCAAAGGTAAGAATGCTATAACGAATTAAAAATACGCCAGAATATAAAACTATGCCACTAGTAATTAACATGCATTCAGGATAGAACTTGCTTCGGCACTAAACTAAAGGATGCAACGCAGTGATTCTACCACAGATAAGCTGAGGATGACAGCTACTCAAGATCTAACTGCTGGCACTTGTACAATACGTATTTATATCCTTCTGACTTTCTTCCTCCATGGAATTCAAGGCTGCTTACAAAGGATTCCCAGGAGTTCTTCCCTCCAGGCACTGACCAAATCCAGACCTGTTTGGCTTCAACAAGTCTGATGGATCAGGTGCCCTGGGAGGTTCTTGGAGCAATGCCTATACGTTTCAGTGCTCCACCCAATAAGGGGAATAAGTTAATGTTTTTCACCTACGTGGCACTGTTCTAGTATAAATATACCCTAAACTCTAAGTTACCTCTTCTCTTAATCAGTTGGCAAAAGTTGTTTTACCGATTCAAAGCAAGTCAAAAGGCATACCTTCCTACAAGTGCCACAACCACAAAATCTACCTAATTTCTCTGATATTTAAGCATGATGGGAACCTCCTAAAAAGAGAAAATTGTACCTGTTGACCTAGCCCAGGAAGGTGGATTCTCTTCTGGAGTCCCAAAGATGCTGGATGCCATCTTGTTCCTTCTCACTGGTTGCTCTTTTGGCTCATCAAACCCCAAGGAGAAATTGGAGCCACCACCTGGAGGGCGAAGAACCCTAAAAAAAAAAAAAAAGACACCCAAGTTATATTCAAAGCATTTTCGTTGCTTTGCAGTGCACACAAAATAGAGTTATGCTCATTACAGGTTATATATCACCTAGGTCTGCCCATCTTTTGAGCATGTACGCTTCTAGCTAACTTCAAAATAATCCAACGTGGTGTAGCGGTTAGTGTCAGATTAGAACCTGGGAAACCTAGGTTCAAATTCCCACTCTGCCATGGAAGCTTGCTGGGTGAGACCTTGGGCCAGTCACACACTTTCAACCTAACCTACATCACAGGATTCTTGCGAAGAAAAAAAGAGGAAAGTAAAATTATGTAAACTGCTTTGGGTCCCCTTTGGGGAGAAAGGTAAGGTACAGATGAAGTAAACAAATAATCTTTTGTCTACCACACATGAAGCAAAGACACATATAACTCAACAGTTCCCCTTAGTTCTTGTCAAAAGACTGGTTTTATCAACGTAAGATAACACGGTAGTAGCATGGATACATTTCTAGGCAGCAGGCTCCGGATTTCTGTCTTTTACTTTTATTCAGAAGCATCCGTTGGAATACTTTATCCAAAGTGGGATACTATCTATGAAAAGGCAGTATAGAGGAAGAGCACATGGACAGACTAAAAATGCAGCAATGCTTTTAACACCGCTAGCGACCTTGAGGAGACTCTCTGGAAAGGCAGCATATAAAATTTCCAAATAACTAAAGAATAAATGATATCTCCCTCAGTAGTTCCAACAAGAAATCCGACTTTAAGAGCCTCTAGCTAGGCTGAAAAACATTTTTATGGACCACCCACACGATAGTAAGTCATGCTAATTAGTATATCATTAAGAAAATACATAATGATGAAAAGCTCCTACAGATTCAGTAACGCTTAAATGAATCTGTATTTTAATAATCACAACAGCTTCTATGCGTATTTGAAAAAAAAAATCATAATACATGTAAGCGTGAGATGCATTATTTATTCGGTCTACAGAAGGTATGTTTAGTTATGGATTGTAACCGAGTTGTTTAATGAGATGGCTGATGCTGTTTTGCGTCTTTCAGAGACTGGAGGTCTGGTTAAAGGATAAACGGTACAGACCAGGGGTGGCAAAAGTTGCTTAATGTAAGAGCCACACAGAATAAATGTTTGAGAGTCACAAGACATGAATGTCAGATGTTTAAGAGCAGCAAGGAAGGAAGACAGATGGAGGGAGAGGTACACTTTACCTTTAAATGCATTTTCCAAGCTGTCAGCTGGCTTGGCGAAGTGATTTAAAGAGAGAATGCCTTCTCCAAGTCCACTGATGGGGCAATGGGGGCTTTGGGAGCCACACGATACGTGTGAAAAGGCCCCGTGCGGCTCCCAAGCCTCAGTTTGGCTACCCCGGTACAGACCAATGACTTCACCGAGTAAAAGAAAGCTTCATATTTGTACGTTTTGGAGTTACTGGTGTAGCTGCCTAGAATTACCCCTTTTGCTAGCACAGTTAGCAATTAGGCTATATTCATAGTAATATGCTTCGGTGTACAATGAAAGTTTTCAGTCCTTGGCAGAACAGTCGGTAGATGCATATTTATTTTGATTTTAAATCTTTTCAGTGGTAAGCAGGCTCCCAGTTTTCAGAAATGCCACAATCTTTGACCCCCTCTGTGCTCCCTTAGAAACCCAAGAACAGTTAACGAAATACTGCAGGTTTCCGACAAATGCCAAAGATGCTCAAATCAAGGCAATGTTTAAGGTCTAATCCGTTTAAAGCAACAGCACCCAAGACGCTTAAATGCTCCTCCAACTCCTAGCAAGCTTAAAAGTCTTCCTGTGAGTTCCACTGACAGGTAAAAGTTGGACCAAGACAGGGGCAGCCTTCCAAAGGATGCCAAGGAAGTTCCTGACCCAGTTGCCGTGGCTTAACAGGTGAGACGGGCTACAGATGGTAGACAATAGAAGTGTGCTCAAGCCCCACCCAGTGTGAAGAATACAGCAACGGATGTTACCAGGATAAGGCATTGGCTACCAAGATACAACCAACAAAAAAGGGAAAGCCAATAAACCATGACAGGAAGAAATACTAAAGGGTGCCTAACCGGGCTGCAAGGCTGATCAGGGAGGAGCAGATGCCTCCTTTGTTGGAGGCAAAGGCATGCTGCGGCGAGAGAGCCGAAGACAGCCCAGGCTTACAGCTCACCCCCGCCTCCCCGGCAGCTGTTTCTCTGGGGAAGGGTAAGAATCAGGATTACAACAGGCACAACGCCAGCTGCGGAAAGACCTCCACACATGCCGAGATGGGTGTGCCCCCCCTCCCCCGCCTAAGAGCATAGATGGGGGTTCAGCAGCAGCCCAAGCAACAGCCTCCCCATAAAGCGGGAATGGTGGGGTCCCTTCCTTAGGTAACCCCCAACAATAGCTTCTGAAAAGCTTCGGGCTCAGAGCGGTAGGGTGTGGCGATCCTCCCGGTTCCCCCTGCAGGCCGGGAGAAGTGGGCCCACTGCTTGCTGCAAGAAGAGTCCAAAGAGAAGAGAGAAGCCACATGTGCAGAGAAGCCACCCTGGCCTAGAGAGCGTAAGGAGCCCTTCCGACAAACGAGAATGGCTGACTCCTCCTCGCCTGCAAGGCTCGAGGCGCTCCCGCAAGGCGTGGGTGGGGACGCCGGGGCCGAAGGGGTGGCAACAGGCCGCAGTCTCTACGGAAAGGGGAAGAAGAAAAGAGGCTAGACGGATTTCGCTGTAACTCCTTCCTGTCGTTCTTCTCTCCCACGAACAGAACAGCGAGGGGCCACCAGACACAGCTGCTGCTCCAGAGGAGGAGAATGGTTTCCGCCCCCCCCACAGCCCTACACCAACATCCCCCAAATTAACACCAGCCCCTCATTAGATCCCTTAGGGCCACCCACACACCCCAGCTCTTCTCCCCACCCAGCATTTGTTGGAGACTCGCGTGTCCTACAGCAAGTCGAGATCCAACTACTGAACATAGGAAGCTGCCTTCTACTGAATCAGACCTTGGGTCCATCCAAGTCAGTATTGTCTACTCAGGCTGGCAGCAGCTCTCCAGGGTCTCAAGCTGAGGTTTTTCACACCTCTTTGCCTGGACCCTTTTCAGTTGGAGATGCCGGGGATATTTATTTTATTTATTTATTTTCGCATTTATATCCCACCCATTCCAGACAGGGCGGCAATCATAATAAAACCAACATCTCAATTTCAGGCATAACACGATAAGACAAACAATTTACAATTTAAAACAAAGTACTGGCGCTTTACAGAATCAAAGCATACGCGGCTCAGAGTGAACCTGAACCTATGAAGCTGCCTTCTACTGAATCAGGCCCTGGGTCCATCCAAGTCAGTATTGTCTACTCAGACTGGCAGCGGCTCTCCAGGGTCTCAAGCTGAGGTTTTTCACACCTATTTGCCTGGACCCTTTTGAGTTGGAGATGCCGGGGATTGAACCTGGGACCTTATGCTTACCAAGCAGATGCTCTGCCACTGAGCCACCATCCCTCCCCTAATATGAACATATGAAGCTGCCTTCTACTGAATCAGACCCTTGGTCCATCCAAGTCAGTATTGTCTACTCAGACTGGCAGCGGCTCTCCAGGGTCTCAAGCTGAGGCTTTTCACACCTATTTGCCTGGACCCTTTTCAGTTGGAGATGCCGGGGATTTTTATTTATTTTATTTATTTATTTTCGCGTTTCTATCCCGCCCTCCCCACCGAAGCAGGTTCAGGGGCGGCTAACAACATTAAATATCCACCATAAAACCATAAAAACAATTACAGTAAGATCAATTAAAATCAACCATTGCACTTTAAATATTAAACAATTTGCAAACAATTTTGGTGCTGAGTTCCATTGAACCCTGGGACCTTTTGCTCTACCACTGAGCCACCGTCCCTCCCCTTAATTTTAAAATAACTTAACTGCCCCGGCTCTGAATTCACCAAGAATTGCAACCCGCCACTTCAGGCTGCCCGAGAGTCAACAGCCACCCAAGGAGGAGGAGGAAGCGGCGATATTGACTCAGCCGCCTCTTCTTCCCCGGCAAAGTCTCAGTGGAGACCCGACACGCTGCGCGCGCACACACGCTCTTGCACCAACACGTGTCTCTCTCGCTCATTCTCATCACCCCTCTCGAACCTGGAGCTGCTCCGGCCATTGGGATCCATCCCCTTGAAAGTGGTCGTGGTGGTCATGGTGGCGGAAAAAGCAGGATGAGAAGCGTGCCCAAGAAGGAGGCTGACCGGGAGATGATATTCCCGCACCTCCCCACCCTGCGACTGCAAGAGACAACTGCAGTGGCCTCCCGCCTCCGGCATCCCCTTTTATAGCGATCGCTCTTTGGGTCATCTCATTGGACAGTTCAAACCCCTTCCTCCCATCTCATTGAGCCAGCCTGACGCCACTCCAGAGATAGGCCCGCCTCTAAACTCTGGAGACAAGCGTATTTCCCCTCCGCTTTCATAAGACTGGTCGACGGCTGCTTCGCGCTCATTGGTTGTTCTTGGATTCTCATGTCCCCCCTCCCTTTGTTCATAATTTAGCAGTGCGGCTGTCACTCAGATGAGGACGTTTGGGATTGGCTGAACTACGCTAAGGGAATGAGAAGTTCTGTACCCTTTCTTTATGAAACGGCAATTCGGTGACTGAGGGAGATCCCGTCAGAAAGAGTGGCGCGAGGGCGGTACGTAACTCTTGACAGATTTGCGGTTTCTTCTGGCAGGCTTGCTTAAGTATAGCATTCCACACAGTGCTTTAATAAGACTGATACCGAGAAGATTCTACTGTGCTGTTTTTAGGGTTGCCAAGTCCAATTCATGAAATATCTGGGGACTTTGGGGGTGGGGCCAGGAGACTTTGGGGGTGGAGCCAGGAGACATTAGGGGTGGAGCCAAGATCAAGGCTGTGACAAGCATCATTGAACTCCAAAGGGAGTTCTGGCCCTCACATTTAAAGGGACGGCACATCTTTTCAATTCCTTCCTTCCATAGGAAATAATGAAGGATAGGGGCACCAGTTTGGTGTGGAGAGCCAGTTTGGTGTAGTGGTGAAGTGCATGGACTCCTATCTGGGAGAACCGGGTTTGATTCCCCACTCCTCCACTTGCTCCTGCTGGGATGGCCTTGGGTCAGCCATAGCTCTGGCAGAGGTTGTCCTTGAAAGGGCAGCTGTTGTGAGAGCTCTCTCAGCCCCACCCACCTCACAGGGTGTCTGTTGTGGGGGAGGAAGGGAAAGGAGATTGTGAGCCGCTCTGAGCCTCTTTGGAGTGGAGGGCGGGATATAAATCCAATATCTTCATCTACCTCACAGGGTGTCTGTTGTAGGAGGGGGGAGGAAGGGAAAGGAGATTGTGAGCCGCTCTGAGACTCAGATCTTCGGAGTGGAGGGCGGGATATAAATCCAATATCTTCTTCTTCTTCTTTTGGGGCTCATAGAATTGAACCCCCTGGTCCAATCTTTTTGAAACTTGGGGGGTATTTTGGGGAGAG
Organism: Heteronotia binoei; assembly: GCF_032191835.1. Classification (NCBI taxonomy): domain Eukaryota; kingdom Metazoa; phylum Chordata; class Lepidosauria; order Squamata; family Gekkonidae; genus Heteronotia; species Heteronotia binoei. Next base: position 67,262,992 of record NC_083235.1, read on the forward strand.
GCACTAGATGCTATACTGAAAATTTGGTGCCTCTACCCCAAAAAACAGCCCCCCCAGAGCCCCAGATACCCGCAGATCAATTCTCCATGATTTTCTATGGGAATAAGTCTCCATAGGGAATAACAGAGTTCCCAGCAGACATTTCTCTCCCCCCCTCCTGCTTTCTGACGACCCTGAAGCGGGGGGAGGGCCTCCAAACTGGGGGGTCCCCTGTCCCCGCCTGGGGATTGGCAACCCTAGCTGTTTTAAAATTCACTATGCCATGCAACAGCTGTGATATACCCCTGTAGCACTCTAGTTCTTTGTCAACCCCCGCTGCAGTGCCAGATTAAACCATGTGGAGGCCCCTAGGCAGTTGGGGGCCCCCTCGCAAATTATCTCAAGAGTTGGAGCGCCCATTCTGCTGCCCACGGCCCCCGCTGCAGCCTGCAGGCACCGTGACTAAAAAGGCCAATGCAATATTGGACTGTATCAGCAGAAGTATAGTGTCCAGATCACGTGATGTGATGGTATCTCTTTACTCTGCTCTGGTAAGACCTCACCTGGAGTATTGTGTTCAGTTTTGGGCACCACATTTTAAGAAGGATATAGAGAAGCTGGAACGGGTCCAGAGGAGGGCGACGAAGATGGTGAGGGGTCTGGAGACCAAGTCCTATGAAGAAAGGTTGAAGGAGTTGGGCATGTTTAGCCTGGAGAGGAGGCTGCTGAGAGGTGATACGATCACCATCTTCAAGGACTTGAAGGGCTGTCATATAGAGGATGGTGTGGAATTGTTTAACTTTTAAAGGGGTAAATTCTCTGAGATGAGGAGGCATGTGAAGAGGAAACTGAAAGGAAAGGTAAATACGGTCAAAACCCTTGGGGAAGCTTGGAGGCTATTTAAAACTACAATCCTAGAAGCTCAGATAAAATATATACCACAAGTTAGGAAAGGCACAAACAGGTATAAGAGAAGGCCTGCATGGTTAACAAATAAAGTAATGGAAGCTGTAAAAGGTAAGAAGGACTCCTTTAAGCAGTGGAAAGCTAGTCCAAGTGAGATTAATAAAAGGGAACACAGGCAGTGGCAAATCAAATGCAAGACTGTGATCCGGCAGGCAAAAAGGGACTATGAGGAGCATATTACAAAAAATATAAAGACCAACAATAAAAATTTCTTCAAATATATTAGAAGCAGGAAACCAGCCAGGGAGGCAGTGGGGCCCTTGGATGACCAAGGGGTCAAAGGATTACTGAAGGAGGATAGGGAAATAGCTGAGAAGCTGAATACATTTTTTGCCTCCGTCTTCACTGTGGAAGATGAGAAGTGTTTGCCTGCTCCAGAACCACTTATATTGGAAGGGGTGTTGAAAGACCTGAGTCAGATTGAGGTGACAAGAGAGGAGGTCCTACAACTGATAGATGAATTAAAAACTAATAAGTCACCAGGTCCAGATGGCATACATCCAAGAGTTCTGAAAGAACTCAAAGTTGAACGTGGATCTTCTGACAAACATATGGAATGTTTCATTGAAATCTGCCTCCGTTCCTGAGGACTGGAAGGTAGCAAATGTCACCCCCATCTTTAAAAAGGGTTCCAGAGGAGATACGGGAAACTACAGGCCAGTCAGTCTGAGTTCAATACCGGGAAAGTTGGTAGAAACCATTATCAAGGACAGAATGAGTAGGCACATTGATGAACATGGGTTATTGAGGAAGACTCAGCATGGGTTCTGTAAGGGAAGATCTTGCCTCACTAACCTGTTACAGTTCTTTGAGGGGGTGAACAAACATGTGGACAAAGGAGACCCGATATTGTTTACCTTGACTTCCAGAAAGCTTTTGATAAAGTTCCTCATCAAAGGCTCCTTAGTAAGCTCGAGAGTCATGGAGTAAAAGGACAGGTCCTCTTGTGGATCAAAAACTGGCTAATTAATAGGAAGCAGAGAGTGAGTATAAATGGGCAGTCTTCGCAGTGGAGGACGGTAAGCAGTGGAGTGCCTCAGGGCTCAGTACTGGGTTCCATGCTCTTTAACTTGTTCATAAATGATTTGGAGTTGAGAGTAAGCAGTGAAGTGGCCAAGTTTGCAGATGACACTAAATTGTTCAGGGTGGTGAGAACCAGAGAGGATTGTGAGGAACTCCAAAGGGATCTGTTGAGGCTGGGTGAGTGGGCATCAACGTGGCAGATGAGGTTCAATGTGGCCAAGTGCAAAGTAATGCACATTGGGGCCAAGAATCCCAGCTACAAATACAAGTTGATGGGATGTGAACTGACAGAGACTGACCAAGAGAGAGATCTTGGGGTCATGGTAGATAACTCACTGAAAATGTCAAGACAGTGTGCGATTGCAATAAAAAAGGCCAACGCCATGCTGGGAATTATTAGGAAGGGAATTGAAAACAAATTAGCCAGTATCATAATGCCCCTGTATAAATCGATGGTGAAGTCTCATTTGGAATACTGTGTGCAATTCTGGTCACCGCACCTCAAAAAGGATATTATAGCATTGGAAAAAGTGCAGAAAAGGGCAACTAGAATGATTAAAGGTTTGGAACACTTTCCCTATGAAGAAAGGTTAAAACGCTTGGGGCTCTTTAGCTTGGAGAAACGTCGACTGCGGGGTGACATGATAGAGGTTTACAAGATTATGCATGGGATGGAGAAGGTAGAGAAAGAAGTACTTTTCTCCCTTTCTCACAATACAAGAACTCATGGGCATTCAATGAACTTGCTGAGCAGTTGGGTTAGAACGGATAAAAGAAGGTACTTCTTCACCCAAAGGGTGATTAACTTGTGGAATTCACTGCCACAGGAGGTGGTGGCGGCTACAAGCATAGCCAGCTTCAAGAGGGGGTTAGATAAAAATATGGAGCAGAGGTCCATCAGTGGCTATTAGCCACAGTGTGTGTGTGTGTGTGTGTATATAAAAATTTGGCCACTGTGTGACACAGAGTGTTGGACTGGATGGGTCATTGGCCTGATCCAACATGGCTTCTCTTATGTTCTTATTGTTTTCTGTGGCCCCAGAAGGTAGGACCAGAATCAATGGTTTGAAATTAAATCAAAAGAATTTCTGGCTCAACATTAGGAAGAACTTCCTAACAGAGCAGTTCCTCGGTGGAACAGGCTTCCTCCTTGGGAGATGATGGGCTCTCCTTCCTTGGAGGTTTTTAAACAAAATCTAGATGGCCATCTGACAGCAATGCAGATCCTGTGACTTTAGGGGGACGTATTTGCGGATTTCCTGCATTGTGCAGGGGGTTGGACTTGGAGGTCCCTTCCAACTCTATGACTCTATGGCTGGTGAGGACTGTGAAAGTTATTTTAAAATTTACCATATGCCACATATATGAGAATATGCTTACATTTCATGTTGAAGATGAATAGTTAGCACATAGTGACTAACAGAACAGAATTCACAATATCTGGCATGCACTGGAAAGTGAGTGTGGAAGAGGGAGCATCAACCATTTTGTAACTTTTTAACTACCCTGATTGCAACTGCAAGTAGAAATAACCTTCAACAGATATGCATCCTATTTAAAGGTAAGCATGCATGCATATTCTATAGGAAGGAGGTGCTCTAAAACTGCGCTGAACATTGGTTCTCATATTAGTATGGGTCACATGTGCCCCATTTCTTGTAAAAGGTGCCTCATATTCAGGTGAGAGTATTCTATGTACTACAGGGTACTTTCTAATTGTATTTTAAAACCTTTATATCCTTTAGGGGAGGGACAGTGGCTCAGTGGTAGAGCATCTGCTTGGGAAGCAGAAGGTCCCAGGTTCAATCCCCGGCATCTCCCACTAAAAAGAGTCCAGGAAAATAGGTGTGAAAAACCTCAGCTTGAGACCCTGGAGAGCCGCTGCCAGTCTGAGTAGACAATACTGACTTTGATGGACCAAAGGTCTGATTCAGTATAAGGCAGCTTCATCATATGTTCATCCTACCTTTCCTCCTAAGGCAATCAGTAACATATTTCTAAAGACATCTTACATAAAACCTGTCAGGTGTCAAAACACACACACACAAAAACTTCATTTAAAATATCCACAGAAACAAAACACTTTTGTCCTTCTGAAGACCAACAGCAATGTGATCCCTATTAGCTCCACAGAGAGCTTATTCCACAGAAGTGGAGCCAGTGCAGAAAAAGTTCATGAGCATCTGGTTGCCAGCTGTGTCACTCTCAGGGAAGGCAACACTCACCGATATTGATCTTAGAAGCACACTGATGGCATCTGGATTCACAGAGACTGATGTCTTTCAGATATTCAGCATCACAATGCTAACCAGGACTCCTAGCCTTTTAACATGGTCTATTAATGACTATAAAGCAGGGGTGACCAAACTTGCTTAACATAAGAGCCACATAGAATAAATGTCAGATGTTTGAGAGCCCCAAGACATGAATGTCAGATATTTGAGAGCTGCAAGACAGGAAGGAAGGAAGGGACCTTTGAACTAGGTGACAGTCCTCATCTAGGATGCAAAAGCAATAGCCACATTATACTTTTTATTAGGTTCAACCCAAATGACTCCCAATATTGCTCAAGTTTTCTCCAGAATTCTTCATCAGTGAACCTCAAAAGCTCACACATTTTCATATCATCTATTTACTTAAGTTATATCCAATCTTTCTCCCCAGTAAGGAACCGAAGCAGCTTACATCATTCTTCTCTTCTTCATTTTATCTTTACAACAATCTTGTGAATTAGGTTAGGCTGAGAATGTGTGTGTAACTGGGCCAAACCAAGGTTAGAAGAAGAAGAAGATGAAGATATTGGATTTATATCCCGCCCTCCACTCCGAAGAGTCTCAGAGCGGCTCACAATCTCCTTTACCTTCCTCCCCCACAACAGACACCCTGTGAGGTGGGTGGGGCTGGAGAGGGCTCTCACAGCAGCTGCCCTTTCAAGGACAACCTCTGCCAGAGCTATGGCTGACCCAAGGCCATTCCAGCAGGTGCAAGTGGAGGAGTGGGGAATCAAACCCGGTTCTCCCAGATAAGAGTCCGCACACTTAACCACTACACCAAACTGGCTCTCCTACCCAGCAAGGTTACCCAGCAAGCTTCCATGGCAGAGCAGAGATTTAAACTCAGGCCTCCCAGAACCTAGCCTGACACTCTTAACCACTACCCCACACTTGCAGTAAATAAAAATAAAGGAAGGAAGAATGCACAAAGGCAGTGCTTTCAGCTGCCATGGAGAATATATGCATTGATGGTGTCAGACTTCCTGGGAGTAAGTCCCATTGAATAGACCAGAGTAGGATTCTGAGTAGACCTGATTAAAACCCAGAGTCACTGTCAACTTAACCTACCTTCACAAGTTGTGAAGATAAAAATGAAGGAGGGGAGAACAACGTTGTGAGCCAGTTTGATTCCCCACTGGGAAGAAAGGTGGCAGGGTATGTATATTACAGTAAGTAATGATTGGGAGGAAAGTCACAGTGCTGAATTAGGGCCACTGTCAGGGTCCTGGAGTTCTCTGGGAAAGACAACTGATCTCCAGAATTTACCCAGAGTAAATGGCCACTTTCAAGGGTGGATCTAGGGATCCATTCAGCTCCCCCTTGCCCGAAGCACTGCCCCCAGTCTCCAGGAATTTCCTAAACTGGAACTGGCAAACCTACTAGGGCTTACTCCCAAATGAATTGGGGGGGGAGGGGAGAATAGGATTACTTCCTGCTGAACGCCAGACTGAGCATTTTAAGTCCTGGGCCTCCCACTTTTTATTTTACAATGTCAACCTTTCATGCCTAATTTTGGCATATTTTTCCCCTGTTGCCCCATTGGTTGCTACTGAAATATTCCCAGGCAGGCTAGATTGGCCCTTTTTCGTGATAGTTTTGGTCAATGAGCCACAGGTGCAGAAAAGTCCAACTCAGCCATCCTCACACTCCAAGGAGGGCAAAAAAGAGCACCAAGCCCAAGGGACAGTGCATTCCAAGGGTCTGTGATGGACTATCAAGGGTTAATGCTTCACAGAATCTGAGAACCTTTGAGTGACAGGCTATGCAAATATATTCCGTGAAGAGCTGTCAGTTAAGAACGGACAGTTGGGAACTGACAGTGGAAGATCAGTTTAGCACTGACTGAGGAGGAGGCTAAAAGGGGAGCAGGAGGATCACAAAAGATCCCCATTCCAGCCAAAAAAGGGACAGAGCTTCTAGTTTAGAAAACTAATCCCTGCCCAGTAAAAAGGGAGATAGTCTTGAGAGGAGTGATCCCTTGGTCTGTATAGTGAAGGATTTGGGGAACTTGGTTATGTGCCCAAAGCTCTAAACCTTAAGAGTCAGTGAAACTTAAGCTTTTAGGCTGAAAAGAAAGCCTCTCTCCTAAAAGTTTCAGAGACCTTTCTGAAAAACAAAAACACCTGTTTGTTGCCAACGTATTATCTGGTTTTCATTATTTATTTATTTATTTTATTACTTTACATTTATATCCCGCCCTCTCCGCAAGCGGACTCAGGGCTCAGTTTTTATTCCCCTTAAATGGCTTTTCCAAGCTGTGCAGCCATTGCAGCACAACTCGCAAGTGAATTTAAAAGTCTTCTGAGTTCACTCACTGACTTGTGCCGCCCCAGCAGTGCAGACTGAAGGCATCGAAGGGACTGCAGTCTCTTTAAATGGCTTGTCCAAGCCCTGCCAGCGGGGTCAGCATGTCCCACAGTCACTCGGGAGTTTTGTGGAAGTTCATGGGGGTGGGATGGCATGGATTGGGGCCTGCGATCCACAAACTGGGCCCGGTTCATGACAACTTCAGCTCATGCCCATCCCTACCCATGACTCCAAAATTTGCTCAGGAGTTTTTGGTAAAGGCCTTTGTCAAAAGCCTTTTGGAAATCCATATAAGCAACTGGCTCATTCCAGACCGTATGTTTATTAACACTTTCAATGAACTTTAAATGGTTAGTGACTGAATGACTTACCTTTGCAGAAGCCACCTTATTTTTCATTCAGTAGAGCTTGGACTTCTACATGCTTGACGATTTTTGTCAATTTTGCCATCTACCTGGAACAGGTGTTAAGCTAACCATACAAGAATGTCCTGGATCCCCCCCCAGATCCCTTTTTGAAAGATGGGAGTTACATTGCCCACTCTTCAGTCCTCTAATAGAGAAGCTGATCTGATCTTAGGGACATGTTGCGTACCTTAGAAGAACAGCAATTTCACATTTCTGTTCAGAACTCTAGGATGGATACTATCTGGTCCTGGTGATTTGGTAATTTGCAATGTGTAAAGTTCTAGAACGGGAGTGTCAAACATGCAGCCCATGGGCTGGATCAGGCCCCCAGAGGGCTCCTATCAGGCCCACAAGCAAGTCTGCTTCCTTCTCCCCCTTTTTTGCTTTTTTCTGTATGACAGCTTGCTTTGGCAGGATTTCTCTCACACAAGGACTACAGAGCAAAGTCTCTATTTACTCTATTGGCTGAGGCTCCTCTTTTGGGGAGGGGGGGCAAGGGAGAGCTTTGATACTGACCACAATATTGCAAGAGTGCTAATACTCTAAGCATGTTTTTAGATTTTTAAAGATGTCTTTGTTTTTGTCTGTGTCCTTTTTAGTTTCTCTCTCTGCTACCTGGCATTATATTTTAGGACACACATGGCCTGACCTGACAAGGTCTCGTTTATGTCAGAACTGGCCCTCATAACAAATGAGTTTGACACCCCTGCTCCTCTCCTGCTTACCTTCGAGGCCGCCTTTCCCCACATGTGCCCCAGAGAGCACTGCTCTCAGACTCCCCGGGCCAAAGAAAGTCATACTAACCACCACCAGACCAGGGCGTTCTCTGTAGAACTCCCACATGGTGGAATGCACTCCCTGAGAACATCATTTGGAGTACTGTGTGCAGTTCTGGTCGCCGCACCTCAAAAAGGATATTATAGCATTGGAGAAAGTCCAGAAAAGGGCAACTAGAATGATTAAAGGGCTGGAACACTTTCCCTATGAAGAAAGGTTGAAACGCTTGGGACTCTTTAGCTTGGAGAAATGACGACTGCGGGGTGACATGATAGAGGTTTACAAGATAATGCATGGGATGGAGAAAGTAGAGAAAGAAGTACTTTTCTCCCTTTCTCGCAATACAAGAACTCGTGGTCATTCGATGAAATTGCTGAGCGGACAGGTTAAAACAGATAAAAGGAAGTACTTCTTCACCCAAAGGGTGATTAACATGTGGAATTCACTGCCACAAGAGGTGGTGGCGGCCACAAGCATAGCCCCCTTCAAGAGGGGTTTAGATAAAAATATGGAGCAGAGGTCCATAAGTGGCTATTAGCCACAGTGTGTGTGTATATATAAATTTTTTTGCCACTGTGTGACACAGAGTGTTGGACTGGATGGGCCATTGGCCTGATCCAACATGGCTTCTCTTATGTTCTTATCAGAGCCCTGTGGGACTTACTACAGTTCTGCAGGGCTTGCAAGACTGAACTTTTCTGTATGGCATTTAACAGCTATGGGGAGACAGCTGCGATGCCTAAGGACTGATACTATCACCCGACACCACTGCACCAGCATTATGAGCGCCGTGACCACCAAAGAGTAAAGATGTGTAATTTATTGATTTTATAGAATACTATTGTTTTAATGTTTTATATCTTGTTTTCATTGGTTGTTAGCTGCCCCGAGCCAGTAACGGAGGAGGGCAGAATATAAAATAAATATTGTCACTACCATTCACCTATGCTCTATTTCCTCCCCTCCTCAAACTGGCTCCCATGGAAACAGACCAATGATCCATCGAGGCAAACATCACCTTCGCTGGCAGCTGCTCTCCAGGATCTCAGACTGAGGTGTTTTGCATCACCTACCACCTGATCCTTTTAAATGGGAGATGCTGAGGATTGAACCTGGGACCTTTTGCATGCCAAGCGGATTCTCAACCACTGAGCTGCAGCTCCCTCTGAAAACATCCGTTCAAGAACAGGTACTTGCCTTAAACAGATGAGAATTCAGGTAGCTTCTCAGCAATTGTCTTATCCTCCGTTAGAACTCCTTCAATCCCATTGTCATCCAATTGCCCAGCTGCTTCCCTAGTTCATGCTCCTACTGTATTTAAAGAATTCCTTAATGGTCTTTATGTTTTTAGCGATACATTCATCAAAATCCATTTTTGCATCCTCAATTGTCTGCTTTTCTTGGGACTGTTCCTTTCTACTTCCTTTTCCCAGATTTCTTATTTTAGAGAAGTTTCCTCTTTTGAAGTCAAATATAACTGTGTTGAGTTCCCTGGCATTTCCCCACATACATGTAAATTAAATTTGATGCCACTGTGATCAGTTCTGTCAGTTCAACCATCACATATTGTACTAGGCCCTGGCTAGCACCACTGAGGAATAAGTCCAGAATCACTTTCCCACTGGTTGGTTCCACGACCGGCGGTTCTACTGCACAGTCATTTATCTGGTCAATACGAAGGTAGTTAAAGTCACCATTACAACCCCCTCTTCTATGAATGCCTCCCATTTTCATTTCAAGATCATCATGAGCATTTCGGTCTGGAGGCCAATAGCATGTCCCCAGTACTAATTTACACAGCAATTCTGTGGAGAAGCTGCCTTTTAAGAGTTTCTAGTTAGACACTATACCCTTGACATACATAGCAACACTTCTTCCAATATGTCCTTCCCTGTTATCCCTATAATTTGTATCCCTGGATGACTGTATCCAACTAGCTTTCCTCTTCCCTCAGGTTTCTGTTATGCTTGCAATATCTCTGTTTTTTTCTTAAAACAAGCACTCTAATCCCATTTTGGGTTATAGGCTTCTGGGCGTTGCATACAAACAGCTCCAACGCTATGCTTCTCTTTAGACATTTTGTATCAGGAACAATTTTGTATATTTGCATGCACCTTGCTAGTTAAATACAGCAGTTAAGAAGCAAGAGTTTAGATCAAGGAGCCCTTGACAAGACACTCTAGGATACCCACTTCCAATTAAACAGATCCACTTTAAAAAAAACCAGACTGAATAAAATGGAGGTAAAACCTACTTTACAACCGCGTGCTCCACTATGGCCAAAGCAGCAGTCAACATTCTGGAAATTCATTGCATGCCATTGGTTGTAGATGGTAGGGCAGAAAAGTTAGCATGAATCCACATTTATTTTATTTATTTTTATTTATTCGAGATTTATATCCCGCCCTTCCCACAAGAGGCTCAGGGCGGCTTCCAAAACTGATCAAACATGAAAATTAAACAACTTTTAAGTATAAAAACAATTAAATATTTAAGCAATTAAAACCTTAAAAAACGTGAATATGTCTGTTACTTTAAACGTGAATATGTCTGTTATCATAAAATACCTTTGTTACTGCCCCTGTCTTTAAGATACTGCATATAGTTCACCTTTTTGCTTTATCTTATAAAGTCCAACGTATAATAACCACCATCCCTGAAAATTCAGTGCTAGTATATACAGAGCAGGAACACGACACAGTATATGATGTCTCAACACACATTCACTTGAGGATCCTCATCCCAGCAAGGGAAGCATAAAGTTCTCTATTACAAGGTTCAGCATACTTACCTTTGATTTAACAAACCCTTTTGAGATTCAAACTTGAAAATTAACTGAAAATGTTAATAAACATTTGTATGAAGCACCGAAGGTACCATATAAACTTGCTTACACTAGTGCAACAGAGGTCCATGTCGAAACAAGATTCTGCATTAATGGATTTAACAAACCCTTTGAGATTCAGACTTGATTTAGTCTTCTAAGGAACTCAGGTGACTTACAGCACCAAGATGGAGGCTCCGTGTTCACATACTAGGGAAGCTGTGGATTTCTTGATTCCATTCACAGAAAGGTTTTTTAATTTCTACAGCACGTGAAATCAAATCTCAGCACAGGAGGCTGAAGAAGGTAGAGGCAGTTAAAACTCGAACAAACTCTTCCGTCAGGGAGGGACATGGCAATGTAAATCTTGGGGTCCAAACATTATGAATTGGGTGAACCCTCCGTTTCATTCTCTCTGCTGCCTTTCCTTCTCACTTACCTCAGGCAACTCAGCAGCACAGAAAGGGTTTCACAGCAGCAGAGCAAGCAGGATCTACCTGTAGGTAAAGCAGATCTTGCTGGCTCCGAAAAGCCTTCTAGGAAATCTTTTTTGTACCATGATTCGGCATGCTTACCTTTGATTTAACAAACCCGTTGAGATTCAGACTTGATTTAGTCTTCTAATGAACTCAGGTGACTTACAGCACCAAGATGGAGGCTCCGTGTTCACATACTAGGGAAGTGCTAGTATATGCAGAGCAGGAACGACACAGTATATGTCTCAACACACATTCACTTGAGGAGCCTCATCCCAGCAAGGGAAGCATAAAGTTCTCTATTACAAGATTCAGCATACTTACCTTTGATTTAACAAACCCTTTTGAGATTCGGACTTGAAAATTAACTGAAAATGTTAATAAACATTTGTATGAAGCACCGAAGGTACCATATAAACTTGCTTACACTAGTGCAACAGAGGTCCATGTCGAAACAAGATTCTGCATTAATGGAAGATGAGGATGGAAAAATCTCTCAGCACCAATGTATTCCAGAACTTCGCACCAGGACTCACCAACGCTATGACTGAACAGTGGAAAATACATACTGCTGCTTGTATCGGGAACCGAAAAGTGACTTTGTACTTTCCCATACTTTGCAAAAGAATGGGGATGCAGACAATTTATACTCTTATCATTTATTAATGCAAGTTTTAAATAATATGCAAGATGCTTAGGAATTCTCAAAAGTGTTTGGCTTACAATTCTTACTAGGTCAACCTCCCAACCTTTATTTATTTACCTACCTTAGATTTATATCCCACCCTCTCTGTGAACACTCAGAATGGCTAACAATCAAACTTCCTACTTTCCAGAGCTACACTGAAAAGTGTAGGTACAACCCGCTCCTTTATTAAGGACATAAGAGAAGCCATGTTGGATCAGGGCAGTGGCCCACCTATTCCAGCACTCTGTGTAACAGTGGCCAAAATCCAGAGGCCATCAGGAGGTCCACCAGCAGGGCCGGAACTTCAGAACTCCTCCCACTGTTGCCCCCCAAGCACCAAGAATACCAAGCATCACTGCCCCAGACATAGTGTTATTAAGGTATTCAAGCAACAGTCTCTTGAGAACTGTAGATTTTACAGACTACTTCGTTATTTTGTGTTTATGGCATTTTAAGGATTCCAAAATAGCTGCCAAACTGTACACTAATTTAGAAGTTCATATAATCTACTTTTCTTAAATCTCAAATATTTGCATAAACAACAGAACATTTCAATCTGGTCAGTATCATTAAAACCTCTGATGTTTCTTTCTTGCAAGGGTCTTCAGCGTAAGAAAGGCTGTTCTCCAAAGAACAATGGCCAGCTTCCCTTTGTGTCACTTTCTTTTCTTTGTCTAGAAGTAGAAAGCACAGCAGTTGGCTGTTCCAATCTGCTCAAAGGTGAGCCAAGCAACTGCAGAAATTCTTCAGCCACAGCAAATGGTTCAGAGCTAAGTATTACCATGAAAAAGGAAAAAAATTAAAAACCGCTTATTTTAAACAAGAAGTTTATTTAAACAACAAGACGCTTTACTTGAAGGGAAAACTATCCAAGATCATTTTTGTTTAGAGTAATTTATCCCTACTTAAAAGACAGATTGCTCTACATGTAACAGCTACATACAAAAAAGTTATAAAATCGTCCTTGGTTGTACAACGATAAAAGAAAAACATTGAAATTATCCAATCAAATAAGGTATGCAAGGTTTTTTGTCTTTTTCCAACAATGAGAGCAAAATAACTTACTGGAATATAAAGATAAAAGTTAAAGGAGCATGCCACTAGTGGAGAAATGGGGCATTTTCACAGACCAGTTTGTTTTTACCACCCCATCTCCATACGATGTTGATCAAAACATACCATTGGCCATTTAGTTTAAAAAAGTATGTATGTCTGTGCACATACACCAATTACTTTATGTACAATAGAAGGAATAGGAAAAGAAATCAAAGAAGAGAAAAAGCTATACTGCAGTAGTCAGGATGTGGCTGAACCAAGTCTCGTTTTTCTAATTGTGAATGTGTTGTCTGTGGGAAAGGAAGTTTGGTTCTCTTTTAGTAGACTCCTCCTGTCTGCTGCTGGAACACGTCAATTGTATCTTCGTCCTCCATTTCCAACTGCATTAGAAAACACAAAAAGTCAGCTCAAAATATAAATGATGCATCCAATCCTCTTGCCCCTAAAGGAACACCAGGCCAGCAAGTTATGAGGCAGATTACCTGTGGCTGCAACAGTACAGAGTCAGAATAGTGTAGTGGTTAGAATGTCACACTGGGAGACCCAAGTTCAAATCCCCACTTTGTCATGGAAGCTTGCTGGGCGAACCTCTCCAGCCACATTCTCAACCTATCCTATCTCACAGGGTTGTTTGTGAGGACAAAATTGGGGAGAGAAGAACAATGTAAACTACTTGGGACCCTCACTAGGAAGAAAGATGGGATATAAATGAAATAAAGCCCCCATTTATGTGAACCTAATACATATTGTACAACAAACCCTTTAAAAATTTAACAGCGATAGACGAAGGGCAGTAATTGACATGCATAGGAAGAGGCAAGTTCATACACACAAAGGTCCAGAAAGTTTCTGCAAATTATATAATAATTGTATTCAGCACGGCAGATACCTCAGCACAATGCTGCTCACCAAAAGGTTAGGGAATTGGATATTGGCTGTGAGGCCTTCGCGACTTATTTCGCAGATAAAGTCTTGACTATTAGGGTTTGTAGAATCTTTCAGGATCAAGTGCCGTGTTCTACTGGAGAAAGTTTTCCTTCCAGACGTTTCGTTCTCAGCTGCGGAGAACATCCTCAGTGGCGTTGCAGCCGGAGCAGGCGCTCTGACCTTCTTGGCTGCTGTGCATTGACTGAGGCCAGCCAAGAAGGTCAGATCACCTGCTCCGGCTGCAACGCCACTGAGGATGTTCTCCGCAGCTGAGAACGAAACGTCTGGAAGGAAAACTTTCTCCAGTAGAACACGGCACTTGATCCCGAAAGATTCTACAAACCCTAATGATGTTACCAGCCGTGAAAACCTGAAATCTTTGATAAAGTCTTGACTCTCCGCCAAGATCCTCCAGCCACAATTGATATAGTACGGGAACTGGAAACCCATCATCTGTCTTCTGGCCCTGCTTTGGACCACTTCAACCGACTTTCTGCGGAAGATATGGACAGGATCTTGGCTGCAGTGAAGCCGACCACTTGCCCTTTAGAGCCATGCCCATCGTGGCTTGTAAAAGCAGCTGGTGATAGTATCCTGGGCCCTCTGGCTGATATTGTCAATCTGTCCCCATCATCAGGGATGTTCCCAACCAGGCACAAGGAGGCAGTGGTTCGTCCACTTTTTAAAAAGCCATCTTTGGACCCGATGGTCCCAGCCAATTACCGCCCAGTCTCGAATCTTCCATTTCTGGGTAAGGTAATTGAGAAAGCGGCGGCGGATCAGTTCCAAGCTATCCTGGAGGATACATCTTCCCTTGACTCATTCCAGTCCGGCTTCCACCCTGGTCGTGGGATGGAGACTGTTCTGGTCGCTCTCACAGATGACCTCAGAAGGAATTTGGATCAAGGCGGGTCAGCAGCACTGCTGTTGCTTCTAGACCTATCAGCAGCATTTGACACGGTTGATTATGATCTAATGACCCACCGCCTTGCAGACATTGGAATTCAGGGGGTTGCGTTACAGTGGTTCTCCTCCTTTCTCCGTGGTCAGGGACAAAGGGTGCCGCTTGGCAAGCAGACCTCCCTGCAGCACCCTGTTGAATGTGGTGTGCCTAAGGGAGCCATTCTCTTGCCCAGGATGTTTAACATCTATATGTGCCCAGACTGCTCGAGGTTATGGGCTGGGTTGTCACCAGTATGCAGATGACGCCCAGCTCTACCTGTTGATGGACAACCATTCAGACTCCGTCCCAGATCATCTGACCAGGGCCTCAGAAGCTGTGGCTGGATGGTTGCAGTTAAGTCGGCTGAAGCTTAATCCAGCTAAGATGGAGGTCCTGTACCTGAGCCATGGGGGGTTAGAGTCAGGCATCTGGTTCCCAACCTCTTGTGCCAGCCCAGAAGGTGAAAAGCCTGGGAATGATACTGGATGCCTCACTTTCCATGGAGGCCCAGATCACAGCAGTTGCTCGATTTGCCTTTTACTATCTTCGGTCACATTGTCAGGATATGCAAAGCCTAACAGTTTCTGTGCACATGCTGGGAAAGTGAAAGTAACTGAACTGCCAGGTAGATCATCTAAGTGACAGAAGGTGGCTGGTTGCCAGATTGCATCAGCCTGGGCAATGTCAGCATGACTCAGCAGGAAGCTGATTGGTTACCTGGCCGGATCTGATGTATAAATGCACCAAGACACTTTACTGTGTGTGGGATATGTATGGTGGAGGTGCAGCGGAGCATTCTGTCGGATTGGAGAGTGGAGGTGTAAATAAATTGTATATAGTGGTTTTAACACTACTGTGTGCAAGCCTTCATTCTTTGCGTCACTAAAACCACCCTCACTAAGCACAGGCGCATCAACACACATTAGACAACTAGCGCCCTGCCTGTCCTCCCAGGACTTAGCTACAGTAATCCATGTGATAGTCACTTCAAGGTTGGACTACTGTAACTACGCAGGTTTGCCCTTACGGCTGACCCAGAACATCCAGCTGGTGCAAAATGCAGCAGCACGGCTGGTAACTGCATTGCTTCTATGGGCAAGCATCTGGTCAGTGCTGCACCAACTGCACTGGCTACCAATAGAGTACTGGATCAGTTTCAAGGTTTTGGTCTTAACATTTAAAACCTTAACACGATCTGGGACTGACATACCTACGGGACTGCCTCTCCCCGTAAGTGCCCCAGAAATTGCTGTGTTCCACTTCGCAGCATCTTTTGACAGTCCCTGGCCCAAAGGATGTTCGACTTGCATCGACCAGGGCTTTTTCGGCCTTGGACCCAGCCTGGTGGAATCAGCCTGTGGAGATCTGGGCCCTACTTGATTTGATGCCATTTCATAGGGCCTGCAAGACGGAGCTGTTCCGCTGGGCCTTCGGTTGAGGCAGCAGACATCCTTATTTCCATCTGCTCGGTCTCCCTTGCCTGTCATGATGCTACATTATCTTACCTTAATTTATTATTTCATGGCTTATGCCATGTCCTGTAAGCCACCCTGAGCGTGCCTTGGCAGGGAGGGCGGGGTATAAATAAAAAAGTTATTATTAATTTATTATCTCTGAGCCCACTGCTGTACTGGTATATAGAATGCACCCAATGGAAACCACTGCCTGTGACACGTGTTATTTGTTTTATTGTGTTTTATGGTTTTAGCTTGCAGTTTTTAATTGTTTTAATTTTTATTTATTTATTTATTTATTTATGATTTGTATCCCGCCCTTCCCGCAAGTGGCTCAGGGCGGCTCCCAACAATTAGTCAAACATAAAGTTAAACAAATATTTGAATATATAAACAATTAAAACATTTCAAACTGTTAAAACCTTAAAACCATTAAACATTCCAAAAATATGTATAACAGGAGTCTGGCAAAGCTACATTGAGTTTCTCATCTCAGCTAGGTGTAAGCTAGCCGGAAGAGGGTCGTCTTACAGGCCCTGCGGAACTGAACAAGGTCCCGCAGGGCCTTCACCTCCTCCGGCAGCTGATTCCACCATGTAGGGGCCATAACAGAAAAGGCCCTCTCTAGTGGATTTTAAGCGGGCTTCTTTTGGCCCAGGGATAGCGAGAAGATTTTGGGTTCCCGATCTCAGTACTCTCTGGGGAACATGTGGGGAGAGACGGTCCTTCAGGTAGGCAGGTCCCAGGCCTGTTATCTGCCCCGAGCCCGCTTGCGGGAAAGGGCGGAATACAAATGAACAAAAATAAATAAATAAAAACACCTGCAGTTTTGACATTTCTGAAGTCCCCCTTTCCATTATTGGCATCAACTTAAGGAATCCCTTTATTTGCTGCTGGAAGCTATTTACACTTTGAACCACACAGCCAATGGTTAGAGTTCAAGATAGCTGGTTACAATGACATTAACTTCAGTGAATACAACTTACAATACATAGGAAGTTACCATAATCCTAATATTGTAAGTAAAATTTGGGCATACTAACAGACTCCTGTTCCTCCATTAAAGTAAAGGAAACGAACTGGCAAAATTCATGTAAAAGATGACACGCAGTTTCCATTTTGAGGTTTTCGTCTGGCAATTCAGATAAGTAGTTCAAGACTACCACAACTAGAGGTTTTCTTTTCAGAAGGTGTTATGAAACCATTGAGTTGCGGTCATGTAGCTAACAGACTGATTCAACCAATTAATGTACAAGATAAGTGATATTGGTTAAACAAAAAATAAAGAAAATTCTGCCAGACAACCTACACTAGAACGCATAATTCACAGAATATATTTCATTACTCCCCAAAAGCTGAGTAATTTGTAGCAAACATTATATTAAATGGAATCCTAACACTCTTTAACATTTATTAAAAATGAAGCATCACTCTGAACACAGAACTGATACATATTTCATTCTGAATCAGAATGTTCTAATTAGCACTGCCAATATCACAGTTAATAAGGTCATTACTATGCTATTTCTTTGTCTATCTGTAGTCCTGTTTGCACTTTTCACTCCAGTAGAAACCTTTTAGTTGCATTTTTTACCTGTGCAGGCGTGTCTGTTTCATTGATCGGCTGCCCATCAAACCGGAATCTTATCTGCCTCATTGACAAACCCTACACAAAGAATAAACAGAAAAACAATAGGACTGTCCAGTAAAGCATAACAGCTAATCACAAATCATTCAAACTTACTTTCTTAACCTTGCAGTCCACTTCTGCATTTGCAAAAAAAAAAGGAATAAAAATGTAGTGGAGGATTAAGTGTTAAATCTATCCAGCAGAGGTACTCAGCAGTGCCCCTTCCGGTAGCTTTCAGGGGTGTCCAACCCGTTTGTTATGAGGGCCAGATCTGGCCTTGTCAGGCCAGGCCATGTGTGTCATAAAATGTAATGCCAGGTTGCAGAGATATAGACTTAATAAAGCACACAGACAAACACAATTAAAGATTTTGTTTAAAAAAACTTAAAATAAAACATGCTTAAAACATTACCATTAATGCTTTCTTTGTATCTCTCCTGTGCAATCCGGGGAACTAGGCAAAGGAAAGCTCTGGCTTTTTCCTTCCTTCCCCAGGGGATCGGGGAGGGGGAGGGGAACCTCAGCCAATAGAAAGAAGAGAGGCTCAGCACAGTAGCTCTGCTGTGCAACTGAGAGAACCTGGTAAAGCAAGCTATCCTTCCCTCCTCCCCAAGGGAGGAGCCTCAGTCAATGGAGAAAACAGACGCTTTGCTCTGTAGCTCCTGTGCAATTGAGCAAGCCTGGCAAAGCAAGCTGTGATGCAGAAGGAAGCAAGGGAAGGGAAAAGGGAGCAGATGACAGCCAGATGCTCAAGGGCCCGATAGGAGCCCTCCGGAGCCTGATTTGGTCCCCATGTTTGACACCCCTGATCTAGAAGATATTAAAACAGGTACACTAAAACTAGAAGCGGTGATTGAACAGGAAAGATTTTAGCAACATAGGACAAAACACTTGGGGTGACAAGTTTTAGAAGGTAGCATCTAATAACTTTCCTAAATGCATAGGTCTTCTCCATAATCAGTACCTAAACGCTGTTTCTGCAATACTGGAGCCACTTGCTTGTTGATATCTAAGGTTTTAAGATTGTACATTTACCTTTCCCATCAGTTAAAGGAATTAGGCTTAAAAATTATCTTGGATATAATAATAATAATAAAAAAGCAGGCTTCATTTTGGTCAAAAATATTTTATTATCTAATCTGAGTTATAACAGCAGAAGGTAATGTCTGTGCTCCAAACAGGGCACTTACACTAAGTATATAAGTAGTTGTGGAACCACGCCTTTTATTATTTGCATTTTATGATGCATGCTGAAGAACACCTATTTTTTTTTTTTTTTTAAATCCTTTTGGTGTTTTTCCTGTGTGATTTATGACAAGCCACTGCCACTAAGTGAAAATGAGAGGACAATCTCAACATACGCAGACATCCCTATTTCAGAGAGAATGTACCGGCTCATGCTCCCACCTATTCTAATCATGGAAAAATAAAAGTACAATGAATCCCAGCCAAGACAACGACCAGCAAAAATTACATTCATAAAATCAGGAGAAAGTGCCTTGGCTCAGTCGGGTCTTTTTTTTACATATCGATCGTATTTCTGGGTGGAAATAAGGTATTATAGTGAAAAGATTAATTTGTTGACTTTAGGTGCATAAATACACACACAAAGCACTCTCCCTGTTATAAGGAGTCTACAATTTTTTGTTGGTGTGGGTTACATGCAACTACTTGTTGCTAATGTCATACTGAGCTTCTATGGCACTTGAACTATCTCTGTAGTGCTGAAGAAAGACCACCCCCGTCCCAAACTCCAAATATTGATGGGGGAGCTATGCTTCTAAGGCACCAGGAGCATCTTCAAAGCATAAAACAATGTATACTGGACACAATCCTCCCTATGGAATGTGCAGTGAATAAAAAGGAGCGCATCCCTGCATATGCACCTCAGGGTCATCAGCACATTCTCTTCCAGCTAAACATATGAACATATGAAGCTGCCTTCTACTGAATCAGACCCTTGGTCCATCAAAGTCAGTATTGTCTTCTCAGACTGGCAGCGGCTCTCCAGGGTCTCAAGCTGAGGTTTTTCACACCTATTTGCCTGGACCCTTTTTAGTTGGAGATGCCGGGGATTGAACCTGGGACCTTCTGCTTCCCAAGCAGATGCTCTACCACTGAGCCACCGTCCCTCCCCATGAACATATGAAGCTGCCTTCTACTGAATCAGACCCTTGGTCCATCAAAGTCAGTATTGACTTCTCAGACTGGCAGCGGCTCTCCAGGGTCTCAAGCTGAGGTTTTTCACACCTATTTGCCTGGACCCTTTTTTGGAGATGCTGGGGATTGAGCCTGGGACCTTCTGCTTACCAAGCAGATGCTCTACCACTGAGCCACCGTCCCTCCTGCATATGACGCTGCCTTCTACTGAATCAGACCCTGGGTCCATCAAAGTCAGTATTGTCTTCTCAGACTGGCAGCGGCTCTCCAGGGTCTCATGAACATATGAAGCTGCCTTATACTGAATCAGACCTGAATCAGTATTGTCTTCTCATACTGGCAGCGGCTCTCCAGGGTCTCAAGCTGAGGTTTTTCACACCTATTTGCCTGGACCCTTTTTTGGAGATGCCGGGGATTGAACCTGGGACCTTCTGCTTCCCAAGCAGATGCTCTGCCACTGAGCCACCGTCCCTCCCCGATAAAGATAATGCACAAAGAACACAGCCTGCTATTAATATGGGAGTTATTCCTACATGGTATAGCCACATTGCTCTGCAGAAGAAGGAACCAAGAGTCACAAGGAACTGAAAGTTACACATTCAGCCCTCTCAGGGTGGGGTATATCCACAGACCTTCATTACAAAGGTAAGACAGCTACCGCTGACAACTTGCAGCCAATGTAATGTTTTAACTTGGGTAAATCTAAATGAGATATCCTGATCACAGTAAGAATAACTGAGACAACAAGAGTTACTGCTGCAGACCCACTAAATGTCACAACGCCATACACATCATTTCTTGCTGGAATAGAGTCATTTTAAAACAGCCCAGCATGGAAGCATGAGCTTGTTCAGATCAATCCCTTTCCAAAGGGCATCTTCAACACATCCCAGGTACAAATGCAAGTAACTTCAACAGCATTCCTTTTGAATAATCCTTAACTCTCTACAGATTTTTGTTATGGTTAATTCAAATCCAGAAATGAAGAAAATGTATATCATGAAGTGTTCAGTGTTACAGAATGAATATGAAGCCACACTGTCTAAATCAGGGGTGTCAAACTCATTTGTTGTGAGGGCCGGATCTGACATAAATGAGACCTTGTTGGGCCGGGCCATGTGTGTACCTATTTAAGATCAGGTAGCAGAGAGATAAATTTTATAAAGAACACAGACAAGCACGGATATAATATTTTTAAAAAACTTAAAACATGCTTAAAGCATTGGCATTTATTGCTTTTAAAGATGCTTTCTTTGTATTTCTCCTACAGGATCTAGGAAACTGGGAAAAGGAAGCGCTTTCCTTCCTTCCCTAGGGGTGGGAAGAGCCTCAGCCAATAGAAGGAAGAGAAGCTTGGCTCAGTAGCTCTGCTGTGCAATTGACAGAGCCTGGCAAAGCAAGTTATTCCTCTCCAAGGGAGGAGCCTCAGCCAACGGAGAAAGTAGAGGTTTTGCTCTGTAGCTCCTGTGCAATTGAGCAAGCCTTGCAAAGCAAGCTGTTTTGCAGAAGGAAGCAATATATGGGGAGAAAGAAGCAGATGACAGCCAGTTGCTCGGGGGCCTGATGGGAACCCTCCGGGGGCCTGACTTGGCCCCCAAACAGCATGTTTGACACTCCGGTCTAAATGTTATACAACAAAGTTGAAGTCCAGTAGCACCTTTAAAATCAATAAAGTTTTATTCAGAATGTAAGCTTTCATGTGCATGCACACTTCATTAAACAATGAAATGGGGTAAAGTGAGCAGAGATACATATAGCTGGTGGGCGGTGATTAAGCATGCAAAATAGTACCAAGTCATAATTTATGCCAAAATAGTATAATTAACAACTTGAAAGAACAACCAGTTTGGTTTAGATACCATTTGTTGTGTTGGACAACAGCAAAGGCAATAAACATGTCAGAATTGAAGAGTGATGGTGGGAGTATAACAGGCAATAAATGCACAATCTGTTAATTGTTCTATTGCTCCTCAAGGCTGAGTTAAACTGAGACGATGTTTTTCTCAAAAATGTAACTGTTCACCTAATTTACTTTTTAACATGTAGCATGCATGATAAACATCATTCCAGTTTGCCAATACAAAAAAGAATACATTAGAATACAGTGAAAGATTTAGTAGTTTTAACTGGGGTGAATCTAAGGTTTAGCATGTGTAATGAGATAAATAACCAATATCCCTTATTTAAATTTTGTCAGTACAAAAACCATTATTGATACACTATTCTAAATATAAATGAAAGACATTGGAATACTGTGGATTTATAGCTCTGCTTGGTGAGAATGTGTTTAATATATGTAATGAGATTTAAAAAAACCAATATCCCTGTTCAGTCCTGGGGAGGTGTTTGTACCAAGTTTCATAATAATTTGTAATTCAGCAATTTCCCTCTCCATTCTGTTCTTGAAGTTCCTTTGCAGTAAAACAGCTACTATGAGGTCAGCCATTGAATGTTCTGGAAGATTAAAGTGTTCGCCTACAGGTTTCTCAGTTTTGTAATTCCTGATGTCAGATTTGTGTCCACTTATCCTTTGGCATAGGGTTTGTCCTGTTTGCCCTATGTAGAGCTCAAGGGCATTGTTGGCATTTAATGGCATATATAATGTTGGAAGATGAACAAGTGAATGAGCCTGAGATGGTGTAGATAATGCTGGGTGCAGTGTTGTGTTGTCTGGGTGTATGTGGCAGCAAAGTTCACACTTGGGTTTAAATTAGCTTTTTAATGAACAGCTGAAGTACAATTTTACAACGAAGAAAATCCGCCATTAGCACTAACTAGAATAGCGTCAATGATAATATTATAGTTTGTTTTAATTAATGTTCTACTGGTTTTTAAGGTTAAGTTAATGCTTAATTTAATGTTCTTAATGTAATGGTTTTAATTAATGCACCATTGGTTACTATGTTGTTTATTAATGTTTTATTTATTAATGTACTATTGGTCACTGTGTTGTTAGCCGCCCTGAGCCTGCTTCGGTGGGGGAGGGCGGGGTACAAATAAAATTTATTATTATTATTATTGCAAGCTCTGGTACCAGTGTCCATTCTCAAATGAGATGTTGTATTGTTGTGGGTAAGACATTGTTTCAGATTAGGGGGCTGTCTGTGTGCAAGAAAAGGTTTGCCCCCCCAGTACTTTTGAAAGAGAGCTGTCACTGCCCAATAGAGGATGTAAGTCGTTGATGATACGCTGAACTGTTTTCAGTTGAGAGTTGTGTGTGACCCCTAGTGGTGTTCTGTTATTATCTTTTTTGGGTCTGTCCTGTAACAGGTTTTCTCTGGGTATCACTCTGACTTTATAAATCTGTTTCCTGACTTCATCAGGTGGGTACTTTAGTTCCAAAAAGGTTTGCTGTAGATCCCTGACGCATTTATTGCCTGTGACACTCTCACCATCACTCTTCAATTCTGACATGTTTATTGACTTTGCTGTTGCCCAACACAACAAACAGTATCTAAACCAAACTAGTTGTACTTTCAATTTGTTAATTGTACTATTTTGGCATAGATTCTTGGGTACTATTTTGCATGCTTGCTTGATCACTGCCCACCAGCTATATGTAACTCTGCTCACTGTACCCCATTTTATTGTCTGATGAAGCATGCAGCACACGAAAGCATACATTCCGAATAGAACTTTGTTGGTCTTAAAGATGCCACTGGACTCCAACTTTGTTCTGCTGCTTCAGACCAACACGGCTACCCACTTGTATCTATCTAAATTTCATACAGCCCACCATAATATTGCTTATGTGGTTCTGAAGAAAAGTTGTTTTAGAAAAATGTATTTTAAGCAGTCCAATGGCAGTAATTTGCTACTTAAAAGTTTTCTTTTAGATACAAGTGTAGATGTCTAAGCGTCTACAAAAGACATAATTGCTTGCATACATTTCTCACTGTCATGGGGATATTGCTTCATTGTCTTAAAACCAAACGTGTTCAATTTTCAACACAGTTCACTGTCACTATCTTAATTTGTTATCACAAAATAATTAGAATCCAGGAGCAAATACCAGAGGAGTTATGGTTGCTGTTAGCAGCATTTGACATCCAGCCAGGCTTTCTGCTGTAGGCTTACATCCTCAAAGAACAGTGTAAAATGCATCTTTTAACAGGAGGACCTGGGGTAGAAGGCTATAAAGAGATAATACATTTTTGGTTTTGCAAATATGCTGTCTTTTTCTTAGGAAAGCAGAAAAAAGTATAACTGGCTACCCATGTTAAACATTAAGCATCACAGGATCAATGCTTTACTGTTCTTTCAATGGCACAAAAGCACTTCGTATTTTTGAGCATTTATGTAGCCACCTCACCTGTCGTTCGCAGTAAGCTTTCATTAGTTTGCTAAGTGGTGTATGCCTTTTAATCTTAAACTGCACCACAGATCCATCCTGCCCTGCAACCTTCAGATTAATGTGGTCATTATTTTCAGTCTTCACTCCTTCCTGTAAAATGGGAAAAGATGATTTTAAAGACAGATTATTCCACCTAAGAAATATCTTCACATTCAGCTTGGGCACCACATGTATCAGTCCCGAAGAAACAGAAAGTACAGTTCAGCCTCCCAAGACATCATGCAAGACTTACAAACTTGTCAATGAAGTTCTAGAGAGCTACTATCAAGTAAAAGTGTGCCAAAAACACATGACTAACAATGCAGTTCTAATGGTCTTAAACGGGAGTAACTCTTCTTAGGATTGTGCTGTATATTAATTAAACCATTGCAATAACTTCCATGTTTGAACAGAAAATACCAGATCATTTAATTTTCCTACCATATAATATTCACAACAAACACTTTCCTGCGGTGAAAGATGGCTACCTTCATTTGATTACCCAGTGCAACTGACTAAATGATGATGAACATTTCAAAGAAATAATGGTCCTTTATTTTCATAAGAGAAAAAAAAATGAGTTTTTAAAGGGTTAAGGTGCAGCTGTGAACTGCACAAGTAATTTTATTCTTGCATAGAAAACTACATCTATTTTTGGAGCTTTAGCTTCAAACATGCTAGTTACTATCTCTCTTCCTTTATTTGAGCTAGATGAAGATTATACACAACCCTGAAACACCTATTCTCAAATGGGCAGGAAAGAGAAACCACCACCACCCTCCATTTGTGTATAAAAAAAGAAATCCAACATATTTTTTACACCTCCTCCCTCATCTCCCCAAATGATATGGAAGGTAATGCTAACTAACCACTAACTAGGATGTTTATTTTAGCAGCCTATGCCAATAAAGCAGATTTGAGATAACTTCTGATTTCTTATTTATTTTTTAAATGCTTCAGATTTCACTTTGTTTTTAAAAGGTCTGTTCAAACTAGTTCATTTGAGACTTGCAACCCTCAAGAAACAACCCTTGGGGTTTTCCTGTCAGCAAACTTAGTAAATAGTCTAAAGTAACCCTACTAGATCAATGGACCTGCAAGCCTGCACGATTCTTTCCAACGCGTCTATAGTTTGCAACACTAACACAATCAATTCATTTATCCCTCTCCCCAGAATACGGAGAGCCTGGGGTGGGTAGGAGAAATATACGGCGCCCTAGGTCAAAAGACAGTATTTCATCCCTTATTACAGGCAGCCACTCGCGGAAGGCTTTGCACCGCCATAAAAAATACATAGCTTGCAATCGTTCCTACTAAATCCGTGGTTCGGAAAACTCTTCCTTACGCCTCCTTCCAGGAAATCTCTCCCCAGAATCCGCACTATCGGAAGCACCCACCACGCCACCCTGTTCTCTTCCCCCCTCTGCCCCACAGGGGCGCGCGCAAACTTCCTAAATCCCAACCCCCTCCCGAAGCCCAGCAGCCTCGAGCCGGGAGGGCCCTTTCGCGCAGACGCCTGGAGATAGAAGCAGGCGCAGCAAAGGATTTGGCGCCTCCGAAGCCGCGTTTAAAACGAGGCGCGGAAGGGAGAGGGGCAGCCAAGCCAGCCCGCAGCAACATCCCCAGGGCCGGCCGGGGGGGGGTTAGCTGCCGAGAGCATCACAGGGTTGCCAATCCCCAGGTGGGGGCAGGGGATCCCCCGGTTTGGAAGCCCTCCCCCTGCTTCAGGGTCGTCAGAAAGCGGGGGGGAGGGGAGGGGAATGTCTGCTGGGAACTCTGTTATTCCCTATGGAGAGCTATTCCCATAGGAAATAATGGAGAATGGATCCGCGAGTATCTGGGGCTCTGCGGGTGCTGTTTTTCGAAGTAGAGGCCCCAAATTTTCAGTATAGCATCTAGAACCTCTCTCCAAAATATCCCCCAAGTTTCAAAACGATTGGACCAGGGGGTCCAATTCTATGAGCCCCCAAAGAAGGTGCCCCTATCCTTCATTACTTCCTATGGAAGGAAGGCATCGAAAAGGTGCGCCGTGCCTTTCAATGTGATGGCCAGAGCTCCCTTTGGGGTTCAATCGTGCTTGTCACACCCTTGCTCCTGGCTCCGCCCCCAAAGCCTCCTGGCTCCACCCCCAAAGCCTCCTGGCTCCACCCCCAAAGCCCCCAGCTATTTCTTGCATCGGACTTGGCAACCCTGGAGCCTCAGCATCCGGAGAGGGATGGGAAGGGCGCAGAAACGCCCCCGCCCCGCAAGCGGCACAGGAGGGACCAGCGCCCGCCGCGCGTGTGTGTTTGTGCGGCCAGGAGGCAGGGCCCCGAAGGCTCCCTTGCGAGGGCGAGACGGATTCCCTCCCGCAGGGCAAAGGGGCGGCCTGCGGGGCTCCCTCCTCTCCTCTCCTCTCCGGCCTGCCCGCCACAAGAGCCCAGGGGGAGGGGAGGGGAGGGAGGAAAATGGCGCGCAAGAGCCGGCGCGGTGGAGCCAGCGCTGCGCTCCGTCCTGCACCCCCCGCTCCCGCTCCATCCCCGCGGCCCTCCCCGCGCTCACCTTGGGCTTCTCATCGGCCATGGCAGTCGGCGAATGGGGTCCGCTCCGAACACCTCACGGTCGCGGCGGGGAGAGAAGAAAGATGCAAAGGGCGATCGCGGCCGGCCGAAGCAGAAAGACTGGGGGGGAGGGGGCGAGTGAGCGCGCACGCACAGCCGCGGGGCCGCGCCTCGGCCTGCGTGCGCGCGCACGCGGCGCTTCCCCCTCCCCCCCTCAGCCGCATCCTCATTGGGCCGCGGCCTGCGAGAACGCGCAGCGCCGTTACATAACCCGAAGGAGAATGGCGGAAGAGGGGGGGGGAGGCTTGCGTGTGCGTGCGCGCGCACAGGGAGCCGTCCGCGCCCCTGCCCGACGTGCGCGCGCCCTCCATTGGGCGCAGCGAGCCCTGCTCTTTCTCGTGGAGAGGGTATTGTCTTTTCAAAATGGCCGCCAGGCCTGTAAGTCTGCTGAAGGTTCCCTGCTTAGCAAATTGGCCCAGTCAAGTTTTTTTTTTTTTTAAATTTAGTATTAACATATACTTTCCCTTGACTTAATATACAGCATGTCTCATCTTTTTAATTGCATAGACAATTTTCATTTATTTAGAAGCCCATCCATATTGCCCCTTTCTGCTTGTGTATACTGTGCTCTTGGTGTGTCCACATTATCTAGTTCTCTCCTTTTTTCACTGGATAAGAACTACAGTTACTTATTAATACAGCTCAGATTTGTTTGTAACTCATTGAACTTAGTGGCATTCCTTAACAAAATAAAGAGCTCTCTTATTCAGGTGGGTAGTGGGAGGGGTCATTTTATAGAAAAAGCTTTCCAGGAACTTATTAGCATAACTTATTTGTATATGCCACACCCCTGACATCACCAGAAGTGTGTCAGAAGGCAACACCCACCACTCAGGCTCCACCCCAAAATCTCCAGGTATTTCCCAATTCAGAGCTGGCAATCTGGAAAAAAAATTGCCTGAGCTACAGAAAGCATCTCACTCTTCAAAGTCCCTAATATCTCAGCACCGTGAAAAAGCAGTGTGCGTCAGACAGAAAACAGCAAGAAAAGACTTCCATCAAAACTACATCCCACAGCAAAAATCCAACTTTCACTTTCTTGAAGTTTTTGAACCGTGTCTGTTCCCGAGATCCTGTTTGGACATACAAGATCCAGAAGCACAGTCACTGGAAAAGCAAAAGCAGCTCACCAGTCATAAACAGCCTGGGTCCCATTGTATTCATTCAATAGCCATCCCTACAAACTTTCACAGAGAGATGCATTTGACAAGCAATAGCTCCCTCATTTTTGAGACAAATAGAACAGGGGAGGGAGAGAAACAGATGTAAGGAAAGAATGAAAGATGATCACAGATTTATACCCTGCCCTTCTCTCTGAATCAGTGTCTCAGAGCGGCTTACAATCTCCTTTATCTCCTTCCCCCACAACAGACACCCTGTGAGGTGGTTGGGGCTGAGAGAGCTCTGACAGAAACTGCCTTTTCAACAACAACTCTTGTGAGAGCTATGGCTGACCCAAGGCCATTCCAGCAGCTGCAAGTGGAGTGGGGAATCAAACCTGGTTCTCTCAGATAAGAGCCCACGCACTTAACCGCTACACCAAACTGGTGGGAGGTGGGAATAGAGAGAGAGAGAATAGGTGGAGGAAGGAAGGAGAGACTTGAGGCAGCTTGTAGGGAGGGAGGACTTGGACACCACTGGCTCTTTGCCTCACGTGGGTGGGGGAGATTCCCCTTGAGAAGACAACAGATTATGTCAGCCAGAGAGCATGTATGGCCTGTCAAGTTACTTTTGAGGGAGGGAAAGATGGGGAACAGAAGGCAGGGGGAGAAAGAGAAAGGAAGGAGAGGTGAGGAGGGGTGAGAGAGGCTTCTCATTCTGCACTTCACACTTTTGTGACCCACATCCCAGGGAGATTACCTGGCTGTTAAGTTTGCAACAGCTCTTGAAAATAACCCTTTTCTGGAGAATCTTTTAGGAGTCCAGAAACTCAAGGTTGGTTCTCTGATTGGTACTTGCCACTTCTTTCTGGTTTACACCATTTTTTTTCATGGTTAATTTTATTTTGCACTAATTTGATTTGGTCCAGTAAAAGGCCTTACATTGATTTTGTTCTTGTTTCTGTAATTTTATTTTGCCATTATCAAGACTGGGCTTCCTTAGTCTGCCTTTTTCTCCTACAGGTTTCCCTCCCCTCCCCGCTCCTTTTGCTTCTGCATTACAATTTCACATAGCTTCAGCAGCTGTTTTGTAAGCTCTGGGTACTCTATGATGGACAGAAGGGCACTATATGCCCTTCCCATAATCTCTTGGACAGACAGGGCAGCCCAATTCTCCTCTAGGGAACTGAACTGAGTTGTGGGGAAATCTCCAGGAAAGACCTGGAGACTGCCTCCTTTAGGGAGGGAGACCTATTTCTTGAAAAGAAAGGGCAGCCCACTTCCTCCCAAAAGGGGGGTGGGGAGTCCCCTGTCCTCTCCTTTGGTGGAGGAGGAGAGTGCACCTTCTTTGCAAGGCAAGCCCCAGGTTTCTTGCTCTGCCCTGCCTCAGTGCACTTCCTTTGAGAGAACAACCCACTTCGCATCCCAAAGCGAGGGCACAAAGGCAGAGCAGAGCAAGAAACCTGGGGCCTGCCTTGAAATGTAAGTACAGGGCGCCCCCCCCTCCCCCACATCACCTAGGGTTGCCAAGTCCAATTTAAGAAATACCTGGGGACTTTGGGGGTGGAGCCAGGAGACATTAGGGGTGGAGCCAAGATCAAGGCTGTGACAAGCATAATTGAACTCCAAAGGGAGTTCTGGCCATCACATTTAAAGGGACGGCACACCTTTTCAATGCCTTCCTTCCATAGGAAATAATGAAGGATAGGGGCACCTTCTTTGGGGGCTCATAGAATTGGACCCCCTGGTCCAATCGTTTTGAAACTTGGGGGAGAGGCACTAGATGCTATACTGAAAATTTGGTGCCTCTACCTCAAAAAAAAAGCCCCCCCAGAGCCCCAGATACCCGCAGATCAATTCTCCATTATTTTCTATGGGAATAAATCTCCATAGGGAATAAGAGTTCCCAACAGACATTCCCCCCCCCCGCTTTCTGACGACCCTGAAGCGGGGGGAGGGCCTCCAAACCGGGGGATCCCCTGCCCCCACCTGGGGATTGGCAACCCTATCACCACCCCTGCCAATGCTTGCTGTTTCAGTGAAGGAGCCCTTCCCTCCCAAGGCCAGTGCACTGAGGCCGAGCAAAACAAGTGAGCCTGGGCCTTGCCTTGCAATGCAGGTGAAGCCCTCTCTCCCCCATCCAAAGATGTCCAGGAACCCTCCCCCCCACAATTTACTGAGCAATAGCCAGTCCAGTCAGGTTGCCAGGCAGGCAGAAACTCCAAGCGTGGACTCAGCCTCTGCCCTTATAGGGCTGTGGGGGTGGGGCCAGATTGCAAATGAGCTAGCTCAAGGGTGTCAAACATGTGACTCGGAGGCCAAATAAGGTTCCCAGAGGGCTTCTATCAGGCCCCAAGCAACTGGCTGTCATCTGCTTCCTTCTCCCACTCTCTGGCTGCCTTCTACATCACAGCTTGCTTTGCAAGGCTTGCTCAACTGCACAGGAGCTACAGAGCAAAGCCTCTGTTTTCTCCATTGTCTGAGACCCCTCCCTTGGAGAGGAAGGGGTGGATAGCTTGCTTTGCCAGGCTCTCTCAATCGCACAGCAGAGCTATGGAACCAAGTCTCTCTTCCTTCTATTGGCTGAGGCTCCTCCCCCTCCTTATCCCTTGGGGAAAGATGGAAAGAGCCACAGCTTCCTTTGCCCAGTTCCCTGGATCCCATGGGAGCAATACAAAGAAAGCGCCTTTAAGGCCAATAAGTGCTAAAGTTTTAAGCATGTTTAAGGTTGTTTTTTAAAAAAATTAAAAAATCCGTAATTGTGTTTGCCTGTGCCTTTTATAAAGTTTATATTTTTGCTACCTAATCTTAAATAGGTACACACATGGCCCAGCCCGACAAGGTCTCATTTATGTCAGGCCCTCATAACAAATGAGTTCAACATCCCTGAGCTAGCTGATACTGTAGCCTGTGAAGCTCCAGCAGGCTGCAACAGCACAGCTGGAGAGACAGACTCAGAGAACTTCACCATTTGCATGGCCTTATAAGGTAACAAATAAATAAATAAATTGTATCTTATCTCCCAGAACATTGTACCTGTGCGTTCCCCCTGGAAATGAGCCCTGGGTAGTGGTGTTGGTCTGAAGCTGCGGAACAAACTTTGAGTCCCCAAATAAAACTTGGTCTTAAAAGTGCCACTGGACTCAAACGTTGTTTCTTTTATCTCTTAAGTACTTCTGAATTGCCCTTGACTTTTCCTCCTGCTTACTGTTGTTGAAACCCCAGTTGTGTTCGTCATCATCTGATCTTGGTCACTGGAGAAAAAAATAAAATGATGTGGAAACTAAGATGTTCCTTATGAATTAAGAGTTATCTCTGCCCGTAATGGATCAGATTTAGATGAGAAAATGGAAGTGAATGTGAAGGTAAATAATTGGAATTATTGTTCAAAATCTAATCCTTTGTTAACAGAAAAACATTGCTGAAACCGAAGAATATACCCTTACTTATTCCTTCAAGAGACTGAATGAAAGTAAAATCCCATATATAATTTCTGAACTTTTATTCAGCACCATTTATTGTTTTTCACAGGTTGGTTTTTTAAAAGCAGGAACGCAGTTTCGGCTGGCTTTGTGTCGGTGTGTGTGGCCTGATATGCAAATGAGTTCCTGGTGTGCTTCTCCCACAAAAAGCCCCGTGTGGAAAAATGGTGGTGTCAGGAGGTGTGGCCTAAAATGCAAATGAGTTCCTGCTGGACTTTTCTACAAAAAAGCCCTGGTTTTTCAGCACCATTTATTGCTTCTTGTTTTATTGAATTGTTTTGGAATTCTTGTAATCTAGTTTTTGAATTGCCTGTAATGTCTTAGTGTTTCCTTTACATTGTAATCCAATTTTATGGCTGTTTTATGATATTCCTGTTGCATTATGAATTTTTATAATCTGTCTTGAATCTCAGCAAACGTAAATTAATAAATAAAACTGTAACACATGAGATAGTCATACCTACCTATTAGTTAAATACTACAAAAATACTTGATTTCGTCAGATTTTTGGAGCTGGGAATTCCAACTCTGCCAGTATAAACTGAGTATTTTAAGGCTCACTTTGGTGCAGAGTGTTAAAGCTGCAGTACTGCAGTCCTAAGCTCTGCTCACAACCTGAGTTTGATCCTCAGCGGAAGCTGGATTATCAGGTAGCCAGCTCGAGGTTGACTCAGCTTTTCATCCTTCCGAGGATAGGTAAAATGAGTACCCAGCTTGCTGGGGGGGAAAGTGTAGATGACTGGGGAAGGCAATGGCAAACCACCCTGTAAAAAGTCTGCCTTGAAAACGTTGTGAAAGCAACGTCACCCCAGAGTCGGAAACGACTGGTGCTTGCACAGGAGACCTTTCCTTCCTTGGATGTTTGAAACGCTAAAGTGTGTGCTGTGATAAAGTCCATTGTTTTTTTTAAAGTAAAAAAAAATATTTCTCATTAAATATCTACAAAAGATAAACCAAGCACTGATACACAGTTATAACACAACTCTTGGCATTACATTACAATAGTTGACATTGGTTACTATTCTACTATATTTTAAATGAAGTACCACATGATCTACATCTGTTTTCATAATTTTATTAGTAAAAGGAGAACTTAATGTACTTTTTTGGAACCTTACAAAGGACATCATCGTTACAACTGATATATTCAAAGAAGGAATACCATCTTTCCATAAACTCATTCTTCCTTATTGGAACCTCTGTTACATATATGAGTAGCTAATTTGGCTATAGCTGCTATTTCCCATACTTTTTCACACCATTGTTGTGTTGTAGGCACCGTGCTTTGTTTCCAGTGTCTTACTACTTTTGTGGCTAGTAGCAAAAAACGGGGCTAATTCTTTCTTAAATTGTGTAAGCTTTAGACTTGGCCAGTGGTTAAGAAGAATTGATTCTGGAGTAAAGGGAAGAGTAATTCAAAATATTGTTAGCAATGTGAATAATATCGTTCCAGAATGTCAGAATCTAAGGGCAATCCCATCAGCAATGTTGGGATGTTGTATGTGCGCATCTGAGAACATCCCTTCCAACAACAATTAGGATTTGATTTTGTTTTGGCTAGATATAATTTTTGTGATGTCAAGTACCATCGGGAACATATGAAGCTGCCTTATACTGAATCAGACCCTCGGTCCATCAAAGTCAGTATTGTCTTCTCAGACTGGCAGCGGCTCTCCAGGGTCTCAATCTGAGGTTTTTCACACCTATTTGCCTGGACCCTTTTTTGGAGATGCCAGGGATTGAACCTGGGACCTTCTGCTTCCCAAGCAGATGCTCTACCACTGAGCCACCGTCTCTCCCCATGAACATATGAAGCTGCCTTATACTAAATCAGACCCTCGGTCCATCAGAGTCAGTATTGTCTTCTCAGACTGGCAGCGGCTCTCCAGGGTCTCAAGCTGAGGTTTTTCACACCTATTTGCCTGGACCCTTTTTAGTGGGAGATGCCGGGGATTGAACCTGGGACCTTCTGCTTACCAAGCAGATGCTCTACCACTGAGCCACTGTCCCTCCCCAATCTTGTAGTTTTGCAATTTAATATTTAAAGAGTGAGATTTATACAGTGAAGAGGACCATACTAAGTTCCACTGATCCAGATTTAGAATTTTTCCAATATCTTTGTGCCATGCTTTTTTGCTGTGCAAAAATATCTTTCCAAGTTTTTAGGTTAAGCAGATTGTAAATAATTGTTACAGCTCCTCTTAATTTCAGTGCATTCTTTCATCATAACTTCCCAAAAGCTTTCAGTGGGTGATTTATTTGCGTTAGAATACTAGAGCTATGGATTGCAAAGTATATCAGGTAGTACATAATCCAAGGAATCTGAATGGAATATTTAAATTTAAATTCAAGCTGGGCTCTAGAAAGTACAGTTATTAGAAATAATGTCGCCCAGTTTATATATGCCAGCTTTTCTCAATGACTGAAAACGTTCATGTCGCTTCCTGGTGGGAACCAACGTTGACACAGGAAGCTAGCTTCAGGAGAAGTTCCTGGTGCCAAAATATGTCTATCCCATAGACATAGAATAAAATTCAAAAAGGGGTTGGTGGCTGGGTTAAAGCAGTGGCCCTCAACCTTTCTGGCAACAGGGACCAGTTTTGTGGGCGACAATTTTTCCACAGACTGATGGGGCTGGGGGTGATGGGGTTTTTGCTGCCCCAGGCTGCCCCCATGCCCACACCCCATCCCTGCCCCCCATGGGGGGTCTTTAAATGAGGGGTAGGCGAAGGTCACTGCCGCACTGCCCCTTCTGCCGACCTGGGCAAATGAAAGAGGTGGTGCTTCGGAGTAAGGTTGCACTGCCTCTTTCATCCGCCTGGGACCTAGGCGGGTGAAAGGGGTGGTGCTGTGCCTCTGCCTCACTCCGTGGCCCGGTTGCTAACAGGCCACGGACTGGTACCGGTCCGTGGCCCTGGGGTTGGGGACCCCTGGGTTAAAGCATCCATTACCATGTTTGTTTCATATGGCTTCCTGCAGTAGGTCATTGTTTAAGTAGGAAGCTTCAATTTTAACCCAGGCTTTTTTCACTTGCGGTTTGGCATATAAAACAATAGATCTCAAATTAGCAGCTATGTAGTATTTTTTTAGATGTGGGGCGCCCAGCCCACCCATTTTTTTAAAACTTGATTTTTTTTATTTTCAAATATCATCATACATAAAAAGCAAAATACAAAATACTTAATATTTAAATGAGGGAAATTAAAAAGAAAAACAAGCTATAATGACACAATTTAAAAATACCACGTTTTTATAAAAAACATAACATTCAGCCTAACGTAGAAGTTCGAAGTTTCTGGCAACAGGGACCATATAGAGACTCTGTCAAATGCTTATTAATATAGAATGAAGTTCAGGGTTTTTTTGGCATCTTACACTTCTTTGTTGAGTTATTATTAACAAATTCAAGAAAAGCGTACCATTTTTCAATAATTTTTTTCCCTGCCTTAGGACTGTCACTGAGAATAAGCTGGGAAGCTATTTTGTCTTGCTCGACAATGTCCCATACCGTTTGGAACCATAGGGTTATGGATGGAATTCTAGCAACTTTCCAAAATTTTGCCAATAGAATTTCCCCCGCCAAAAGCAGTAGGGAAATAAGTTCAGCTTTTAAAGGAGAAAAGTTATTGCTTGGCCAAAAATTAAGAAGAATAGATTCAGGAGTGCGAAGAATGGTTTCATTGACAATGGCTTCCATTTTGTTTATTGATGTATTCCAAAATGTCTGAATTTTTTGGCAAGTCCACCAACAAGGCATGAAGGATCTTGTTTCACCACATCCTTTCCGGCAGAGGGGATTGGAACTCTGTGTTGCATGACTTAAAGAAAGCGAAGTTAGGTACCAGTGAGAAAATAATTTGTATTGCTGCAATTTAAAAATAGTAGATTTAGACTTACAGAGTGGCGAGGTCAAAATTGTAGCCCACTGCTCATCTGAGAACTGAATAGTACAATCTTTGCGCCATGCATTTTCTTGTGATGTGAAAAATGACCAATTTTTCTGGTTTAATAATAAATATAATTTCGAAATTACTCCTCTCATGTTCATGTTTTCTTTCTGTATGAGTTTCTCAAATGCATTTAGCTGATTTGTTGTCTGCATAACCGGGAGTACTTTATTTAATACATCATGTAGTTGATGATATTCATACCATGGGATATTAATTTTAAATTTAGATTCCAGCTGGCTGCGAGTACACAATTGGTTTTTTAAACTGACATCTGAAATCCTGAGAATTTTCTGTTGCCTTCAGATCTTAAAATTTACTATTGAAAGTCCTGGAGGAAACCAGGGTTGACCTAAAAAAGCCATTACTGGTGTAGAAGGTTGAACGACAGAAGACCTGTACTTGTCCCAAATCTCCAGAGTGAAACGTAAATTTGAATTAGTCAGTATGACTTTTTTCCTATCTGCTTTAGTATTCCATAAGAATTCATTAAGACAAATAGGAAAAATACATGTTGATTCAATCTGAACCCAAATCCTTTCTGGCATATAACAGAACATTTCGACGTTGGGCCGCCACATAATATTTGCCTAAGATTGGTGCACCCAACCCGCCCTGAGATGCTGGCTTGGAAAGTAAGTGAAAGGAGATCCTTGGGTTTTTTATTATTTCATAAAAACTATGACAAAACACTTTTGCCTTCATGTCATAACACGGTATCAGTATGGGAAGGTTTTGAAATAAAAAAAGAAATTTAGGTAGAACAAATGTTTTTAGCAAATCAGTTTTTTCCCAAAAGGTTAAGATTAAGTTTAGACCATATAGTTAGATTAGTTTTAGTTGCCATGAAAAGTGGTTTATAATTTGATTCAAATAATGTTGTTAGTATCAGAGGGATGGGAACACCCAAGAGTCGCCACGATTTAGTGACCCATTTAAAAGGAAAGGAATGTGAGATTTGTTGGTAGACATCTGGAGGAACAGTTATTGGAAAAATTTCCGATTTGGACATTTTTATTGTGAATCCTGAGTATTTGCAAAATGTGGTTATAGAGTTCATTAGCTTAGCTAGAGATTGAAGGGGTTTACTTAAATAAAAAAACGTGTCATCCGCAAAAAGGCAGATCTTATGAGAACTACATTTACCATTATACCTCTTTCATGGTTTCACTGTTGCAGGATTTTCTTATTGCTGATAGTTGCATATTTATTTTCTAATAGCTTTAATAGAAGTTAACAGCTCTTGTCTAATTTTGTCTCTGCTTTTCTTGTAGGAGGATGCCAGAGATATAATACAACCTCTGACAACTGCTTTGAAGGCATCCCAGACTACCCCTGCGTGACTTCCCCATTTAAATTCAGTTTGAAATATTCTTCTATATTTTTTTTATTTCTGTACAAAATGATTCCTCTTGCAGTAAAAGTCTGTTGAGTTTCCAATTAAAGTGTCTTGTGTGTCTGCTTGCTTGATATCTAAAGTACAAGTCACCCATACATGGTCAAATACCACATGGTCAAGTCACCCATACATGGTCAAATACCACTAGAACACCATAAATCTTAGTATGGATATCATGTAGTGCCGAATAGCATGAATACTGATGCAGTCCTGGATTCAAGGATTGCCATGTATCAATAAGATTATAGGAGTCAAAGAGGTAGTTAAGTTCAGTAAGGTTTAAAGCACCTCTTTCTCCAGGTTTGTGGGTGTTATCATATTGGGTCTACTATCGTACTGAAGCCCCCCCCCTCATTATAACTTCGCCAGAGTGAAAGTCTGTCAGGAGTTGAAGTATGTTGTCAAGGAAGTTTTTTTTAATCTGTATTTGGCGCGTATATCGATGTAACAGTAAGTGGTTTACCATCTAACTAACCCTTCACAAACACATAGCGGCCTTTGGGATCAGCCTTTACCTGATCCGTTTTTGAGATCAACACTGCAACCCCTCTGGATGTAGAAGAGCCTGAGGCCTGAAAACATTATGAAAATCGAGGAGATTTAAACAGATTAGTATTGGATTTTTTTAATGAGTCTCTTGTAAACAGACTATTAGACTGTTTCTTAGTCATTGCATTCAGTATTCTTCTATGTTTTATTGGATTCCCTAATCCTCTGCAGTTCCAACTGTGGATTTTGTAAGAATGTGCCATATTTAGTATTAATAAAAAATGCCAAGTATTAACCAGTAATAAACAAACAATACAACTAACCCACTAACCCTTACAATATGAATGGCAGAAAAAATTTAATAACCTTACTTGCCTTCAAATGGTTGAAATAGAGAAAAAGGGAAAACATTTCTTATAAGAAGCAGTAAACACAAACCTTAAACTAAACTCTCTATTTTAACAATAAACCGTTTTCAAAGGTACTCTCAAAGAGTTTAAGGGACATACACAATTGTTCCCCTGTCTGAAAGAAACTTAACTTTGGTGAGGCTCTAGCTTTAGCACAAAAAAAAAGTAGCTATGGTCATTGCTAATCATTACCCTATGTATTTGTAGCAGTCTTATGTACTACCAGCCATTTATATATAGAAAACAAAATCTGTTTGATATACCATATTCAATCATGAACAATATAAAACCTTTCACACTATAGGATTAGAATTTTATAATGACTTGCGTAATATCACAATATCTTAAGTCATTCCATTTTTCCAGCTATGGTCTAAAGCATATTAAAAAGTGTATCTTGATTTTCATAAAGGACAAAAAGGATCATTAAAGAAATAGCTTGCTTAGATATTTTATGAACTTTCTAACCTGACTTGGGAAGGTATATACCCTGTATAGATAATAAGTACAGTATATCTTAACCCTTGTTTAGCCAAACACATTTTCATCCGAAAGGACTTGTTTTTTTATAACTTGCATAGTATCACAATATCTTTAGCAATTACATTTTTCCAGCTATAGTCATAAGCATGTTAAAATGTGTATCGTAATTTACATAAAGGAAGAGCTTATGAAAAAAACAGCTTGCTTATATAGTTTTATGAACCATCTAACCTAATTTGGCAAGGTGTATATAACCTGTATAAATAATTAGTATAGCATATTTTAACCCTTATTTAGCCAAAAATATTATTATTAAAAGCAACGTAATTACAGGCATAATATCCAAAATAGCCCTGTTAATATTTCAGAAGACTTTCAAAATGTCGGCAGATTTTAAAATCCTTGTTGTGACTATTGCTTAGTCTTCCTCTCAATGCTCTTCCTGCTGTAGTTGGCTTTCTTCAGTAGTGAGTGCAATATTTACGTTTTTAAGAAGGACACGGACCGATGGTATGTCTGCTGCTTCCAATAACTTGCCCCCTTGAAAAATATGGCTATCAGGCATTGCACTCCAGCAAAACCGAACCTTTTCTTTAAACAGTTTAGAAGCAAATAAGTTAAGTTTTCTTTTTTGTATAGCTTTGGGGGTTAGATCTAAAAGAACTTGTATATTTTTCCCCTCATGCATTAGGGTGCCCTTTCTTCATGTTTCTCTTAGCACCTTGTCCCTTGATCTGGGATAGAGGAATTGAATTAGGACATCTCTTGGTCTATTTCGGTTAGCCCTTGCCAGGGATCCCAGTCTGTAGGCTTTTACGATGATCGGTGCTATGCCCTCTTCCATGTCTAAAGCTCTACCCAGCCATGTCAATACATATAAGGCCAGGTTCCCCTTAGAGTCAATTGCTTCATCCAGCTCCCTTAATCTGAGGTTATAAGATTTGCATTTATTTTCCAGAGCTAGAATTCTGTCATTAAGCAATTGTTCTGATCTTTGTAAGTTTTGTATGTGCGTCACAGCCTTTGTTCCCATCTCCGTTGCAGTCACCGCCATTTTAGAAGTCTCTTTCAGGGACTCTGTTATCCTCTTGATCTCTGTTTTCATTAGAGTCAGCAGCTCTTCCATTGATTCTTTTATGTAAGATCGTAGCTCCTGTTTTAAGTCCAAAAAATCCTAGCGAGTAAGAGGTGTTTCATGAGAAGGCTCTTTGTCCTGCTCTCCTTGGGGAACTGCTATATTGGAGGGGCCTGATACTCCCCTTGACGAGGCTCTCTGTTAATTCCCCTGAGGAAAAACAGAAGGCAGACCACTTTGGACTAAGGAATTATTCTTTGCTGTATTCTTTCCCATCTTTTCCTTTTATTTGTACACTTTCGCTGGCAGTGTGAGTTCAAAAGTGGGTATCAGTAGAGAGCTTTGCTAGATTGCATCCGCCATTGCCTGACGATGCTCAGCCCCCCAAGTCCATTGTTTATGTTATAAGGGATATTTGTATATTCTCCAACATATTGTTGTATGCACCCCACTTTTCCAAGTGATTAGGAGTTTCAGGGACAGTTCTTAGATGGATTGGTTTGCTTTGCTGGAAGCAGCGCAAATGGAGTCATAGAGTCACTCCTACAGGCTAGCAAATCCACTACATTAAATCAAATCCTGAGAGAGGTTATGAATTCCTAGACTACAGCATCCAAGGAGAGCTGTGGCTCTTCACGTCTCTTTCTCTGACTCTTCCAGCATCAATATTTTTTTCCGCACAAACATGCCTTCAGGGGCAGGGCAGGTCTCATAACGTCCAGCCCAGATAAGCACTCGAAGCAGTGTTGTATAGGGGTTAGAGTGTTAGACTAAGAACCGGGAAACCCAGATGCAAATCTCCACTTTGCCATGACCTCTCTCAGCCTAACCTATCTCATGGGGTTATTGTGAGGATAAAATGGAGGAGCAGAGAACAATGTATGCTGTCCTGAGCTTCTTGGAGGCATTAAAATGTGCTAAATAAATAAATTCAACAAAACATATATAACTACACAAGGAGACATCAGCAATAGTTAAGACAGGTTATCATTCCCTTTGTCATGTAGAACAGACTGAGACAGTTATCTGAGGGCAGGCTACAACAATATACAGCAAGAAAACTGATCTTTGTCATTAATGTGAAAATCTGATGTGGATAGCTGCTTCTGTGATTTGGTATGAACCAGCTTCAGTCTGGATGGCCCAGGCTAGCCTGATTTTGTCAGATCTCACGAACTAATTAGAGTTGTCCCTGGGTTGCATTTGGATGGGACACTATCAAAGGAAAGCCAGGGTTGCTCTGCAGAGGCAGGCCATGGCAAATCATGGCTACAATATACAGCAAGAAAACTGATCTTTGTCATTAATGTGAAAATCTGATGTGTATAGCTGCTTCTGTGATTTGGTATGAACCACCTTCAGTCTGGATGGCCCAGGCTAGCCTGATTTTGTCAGATCTCACGAACTAATTAAGAGTTGTCCCTGGGTTGCATTTGGATGGGACACTATCAAAGGAAAGCCAGGGTTGCTCTGCAGAGGCAGGCCATGGCAAATCACCTCTGTTAGTCTCTGGCATTGAAAACCTTGCAGAATCGCCGTGCATCATCTGTGACCTGACAGCACTTCACACACACACAATTTTGGGCTGACATGTCTAGCTATGTCTGGCCTGATCTCAGAGAGGGGACAACTATCTTATTTTTCTGACCATTTCCCAAAAGCAACAAAACAAAAAAACCTAATGAGGTGACTTGCGAGAAGCACCCTGTATTGCTGGCAGGGGCTCCCCTCCCTCCATCCCTCGAGAGAAAGACGCTTCCCCACCACGACACCTCCGCAGCTGCTTCTGCGCTTTCCCGCCTTGCCCAGGCGCTGTCTTTCCTAGGGGGCCTTCCTAAGACTTCGTCGTGATGCCTAACAGAGTGCCTGTCTCGAGGGCACATCCCAAACCGCCTCGAACTCGAGCCCTTTCCGACGTTGCCTATTCTTGTTCGTTCCCCACATTGGGGAGACAGGGAGACAGACGCTGTAGCAGAGCTTGGATTTAAGAATAGGTCTTAAAAATTTCAGGCAGGGTGATGGGGCCCCAAAGACGGGAAGAAAGCCTGCTATAGGTAAGGGCAAGGGGGTCCTTTTGTGAGTGCGCGCGCCTGTGTGAGAGGCAGGGGCATTGGCGAGAAACGCTCAGCCTCGGCGATCGCTTGCTCGAAGCGAGGAAGGAGCGGGCTGCCCGAGTTCTGCTTGGGCTGAGCGACATGGAGGAGCTGGATGTGGAGCCAGCGCTCACTGTAGGTTGTCCTGCATTTGTTTGGTTCAAATTTCTTTGGTTTCTTTGTAGGGTTGCCAATCCCCAGGTGGGGGCAGGGGATCTCCCGGTTTGGAGACCCTCCCCCCGCTTCAGGGTTATCAGAAAGCGGGGGGAGGGGAGAGAAGGGAAATGTCTGCTGGGAACTCTGTTATTCCCTATGGAGCTTTATTCCCCTAGAAAATAATGGAGAATTGATCCGCAGGTATTTGGGGCTCCAGGGGGGCTGTTTTTTGGGGTAGAGGCACCAAATTTTCAGTATAGCATCTAGTGCCTCTCCCCAAAATACCCTCCAAGTTTCAAAAAGGTTGGACCAGGGGGTCCAATTCTATGAGCCCCCAAAGAAGGTGCCCCTATCCTTCATTATTTCCTGTGGAAAGAAGGCATTGAAAAGGTGTGCCGTCCCTTTAAATGTTATGGCCGGAACTCCCTTTGGAGTTCAGTTATGCTTGTCACAGCCTTGATCTTGGCTCCACCCCAATGTCTCCTGTCTCCACCCCCAAAGTCTCCTGGCTTCACCCCTGAAGTCCCCAGATATTTCTTGAATTGGACTTGGCAACCCTAAACACTGGTGGCACTGAGGGGAACGGCAGCTAGAAGAGAGCTGTGGAAAAGAAAAAGAAGGGGAAGATGGTTGGAGGAAAGCTGGACTAAAGAACAGGACTGCCCGATTAAAAGAGTTGTTTGTATTAAGCGGAAAGAAAATTCCCCACGACAGTTTATGAACAAGGAAATTCAGGAAGATGCTGGACTAGACAAGTCGATCTTTTGCCTCTCACAATGCTTTTAATGAGTAGGGAGATACGTGAGATTTTGAGTTATGTGGAACTCTGCTTTAGAGTGGATAGACGAAGCAAACAAAAAAAGTTTACGGTAGTGGAAATAGTTAAGTGTTGTCGTAAGTCAGGATAGTATAAATCTAGCTTAACTGAGGCGTTTCTATGCTGCTTCATGGGGGGTTGGTGGAGTTCTGTCCGAACATAAAAATCACAGAATATAGTAGCGCTGAAATTTATAAAAAGATCTTGAATAAAAGTACACATTTACAGCAAGCCTAAGCATCATCTAGCATGTTGCATCTAGCATGTTGCATCTAGCAGCACCTAGCAATGATGGTAAACGGAGAGGGCCTACCTTTCTTAGTCCTTTCTGCTGCTCGTGACAGTTGGTGGTTTTCTTTTGCTGCTGCGGTGATGAAAAATTGGCTGTTTTTGTTTGGGGATTGAACCTTATCGCAGTCGATCTCAGACTAGAGAGAAGGATGTTGGGTATGAACATATTTCAGCAAACTCTCATACAAACTGGTAGTCAGTTTTACCAGTCCTCTATGCCACAGTGATACGGTGACTACATATACGTTTTAGATATTTTGCATATAAAATATAATAGGTGACATTTATACATAAAAATGTCAGTTCTTGGCTATAGATACTTGTGTTGAGTAGAAAGAATATTGCTCGTTATTTTATCGATCAGTTTGACATATTCCAGATTCAAATAATGTATTATTGCATTTGTGTTATAGGTGTGCTTTTCTTACTGAGTCTCAAAATGGATCACACAGTGTAGGTAAAATAGAGGCAACGGGATGGGAAATATGATAAACAAACCTAGCAAGATTAGGATTGCAGAAATCTGCAAATGGAGCTGAGACAAACCTGGAGCAAAGGATAAGCATTACCGTGAGATGTTAAATGATCCAGAAATTACACCGGAGGATCATACTCATTAGCAGACTTAGTAGTGAAGTGTACAATCCCTATCCCTTCAGAAAAGCGACTTTCTGAAATATATGGAGCTTCCTTAGTGGTCTCAGGCTGAGGTCACATAACCTACCCCCTGATCCTTTTAACCTGGGGATGCCAGGAACTGAACCAGGGACCTCCTGTATACACCAAGCAGGTGCTCTATCACTAAAACATTTTGTTGCAGTACAGGCCTATTGCCGGTGTTGAAAGGCTCTCTTGAATAGATCAGTTTCATATAGCTTGCAGAAAGGCAGGAGCCTGGAAGCTTTTCTGAACTCATCATGCAGGCCATTCCATAAGGTGGGGGCCACAAAAGAGAATGCCCATGTACAGTAAGTTGTTGATTTTGCCCATTTTGTAGGGTGGCACCTGCAGGAGGCCCTGTAGAGATGAGTGAAGCAGTCCTGGTGGAGCATAGGAGAGGACGTCTCACAGATACGAGGGATCGAGGGAATGAAGGGCTTTGTATGTGATAATACCTTGCACTGAGCCCAGTAACTGATGGGCAGTCTATGGAGGGACTGTATAAAGGGAGTATGTACATGCTCTGCCTTAGCTTCTGATAATAACTGATTTGCAGCATTCTGCACGAACTGGCATTTCCGAGTTGTTCAAGAGAAGATCTCTGTTGAGTGCATTATGGTATTAGTCTTTATGTTACTATGGCATGGATTCAGATGGCCAAATTGGCTGTGTCAGGGTAGGGGCTCACCTTCCAAACTAGAATGAGTTGGAAGAGGATGTTTTTGCAGCTGCATTGTCAGTGCAGAAAGGATAATGCTTTTTCCGGTTTTCTGGCAGAATAGAATGAAAGGGAGAACATATCGCTCCGCATCACCTGTGTGGCAGTTTCATACAGAAAGCCCTTTAAAAACAGAGTAGATAGAAAGTTAAGAATAAGAACTGCAGCTGTCTTGCTGTGCTAGAGATTTGACAGTAACAGCAGGAGATGTATGGTCCAGCGCTTGGCAGATGGA
Organism: Heteronotia binoei; assembly: GCF_032191835.1. NCBI lineage: Eukaryota > Metazoa > Chordata > Lepidosauria > Squamata > Gekkonidae > Heteronotia > Heteronotia binoei. The sequence goes on from NC_083235.1 coordinate 67,307,170, forward strand.
GAAAGCTAGACAAGCTTTTATGGTGGGATGGAGAAGGGATGGTTTAATTTACTTCTTTCAGATTTTGTAACGAATCCTGGTCTCATTTAAATGTATTCCAAAGTAAATTTAAAAGCCGGCCCTCTGAACAGTATTGTTATGTTTGCTCTTCCATTTGTCATACAGCTGATTCCGGGAATGAACTCTGAGCAGAAGCAAATACATTTTGAGTGGGGGCCTGTGGAGATGCTGGTGTGTGAAACGTTGTTTAAAAAAACAGGTTAGCAATGTTTGTCATCAATATGCATTAATGATGAACTCACAGTAGTGAGTTTACCGAGGTAAGATGGGACACTAATGTGCTATTAAGCTGTTGTGGGTCTTAATTCTTTGTGACGGTTGCCTTTGTGATCCTTTTAGCCTTAAAAGGGCCAGGTTAATGGTCACAGGATTTTGAATACCGTATTCGAAAGCTGAACACAATGAAACAAATAATGCTAATTGAAAGGTGAGGAAAACAATACGGTCAGACTGGGAGCTTTCATTAACGGTATGGACAAAAATGATAACGGCAGTCCCGGACACAGGGCAAAAAGAGAAGTCTTCTAGCCATGTTTTCTTACAGTCATTGAGAAGCTGCAGTTTCTCAGGATTGACTGCTCACTAAAGGAAGATGGCCCCTCCTCTGCTAACTGCCTTTTCCCTCTGCTAACTGTCCTTTCCCATCTCCACAGCCTGTTTTCCCCAGGAACTTTTCCTTTAGAAATTGTTCAGCCCTTAGGAGGAAAACATCTCAACTTCTTCTCTAGCTGCTTATCCCCCTTGAAATTCATCTCCCCCTCCTTTCCTTGTCCTGTTGCCAAGCAACCACGCACCCAGCCCTTCTGTAGGAAGTACCTCTCTCTAGAGCAAAGGATCCTGACCTTTGAGCCTGTGGGTACATTTGGAATTCTGACACGGCACGGTGTGTGCAGCAACAAAATGGCTGCCACAGGAAGTGGACTCAGCCATAAAATGATTACCACAGCTTAACCTCAAGAAGAAGATATTGGATTTATATCCCGCCCTCCACTCCGAAGAGTCTCAGAGCGGCTCACAATCTCCTTTCCCTTCCTCCCCCACAACAGACACCCTGTGAGGTGGGTGGGGCTGGAGAGGGCTCTCACAGCAGCTGCCCTTTCAAGGACAACCTCTGCCAGAGCTATGGCTGACCCAAGGCCATTCCAGCAGGTGCAAGTGGAGGAGTGGGGAATCAAACCCGGTTCTCCCAGATAAGAGTCCACACACTTAACCACTACACCAAACTGGCTCTCCTACACCAAACTGGCTCTCAAAAACAGTGTAGATCGTTGTGCTGTGGTATCAGCTGCTGTCAAAGCAACATCTCAAAAAAATCTGCACGGCCAATCAAAAGCCTTGCTGCGCAAAAGCCCTGCTTGAGCCTGCCCACTTCCTAAATACGTTTGGCAGATGCCAGAAAAGAGGCTGGTGGGTGCCATGGTGCCCACCAGCACCATATTGGGGACTCCTGCTGTAAAGGGCAGTGCTTTTAGGTTATGCAGGTGAAAGCATGTAATACGGTTTTTTTCATAATAAATGAATATTTTTACAAGGCTTACATATTTATTTTACTTTCTGCCCTGAACTTCAAAGAACATGGGTATGCGTAAAAACCCCTGCACAACTTTATTTGCTTCAAGAATCTGCATGTTCTTGTGATCCTAGATTGTTGAGAGTTGCGTCTAGAACTTGGTGCGGTTGGTTTTGTTATTTCTGGATGTAGTTAGTATCCTAATTCAGGAGAGCCAGTTTGGTGTAGTGGTTAAGTGTGCGGACTCCTATCTGGGAGAACCGGGTTTGATTCCCCACTCCTCCACTTGCACCTGCTGGAATGGCCTCGGGTCAGCCATAGCTCTGGCAGAGGTTGTCCTTGAAAGGGCAGCTGCTGTGAGAGCCCTCTCCAGCCCCACCCACCTCACAGGGTGTCTGTTGTGGGGGAGGAAGGGAAAGGAGGTTGTGAGCCGCTCTGAGACTCTTCGGAGTGGAGGGCGGGATATAAATCCAATATCTTCATCTACCTCACAGGGTGTCTGTTGTGGGGGAGGAAGGGAAAGGAGATTGTGAGCCGCTCTGAGACTCTTCGGAGTGGAGGGCGGGATAGAAATCCAATATCTTCATCTACCTCACAGGGTGTCTGTTGTGGGGGAGGAAGGGAAAGGAGATTGTGAGCCGCTCTGAGACTCTTCGGAGTGGAGGGCGGGATATAAATCCAATATCTTCATCTACCTCACAGGGTGTCTGTTGTGGGGGAGGAAGGGAAAGGAGATTGTGAGCCGCTCTGAGACTCTCCGGAGTGGAGGGCGGGACATAAATCCAATATCTTCATCTACCTCACAGGGTGTCTGTTGTGGGGGAGGGAGGGAAAGGAGATTGTGAGCCGCTCTGAGACTCTTCGGAGTGGAGGGCGGGATATAAATCCAATATCTTCATCTACCTCACAGGGTGTCTATTGTGGGGGAGGAAGGGAAAGGAGATTGTGAGCCGCTGAGACTCTTCAGAGTGGAGGGCGGGATATAAATCCAATGTCTTCATCTACCTCACAGGGTGTCTGCTGTGGGGGAGGAAGGTAAAGGAGATTGTGAGCCGCTCTGAGACTCTTCAGAGTGGAGGGCGGGATATAAATCCAATATCTTCATCTACCTCACAGGGTGTCTATTGTGGGGGAGGAAGGGAAAGGAGATTGTGAGCCGCTGAGACTCTTCAGAGTGGAGGGCGGGATATAAATCCAATATCTTCATCTACCTCACAGGGTGTCTGTTGTGGGGGAGGAAGGGAAAGGAGATTGTGAGCCGCTCTGAGACTCTTCAGAGTGGAGGGCGGGATATAAATCCAATATCTTCATCTACCTCACAGGGTGTCTGTTGTGGGGGAGGAAGGTAAAGGAGATTGTGAGCCGCTCTGAGACTCTTCGGAGTGGAGGGCGGGATATAAATCCAATATCATCTTCTTCTTCTTCTAGTTACCATAAGGGTATTATGTACTGGCATTTGTTTTGCTTGGGTTTTGTCCGTTTTGTATTACTATTCATGTTAAGTGTCTTAGCATATTTTTATATTAAAACTTGTCTTCGTTTTGTTTCAGAGAAGAAAGAGAAAAGGCCGGGCTGCCCTTTTGTTTATGTTGTTCGCAAAGATCAAGATGTATACTCTCACACATTGCGGAAACTTTTTAATGAATCGCATGGGATCTTTGTCGGGCTGCAGAAAGATGAGAAAGAAAAAGTTGGGAAGTCAAGGACGGCGCAGTAAGCGATCTAAAGCGGCTCAGCGATGTGAAAGCATCTAGACATCATCTGACATCTATAGTCGTTTATTAATTAAACCAGTAGCTCTGCAAATGTAATTCCAGATTGTGGCTTGGCGTTATTTGCACCCCTACTCCACAACTTCCGTCCTTCTGTTCTGTGCTGCGGTTCCCTTCCACCCTCCTTTTCTCTTTTGAGACCAACCGTAGCTTGTTGCTACATCCAAGCCAGCGGATCACTTTTGATCCTAGTTGCAAGAGCAAACACACACCACTTTAGATAGAGCCAAGCCGGCAGCCGTGTTGGTTGTTGGTCTGAAGCAGCTGAACAAAGCAGGAGTCAAGCGGCACCTTTAAGACCAACCCGTTTTTATTTAGGTTGCATCCAAATAATATTGTCTAGTGTGTAGACCTCTTTCTTGGTCCATAGTGTATCAGAATTACTAATTGTATAGGAAAGGATATTTCCTAGTAGGGCTTACGAAAGCTGACGTTCTAAATAAAAATTGGTTGGTCTTAAAGGTGCAACTTGACTCCTGCTTTGTTCAACAAACCTCTTTATCAGTTCCGCTGTGATAAGGAATTTTGATTGTGTTTCAAAATGAGCGGTAGGAGAATCATAGCGCATGGAGTGTGTGTGCAAGAATGAGGCCCGGTTATGTAATGCCAGGCAGTGGTTCAGTGAATTAAACCAGTAGGGGACTTTATGTTTTCTGCATAATTTTAAAAATTCACCTTAGCCTCTTGTATTTCTGTCACAAAATGTGGTGGTAGATAGTTTTTTTTTAAAAAAATAATATTTTTTGACATAAAATACGATTGAAATACATATAATGCTTGTGACAACTGAGAGAAAGATACTTCTATCTATGCATGAGGGGGGGTGTTAATTTGTTTTTGCATTGGATATCATAGGATCTCTATTACACATAAGCCCTACTAGGAAATATCCTTTCCTATACAATTAGTAATTCTGATATACTATGGACCTAGGTCTCTCGGCTTGACTTCGCGAACGAAGATTTAAGAAGGGTGCAGTAGTCCACGTCTGCTGCAGGCTCGCTGGTGGCTGACAAGACCAATGCGGGACAGGCAGATCCGGCCACAGTGGCTGCAGGGAAAAGTCTGATTTGGGGTTGGTGCTGTAGCAGTGCGATTCTTCCTCAGTCTCCTTTTGTCCTCAAGAGCAGCTATGCGTGCGTTCTCAAAGGAAGAGACAGCCTGGTGGATGGTGTGCCTCCATGCTTTGCGATCTGAGGCTAGGTCAGACCACTGGTGATGGTTGATGCAACAGGTGCCAAGGGATTTCTTCAAGGAGTCCTTGTACCTCTTCTTTGGTGCCCCTCTATTTCAATGGCCGGTGGAAAGTTCGCCATACAGGGCAATCTTGGGAAGGCGGTGGTTTTCCATCCTGGAAATATGCCCTGCCCAGCACAGCTGCGTCTTCAACAGCAGTGCCTCGATGCTACGCACTAGACAATATTATTTGGATGCAACCTAACCATTGCCCCAAGGAAATACGGAATTATATTTTCTTAACTTAGTTTTATTATTGTAAACATAACTTTTCAATAAATGTACTGGCTGCTGCTTTTTCTTCCATGTTATCATATTGGGAAGTGTTAAGTTTTGTTTGCTTGAAACCGTTAACTTAAAGTTGTCGATTGTATATATGAAGTGTCTTGTGACCAAGTTCTATTTGATGTAACCTGTGAAAAAAATCTGTATTATAACTGAAACAAATGAAAAAAAAAACTTTATCGACGTTTTCTTTTGACAGATTGGTTCGAGTGAGCAAGAGCTACCGTTCAGTCATAAGAGCCTGTATGGAAGATTCACACCAGATGGCTGGTAAGTTACCCTATTTGCATGAAAGAAAAACTCAACCTCCCCCCCAACATACATATACTGCCAAGACGAAGACATCTTAAATTGACATATGAGTTACCATTCAGTAACAAACATTTGCATGTAACCTTTTTAATGGAAATTGTTTTACGTTCAGGATTATCTTCTTTTCAGGTAAATACAGTATTCTGCACTAACAATGTGAAAAAGTTGGGGCTTGGTCCCAGAACAGAATATTTTAAGGAAAACGTGAATGGCTCTGTAAGTGAACAATCATCTATAGTCACTCTTTGGAGTGTTAATTCATCTTGTAAATGAGAGCATAAGAAGAAACCTGTTGGATCAGGCCAGTGGTCCATCTGTCCAGTATCCTCTCTAACACAGAGGTCAACCAGTTACTATGGAGGGCCAACAACAGGACATGGAGGCTGAGGCCTTCTGATGTTGTCTTCTGGCAGTGTTGTACCTAGCACAGAGGTGGCCAAATTTGCTTAAGATATTGGATTTATTGGATTTATATCCCGCCCTCCACTCCAAAGAGTCTCAGAGCGGCTCACAATCTCCTTTCCCTTCCTCCCCCACAACAGACACCCTGTGAGGTGGGTGGGGCTGGAGAGGGCTCTCACAGCAGCTGCCCTTTCAAGGACAACCTCTGCCAGAGCTATGGCTGACCCAAGGCCATGCTAGCAGGTGCAAGTGGAGGAGTGGGGAATCAAACCCGATTCTCCCAGATAAGAGTCCGTACACTTAATCACTGCACCAAACTGGCTTAACATAAGAACCACATAGAATAAATGTCAAATGTTTGAGAGCTGGAAGGCAGGCAGGCAAATAGATGGGGTGGAGGTAGAAAGAAAGCAACTTTAACTTTAAATGCATTCTCCAAGCTGCTGGCCAGCATGGCTTGGAGAAGTGATTTAAAGAGATAAATGCCTTCTCCCTGCCAGTTGATGCGGCAGTAGGGGCTTTGAGAGCTACACAGTATGTGTGAAAGAGCCACAGTTTGGCCACCCCTGACCTAGTATATTTGACATCCGGAGCAGATCATTTTGTAACACTCCCCCCATCCACTTCGAATCCCAATGAGAAAGGTGAACTATAAACAACATAAATAAAACAAATAAATAAGAGATAAGATAAGATATTGGATTTATATCGCGCCCTCCACTCCGAAGAGTCTCAGAGCGGCTCACAATCTCCTTTACCTTTCTCCCCCACAACAGACACCCTGTGAGGTGGGTGGGGCTGAGAGGGCTCTCACAGCAGCTGCCCTTTCAAGGACAAAGCCTCAGAGTGGCCTACAATCTCCTTTCCCTTCCTCCCCCACAACAGACACCCTGTGAGGTGGGTGGGGCTGGAGAGGGCTCTCACAGCAGTTGCCCTTTCAAGGACAACTCCTACAAGAGCTATGGCTGACCCAAGGCCATGCTAGCAGGTGCAAGTGGAGGAGTGGGGAATCAAACCCGGTTCTCCAAGATTAGAGTCCGCACACTTAACCACTACACCAAACCGGCTCTCCATAGGTAGTTTATTGTTGACAATTGGTTTGCTTAAGATGCTTCCATGTAGTACCATCCACTTCTGCCGATACCCCTTAACACCCCTTCCCCAAGAAAGAGCAGGGCTTTTTGAATGCACGCAATCCCGAAGCACCATGCTTCAGGATCAAGTTGTTTACTACATGGCCTTGATTGCATGTGAACTCACTGCAATCATTTAGAACAGTTCAGTCTTTGACTTCCTTGCTGCAGGGCAGACCAAATGCGAGGGAATTGGACATCGGCTGTGAGGCTTTTGTGAGCTTCTTTGCAGCTAAAGTCCTGTCGCTCCACCATGAGCTCCCCACCACAGTTGAGACGGTAAGCGAGCTTGAGGCTCCACGCATGTCTTCTGGTCCGATTCTGGATCAATTCACTTGACTCAGTCTGGAGGAAGTTAACAGAATTCTATCTGCTGTTCGCCCAACCACTTGCAGTTTAGATCCATGCCCATTGTGGCTAATTAAAGCTAGCAGGGTGGAGCTATGGGACCCCCTAACAAGTTCCTACATGAAGGGACTTTCCTTGGGGCCCTTAGGGAGGCAGTGGTTCACCCTCTTTTGAAAAAAACCATCATCGGACCTGGCCGTATTGGCAAATTGTCAACTGGTGTCAAACTTGCCTCCCCCCCCCCCCCCCGCCAAGATAATTGAGAGAGTGGTGGCAGTTCAGTTACAGAATTTTCTGGAGGATGATTCCATATTAGATCTGTACCGGTCAAGCTTTCACCTGGGCCATGGGATGGAGTCGGTGCTAGTCGCCCTCACAGATGACGGGGAGGGGCGGTGGCTCAGTGGTAGAGCATCTGCTTGGGAAGCAGAAGGTCCCAGGTTCAATCCCCGGCATCTCCAACTAAAAAGGGTCCAGGCAAATAGGTGTGAAAATCCTCAGCTGGAGACCCTGGAGAGCCACTGCTGGTCAGTGGAGGGACGATGGCTCAGTGGTAGAGCATCTGCTTGGGAAGCAGAAGGTCCCAGGTTCAATCCCCGGCATCTCCAACTAAAAGGGTGCAGGCAAATAGGTGTGAAAAACCTCAGCTTGAGACCCTGGAGAGCCGCTGCCAGTCTGAGAAGACAATACTGACTTTGATGGACCGAGGGTCTGATTCCGTATAAGGCAGCTTCATATGTTCATGGGGAGGGATGGTGGCTCAGTGGTAGAGCATCTGCTTGGTAAGCAGAAGGTCCCAGGTTCAATCCCCGGCATCTCCAACTAAAAAGGGTTCAGGCAAATAGGCGTGGAAAAACCTCAGCTGGAGACCCTGGAGAGCCGCTGCCAGTCTGAGTAGACAATACTGACTTTGATGGACCCAGGGTCTGATTCAGTATAAGGCAGCTTCATATGTTCATATGACTTCCCAAGGCATCTGGATTGGGGCGCATTGTCAGTACTGTTATTAGACCTGTTGGTGGTGTTCAACACTGTCAGCCATCAGTTACTGATTCACCACCTCACCGATGCTGGGATTCAGGGGTCTGCCTTACAGTGGCTCCTTTACGGGGTCAGGGGCAAAGGGTGGCGATAGGGGAGCAGCTGTCCCAGAAGCACCCGCTATTATGCAGAGTGCCACAAGGGGCAGTTATTTAACATCTGTATGCGCCCCCTTGCCCAGATATCCCAGAGGTATGGGATGGGATGTCACCAATATGTGGACTACACCCAGCTCTATCTGCTGTCGGGTGGCCGGTCTGGCTATGTCCTGGAGAATCTGGACCTAGCGTTACAAGTCGTGACTGGCTGGCTCAGCCGGAAACTGAATCCGACAAAAGACAGAGGTCCTGTACTTGAGTTGTGGTGGTCTGGGGATGAGGATCTCAATCCTGATACTCGATGGGGCACAACTGATACCGGCACCAAGGGTTAGGAGTTTGGGAGTGCTCCTGGATTCCTCCCTAACAATGGAGGCCCGGGTAGCAGCCGTTGCCAAATCGACCTTTTACCATCTCTGGCTAGTTAGGCAGTTGGTTCCCTTCCTTGACCACGGTGACCTTGTGACAGTGCTCCATGGTCTGGTCACCTTGAGACTAGACTACTGCAATGCTCTCTATGGGGGGGCTCTCCCTTGTCTCAAATCCGGAAGCTTCAACTGGTGCAGAACGCTGCAACCAGGCTGTTATTGCGTCTCTCCTTGTGGGAACGCATTCAGCCTGCACTGAAAGCACTGCACTGGTTACCTGTTGCATACCAGTTCTGTCTCAAGGTTCTGGTTCTTACCTTTAAAGCCTTATATGGCCAGGGACCTGCATACCTATGGGACTGTCTTTCCCCACGTGTTCCCCAGAGAGTACTATGGACAGGGTTTCAAAACCTTTTATCGATCCCTGGGCCCAGAGATGCCAGGCTGGTTACAACTCGAGCAAGGGCCTTCTTGGTTGCGGCCCCGCGCTGGCGGAATTAGCTCCCTGAGGACATTAGGACCCTGCGGGATCTTTTACATTTCCGTAGGGCCCGTAAGATGGAGCTCTTCCGCCAAACCTTTGACTGCTAGATCTAGTACTTCTGCCTAGACAAAATCAAACCGGTCGCCGTGGTGCCGGCCCTTAGATACGATCTGAATCTGGAGGATATAAATGTTATGATGAAGAAGATACGCTGCACTGCCATCATGAATATAACACTTTTAATGTTGCTATAACGGTTGTTTTAAATGGTTTTAATGTTTTAGTCTGTGCCTACTGGGCTTTTCAGCACCCTGAGCCTGCTTTGGTGGGGAGGATGGGATATAAATGGAATAAAGAAATAAATATTTTGGCTAGCTGGCCATGCAGGCTTTTGAAGGACGCATTTGAAGGATGGGGAGGGACGGTGGCTCAGGGGTAGAGCATCTGCTTGGGAAGCAGAAGGTCCCAGGTTCAATCCCCGGCATCTAAAAAAAAAAAAAAGGTCCAGGTAAAAAGGTGAGAAAAACCTCAGTTTGAGACCCTGGAGAGCCGCTGCCAGTCTGAGAAGACAAGACTGACTTTGATGGACCGAGGGTCTGATTCAGTATAAGGCAGCTTCATATGTTCATGGGGAGGGATGGTGGCTCAGTGGTAGAGCATCTGCTTGGGAAGCAGAAGGTCCCAGGTTCAATCCCCGGCATCTCCAACTAAAAAGGTTCCTGGCAAATACGTGTGAAAAGCCTCAGCTTGAGACCCTGGAGAGCCGCTGCCAGTCTGAGTAGACAATACTGACTTTGATGGACCAAGGGTCTGATTCAGTATAAGGCAGCTTCATATGTTCATATTTTTCTTCTTGGCCTGCTATGGGAGCAAGGAGTCAAGCGAACTCATAAGCCCACAGGGGACTGGGAGTGCCTGTTCCTTCACCAGACTTCTCTTTGGTCCTAACCAGTACTCCCTCTAAGCTGTGGAGTCTTGTGAGCTGCTGGCATGAAAGTTGTGAGCTGCTGCATAAATTAGTTTGCTCTGGGGCCATTTTTCCTGAGCTAAGACAAAAACGTGTGAGCCGGAGGCTAAAAAACTGTGAGCTAGCTCACACTAACTCAGCTTAGAGGGAATACTGGTCCTAGCCCACCCAACCAGGAAGAGTCAGGAACCATTCATGTGTGGCCAGGCTGGTGCTGCGCCTGCTTGGCCAAGAGAAGGGTTTGGGCTTGGGGCACATGCTCAGATGGCAGCTGCTAGCCAGAATGGCTCCCGGGCTTCTGCAATCTGGTCGAAGATCAGGCTGCTAAATGAAAGAAGCACCTGCTCACCCTGCGACTTTTCAGGGTGCACTAGGTGGAGAGAGCATGGGGACTCCGTTCTGCTGTAGAATTCCTTCCTAGGATTTAAAAGGATGTTTAAATCTTGGAGCCATTCTGCATCCCTGAGGGTTTCTTGGCCTTTCTGGCATAAGCAATCAGGTGACCTGCTGGAGAAGTAGAGGGACCGTTTGCTGTACCTTCCGTCCTCACTCCACTCGTGTTTGTATGTGATCCTAAGTGGTCCACTCACTCCTAGGTATACCAGTGTCTCCTGGCACTTGGATTCAGAGGTTCCTTTTAGTCAACACGGCTTAATCCAGATACTGTGGATTAAGGTCTATTTTGGTGATTACATCATAAATAAACCCATAAATGTGCTGATAATTTCACAGGTAGTGGGCAGGGCATAGTGTAGGAAGATAAAGCCCTTGGAATGTACTAATAAATCGCTGAGTAACTAAATATACTGAATAATGTTCAGCTCTTTGCAGTAAGAATGGACAGCTAGTCACTACATCTGTGCTGAAAATTGCTGTCTTAATGGGTTTGGATATAGGGCTTTTTCAGCTTTCAACCTTAATCTTTGGATCTTCCTTCTCTGGAAACCAACTCTTTTTCTTCCTTGTTTCTGAACTTACTGAGATCTTTTAAAGCTATGTTATACTGGAGGACACTGACCTTTTTTCCTTGCTGATTTTTAAAAGCAGTGCTGATGGCTGTTTTTATTGCTTCTATAATCTGCTTTTGCTGTTTTAGCCTTTTGTTTTAATTTACTCTAAAAATTTCAATTGTATGCTACCTTGAGGACTGAAGGCAGTGGTATAAGCTCTTTAAATAAACAAAACCAGTGAGCTTGGAGAAAGGGGAAGTCTTAACTCCTTTTTCTTTTGCAGTTTCTGCATGGGACCCAGCAATGAGAGCACAGCATACTACTCAGGTGAATGAAATGTATTTATTTAAATTTTCATAATTGAGAATAAACTTCTACTAGCATCTACTGCAAAACTACTCAGGTGAATTAAATGTATTTCTTTAAATTTTCACCATTGAAAATAAACTTTTACTAGCATCTACTGCAAATAATCCCCCCCCCACCCCAGCATTGATAAGTTTTGGTACTGTAGCTTGTTTAGTTTCCATAGAAATTGTTGGAGTAGAAGCTATTGTTGGAGTAGAAGCTATTAAGTCCGTATCTGAGACCAGCCTGCTATTATACTCCAGTGGTTAAAAAATCCTTCATTCTCTCCAAGTTTATGCCCAACTGAGACTTGCTGTGATCAGTGAATCCTTCAAAATAACTTGATGCAACTTGAAATTCTAAGAACTGAGAGCTAACTTCATAAAACAGATGTAACAACAAACCCTGACGGTTCATCTTCCTAGACAAGTGTCGATTTTCCAGAGAAACTTTGGAGCCGAAAAGTAGCAGGACAGGATTTTAATCTTTTTACTTCCTTGCTGCTTCTGTTCCCATCCTCACCCCTCAATAGTTATGTTTCTATATGTGGATTTCCAAATGAGTGTTTGACTGTCTTACAACACTGTGCTCACTGAGACAGGAGCCATCACTTCTTCACTTAAAATCTCCCTCCTGGAGTGGCTTTTCTTTGGGAAAACCTGCTGTTGTACCATTATTACATGCTTGCTATGACAGACCCTATCTATTTTCCTCCCTCAGAGGCTAAATTTTCCTTCCATTTTTCTGCCTCTTCTGAGACAGAGCAACCCTGGTAATGTGTTTTCTTCTCTCCTGAAGAATCCTTGGCTGTCCCATCTTATGTCTGTAAGATATAATGGCTATTTGCGTAGCCCAGGAACCTGAGGAAAGGGTTCAAGTTGCCCTTTAACTTAAACCACTGATAATGGCACTTGAGATGCCTTTAAAATTCAGAAATAAAAGCTTTTATTTAGCATCAAGGGGAAACATCAGATAAAATCAGGGATTGAAAATACTGAGGTAAAATTGGTACAAAATTGGTTCTGCATTTAGGTAGGAAAATCCAATGCATGGTTATAGAATGGGGGAGACTTGTCTTAGTAGTAATATGCACGAAAAGGATCCAGGGGTCTTAGTGGATAATATGCTGAACATGAGTCAACAGTGTGATGCGGTGGCTAAAAAGGCAAATGTAATTTTGGGCTGTATCAACAGAAGTATAGTGTCCAGATCACGTGATGTGATGGTATCACTTTACTCTGCTCTGGTAAGACCTCACCTGGAGTATTGTGTTCAGTTTTGGGCACCACATTTTAAGAAGGATATAGACAAGCTGGAACTGGTCCAGAGGAGGGCAACGAAGATGGTGAGGGGTCTGGAGACCAAGTCCTATGAGGAAAGTTGATGGAGCTGGGGATGTTTAGCCTGGAGAGGAGGCGGCTGAGAGGTGATATGATCACCATCTTCAAGGACTTGAAGGGCTGTCATATAGAGGATGGTGTGGAATTGTTTTCTGTGGCCCCAGAAGGTAGGACCAGAACTAGTGGGTTGAAATTAAATCAAAAGAGTTTCCGGCTCAACATTAGGAAGAACTTCCTGACTGTTAGAGCGATTCCTCGGTGGAACTGGCTTCCTCGGGAGGTGGTGGGCTCTCCTTCCTTGGAGGTTTTTAAACAGAGGCTAGATGGCCATCTGGCAGCAATGAAGATCCAGTGAATTTAGGGGAAGGTGTTTGTGAGTTTCCTGCATTGTGCAGGGGGTTGGACTAGATGATCCTAGAGGTCCCTTCCAGCTCTATGATTCTATGGCAGCTGCTCACTCTTCTGCCTCTTTAGTGCAAACCATGAGGACTCCCTGTTGGAACCAGCAGAGCTTCAGTTGAGCACCATCTTTATGAGACAACTTAGTATCCTTAGGACAGATCCTTCCTTTGTTTCAAAGGTTAGCACATCCTTTCGCAAGGACCAGGATATCCATTTACCATCTTTCTGTCCCTGCTTGGTACATACGAAGGAGAAAGAATGGCACAAACTGAATGTGAGGAAGGCACTCAGGACTTAATAAAATGCACTGAGTCCTTCAGGACCATAGACTCACTGTTTGTTCACTTCAATCAGACTTCCAAAGGGACTAAAGATCCATCATGAGATGGATCAAAGCCTGTATCTGCTTAGCCTATGAGGTCCAGGACTTACCCCAAAGGTATCACCAGGGCAGCAGCCATCTCGACTGGTTTTTCCACCAGTGCTCTCATACCGGAAATCTGCAGGGCAGCAACCTGGACGTCAACATCTATCTTTCTTCAAGCACAATAAGCTGAACACCTACAGATCAGCAGACAAAACCTTTGGCAGGAGAGTTCTCTAGCAGGTGGTTGCCCAGTAATTCTTCCTACACTTCATAAGCTTCCTATCTGAGATGCCACAGCTTGTCAGCATCCCATTTCAGGATGCCTTCCTCCACTGATGGAAAGCAAAACATTGGACTTAATTGAAGGTTTCTATTCATCAGTGGAATGGGGAAGGAGGAAATTCAGGGTGAGAACGTCATACCCTCATGGGGTGATGTTTTTCTCATAGATACGATGAAATTTGCCTTAATTCAAAGCTTGGCAAGTATGAATTGGGGCTCTGCCTCTACCCAAATGTGGAAGCACCGCAAAAATAATTTCCATAGCCCTGCTATGGAGGGAGTAAGGGGTATAACCCATTTCAGGATACCTTTCATCCCATTGATGAAAAGAAATCCTCACAGTAAGTCCAGTGTTGTTTTTTCTATCATAGGATAACAGTATTTAAGGAATTATTTTTGAGGGAAAGCAAGTGGCATGGTAGTATTCTGTTATCACTAGTAGTATGAATGTCCAACTTGACCCATCTTAATCTATCGTCAACTTGACCCAGTCACTAATTCAGATCTAAATAGGGTATAATGGGGCTGCCCTTGTACCGAACGCGGAAATTGCAGCTAGTGCAGAATGCAGCGGCCAGGCTGTTAGTGGCACTATCACGGTGGGAACACATACAGCCTAGGCTGCGGGAGCTGCACTGGCTGCCAATTGTGTACCGAGTTCGTTACAAGGTGCTGGTTATTACCTTTAAAGCCCTATATGGCCGAGGACCTGCCTACCTTAGGGACCGCCTCTCTCCATATGTTCCCCAGAGAGCACTGAGATCCAGTTCCCAAAACCTACTACGAATCCCTGGACCAAGGGAGGCCAGACTGAAAATAACAAGGGAGCAGGCCTTCTCCACGATGGCTCCCCAATGGTGGAATCAACTACCAGATGAGGTGCGAGCCCTGCGAGACCTAAATCAGTTTCACAGGGCTTGCAAAACCACCCTCTATCAACTCGCGTTTAAGATGGAACCCGGAAATGACACCTAGCCATCCTATACATATATTGAACAGTGGCACTTTAATTTGTAGCTGTTAATAACCTTAATTGTTTATTTAATTTAATTGAATGTATTTAACTATTTTAATTGTCTTTTATTGTAATGACTGGATTTTAGTGTAATCATGGTGTAAACCATGTCATGTGAGCCGCCCTGAGCCCGCTTTGGCGGGGGAGGGCGGGATATAAGAATAAATCTATTATTATTATTACTATTATTATAAAGTCTTTTAATAAGTTCTGCCAAGCTGCATGCTGCTTCCGTGACTTAAGTTTCAGAATGCTGAGAATTTATCCCAACCTTCATTTAAAAAAAAACAAAACTTAACAGTGGATGTATAAACCTCATGAAGTGGAGATCGTTTTGATATATTGCACTTGAAAACTTTTGAAGTCACTTCTGTGGTATTTGTCCATCTTCTCTTGTTGGCGTGCTAGCCATATACGCAGGCCCACAAACTTTGGCTATCCTTACTTACATCCGGTAATTTGTGTTTACCACCAGTCCTGCTGTCTTGTGACATCATGTTGAGTTTTGGAGGTTCCTGCTGCATTTTAAATGACCAGCCTCTCCAAGCTGGGGTAGCGTGAGGAGTGTCTGTTCCTCTCATGCTCATGTCACCCTCACCAGAGGAGGCAAGGACATCTCCCATGGTAACCACAGTGAGTTGGTTGACCTCAGCTGTATGTTTGCCTTATCCTTTGCTCTGAAGCCTGAATCCAGATCGTGCGTTATAAGGTAGAAGTACAAGCTCTTATTTTAGTAGCATCTTATTTCTGCGCAACAAAACATGTCTGAGCAATGTTCAGTTGTTTGACCTCTGAAGCTGAAAGTATTAAAATGATCATTGACCTTCAGTTGGTGTCTGTGTCTCTTAGGTCTCCATTCTGTCTGCTATGGAGCTGATCTGGAATCTCTGTGAGATCATGTTTATTGAAGCCGCACCAGGTGAAAATTGTGGTATAATGTAGTTAGAAAGGGATACGTTTTTGTTAGCATGTTTCTATTTCAGACCTGCTTACGATGCATTTAGCAGTTTGATATTCCTATAAAAATGGTGCTAGGAAATGTCTTCAAAAGAATAATCTCCATTTGTTGCCACTACCTAGAATGAGGAATACATTGTGCCTCTTATGCTTCAAATTGATCCTGGCTTCTTATTTCCCTTCACTGCTGACCATTCTATTGTACAATGTCTGTGGCTGAAAGGTTGTGGAGGACAGATACAAAAGCAAGTTTCTTTTTAGTATGAGTTTCGTGCAGACTATATGCACCCAGCAAAATAGTCATATGTTTATTAAAGATTTCAGGTTTTCACGGCTGGCAACATCATTAGGGTTTGTAGAATCTTTCGGGCTCAAGCGCCGTGTTCTACTGGAGAAAGTTTTTCTTCCAGAACAACCAGTACATTCCACAGAACAATCAGCACAGTCAACAACCATCTTCCTTATCTTCACAACCCCTTCCAACCCTCCCAGCAATTAACACAGAACAATGGTCACATTCAACAGCCAGTTTCCTTATCACTACCCTTCCAGGAAGCCCCACCAAACAATGGGCACATCCACAAACCAATTGCCTTTCATCACACCCCCTCCAGCCTAGAAATAGCAGCTCTCCAGAAGCCCTGGCCTCACTCAATGCACAGCAGCCAAGAAGGTCAGAGTGCCTGCTCCGGCTGCAACGCCACTGAGGATGTTCTCCGCAGCTGAGAACGAAACGTCTGGAAGGAAAACTTTCTCCAGTAGAACACGGCACTTGAGCCCGAAAGATTCTACAAACCCTAATATGTTTATTTATTACATATGACTGTAAGGGTCATAAGAGGTGCATTCCTGTTCTATATGGGATTATATCTGTGTAGGAAATTAATCCTGTGTATGAAGCAATGGTTAACAAACATGAATTGAAATTAAAGAGTCACGTCCTCCAAGAACAATTGCTGAGGCAGGAGACGCTTGTTCATATCCCATGACTAGATAAAAGGGCAAGGAGACACGGCTTGAAGACCAGGAATTGCTTTAAGGTCTTGGGGGAAGTAGACCCATTATTTGCATCTCTTCTCCCCACCCCCACTTCCCTTTAGTAGTTGTACAGCTGTTTCTCAATGAGAATGTATAACATTTTTCCAGCCGGTCCTCTCCTCCTTCATCTTCTTGACTGGGTCCGTCTTCATGTATGTGATGTGGACAACATGGTCTGTGACGTTTTGAAGAGTGAAAATCCAGCAAAACATGAACACTTTTGGAATGCAGTGAGTGAAGAATTCTTTGTCCAAGGAAGCATATGTAGTTGCTCTCTGATTTTCTTTGTTGAAAATATGAAGTTGGAGCTAGAATAAAGTACTGCTATGAATTATTTTTTCTCAAGAAGTAAGTTTCTTGCAGCTTCTTCCCTGAGGAAGAAAGACTCTGTTGTGTTTGTACAGTCTGTGAATATCTCAACGAGAAATTCAGGTTTACACGCACTCATTCATAGGAAAAAAGTTCGAGAGTTACTGCTCCAGCTTCTAGCTTTGTACAGTATGCTATTGGATAAAGTTGAGAAGGAGAGTGGCAGTTATTTCCCATGTATAGTTATGTATTATTACTCCATTACATTTATTAAGAATTTCGCAAGAATATCAGCATTCAAAATAGCAGTGGAGTCCTCCAGTAGTTGTCTTCTCCATCCGTTTATGTGTTTGTGGGAGGGGTAGCTTGGAGGTGCTCATGATTGAAACAAGACAAACGAACGCAGTGGAAGAACCCAAAGCTTACTAAGCTAGCATTTTCTTCTATTTCATTTATACCACACTTTCCTCCCCAATGCGAATCCAGTTTGGCTTACAACATTCTCCATCTTATCCTTACATCAACCCTGTGAGTTAGGTTAAGCTGAGAGTAAGTTACTGGTCCAGCAGTAGAGAGGAGATTCCCTGGATCCTAGTCTGACTCCCCTGGATCCTAGTCTGACACTCAGGAGGGTCAGCCACTAACCAGTTAAGTTGTGAAACCTTTTGGTTGGTTGTTATGGCACATCATGGGTTTCTTGAGACTTCTGCCTGTTATGGTCCTATATCTGTTCCTGAAATCGTTTACTCATGTCTTGCAGACCTTGGCACTGGTCCCAGATAACTAGAATACCAACTTCTGCTTTGTTTTTTCATCTAACAAAAACATGGACTTCAGCGTTTTAATTATTTCTTTTTGTACTATAGTGGCTGACATACCGCTTCCACAAGCATAACTGTCATTGGATAGGTAGCGTGTGTAGATGCAAGATGTGCAGTGAAGCCACTGTTAACTGTAGTGACGACAGCCGCCCTCGTCAGCTGTGTCTAGTAGTAACATCGTAAGCGGTTTTTTTAGTACACAGGGAGGAGTTGTTTAGATCAGTGCAATTCTGTTTGCCTCATAGGCTAGATTTATTCCCCCCCCCCCAAAAAAATTGTTCTTTACTTTCTAATTTGTTGCCTCAGATCTGTACTATTGTATAATTCAAGTTTATCTTTATCATGCTATCACAGTGCTCCTTAAAAGAAAATAATGCCTTGGATCCCAACCAAGGCTCATAGACCACTGTCCCCTGAAATCCTGTTGTGCGGGGGCGGGGGGGGGGGTTAACTTTAAGATTAATGCTCTAGCTATCTTGGCATAAACTACTGTGTGCCTGATTGCAATAATGTACACAGAGGACCGAGCACTAGTATTAATATGTAGGTCGTTTCTCAGGTTCCACTCCATATTCTGCTACAATCAGCTTTTATTTTCTCCCCCCCCCCACCCCAGATAACTATCTTTGTACTTCAAGGACGAATGGATGAGGCTCGGCAACTGCTGTGTAAGGAAGCGAGTGCCAATCCTGCTTCAGTAAGCATGTGCAAACTTTTGGATGAGCTGATGAAGAAGATGCCTGTGCTCAGTGTATGTAGTTTGTAAAATTCTCTTATTGCTCCGCTTAGTAAGTTCTTGCAATGTTGCGTTCACAAAGGTGGCATTTCTGGGTTTTTTTTCCTGCACTTTTTTTGCTTTGGTAACCATTGCTTGTATATCTCTAATAAACAGCTGTGATATACAGCTTCAGGGAGATTATTTTGGTCTTTGACTGTGAAGTGAACCCCTCATGTATGGCAGAAAGGTTTATTAAAATTCATTATATAAATAGCTACCAAAACATTCATCACCATCCATTGGCCCAGATGTTTCATTTTGGAGCTCCCACCAATTTTTTTAAACAGCGTTGAAATATTTCCGTGTGACAATTTCCCCTCCACCCCATTTCAAGGGAAGTTGTTTGAAACTCTGCACTGATAATCTTAGAGATCCTTCTTGTTACAGGAAAATATTGCAAGCTTATATATTACTTTTCAGCTTGGTAATACGCAAACGTTGACAGAGGTGGAGCTAAAATGGCAGCATTGGCATGACGAATGTCAGCGCTTCCTGCAAGATGGGACATTTGCTTCTAACCCTCACATGGAAACCATCTGCAAGGTGTGTGAGATTTTAGAATGAAAGAACTGTGGGTTGCCAATTCTGAAGCAGATATATTGAGAAGAATTTAAAGGGAGCTGAACTTTTAAAATCTGTTTTCTTTTCTCTTGGTCAGCATTGTATGATTTTGGGGAAGTCTTCAAGTTGTTAAAAAAGAGCCCCATGGCGCAGAGTGGTAGGCTGCAGGACTGCAGTCCAAGCTCTGCTCATGACCTGAGTTTGGTCCCAGTGGAAGCTGAGTTCAGGTAGCCGACTCAAGGTTGACTCAGCCTTCCACCTTTCCGAGGTTGGTAAAATGAGTACCCAGCTTGCTGGGGGTAAAGTGTAGATGACTGGGGAAGGCAATGGCAAACCACCCCATAAAAAGTCTGCTGTGAAAACGTTGTGATGCGATGTCACCCCAGAGTCGGGAACGACTGGTTCTTGCGCAGGGGACTACCTTGACCTTTTCTTAAGCTTGATCTCACCCCTTTCCAAAACAAATACATCCAGTGAAAGGTTTGGGGCTGGGTATTTGAGCAGCATCCTGTTCTGGGATTGGGCTATAAATCAGGTAACTCTGGTTTCTAAAGCTGAATATCCAGGAACAAGTATATTCTCCTGATGGAACAACTTATGGCTGCTTATTAAGAGAGGATCCCTGCTGAAAGGTTGCATTTATAAGACAAATGGGGTTACGTAGTTCACACTTAGATTTTGTGCAACAGCAGGCTCAAGAGGTAGTAGTTCCCTGCGCTGCATTTTGATGTGAATGGTAGTTCATTGTTGCAGGGAACCAAAGTCTTTCCATGCACTAAGACGTCTGCTGTAGGGGAATCTTTCAAGCCTCAGTATCTCGTTGCAGGGAAACTGTCATTTACCTTTTCTATGGTGATCTAGACCACTATGGAGAATCTGGTCTGCAAATGTCATTGGTGCACCTTGATTAGTGTCTGTACCACCACTTGTAGCCCATGCCTTTCTTGTGAACCTTTAAAAAGGACTGGGTTTTGTCCTGACATCTCCCAATATTTCCTGCTGGTGGAGAAAGAAGCATGCCAGGTTCCACCCCTGGCATCTCTGGAACATCCACTTGAGGTTAGGTGTTTTGTCCTGGGAGACAGAGCGTTTTCTGCTAGAGCACTGTAATGCATGTGCTTTGTCTCTTTTCTTAAAAGGGAGAAATCTCAGGGAACACCAGAAAATCTAATACTTCCTACGCTTTATGAACTTCTGTCTTTTCTTTTAAAGTTTTCATGTACATATCATGGGCTGGTGAGGGAAGAAGGATGAGGGGAAGAACATACTGTAAAAAGATTCATCGCAAGTGATGAACAGCATGGCTGTTTCTCCCTCTCTTCCCTGTTTCTCTGGAGAAAGGCTCGTTGCCACCCATTGCAAAGGGACAAGAAAATGCGCTAAGTATTTGATCAGAAGAACTGGGAATAACGTAGTACTAATAGTCCACTTTTTTAGAGACTGAATGAATATTCTTTAGGATCTCTGCTGGGTATTTCTTAAGAAGTTTGTCTCTGTTCCTTATTATCAGATTCTCTTGGGTGATGAAAACACTATCCTAGAGAAGAAGGATCTCATGACTACCTGGTACCATTTTCTGGTCACCCGGTTGTTGTATTGCCATCCTACTGTGAAGCCTATGGAACTCCATCTCTATGCACAGGTGACTTTGGAAAATGCTGCTCTGAAAGAAGAGCTGGTTTTTGTCTTTCTGCCACCCAAGCAGAAGGACATTTGATAATGATGCCTCCTTCTCCGTTTCCAGTGTCTTGCACTCCATGATCATGGGAATGGAAGGGATGATACAATTTTGGAGACAGTGCATGCAAAAGTGCAAACTCTGAGACTGTGCCATCCCTCTCCCCCTGTCATGCAAGCTTTAACAAGCAGCAAACTTCGGGAGGTTTCCAAAACATCATACCAGACACCACCTCCCAAAGTGGGGGCTTTATTTGTGTGTGGTTGAGTGGTAGAGCATCTGGTTAGCATACAGAAGGTATCAGGTTCCACCCCTGGCATCTCCAGTATTTCCTGCTGGTGGAGAAATAAGCATGCCAGGTTCCACCCCTGGCATCTCTGGAATGTCTACTTGAGGTTAGGTGTTCCTCGTGGAATGTACAACCATCACTTAGTGTTGTTGCGTTGCAGTCTCAGCAAAAGTCACAATTTCTGATGGGAAGCTACAGAGTCAGTCTGAAATCCATTTTGTTCAAAGGTAGAGGCTGTAACTAGGTCAATTCAGGGCCAAAATGTACCAGTTTAACATCTAGTTTAAAGGATCAGGTAGTAGGTGATGTGAAACACCTTTGCCTGAGACCCTGGAGAGTTGCTGCCAATCTCAGTAGTGAGTATTGATCTTGATGGACTAATGGTCTGATTCAGTATCTGGCAGCTTCATGCGCCTCAGACCTTTTCATCATGGAGATGTTCTTAACATGGGAAGAGCTGATGCTACAGTGACTTAACTACTGACCGTAAATGGAGAATGCTGCTGGACATGTATTGTAAGTGATCTGCTTCACTTACATTGGCCATATCATAGTATGAGTTTCTGTTTTCTTGAATGTCTTATTGAGGCAATGGAGGGCTATCTCTCTTTTTCATTCCCCTTCTGTTTACTTTCTTTTGTATTCTTGCTGCTGTGTGTCTTTTAGTTTAACTGAGGTGCCAACAAAAGCATTCTCAAAACTGAATATGTCTTATCTCTTTGTTGGTAGTCAAGCCTGGACCAATTTCTTGGGGGTGAGAGTAGCCCGGAGCCCCTGGACATTATCTTGCTGGCAGCCTTTGAGTTTGACTTCCATCAAGTGATTAAAGAATGCAGGTGACTTTACTTGGTGTTTTAGAGTGCTTCATCTATGCTTGTAATCTGCCTCATAATCCAGAATTTCCTGTGTATGTAAAATAATTGCTTATGAATGTAGTAGTAAAAAGATAAAGGTAGTCCCCTGTGCAAGCACCAGCATTTCTGACTCTGGGGTGACGTTGCTTTCGCGTTTTCACGGCAGACTTTTTATGTAGTAGTAGGTCCTAATAAAAATAGGAAATCACGTATTAAAAATAAGTATTATATTGAACGAAATGTGTGCAGAGCTAATGTGTATGACTCTATTAAATGCCATAAGCTTGATACATTGTATAGTGTTGGGTTTGTTTTTATTAAGCTTTAAAAATAAGTTTACATGTAGCGTATCATCCGTTATAACATTATGTTCCCTCCGTTTCACCCTTTTTTGTGTAGCATTGCCCTGAGCAACTGGTGGTTTGTAGCTCACCTGACAGACCTGCTAGATCATTGCAATCTCCTCCAGTCTCACAACCTATAGTGAGTACTTTTTAAGTGGTAAGATAGCCTAATTCGGGGTTCCTGGGTTGACCTTTAAAGCCCTTATATGGCTTGGTGCCAGCATACTTTAAAGTATTGATATTGAGATAAGATATTGGATTTATATCCCGCCCTCCACTCCGAAGAGTCTCAGAGCGGTTCACAATCTCCTTTGCCTTCCTTCCCCACAACAGACACCCTATGAGGTGGGTGGGGCTGAGAGAGCTCTCACAGCAGCTGCCCTTTCAAGGACAGAGCCTCAGAGCAGCCTACAATCTCCTTTCCCTTCCTCCCCCACAACAGACACCCTGTGAGGTGGGTGGGGCTGGAGAGGGCTCTCACAGCAGCTGCCCTTTCAAGGACAACCTCTGCCAGAGCTATGGCTGACCCAAGGCCATGCTAGCAGGTGCAAGTGGAGGAGTGGGGAATCAAACCCGGTTCTCCCAGATAAGAGTCCGCACACTTAACCACTACACCAAACTGGCTCTCTCTAGGATTTCGGTAATTGGGTGCTGAGAAACAGCTTCCTGAGACCCGGGAAGGCTGCTGAATGTATGGTTGCCATCAGCTTAAACAGTCTTACCGCTTAATACATTCATGTGAGTCTGTAGACTGAAATGTAGGCAGTCTCTGGCTGAGCCTTCAAAGCATGGAGCTCTGTTATCCCGTTCCCCCCTGCCAAGTCATGTACCACATGCTGAGAAAAGAGAAAGTTGCAGAAACCATTTTTGTGAAACTAGCTCTGCTCCGGGAGAAAAAGAATATAGTTACTTTAAGTATTTCTTCCGTTTTACAAAACGATGTGATTACACAAATGGCAGCTGTGAATGATTGGTCAGCCTTTGTCCGGCTCTTGGTGAAAATTAGGAATTTACTACATTGTGTTTTTCTTTTCAGTTTTGGTTCCAATATGCGTGAATATCTCCTGTTGGAGTATGCTTCTGGACTCTTCTGCCATCATAGGTAGGATCTTCTTTGTTTCCTTGTGTGGAATGTCATAGAGTTTGTGAGGCCGAAGAAGAAAAGTTACTTCAAAGGAAATTGTAGTTCTTACACATAAGTAATAATTAGATGTGTTAAGAGTCCTTGTAGGATTCTGCATTCAAACTGAAAGATAACTCATATTTCAAGTGTGGAAGGAGGGAGGTCTGGAAATTATTCTAGAAGAGCAGTTATACCAAATGGATTCTAGGTAAGAGAAAGAATCTATTTAAACCCAGAGGTAACCTCACCAGGAGCTTCTGCTGAGTTACTGTTGAGAGGCTTGTAAAATTTCCTTGGGGAGCAAAACATCTTACTAGCCAACACTTTCTGCTTGCTTACTGTGACTGTGCTAAATAGGCAGGCAAAAAGGAGGTAAAGGCAATTTGCTGTCCTCCACCTAACATTTCAAGCAGTTACAGTGACTTAAAAATCCGTGATTTAAAAAAAAATACTTAGGGCATTGCTGAATATATGAAAGCCTAGCTGGGTAGTCTAGAAGGCCAGTTGGTCGAAGAGTAAGGAGTCCAGCTCTTATGGAATAATGGCTGTAAGTCAGTTCAAGCTAGTCATGGCCAAGTTCCACTGAAATGAACAATACGAGTTAATTATGGCTATCCTGAATCTCATAGCTCCAGTGAGATGAAGTCACAAACCTTAAATGTCAAGATTTAAGCACTGACTACAAAAATGTTCGGTGGGTTGTATCCTGCCACTCTGCTCAGTGAAGGGTGGAGCCGTCTTCCAGTGAAGGAGTCTTCCTTTGCGGCAAGGGGTTCAGGGTTTGGATATAAGCCTTTGATAGGGTTTGGAAATAAGCCTAAGTGACTTTAACTGACAGAATAGCGCCAAAAATACCACTGTTATTGTTACTGTTAAATTATGTTAATTATATTAAATGTGAATTAGAATGGTTTTTAAGATAATGCTGATTTTAAAGTTTTTGTATAACTATTGTATGGATATGTTGTTAGCCGCCCTGAGCCTGCCTAGGCGGGGAGGGCGGGATATAAATAAAATTTTATTATTATAGTTAGTGGCCTTCTGACATATCTTTCTGTTTTGTTGTCATGTTTATAATTTCTGTAACCAAAAAGGCTAGAAGTTGTTGAGTACATATTCTCATGAGATTTTTAGAAACTCACGGATTGGGGAGTATTCCCAGACAGGCAAGGACGGAGCAGGATATATGCACATTCATCTGACACTCTTTGCAGGCTTACCTTTGCAGAAGCTGTTCCCAGAAACTTCTTTTTAAACTTCCTTGAGTTGAAAATAGAGGAAAAATCAAGAGATCTGTTGCAAGTTTTTTTGAAAGGATATTCATGTGCTATTTCTGTGTTATTTCTTCTTGTGCCAAATCCCAGAAACTGGGGTTTTATGAGGCTGTTCCGTATAGGAGGCTCTGAAAAGCATTCGTGCACACACAAAATATGTGCCAAGTATGAGCCAATGTGTTGTATTGCTGTAGTTCTACAATAGAACCCTCCTATGCACTATGAAGTCCAATAGCATTGAATCAACGGGCTTAAAGTGGAATAATTCTGCCCAGGATTGCACCATTAGTAACTTCTGACGAACTGTTATTTGATCGTTCTCCTTTCTTCTTTATAGCTTGTGGCAGCTTGCGGTAGACTATTTTGACTACTGTCCGGAGTATGGTAAAGCATACTTGGAGCTTCACATTGAACGGATCCCTTTGGATACAGAACATAAAGCCCTCAAAGTACTGAGAATATGTGAGCAGAGAATGATGACCGATCAAGGTGAATCTTGCTGAGCCACGGTGGTTTTGTTTTTAAATATAGTGGTATATTTGTGCAGCTACCAATCACTGAAGTTGCTTGTTTTTTCCTTTTCCTTTTTGACATCTTTTACAAAGTTCGTAGCGTCTGTAAAATCATGGCCATGAAAGCTGTCCGGAATAACCGCCTAGGCTCAGCACTGTCATGGAGTATTCGAGCAAAGGATGCTGCTTTTGCTACCCTCGTATCAGACAGGTAGGAGTCATACTGGAAAAGAATAGAGCAAGGGTGGCCAACGGTAGCTCCAGATGTTTTTTGCCTACAACTCCCATCAGCCCCAGCCAGCATGGCCAATGGCTGGGGCTGATGGGAGTTGTAAGCAAAAAAACATTTGGAGAGCTACCGTTGGCCACCCCTGGAATCGAGGAAGTCCTCTAAAGGCTTTGGGGATAATCTAGCAGCTGTCAGAGGACAAGAGTCCATTCAAAACCATTCTCTACACCAGTTTGGTGTAGTGGTTAAGTGTGCGGACTCTTATCTGGGAGAACCGAGTTTGATTCCCCGCTCCTCCACTTGCACCTGCTGGAATGGCCTTGGGTCAGCCATAGCTCTGGCAGAGGTTGTCCTTGAAAGGGCGGCTGCTCTGAGAGCCCTCTCCAGCCCCACCCACCTCACAGGGTGTCTGTTGTGGGGGAGGAAGGGAAAGGAGATTGTGAGCCGCTCTGAGACTCTTCGGAGTGGAGGGCGGGATATAAATCCAATATCTTCATCTACCTCACAGGGTGTCTGTTGTGGGGGAGGAAGGGAAAGGAGATTGTGAGCCCCTCTGAGACTCTTCGGAGTGGAGGGCGGGATATAAATCCAATATCTTCTTCTTCTTCATATTGGCTGCATCTTGGTTGGCAGAGAAGGATTGTGCATGGCCATAGTTAGGGCCTCACTGTGCCAGGACTACATGTGGATTGTATAACATTGCTGATGCTTGATGTTGATACGCCTATTCCTATTGGTCTCCTGTGACGCACAAGGCAACTCAGAGGGGAAATCCATCTTGCATTTCAGGAATGTTGCCATTACCTGGTACTATAAGACACTGTCATTTTTTGGGACAGTGCTGCTTCTTCCTCTAAGTAGGATTCACATGCTGAAGTTCTCTAGGATAGCTGTGAAAGAAATGTGCTCCATGGTGAATATGATAGAGAAGAAGCAGGGATTCCAGTCTGCTGAGAATACAACATCTTTGGGAAATCTCTATCCTCGAGCTGTGAACAACATGGTCACTTTATGACCTGGTAGCTGATCATTACAAATACTACAGTGGTGAGGTATACCCATATGGTTACAGCAAGAATCACACTTTATTGCTATAGCCAAAGGCATTGGTAAAAATCAAGGACTTTTCATCCAGACAAGCTAAACTCTTTAATAAATTATAGAAATTGTGTGTGTGTGTGTGTGGTAGCTGCCCATATCAGTCATAGGTATCATTTACATTGAAAAACTGTTTTATGTGGGCAGCCATGTTGGTCTGAAGTGGTACAACAAAGTTTTAATTCAATGGCACCTTTAAGGTCAACAAAGTTTTATTCAAGGTCACCTTGAATACAACTACTTTGGTCTTAAAGCTGCCACTGAATCCAAACTTTGTTCTGTTTAAAAACAGTGTTTTTAGACCTCTGTTTCCCAATATACCTTGCTCAGACTTTCTCGAATGAATTGTAATAAGATACACTTCAATCTTTATCAGACAGGAGATAAACAGTTATATCTTGCAATGACCAGTCATTAACCAAATAGATCTGAGAGGGACGCTAGTTAAGTTTTTGTGGGGTTTTTTGCATTTTCTTACTTTATTAAAGGAAGAATTTAAAAATTAACAACTCCAACGAAATCTTTTACACTATACAAATTTAATATCATATAAACATTATATCTTCATGTTTTCTTCATCTTCTTCCTTCATTCTTCTCTCAAAGATTAACTAGTGAGTTTTATAAATCTTATTATTTAATCTTAGCTCATTATATTAGTTTTACATTATATATTTCAAATCAAGTTTGAGCCAAGTTATTCTACAAATAATATAATATAGCCCAGCCCTGGGAGACCATAAACATTAAGGACTGGAGGAGAACAAAACTCCACCTTCCATGGGCTGATTATACCTTGGGGGAACATGCCCAGACACTTACAACAACCCCACCACTCTCTAATATCAGAGAGTTATGCTTCCGTTATAAATTGTACCCAAAACCTAATTTATTAAAAGGAGTCAACACTCTCCTCAAAATCTCCATCATCTTCAGAAGTGCATACAAAATTTGCTTTAACTGGAGTAGGAGGAGAGCGCTCCTTCCTCTTGTTTACTCTCCATGCAGTGGGAGGGAGGGATTTAAAGCAGCCAGCAATAATTCACCAGAGGCAGAGTGCTGGGCAGTATAATAAGTTGAGCCTTGTTGCACACAAAGTTTGCCCATTTGGAGCCAACGATATCTTATTCCTAAGTCCCACAGTTTAGCTGTCATGCCTTTAAGATCTCTTCTGATCTTTAAGAACTCAGGAGGGAGATGAGGATACACCTAGATCTTTAACCCCTGATAGTCCAAACCGCCTCTCTCTCTGCAAGAATCCTGCGTCGTGTTCGAAAATCCTTGAATTCTGCCAATTAATTTCTGGTATATGATAATGAAGTGGATTCCTCACATACTTTGCCAATGTGATAAGCTCACTGCAGGAGGGGTGCAATTCCAGCTTCAAGACCCAGTGTAGCTGCAAGCCAGTTTGCCAAAAGTATAGTCAGCTCTGTTCCAGCCTCGGAGTTTGCTGTGAACCCTCTGAACTTTAGGCACAACTCACGGCTTCGATAGTCCAAAGTAAGAATACGTTGCCTTGCTTAAGTTATCTGAAGTTGTCTCAGATATTTTTTTCTTGAGCTCAGTGACTTTCTGAAAAGCTGTCTCTGCTTTTTGGCATGCCTGTTTATGAAGCTCTTCTAATTCAACCAGGCGTTGGGTCACTGGTTGTAGCATTTCTGTCATTTCTCAGTTCTTGCCTCTGTTTGGTTAGTGCCTGCATTAAAAAATTTGCAGTGAGAGGAGTCTCTTCAGCGTTGACTCACCCCTCCCCTGTGTTGTGGAGGAGGTGGATGGTATGTCTGGAGCCGGGAAAAGGTCTGTTAAACGCTGCATTTTTTCTTCTTTGTTTTTGCCTTTCTTTCTCCCCTTCGGAGCCATCTTTTAAACTTTAAATTTTGATGTTATAGGGGATAAAAAATATTTATTTTTTAAGCAGGCTGAGTAAGAGCTCGGCAATGGCTTCCAACCCGGAAATGGGTCAAAGCCACTCCCCTAGTTAAATTTGTTTTTTTTAAAAAAATTTAAAAAATATAAATGGATTGTAGATAGAAATCTCATAGAAAAGTTATTTTTAAAAAATATCTGGGGATACCTTTTAATGAACAACTTAGTTGGAGAACTCACTCAGAGGCAATTAAACTTACAGCTTCACAAACTATTCACCAGATCTTGAGATGTTTCTGTTCAAAATGTGAACAGCTAGTAGAGCCCACATTTCATTTATGTGGAGAAAGCAGTTGTTCAGATGTGTTAATCATTCCCCAGATCCCAAATCTGTAATATTGCCCTATTAGAGTATCTGCAAAACAGTTTCTTCAAAAAGGTTTTATCAGTATTTCTTGGAACTTGAGAGCAGAGACAGGACTCTCCTCTCTTGAAATGACAAATGAAAGGATGATTCAGTACTGACACTGATTAGAAGATATTGTGGATTCTATGTTACCAACAAAATTTTGGTATGCACAACTTGTGTGGAAGGCTAAACCCAGATTTTTTAAGATAAAATGAGGCATTATTCAATCAGTCTTCATAAAGCAGATTTATAAATTTAATGTAAGATTTGATAGATAAGTAAGGAATAATCTTATAATTTAACTCTCTGTAGTTAACTCTGCCCCATGGCGTGGAGTGGTAAAGCTGCAGTACTGCAGTCTTAAGTTCTGTTCACGACCTGATTTTGATCCTGGCAGAAGCTGGGTTCAGGTAGCCGGCTCGAGGTTGACTCAGCCTTCCATCCTTCCGAGGTCGGTCAAATGAGTACCCAGCTTTCTGGGGGTGGGTGGGAAGTGTAGATGACTGGGGAACGCAATGGCAAACCACCCCATAAAAAGTCTGCCGTCAAAATGTTGTGAAAGCAACATCACCCCAGAGTGGGAAACAACTGGTGCTTGCACCGGGGACTACCTTTAGTTAATTTATACAGTCTAGTGTTAAGAAACTGGAAATGTGTTGAGGCTGTAATTTGTCTGAAATGAAACAGTAAAGCGAGAATACTGTTACGTTGCGCCACATTTATAAGCTTGAGAAAACTGTTAACAAAAGCACAGAGCAAGGAACTTGAAAAGCTTTTCAAAAAGTTAATTTGCTGCCGCTGCACGAGGGGGTTTGTCCCAAAGATAAAGTTGCTGCTGTATAATTCTATCAGAGGTGTTTATGCCCTTGCCTTGTCGGTTTTCATGACCACCATTCTTTCATTCTGGTGGGCTCGTCCTGTTACTTCGTTGCATATTTCTGAAGTGGATTCTAGCCCAGAAAGGCTTATGCTTCAGTACTTTTTAAGGTGCTGCAAGACTCCTTTTTATCTTTTAATTGATAAAATCCCTCTGTATGTCACACACCCCTCAGAATAGCAGAAGAAGGGCAGCATTTCTAGCTCAGTAATTCCCAAACTGTGCTGCTGCTGCACGAGACCTGCTAGTGTACCACAAGGGGAAGGACGGTGGCTCAGTGGTAGAGCATCTGCTTGGGAAGCAGAAGGTCCCAGGTTCAATCCCCGGCATCTCCAAAAAAGGGTCCAGGCAAGTAGGTGTGAAAAACCTCAGCTTGAGACCCTGGAGAGCCGCTGCCAGTCTGAGAAGACAATACTGACTTTGATGGACCCAGGGTCTGATTCAGTATAAGGCAGCTTCATATGCAGGAGGGACGGTGGCTCAGTAGTAGAGCATCTGCTTAGGAAGCTGAAGGTCCCAGGTTCAATCCCCGACATCTCCAAAAAAGGGTCCAGGCAAATAGGTGTGAAAAACCTCAGCTTGAGACCCTGGAGAGCCGCTGCCAGTCTGAGAAGACAATACTGACTTTGATGGACCGAGGGTCTGATTCAGTAGAAGGCAGCTTCATATGTTCATATGTTCAAATACATTACTTATATAATCCTGTGGGCCTAAAGTTCCCACCCCTAGAAGATGCTGCTGGTTGCTTCTTTGCAAGAGCTACTTCTCTGGACTTGCTTCCGTCCAAATTTTGTACTTTTTTCACAATCGTAAAAGGAAATAGTTTGGGGCGTATCTTTAATTTTCATTCAGGCAGTTAAAAGTTTGGGAAACAAGCCCTGACCTGGAGAGCCCAGACAAGCCCAACCTTGTCAGGTCTTGGAAGCTAAGCAGCGTTGACTGTGGTTAGGACTTGGATGGGAGACCTTGAAATACCAGGCGGTGGGAGAACGGGCAGGCTTTATTCAGCCACCTCACTGAATATCCTCCATGACCCCAGTAGGTGTCAGTCACCAGAGGTTGCCATGACTTCCAGGTACACACGCTCACGCAAATGTGCACATTTTTAAAAATGCCCCCCCCTCCCAAAAAAAGTTTGGAAAACACAGATCTTCTTCGTGGTCTCTGTGCAGTCCCACACATGGGTTTTCCCGTCAGGACGAACCCTACCTCGGAGATTTTAAAAGCTAGCCTAGGCGTTATTTTTGGCGCGCACTCCCTTCCGTCCTGGGGAGCAGGCATCCACTGCGCATGCCTGGAACGGGAGGGAGGCGCCCCACCCAGCCAGTTTCTTTCCAACCGTCGCCCGGGATAGTCTTACCTCGTTGCGCTCCTCTTTTACCTCAGATCCTAGCCTTCGCTTCTTCGTCGTTTCCTCTCTTTTATTCCATTTTCCTCTTTATATTCTTATACTCTTCATTACTCTTCAAAAAAAAAAAAAAAAAAAAGAAAAAAATATCTTTCCTGCTTTTTACCTCAGACCTCCCTTCCCCTACCCCCCCTCCCCCCCCGGGCGTATGGAAGGAAGGGATAGTAGAATAACCTTCAAAAGGTGTTCGCGTTGTAGGGCAAAAATCCCTACATCGGACGGACATTCACTTTGTTTATTTTGCCTGGGAGAAGCTCATAAAGTAGACGCCTGTGCGCATTGCCGTCAATTCGGCAAACAGGCGCGGAAAAACAGGGCCGCTAGACTGAGAAGTCATCTTATGGAGTCTGTGCTTCACCCTGAAATGTCGCAATCCTCTACTACAAGTAAGTCGCCTCCCCTTCTGTCTCCCCAAGGGGACGGCGCAAGGTCGGCAGCTTCAGTGGCCACTGTTCCCAGCAAGCATAAGCCCGGCGATGCCGCGAAAACCGGCGACGGCGCGAAGACGTCACAACAAACGGTCGCGCCTATTAAATTGAAAACTGGGAAGCACACCAAGAAACACAAGCACTCCGAGCCGAAGGGCCCGAAGGATTCGAGAAAACCTACCGACCCGAAAGAATCGAAAAAATCTACCGACCCGAAGGACTCGAAAAAACCTACCGCTCCGAACAAACCTTCGGAACAACACGAGTCTGACATACGTTGTGACCCGTCCACACCCGGATCCGATACCCAGGAAGCGGCCACTCCGCTTACGGACTCACCGCATCAGCAGACGGAGGAAGTTATCCCGGTTCCGTCCCGATCCCCTTCTTTGCAAGGATCCATACCAGACCCTTCGCTGGAGAAGGTCCGAGACCCGCTGCAGTGGACTCAACAACACATCAACCCCAGATCGTTCCGCGATATGTCGAATCCCATCCAATATAGACACGATGCTCATCGCTACTTTGATACTCACCGATTCCCAGCCAGATCTCCGAGCATCGAGAGACATCGGTACCATCATACACGTTTCCCGGAGAGATCCCCTAGCAGGGGGAGGGACCGCTATCGCTACAACCCGAGATCTCGGTCTCCATCCATGTCCCCGAGAAGACGCTACTACACCTCGAGGTCTCCATCAATGGATTCCCATCAATGCTGCGGTTACCACCACGCTCGGTACCGTGCAGATCACCACAGGAACCAATCCAAGGAAGCAACTCCCGTCCAACGGAGTAAGCAGCCAACGAAACAGCCATCTCCGACTCCTTCCACTTCGACCTCTAAACCTAAGAACGCGAGTCCAACCAGACCGGACCCGCAAGCACCCGAACCTGACAACTCCGATGTCGAATCCGACGCGTCATCGGACTCGATGCAATCAATGTCCTCTCCTGGATCCCCAGCTTCAGATATTGCAAAGCCTGCAGATTTGTCACCATCCGACGGAGCCAAAACATATCTGGACTTGGTTGCAAACATGGCTTCTGCTCTTAATGTAAAGCTGACATCGGACGCGCCCAAGGTCACGGATGTAGTTCACGATTTAGTCCATTCGGACCTACCTGCCGGTTCCTTTCTGCCAATGCTTCCGGTGCATCTAGATGCCATTAAAGAAGCCTGGGACAAGCCGGCATCTATTCCTCCCACGTCAAAGCGCATCGAATCCCTATACAAGATCCAAGCTACGGAGTCGAAGTTTCTTTTCAGTCACCCGGCTCCGAACTCGATGATAGTCCACTCTTCCTCCAAATCGAAGCAGACTCGTCATCCTGTACCCCCGGAGAAGGAGGGCAGGAAATTGGACACACTGGGAAGGAAGATGTATTCCATCTCCACAGCAAACGCTAAAATCAACAATTATTTGGCATATTTTGCTGCTTACTCCCACAATCTCTCCTCCCAACTGGGCACGCTTGTCTCGGCTCTACCAGAACCTGCTCAAAAACAGGCATGCACATTATTACAGGAGCTCAATAGAGTCTCCAAACAACAGATAAATACCATTCGTCACTCCGTGGGATGCACCTCCAAGGCGATGGCTGCCTCCATTGCCTTGAGAAGGCACGCCTGGCTTCGCTCCTCTTCCCTACAACCCGACATTAAATTCAAAATCGAAGATCTCCCTTTCGACGGCCAAGGCCTTTTTAATGCCACGACAGACGACATACTCACCACAGTCGACGACAG
Organism: Heteronotia binoei; assembly: GCF_032191835.1. Taxonomy (NCBI): domain Eukaryota; kingdom Metazoa; phylum Chordata; class Lepidosauria; order Squamata; family Gekkonidae; genus Heteronotia; species Heteronotia binoei. The sequence goes on from NC_083235.1 coordinate 67,340,495, forward strand.
CCGCAAACGGGCAAAAAGACTTGGTGTGACCCAACAGCAACAGCAGGGCTACAAAGCCAGACCATGGAAGCCAATGCCATTCAAACGCTCCAGGTCCCCTCGACAATCGGAATACTGGAAGCGTAAGGCTCCACCGTCTAAGCAGCCTTTCAACCAGCGGCAGCAAAGACCACAACAACCTAAAAAGACTGCAACTGCATCCAAGCAGTCTCTTTGACTCTCCACCTCTGCCACCTCACAACACTTCCAGACTCCTACCGTTCTACGAGAACTGGAAGTTAATTACCACAGACAAATGGGTCCTGAATATCATTTTAAGAGGTTATTCAATAGAGTTTCATTCTCCCCCTGCAAGACACCACTTTGTTACAACCCCTCCATCCCCTCCCCTCCAAGAAGAGATCATCACTCTTATGGCCAAGGCGGCCATAGAACCTGTCCCAGATCAGTACCATCGGACAGGCTTCTACTCCCGGTACTTTCTAGTCCCCAAGAGGGATGGAGGTCAGCGCCCGATTTTGGACCTCAGGGCTCTCAACAAGTTCATCCACCACAGAAAATTCAGGATGGTCACCCTCCAATCCATCTTGCCCCTAATCCCTCAAAATGCTTGGATGGCGCTGGTAGACTTACAGGATGCCTATTTTCACCTAACAATCCATCAAGGCCACAGAAAGTTCCTGAGATTTGCCGTGGGAAACAGACATTATCAGTTTCGAGCGCTTCCGTTCGGACTCTCCACAGCACCCAGGACTTTTACAAAGTGTATGGCGGTGGTCGCTGCATACCTCAGACAGCGCGGAATTGCAACTTACCCATACATAGACGATTGGCTCCTTGTGGGGCCTTCAAGGCCACAACTGGAAAAAGACATTGCTATAACCCTTGCACTCTTAGCAGACCTGGGTCTCCAAGTCAACCAGCAAAAATCGAATTTAATCCCCTCACAGGACATTCAATTCATAGGGGCTCGCCTCTGCACCACGGACCACAGGGCGTACCTCCCAACAGACAGAATAGCCTCTATTCACACTCTAGCCACAGAAATCATGCAACAGCCAAAACAGACAGCTTTCACCATTCAACGCATGTTAGGACTCATGGCAGCGACAACGGCGGTTCTACCACATGCAAGACTCCGTATGAGGCCCCTACAAATCTGGTTTGTTCGTGCATATCGTCCCCAACGCCAATCTCAACAAACCCTCCTAACTGTCCCAAACAACATCCTTCCCTCTCTGGGATGGTGGACAGTTCGAAATCATTTGCTGACAGGCATGCCATTCTTAAGACCAAGCCCGTCAGCGGTAGTCACAACAGATGCATCAAGGTGGGGCTGGGGAGCCCATCTAAACACCCTCTCAGTCCAGGGGCAATGGACGCCATACGAACAGTCGCTCCATATCAACTGCCTGGAGCTCTTAGCCGTCCACAGAGCTCTGAAATCATTCCTGCCAACTCTTCACGGCCGTCACGTTCAAATAGCGTCCGACAACGTGGCGACTGTGTTCTATATAAACAGGCAAGGAGGGACTGCATCTACCCGTCTTTGCAAGCGAGCAATGCACCTCTGGCACTGGAGTATCGCGCATCAGATCCATCTCACTGCAGTACATCTCCCCGGTGCCCAGAACACACAAGCGGACACATTGAGCAGGTACCTCATCAACGACCACGAGTGGTCACTCCACAGGCAATACCTTCTACCAGTGTTCCAGAAATTCGGAACACCATCAATAGATGTGTTTGCTGCACCAGACAATGCACAATGTGCTCTCTTTTTTATGAGAGGTCCGCCCTCACCACAATCTGCAGGGGATGCCTTCATTCAGAGATGGACAGGTCCATTACATTTCCTCTTCCCACCGTTTCCACTGATAACACGATCAATACAGAAAATTCAACTGGACAATACAAATTGTATTCTAATCACACCGTGGTGGCCTCGCCAACCATGGTTCACAACGCTCCTTTTCCTATCGGACAATACTTACCATCACTTCCCCCGGGCCAAGAATCTCCTCTCGCAACAGAACGGCAGGGTTCTTCATCACGACCCGGACAGACTCCGCTTGACAGCTTGGAGGATACTTTCTCAGAATTCCCTGAGGGAGTGAGAAACGTCCTATTAAATGCACGAAAACCATCAACGAGAAAGTCATATTCCATGAAATGGAAAAGATTTTCCATCTACGCAACCAAGCATAACTTTAAACCTTTGTCTGCCTCTATGCCTCAAATCTTGGCCTATACATTGTCATTATCTGAAAAGGGGCTAACTCATTCGTCTTTAAAGGTGCACCTGGCAGCAATCTCAGCTTTTCACCCTCACATACAAGGACGGTCTGTATTCTCACACCCCGCTGCGAAATCCTTCTTGAAAGGAATTTTACACCTGCATCCACCATCACGACAACTGTACCCCAGTTGGAGTTTATCTCTAGTATTAAGCCAGCTAATGAAACCACCTTTTGAACCCATGGCTTCAATCCCTTTGCATCTCCTCTCGTGGAAAACGGCGCTGCTAGTCGCACTTACCTCCGCTAAAAGAGCCAGCGATATTTGTGCGTTTAGAGCAGACACGCCTTACACCATTTTTCATCACGATAGGGTAGTGTTACGACCAGATCCTACCTTCTTGCCTAAGGTAGTATCCACGTTTCACCTCCACAGGGTCACAACTCTACCCGCTTTCTTTCAACGTCCTACGGATAAGGGCCAAGAAGCCCTACACTGCCTAGATGTTAGACGGGCACTCGCCTATTACGTAGATAGAACAGCATCATTCAGGAAGGACTCCAGACTCTTTGTGGCCTATGGACGGCACAATAAAGGACAAAAGATATCTCCTCAGAGACTTTCGAAATGGTTGGTTGCTGCTATAAAGCTGTGTTACAGACTAGCAAAGCAGCCGGTTCCAACTACACTACGAGCTCACTCTACAAGAGCTTTGTCAACATCATCTGCCTTAGCCAGAGGGGTCTCCATGGAAGACGTCTGCGCTGCCGCCGCCTGGTCTTCCACCTCGACCTTTGCTATGCACTACGCTCTGGACGTTCGTGCTAGGCAAGATGCCTCCTTTGGACAGGCAGTACTCCGCTCTATCTTCGACTAAGATACGATCTGGATCCGGTAAGTACCAACTTACCTTGGAGTCCAATACTTGCTTGACTGATTTGCACTAACATTGCATTAATTTTTCTCTCCTACTCTAGTGCCAGCACCCACCACCGTGCAGTTCAGCTTATCAGTCACCCATGTGTGGGACTGCACAGAGACCACGAAGAAGATAAACAGGTTACTCACCTGTAATTGATGATCTTCGAGTGGTCATCTGTGCAGTCACACACGCCCGCCCAACCATCCCCGCTGCTGGCCACTGGTACTCTGCAACCGCTCATCTACTATATCGGCGGCGGGGAAAGAAACTGGCTGGGTGGGGCGCCTCCCTCCCGTTCCAGGCATGCGCAGTGGATGCCTGCTCCCCAGGACGGAAGGGAGTGCGCGCCAAAAATAACGCCTAGGCTAGCTTTTAAAATCTCCGAGGTAGGGTTCGTCCTGACGGGAAAACCCATGTGTGTGACTGCACAGATGACCACTCGAAGATCATCAATTACAGGTGAGTAACCTGTTTTTCTAGGTGCAAAAAGGGTATTTCCTTTCACAATAGCTTTTCCGTCAATAGGATGCTTTCTTTGAGGGGTTGGCTTGACTGGAATAAAGTAGCAGTGTGTATGTATTGACTGTCTGGAGTGCTAATCTGGTTTTCCTGTCCCATAGGTTTCTGAAGGATTATTGCGAGAGGGGCACATTCTCAGATTTGGACCTCATTGACAACTTGGGCTCAGCCATGCTGCTTAGTGATCGACTGACATTTCTTGGTGAGAGCCCACCCATAAGCCCAATGCCAGCATAAGATAATATCAGTACTTGCAAAACACTTAATGCAGCACATCTTGATTTGTGTTTGTAAGCTTGATTTGTGTTTGTATTGGATTTATATCCCGCCCTCCACTCCGAAGAGTCTCAGAGCAACTCACAATCTCCTTTCCCTTCCTCCCCCACAACAGACACCCTGTGAGGTGGGTGGGGCTGAGAGGACTCTCACAGCAGCTGCCCTTTCAAGAACAGAGCCTCAGAGCGGCCTACAATCTCCTTTCCCTTCCTCCCCCACAACAGACACCCTGTGAGGTGGGTGGGGCTGAGAGGACTCTCACAGCAGCTGCCCTTTCAAGAACAGGGCCTCAGAGCGGCCTACAATCTCCTTTCCCTTCCTCCCCCACAACAGACACCCTGTGAGGTGGGTGGGGCTGAGAGGACTCTCACAGCAGCTGCCCTTTCAAGGACAGGGCCTCAGAGCAGCCTACAATCTCCTTTCCCTTCCTCCCCCACAACAGACACCCTGTGAGGTGGGTGGGGCTGAGAGGACTCTCACAGCAGCTGCCCTTTCAAGGTCAGAGCCTCAGAGCGGCCTACAATCTCCTTTCCCTTCCTCCCCCACAACAGACACCCTGTGAGGTGGGTGGGGCTGAGAGGACTCTCACAGCAGCTGCCCTTTCAAGGACAGAGCCTCAGAGCGGCCTACAATCTCCTTTCCCTTCCTCCCCCACAACAGACACCCTGTGAGATAGGTGGGGCTGAGAGGGCTCTCACAGCAGCTGCCCTTTCAAGGACAGAGCCTCAGAGCGGCCTACAATCTCCTTTCCTTTCCTCCCCCACAACAGATACCCTTTTGAGAAGGTGGGTGGGGCTTGACTAGGGTGGAGGGAGACATAAAAGGAGGCTCTGAAGAGTCCGAGGAGGAAATGAATAGCTACAGAGTGCCTAGCTTTTGACAGTCAGCACTCACACTGGGAGGAGAACTGGGGTGAATCTAGCCCCTTCATTTCTGAGGCCACAGGAGCATCCTGACAGAGCAGCTGCAACAGAGTTTATGCGGCACTCAGCAGTACTGAGTTTATGCGGCACGAAGTTTCAGCTACAGCTGCCATAAAAGGTGATCCTGCTGTTCCAGTATTTGCATCAGTTCTGTGTTAAATCCAGTCTACTTGATGTTGGCTCACGCTTGGATAGCTCCAAAGGTTCCAGTATTACAAGAGATGATGTTTATGTGTCAGGAAACGGAGACTGATTTGGCATTTGGGTACAGGGAAATATCGGGAATTCCATCGGATGTATGGAGAAAAGCAGTTTTTGCCAGCAGCCAAACTACTATTGAAATTGATGACAGCTCGTATCGCTCCGTCCTCCTTCTGGATGACCCTGTTGACTGATGCTCTCCCACTCTTGGAGCAGAAAGAGGCAAGTGTGGTATTCCTGAACAGTGGATGACCTGTCAGTGGTATTCATCCAAGAAAACGCTTGGGGCTCTTTAGCTTGGAGAAACGTCGACTGAGAGGTGACATGATAAGAGGTTTACAAGATAATGCATGGGATGGAGAAAGTAGAGAAAGAAGTACTTTTCTCCCTTTCTCACAATACAAGAACTTGTGGGCATTCGATGAAATTGCTGAGCAGACAGGTTAAAACAAATAAAAGGAAGTACTTCTTCACCCAAAGGGTGATTAACATGTGGAATTCACTGCCACAGGAGGTGGTGGCGGCCACAAGCATGGCCACCTTCAAGAGGGGGTTAGATAAAAATATGGAGCAGAGGTCCATCAGTGGCTATTAGCCACAGTGTGTGTGTGTGTGTGTATATATATATATATATATATTTGGCTGCTGTGTGACACAGAATGTTGGACTGGATGGGCCATTGGCCTGATCTAACGTGGCTTCTCTTATGTTCTTATCTCTCTGGGACAACTGATACTGAGCAGGAAAGTCTGTAGACCCAAATAACATTTTAGACTGGAGAATTCAGACCTAAAGGTTTGTCTGTGTTATTCAGAAGAGATGGAGAATACGAACCTCCTCTGGTGGGACCAGAAGAACATAACGGTAGCCATGTTGGATAAGACCAGTAGTCATTCATTGTTTCTAACGGTGGCCAGCCAGATGCTACATGGAAGCCACAGACAGGGCCTGCAGAACAGCCTGCTGACTACTAGCCCTCTGAACCAACTATTAGGGTTAGTAGTCAATGATAGACCCGTTCATAAATTTGTCAAATCCTCCTTTTAAATTTATCTAACGCACTGGTCATCACCACATCTTATGGCAGTGGGTCCACAGGTTAACTAACGGGTGTGAAATGTTTTGTCTGTCTGAATCTATTGATGACAAATTTCATAGAGCGACTCCAAGTTCTAATATTATATGTAGGGATGGGCACAAACCAACTGGAAGTACCTGGGCCAAGGGAGGCCAGACTAAAAATAACCAGAGAACAGGCCTTCTCTATAAAAGCACCCCAATGGTGGAACCAGCTGCCGGAAGAGGTGCGGGCCCTACGGGACCTTAGCCAATTCCGTAGGGCGTGCAAAACCGCCCTCTTCCGGCTAGCCTTTCAAGATGGAGCCTGAAATAAACATCACGGCATCACTAATACTAATAACTGAGATAACAGCGAGTAGAGATTATTTTGGACTGTTTTTAGATTGTTTTAGACTATGTAAAATTTAATAGTAAATTGTAAATTTTATTAAATTGTATAACTGTTTTATTGTTTGATATGGCTTTGCCCTGCCTGTAAGCGGCCCTGAGCCTGCCTTGGCAGGGAGGGCGGGGTATAAATAAAATTTTATTATTATTAACTAACAAGCCTTTGTACGTGTTGAACTTTGGGCAGTCCGTGGTTCGCTCAGCGCAGCCTGGCCACAAACTTTTAAGGCAGTTCATGGGAGAGAAAAGAACGGGTTTAAACCTGATTTCTCCTCCCCATGAAAACCGCCAAAACAACTGAGCAGTGGAAGCCGGCTGATTCTGGTTGGTCAGCTGTTAGGTTGGGAACAGGTGAGCTATGGGGGGCAGCCTGCTCCCTTGGCTCAGCTGTTTTGAGCTCTAAACAGCTGAACCATCTCCTGTAACTCAGCTGTTTAAAGGGGCTTTCTTGGGCAGTCGGTCACTAAGGCTCACTACCCAAGAAATCCCTTTAAATAGTTGAGATGTGTGGAGCAAATTGCTCATTGTGGCTCAGCTGTTTAAAGGGGTTTTCTTGGGTTCAGTTCCAAGCCATTTAAACCTCTGCTTCCTGCTGTCCATGGCTTTCCAGTGATTTAAATGGCTTTCTGCTCCTGGCAAAAAGCAGTGGGGAGCAGAAAGCAGGGGTCACAACCCCATATGAACCAGTTCCGTTTGTGAACCAACCTCTGAGTTTGTATAGGTTTGTGGTTCGGTTCCCAGTTCAACCAAGAATCAAATCGCAAAAATGTGGTTTGTGCCCATCCTTAATAATGTGATAAAGGGGTTTTTTTGGTCCACTTTCTCTACACTATGCCTAATTTTGCAGATGTGTCATGTCACCCTCATTCATCTTTTTTCTAAGCTTACAAAAAACACAACCCTGGCTGCTTTAGTCTTGCCTTACTGTATAGGGCAGTTGCTCAAACCCTGGTTCTGATTGTCCTTTTCAACACTATTGTTTTCGAGACGGTCACTTTATCCCACAGGAGGCTGCCCCATAGTATTACCGTAGTGGCAGTTTTATTTTCCTCTCCTGATAATTCTTAACACGGTTTTGCCTTTTTTTTATTGCCACTGTACACCAAGTCAGTATCCTAATGTCTTTTTCTTGATCAGTCATTGCCAGCTCAGACTCCATTAGTGTTTCCATTAGACACCAAGTTAGAATGTTTTTGCTCTGGTGTACGTAATTGTATACTTACTTTGAATTTCAAATGCCATGTCATCTGGTTAGAATTCCTTTTGAAAATTTCCATAATTCCTTTGGGTTTTCACCACTCGGAACAATTTGGTATCATCTAAAAACCGCTGCATCTTGAAGAGATATGACCACCCAAACTTCCTTTAAACTAATTCCCTCATCTTTGAGAAATACCTCTTTCGAACGTGGCTGTGTTTGATTTTCCCAGGAAATGTAATGTTCATCTGTCTGTTGAATTCGATAGCCCTATGGTTGTGGTCATCCAGTGGTTCAGCCGCTTTGACCTCCTGCACCAGATCCCACTCAAATCAAGGGCCACCTCCTGTGATATGGCTGCATGAGTGTTCTAGCGCACAATCATTTATCATGCTTAGAAATCTCTTTGTTGTGATTTGAGCATACATTTGCCCAATCAAAAGGGGCCAAGATTTTTTAGGTTGGGGGGCTTTTTAAAAAATTCAGGGGGGGGGGATTTGTAAAAGCCCCCCCCCCAACTGAAAAAAGTGAGTCCAGCAGGCCAGGTCTTCCTGCTTCTCACAGCCAGCAGGCTGCAAACATGGAGATCCTCTGCTTCTCGCTCTCCTGTACTGTTAGGGACAGGGCTCCCAGAGCACCTCTCCTGTGGCAATCAACGTGCAGCCAGTTGAGTCCCACATTATTACAGCTCTGTCTCCTTAAGCAGTCTGATTTCTTGTTCCCTGTGTACATGCAATTTCTTCCTGCTTTTTAAAGACTTACTAAGAGCTTAATGTTGCTGCAGATGGGTGCAGCTACCCTTCATGCTTGCTGTAATTTTTTTCAAAAAGTTTCTCTAGACGTTCAGTTTCGCTAAGGATTTGTTCCCTCCTAGTGCAAGTTCTCAATAGGTGTATGTTAAGGGCTCAGCAATGCTGGGTGACTGAATCTGTTTCTAGATTAACAGAGAGAAGTGTAAGTGATCAGCTACAAAATGCAACTTTATTTGGCCTTAACCCATGATCTACAGCTGCCATTAGAAAGCTGCATATTTGGTGCTATACTGTTTCTTAACAACCATCTTATAGAACCCCAAACGATGCATGCAATGTACACGGTAGCTTCAGGTTTTCTCTTTGGCAGAGATAAGTCATGCTTAAAGGGCTGTTCTGCCACAGAATCAAGGTACAGAATTCCACGTTGAAGAAGTAAATATTGAAGAAATGTCAGTTGTGCTAATATGACCATCACCATTTTTCTCCAGGTGATATTCTCTGCTGATCAGACATACGAATTGATGCAATGCTTGGAAGACGTGATGGCTACAAAATCCAAAAACAAAACACTCCAGGTAATCCTGCTCAGGGGCAGACTGCTGAATAATGTCAACTTACGGCATCTTGATACATATTATTCTTAATATATAAAGCACAGCTCTAAGTCAGGTGCTTTGTGTCCCTTTGATTTGCTTAACTTTCCTGTTAATATCACTGAGATTTAATCCTTAAATGTGACCGGATCATGTTCTTAGTATTTTGTGTGTACATATAAAAATGTGCTTTTGATCAAAGCCCTTCTTAGCCTGAGACCCACCACCCCCTGCATCTGGTTTGCCAACTCCCCCCCTTTCTTAGACTCAGCTGTCCCAGCTCCACTAATCTGTGCTGTTGGAACCTTATGGCAGAAACGGCAGTTGGTTCAGAATGCTGCAACCTGACTGTTAGCTGATGATGAGACCTCTTGCCTATTTTAAAAGAGCTCCGTTGTCAGTTTGTTTCCAAGCTCAGTAAGGGGTGCTGGTTATGAACTTTAAAGGCTTTCATTGCCTAGGACCCGCATCCACCTCTCCTCGTCTGTCTCTGCACCAGCGATGTTCTAGCTATAACCTGGCTGGCCCTCTTCCCCTGCTTAAGGTTACCCACTTGGCCTCTGCAAGAGCCTGTTGCTTTTCAATAGGGCAGGAGTCCCCAACCTGTGGGCCCCTTTGGACTTCCAACTCAGTGTGATTGGACACAGCCACAAAATGGCTGCCGCAGGAGATGGAAGCGGTGACAAAATTGCTGTCCCAGTTTACTTTCAGTCACACAATGAAGATTTTTGTGCTGTAGTTGCAGCTGCTGCCAAATAACATTTTTTAATATCTGCAAAACCAGTCAGATCTCCAATAGCCAGCCAGAAGCCACAATGGGCGAAAGCCCTACCTGGTCCCACCCACTTTCTAAAAAACCCCCAAACCTTCGTGGGTGCCAGAAAACACCTTTTCTGGCACCCACCAAGTATTTTTATAAAAATGGGTGGGACCAGGTGGGGCTTTGGTCTATCAGGGGAGACCCCTACAAGAGTGGCTTCCAGTGGAGATTGCTCTTATAAGCTAGGGCTTAATGGGGTTTAAGGTACATGCATTTGGAGGGGGGGTGTTAATGGTTTTTATTGTATTACATAGAATTGTAAGCCACCTTGAACAAGGAAAGGGGGCATATATATTTTAGTAAATGTCTGAAGGAGCACCTCTCTCAGTGTGAGCCTGTGTGGCAATACCACTCTCCTTGGGACCTTTTTTGTGGTTGATCCTTTACGAAATAGCCTTGTTGATACGTCAGGGAGGTATTCACTCTTGTTAGGTTCATACACGAGTGCTATCAAGTCACAACTGACTTTTGGGGGGCTTTCAAGGCAAGCGAGAAGCAGAGGTGGTTTGCCACGGCCTTCCTCTGCAAAGTCTTCTCAGTGAGCCTGCTTAGTTTCCAAGATCGGGCTATACCATGCTGCCTTCCCTATCCATGCTTTTACACTTTCAGAAATTGTGCGCGGCTGAACTTAAGAAGGCTTTTCTGTGGATGGTTAGGTTACTAAATGACGTTTGTTTGAGAGTAGAAGGAAGCTGGTTTGTCTGCCTAGGTTTGGTGTAGTGGTTAAGTGTGCGGACTCTTATCTGGGAGAACCAGGTTTGATTCCCCACTCCTCCACTGGCACCTGCTAGCAGGCCTTGGGTCCGCCATAGCTCTGGCAGAGTTTGTCCTTGAAAGGGCAGCTGCTGTGAGAGCCCTCTCCAGCCCCACCCACCTCACAGAGTGTTTGTTGTGGGGGAGGAAGGGAAAGAAGATTGTGAGCCACTCTTGAGACTCTTCGGAGTAGAGGGCAGAATATAAATCCAATATCATCATCATAGGTAGCTTGTCTTGCTTTTAGTTACAATTATTTAATTTTAATTGTAAGCTGCAACAGGGCCCTGTGGAAGAACAGGGTAGAAATTTAAATGAAAATGCTTCCAAGTGCTGATTGCAAAATAGCTGAAAACTGTCTTTCTGGGCAGTCCCAGTTGTGTCTAGAGGCCCTTTTGTAACATGCAAATCTTTATTAAAATAACAGCAGTTTAGCCTGCATATGTTACAAACATGCCTGTTTGCACTCATGGCAGTCACATCGACCAGTTGCACTTGTTCCTGATTCTCATTCAGAAATCAATCTAAAAAAAATGAAAGAACTTAGTTTTGGTATGGTCTCCTTGAAATCCATGCTGTTATAAACTGACCGATAAAAGGGTTTCTGAAACAATTTGAGGCTTTGGTATGAAGTGCTATCAAATTTAAATGGATCATCTAAATATGAGAGAGGTTTACATAGATGTAAAATTAGCATTCTGAGAATTTAAGGAAGATTCCTCAACAAGTGTATCAAATCGCAAAGGAATCTGCTGGCATGAAGCAGATAGAAAATAGGCTTTATATCTTTCTCGTACTGGGAGAATATTCTGGTATTCCTAGAAAGCCAGAGAAAGAAAGCCCATTTTGTTGGATGAACTAAAATTATTTTTGCTTCTAGGACGATGACACTGAGACAATCAAGGTGGAAATGCTGAGGCTTGCTCTGGCACGAAATCTTGCACGAGCCATTGTGAAAGAAGGCACGCTGGAAGAATAGCCCAGCGGAATAACTCACAAACTCTGCTTTGCTGGTTCACTGCACATATGGCTGTTTTTCTAGGAATAAATGTGTTAGTTTTTTTGTAATGTGGTGGCATGCCTTGTGAAGAAGCAGTTCTCTTTCTTGCTTTTGGACTTAACAGAAATTCACTTTCTGCTGCCTTAGAGCTTTGGCATTTACTATGACCTATGGTCAGTCATCAATACTTTGAGGCATGTGGTTTTAGGACTGCAGAAGATGGTCTCAGCAGCAAAGCCTAGTCCATTTAGTAAGCTAAAACGGCCTTTTTATATGTAAGTGGATTCCTCTGACCGAGGCGAAAGGAAGCAATGTATGCCCTATGGGACAACTCTACTAGTTGGCAACATCTCTCTTTGCTCCTTGCCCCATATAGATTGATGGGAAACAGCCTGTGAACAGCTGTATTCTTAAGTGTTTGAAATCATTTTCTAAATTTTCATGACATTTACCAGCACATGGGAAAATCACGTGACCCTTTATCTAGAGACATTTCCATTTTGTTTAGCTCTATCACAGGTAATGGAACAGTCTTTATATACAGCCATTGTTGCTAAGAAAAACTGAAGTCTTATGATGTAGGAGATAAAACACTTTCCAAATGGCTGACAGGCAGCTGAAGCAGATTAACAAAAGCTATTTTATTGAACGTGCAGGAAAAAAAAAACCCAAATGCTTTGGAGACATATGTACAGTCTTACGTTGGTAGAAAGCTGCAATTTCAGCCTTTGAACAAGTCACATTCATAAATAATTCTGGAATTTTGTAACAATACATTTTCACACAGTGAGACTATGGGATCTTCCTGATGGATTACGCACTAGGGGGGAGCAGCAGCATTGCTGACATGAAGAAAGCCGTTTGGTCCCACCCCGCCTCCTCAAGTCACTTGCAGTGAAAGCTGTTCTCTATGGATAGCCTGTGGCACCTGACCGATTTGAACAGCCTAAGCAAAAACCTGATGGCAGGGAGTAAAATACTACTGAGGGGTCAGGCAAGAGCCAGAGGAAACGTCACCCCTTTCCCCATCAGTTAATTTTGCTGCTGTTCGCAGCTCCCATTTGGTCCATCAGTCACATTCTCTTTGTGGATAGTTACAAACACAATCCTGACCCTTCCCAACTGCCACTGGAACTTTTCATATTGTAGCAGCTTGCTGTGTGTCTATAAAACTTTTAACCTATTTCAAGAGACATCTGGCCACCCTGTTGTGATTTCTGTCTGATGTTATACATTGCAATTAATGTATTTCCCCTTGAGTGACTCTTAACTTAAAGCCGACTTTATTTCCACACAGCCTCCTATGCACAGTCGAGTCAAATCATTAGTTTAGGGCAAGAGGAGATCTGCATATGTGTGTGTGTGTGTGTATACACACACACACGCACATACACACAGTCTGCTTTGAGAGTGTACTTTGAGTATACTGCTTTGAGAGTATATAGAGATCAAAATTGTACTGTGACAGATAAAAGTGACTACTGCATCCAAAGCAGTGACATCACGTATGCGGTTTTGTGCCAGCTTACCAATATAACTCATGTTCAAAGACCTCTGAACATCTCTGGCATCTCTCCCACGAGACAATTGCACTTAACCCCTTGGAATGAATAAAAAGAGCACGGTCAGTTCAGCACATGCACAGTCATGGCTTCACTTTTTCCTTAGCTGCAGGCTCTCTTGATGCTTTCCTTTTGCTTTTGCTATGCACATATATTCCTAACTAATAATACTGCCTTCAGGAGAAGAACCAAGACCTTAGTTGTACCACTTCCTCCCTCTGACCCTGACTAAGAACTGGGCTATATGGAATTCACTTTCTGAGTCTTAATTTATCTCCATGCTTTTCTCTTGAGCAATGAGGAAGTTCTTGCTTTTGTGACTCTCGTCGGTTTTACCTCTCAACAGAATGCACTGCCGTTTCTGAATGCACTGAGAAAATTACTACCGGGATGTATGCATACAGAACTAAAAAAAGCTGCCTAGAAAGCACACATTGCTGTTGGAAGTATAAAATCAAAGGTAGTGGATTCAGAGCTGTGTGTTACATTCACATGTGGCACAAGTGTAAACTACACAGCTGTTATTCACCTGTATGGTTTTGTGCTGGCTTTTAAGATAGATGTTGCCTAAGAAATAAAATGGGAGTGTCAGGACATGGCAGAAACCTCCTCTTTTGGATCCTGTGTTATTGCTCAGCAAGCCTACAGGTGTCCTAAGTTCTGGCACCAAGGAGGTTAAAAAAAATGGAGCACAGGGACATCTCTTAGGGCTCTGCCCCAAAGGAGCTTGTGAAGGCATCATAGCCCTTTGTAGGTATCTGTCCAATATTAAGAGAGAGACCATCTATCATCTCCCGTAATACTTAAAAGTCCTCCAGAATTGTCATTTTCAAGTTTAACAAAATGGAAGATAGGACTGGATTTGGCCAAGAAGACATGCCTGCCAGGCCTCTGTTCCTCATTGCCTACACAAGTTAATGATTGGCATTAATGCCCCAGTCCACTTCACCCCAGAGTGCAGGAAACATTCTGGGCTAGAGCTACAGGTGGAGTGGAAAGGACATGTGAACAAAGTTAAATATCACTGCTGGGTACCTCGTATACCCCTTTCCACTTCACATTTATTCCAGTCCCTTTGGGATGCCTTTAGGTCATAGGTTCCCCCATTGCTCAACTGGGGGGAATTGATCCACTTCCCCCACTTCTGTGCTGGGCTGGTCTCCCAAAACAAAGGTCAGCCGGTATCTCAGCCTCACCTTCTCCTGCGAGAAAGAAGAAAAACAAAATGACACAGCAGGTAAGCACAGTAGAAAACCAGACCAACACCACGCATATTTGATGGCACATTTCATAACACACGTCTCAGCAGCTCTGAACAATCCACACCAGGCTCCAAGATTAAAATCAATCCTAGCTCTAGCAGAGACTTTCAAAGTATGACATTAATAAATAATTGGTAATAATGGCATCTCACATCTTGGAGAAAGAACAAGGTAGAAAGCTGTATTTATGCAAAAGTGCAAAGTATCAAAGCGGAACAGAATCCAGCCTGTAGAAGACACGCACTGGGAACTTTATATAAGAATTGGAGGCGAGTAATGTGAAGACCCAGGAGGGGGATGTAAAGTTGGGAGAGCACTGGAGAAAAACCCTAGCAATTTGATTTTATTCTTTTGGTATGAGTGAGAACACAGGGTACAGTTTGCAGTTCTCTCACTTTACCATTAGGTGTATTTGCAGTTCTGCTTACAGAAAACTAAGGAATCGATACTAACCAGGTCAACTTGAAATTGTCCCATTTTATTCAGTAGGGCCTGCTCCAAGGAATATATATTTGGGATAGTACTGCCAGTCATTTATTCTTTGAAATTCCATAAATGTGCCAAATAATACAGTTGTATATGCTAAGCTGTAAATGGTTAATTTTTTGTTGTTAAGAGTAACCACATGGGTTTCAGTTTGATAGAAAGTAGTATATGGGCGCGGTCACACGTACCATTAGTGACGACACAGCTCCGTCTGGCTGACGGATTAAATGTGTTCGTTCAGACATCCACATCTGGCAATCGAGCATCATCCGGCGTCATCCAGGCTTGCTACGCATGAATGGCGCATTAATTTGACAGCACAGAAAGTCCGGCCCTTTTTCAAAACAGCAGCACAGGATCGGCTTTTTGTTGTTTGGACAGCTCACGCGCGATACTGCCTCTCACCTTTTTTCCCAAAGAAAGCCCCAGCAGACATGCGCATTGCCAGATCATCCGGGAATCTGAGGTGACGCTTCTGCTTCTCCAATCAACACAGGATCGGGGGGGGGGGGGGGAATCGTTATCCCACTATTCAGAACGGGAAAAATTCTTTTTTTTCAATGTGGAGGATTTCAAGATATCATTGTCACTGCCAATTTCTAGGAAAATAATTCCTGGCAGTTCCGTGGTTTGGATCGGCAATGTTAATTCTGGAAACTTTCGCTCTTCCCCCCCTGCCTCTGAAGAAAGTTTGATTTCCCAGCTCCAAACAGTTGGGCGCATGTTCAATGGACCCCCTCCCCTCCCAGAAATCACCACCTGATTACGCATGCTCCAAGAAAGGAGCGTGATAGTATTGGATGTCTGATCGCACACAACAGAATGAATCGCATTCTTGGATGCTCGTCTGAACTGCCCTGCATCGAATCAATATTCAGCAGTTCAGATTTGAGCGCTATACACCCGCTTTTAATGGTACGTGTGACCGCACCCTATATTGCCATGTTCCCAGCTTTCCTCACCATGGCTTCAAAAGTTTCGGAAAATAAGGAGAGAATGCTGTTTGGGGAAAAGGAAAAGCTGATTTCAAAGACATATAAACTATTATTGAAATGGTCTACGGAAGATGAAGTAGTTAAATCACAAATTATAAAATGGGCGATAAACATAAATAAAGAAATATAGATGGAGTCATGGGAACATTTCTGGAGGAACTCTATGAAAATATCTACATGTTATAACATTAAAGAATATTGCTTTAAAATGCTATATAGGTGGTACATGACACCTAAAAAATTGGCAAAAATGAACAATCAGGTGTCAGATAGATGTTGGAAGTGTAAAAGAAAAGAAGGATCTTTCTACCATATGTGGTGGACTTGTGAAAAGGTGAAACAATTTTGGCAAATGATTCAGCAAGAGATTTCAAAAGTTTTGGGATATAATATTAAAAAGGCACCAGACTTTTTTTTGTTGGGATTACAAATGGAAACATTTCCAAAACAAGATAGAACGATATTCTGATATATGCTTTCAACTGCACGGACATTATGTGCGCAGATGTGGAAACAAGATAAAATACCAAAAATGTGGGAATGGATTTTGAAAGTTATGCATTGGAGTGAAATGGACAAGTTTACAAGAATCTTAAAAGAACAAAACTAAGGGAAGTTCAAAAATGAGGGGGGATAGTTTCAAGAGTACGTTGAAAAATAATGGAACGTTAAAGGATATTTGGCGATTTTTGACAATGATTAATCTCTAAAGAAACTTTATATGGATTATAGTAAAAAAGTGAGATCACTGGACTATATCTTTTTTGGTTTTTGTTAATGACTAAAGGGCTATTATGAAGATGGATTATAATTATAACCTATGGTGGGGGGGGGTTGGGTTTTTTTTCCTATGAAGTAAGATTCTTTAATAGATAAAGTTTATTACCTTTTTAACAATTTAAATAAATGCACTGCTGGGGGTATGTATGTGTATTAACTTTTAATAACATAGGATAATGCACTATTACAATATATTACAATATAATAAATTGTTAAAAGGGCAAAATTTGGGGGAAATTTTACATCTCTACCCGTCAGTCCTGTTTTCAGGCTGCAAACTCCACTACATGGTAGACAGTGCTATCCAGCTGCCCAATTAAAGTGCCCAGTGTCACAGATGTGTGCCAATATTTCAATTTCTGAGGGTCACAAAGATGCTAAGCAGATCCAGAAGTGACTTCAGAGTTGACTGGTTATATCAGTATTAAAATTCATCTTGAAACAGAATCCTGCACTGGATCCAACTGGCTTTTTTCACTCAATCTCATCCAATTCTCCTTTTTACACCCCTCCTGATCCCACATGGCTCTTATCCATGTAGTTCCCAGGGTCCCTAGCATAACCTTTTGAGGTGGTCAAAGAGGACCCCCTCCTTTTGTTTCAGCAGAAGAAAAGCTGGTTGGATCAACCCTTTGTTTCCAGACACAGCCACTCATACCTCTGGAAGCACACACAAAGAGCACAAAGAATGCCATCCGCTGTCTGGCCCCAGTGTATCATCCAGTAAGGATATGCTATTTGGAAACATGGAATCAGTCAGAACAAAGGGTATCTATGTCACTGAATCATTTATTTCTCAAACTGAACTGCTGAGGCTCTACAGATCAAGTGCATGCTTTCTCTGCCCAAATCATCTAGGGGCGGCCGAAGAGCACATATATTTTATCTGGAGAACCTCAACAGTACAATGTGAACAAATATAATGGAATTATCCATGCTAGCAGGAAGGGTGCAGGCATTTTTAATTAAACCAGAGCCCCTCTCACCTTTCTAGGATTTGCAAGCAACATGACCTGGGTAATAGCAGCGGGTGCCTGGATGGGATTGAACGGAGCTAGCTCTGTCCCCGAAGGTGGCTGCAACTTCACTTTCATGGACTGCAGGTAAAAACCAAAGAACAAATTCTTAGGTAATAATTGTTTTTGTGGCTGAATATCTGGGTGAGTTCTATATGCTTAATAAGCAGTGATGAGGTAATAATGAGGATACTGGGTAACGGGGCTAGGGAGATAAATTACACTAATTGGTATTTTGATTCTAAATTCATTACAAGAAGTCCCAATAATTCATTGAAATTTAATTTCACCCTTTGGTGCTTTGAATTAAAGCCTGTTGTTGTAGTTTGTAACTACTGGCTTGAATCCACTGGGGGGGTTTTTTGTGAGTGGAAGGGTTTATACCCACGGAGTGTGAATTATTTAGTCCCTTCACACTGTAGCCCCAAACGTGCCTCCTCCCCCAAGAACATGCAAAAAATCTGGTGGATCTAAGCCACTGTCATGCAAAGTGATGTCAGGGGACGTTTTCTGCTTTTCATTAGAAGCTGCTGGAAAATAACGCATGCACCAGCATGACTCCCAAGACAGGAAGCTCATATCTCACTTTCTCCCGCAATAAGAGGGCTCTGGTATCATGATGAAGCAATAGCTGGTAATTAACATTTTGGTGCCTCTACCTTTGGCACTGCAGCTTGTAGCACAATGTTTTTGATAGGAAGAGGTGCTGTATTTAACATTGACACCACCACTACCAGCACATCAGGTCGCCCATGTGGACACTCCTTGGCAAAGTGCAGAAGGATACGCAAACCGTTTTTGTCGTAAGCAGTCACAGGAAGAGCACTGCCTAAAAGGAGAAGAATGCATTCACATGACGCAAGAACACATTTAAAGCCGTCCAGTGTAACTAAGCTGCATCTCTGCTCTAGTTCTGATGAGCTACTAAAGGTGGTGGCTACTCTTCTCTTTGGGGAAAAACAGAAGAAACAGTCCACTCCATGTTCCGATACTCATCACACTGTTCATGAGAAATTAACTTTACCTAGATCCTGACTAAGGACTAGATGACATTCTCTGAGAATTTAACAATTGCACAATATTCCGGGTGCCACATTCTGCCAATGCCTGGAATATATGATGACAATGAGACAAACGTGCATATATTTTCTTAAGTTCTAAATCGGTCCTAACGACGAGATGGTGACTTCTCAGAAAGGGGAAGAGTGGCAAAACAGCAGTACATGGGAGCACTGCATGGACAAACAGAAGTCAGAATTGCAGGCACACAGACAGGTGCTAGGAACGCTGGTGCAGAGTCACCCAGATCCACCCTTGAGCCTTTAACAAACATGGACAACTGTTTCAAGACTTTTCCTGAAATCACAAGAAGAAGATGATATTGGATTTATATCCCGCCCTCCACTCCGAAGAGTCTCAGAGCGGCTCACAATCTCCTTTACCTTCCTCCCCCACAACAGACACCCTGTGAGGTGGGTGGGGCTGAGAGGGCTCTCACAGCAGCTGCCCTTTCAAGGACAGAGCCTCAGAACAGCCTACAATCTCCTTTCCCTTCCTACCCCACAACAGACACCCTGGGAGGTAGATGAAGTTATTGGATTTATATCCCGCCCTCCACTCTAAAGAGTCTCAGAGTGGCTCACAATCTCCTTTCCCTTCCTCCCCCACAACAGACACCCTGGGAGGTAGATGAAGTTATTGGATTTATATCCCGCCCTCCACTCCGAAGAGTCTCAGAGCGGCTCACAATCTCCTTTACCTTCCTCCCCCACAACAGACACCCTGTGAGGTGGGTGGGGCTGGAGAGGGCTCTCACAGCATCTGCTCTTCCAAGGACAACCTCTGCCAGAGCTCTGGCTGACCCAAGGCCATGCCAGCAGGTGCAAGTGGAGGAGTGGGGAATCAAACCCGGTTCTCCCAGATAAGTGTCTGCACACTTAACCACTACACCAAACTGGCTCTCCACAAGGGCTGGATAAAGGATATTTTTCTCCCTTAACGGGGGAACTCAAATACCAGGGTGTGGGAGGGGAAGAAAAGCAACCATGCGGATTTTCTAACATCTTGTTCTTACACCATTTCCAAAAAACCTGCTGCAGGAGAGTGACTTGGGTAGTAAAAAGGAAGGGTTTATCCATCAATCTCCAAAACCATGAAAAAGGCTTTAAAGAATTGTGACTCAGTGTCATATAGAAAGGGGGAGGTGAGGAGGGATAAAAAAAAAAATCATCTAAAATGCCTACTGGGCTTAATAGACTCCAGTGGGACATGGATGTTGGTCAAAGAAATCTCATGTCCTTTCAGAGGACTTCCTTGCTGAAATAAGGCTGGCTGGAAGAGGGGGCTGCCTGGCCCTGTAGTGCAGCTGCTTGGATATGGAACTGTCGGGACGCCTGGAGCAGTGAGAGGTAATCCTGTAGAGGACGTTGGAGGTGAAGAAGTCACAGCAGGCAGTGCAGCTTCTACATGGAACATGGAAGTTGCTGTGTTTACTTGGGATGAAAGTCTGCAATGGAGAGAACACAGGTGTCATGCTCCTGGGGGGGGGGGGGGCCAAGGGTGAGCCGCCTCCTCCCGCAGAAGCCGCCAGCAGCAGTCCCGGACAATAAGTTCTTAAAAAACGGATAATCATAAAATGTCACTTCTCTAGTACCACCCTGAATCTGCTTCTTTCTCTTTATCCATCAAACCACAAGGAAGAGGCAATAAACCTTTTCTTTTGTTGCGAAATGGCGCTGGTCTGAATCATTTGCGGGGGGGGGGGAGGGGGGAGTGTCTCAAAGCAGTAGAAGTTACCTCAGATTCCCATTCTGCCTCTCCAGATTTCTTTAACACTGCCTCGGTGACCGATTGCAACCCATGCCACTAGCTCACTGCTAGCGAAAGGAGTAACGTAAGAATGCAGGGAGCCAAGCAAGTCGCCAGCTGTGACAGTGTGCCACAAAGAGGAAGCTGACGTGAACACTGTGTGCCATGCCCAGAGGTACCTGCTCATTTTAAGAAACAGTTTAGTCCAGGGGTCCTCAAACTACGGCCCGCGGGCCAGATGCGGCCCGCTGAGGACGTTTATGCGGCCCGCCGGGTTATGGCAAAATCAGACCGGAAGTGACATTTGACCTAAACTCGCGTTAGCAACGCACACTTCCGGCACTGGGCTGAGGCGGCGGAGACAGAGTGTGAGGTGATACCGAGGTGAGGTGAGTTCCCAGGCCAGGGTGTGTGGTGTGGGGAAGGGAGAGAGATGCAGAAGACGGAGAACTGACGGCCCGCGGCCTTGTACAGTAACGGCAGTCCGGCCCTCCAACAGTCTGAGGGACAGTGAACTGGCCCCCTATTTAAAAAGTTTGAGGACCCCTGGTTTAGTCAAATAATCCAGATGGCTGCATGTTCTAATGAAAGTGCCCTAATTCCCATTTTTTTTTTTTAAAAAGAGTGGTGGGGGGGAATCTTATTAATGAAGTAACTATGATTATTTTCAAGGAAAGAGCATAAGAAAAAAATCCCCCTTACCCTTTAGTTTCATCCATGAGGTGTCCCAACGGATCTATCTTGTGCAGACCACTGCTTCCCACTGCAGAACTAAGATACCCAGGGCCCACTGGCATAGCATTAGGAGGGCCTAGCGGGGGTCCAGATGAGAATATAAAAGGGGCTGAGGTAGGGACAGGGATGCTGGGAATAGACTGAGGGGCTGTGAATGTGGAAGCTAGAGGCGCCGATGTTCCACACCCAGCAGGAAGAAGAGGGTTCACTGCAGAGTTGCAGGCCATAGGAACTGGCTTTGGAGTCAAGAAGTCCAAATCTATTGGTTCGTTCTGCAACAGAGGAAGGAAGCAAATAACAGTAATTCCTACAAGGCACTGAGAAATATTTCCCTTCAGCCACAATGATCTATGACGGCATTCCTTCAGGTGGGGCACATTCTACAAGAATGTGAGAACTGGGAGGCAGAAGTGCAAGACAAGACTTCACAAAAGACACTTGCCTGTTCCACGATGGCCTTAACACCTCAAGTCTTAGTGAAATGGTTATGGGAGTAAGGTTAATCTCGACTGGGTGGGAACAGCCAACTGGTCCTTATTGTTTGCATCCCTCACAGAAGCAAAGGCCACAGCAAACTTCAGCTCTATTCAGATTCACACCTGCTACCAGTTCCCAGTCCCAAAGGCCTTCCCTAACTGCATAACTCTGTGTGACAGTTTATTCCCAATAGCATAACGTGAAGTACCTGGAACATGTTCCATTGATTGCTCTCAGCGGATTCTTTTGCTGCAGTGGGAGCAGGGTCATTCAAGCCTGAATGCAAGAGGCAATGTTAAGGCATGGGGATCAAAACACACATGCAAAACATTTTGGAAGGTGAAAACACACCCCTGGGCTGGAGAAGTTCCCGTAATAGTCGATACAGTGCACTGGATAGAATGTCTTGATGGAGAGTAGGGAGATCTGAAGACAAATCTACACAGATGGAAGAATACCCTGAGCCACCTGAAGTAAGTTCCCATACTTACTTTCTAAGCCTGTTGCCTGTGGAACTGGTAAGGCTGAAGGGGCAGGCAATGAATGTTTGAAACCAATTAAGAAGAAGAAGATATTGGATTTATATCCCGCCCTCCACTCCAAAGAGTCTCAGAGCGGCTCACAATCTCCTTTCCCTTCCTCCCCCACAACAGACACGCTGTGAGGTGGGTGGGGCTGGAGAGGGCTCTCACAGCAGCTGCCCTTTCAAGGACAGCTCTGCAAGAGCTATGGCTGACCCAAGGCCATTCCAGCAGGTGCAAGTGGAGGAGTGGGGAATCAAACCCAGTTCTCCCAGATAAGAGTCCGCACACTTAACCACTACACCAAACTGGCTCTCACATAACATAAGAGAAGCCATGTTAGATCAGGCCAATGGCCCATCCAGTCCAACATTCTGTGTCACACAGCGGCCAAATATACACACACACACACACACACACAGTGTCTAATAGCCACTGATGGACCTCTGCTCCATATTT
The DNA here is from genome assembly GCF_032191835.1 of Heteronotia binoei. Lineage (NCBI taxonomy): Eukaryota > Metazoa > Chordata > Lepidosauria > Squamata > Gekkonidae > Heteronotia > Heteronotia binoei. The sequence continues at coordinate 67,363,261 of NC_083235.1, forward strand.
TTATCTAACCCCCTCTTGAAGGTGGCCATGCTTGTGCACACATATACAGCACAATCCTACTTGCCTTCTAAGCCTATTGACGTCAACGGATTCGAAGAGTACAGCTCTGCTTAGGATGTCACAATTCATTAAACCGATGTTAACGAATACATTTTTATTATTGTTCTCAATAGCAATTTACTTTTTTCTTCCTCAACCCAGATGATAAACGTGACGGCAACGGGTATGTGCCACTCGTGCATTTTGTACAACAGTTAAATTTTTCAAGTCAGGTTTAAAATTTTAGGTTGAGGTCATACTTTGGGGGCTCTTTGTTGCCTCTCTGAAAAAAAAAAAATCCAGGGCTCCATCTTCCCCTCACACTTTAGAGGCGGAGCAAATACAGGATAAAGCAGTGCTCACTTCTGGCCCCAGCGAGTGCAAAACAAATCAGGCATGCAGGAAATTAGATCACTGCCACACTCTCACTGATGGATTCCCCCAAGGGAGGAAGGAGGAAACGGGCAGCGAAAGAACTGGTTTGGAATGTCAGCTGCCTTCCCGCACACCTGGTAAATCCACAGAGATAGTCTGTACCTAACATTCCTACGCAGACTAGCTTATACCATTCAGTTTGCAGTTTTTACACAACACAGAGTAAAGTAAGCAAAGTGCTTCATTTCATACTACTGCTCTCATACTAAGGAGCAGATTTGTCCTTATTAGACCCGGCAACGTTGAACGTGCAAATACTGCCGCATACTGAAGCGAAAGATAAGTGACAACAACCAAGGTTACCAGCTAACCGCTCACAGCCGTAGGAATCATGTCTTGCAAGAAGGCGCACAGCTCCCCATAGATTTGAACTCCCTTGTACATCCGGAACAGGTAAAGCTACTTGGTAGCCTTCCACAGCAAGCACATCTGTCTTACCTAAACAGAGAAGTTCTTCATCCAGCAAAGAGAGGGAATTGCCCATGCTGGCCAATTGAGCAGCGGTGGCTTCAGCCTGGCTGGATGAACGACTCCAAGAGTGACCAGCTGTCTGAGGAGGAGGTGGAAGGATGGGGATTTCTGATGAGGCTGGGGCTGGAGTCAGTGATGCTGCTGGTGTCAGTGTCATTGGAGGCATTGGTGGTGGCGGCGGCGTCGTCGTACTAGATACGTCCAGTCCTGCGAGGTCGATGAGTGTGTTGATGTTATTGGCAGAATCACTTCCTGCAGCAATCAAGAAGGAACAGGTACAATAAAAAGTATGTCTAACAGTCCCCTTCAGCTAGAAACTGAATTTAATTTTCCTTGAGTTTCGTGATAGGTACCTTGGTACGGCATCCAGGGACACCCAACTCCGCCCTTAGGAAACCACTGCACTATGGCAGGGGACACTCAGATTTTACCAAGACCTCTACATAAATAAACCAAGTCCCAAAACAACAGTATAAGCCTCTGCTGATTTCTTGAAGATGTGCATACACAGACACTCAGTGTCTGTGGATGGTGGCTCAGTGGTAGAGCATCTGCTTGGGAAGCAGAAGGTCCCAGGTTCAATCCCCGGCATCTCCAAAAAAGGGTCCAGGCAAATAGGCGTGAAAAACCTCAGCTTGAGACCCTGGAGAGCCGCTGCCAGTCTGAGAAGACAATACTGATTTTGATGGACCCAGGGTCCGATTCAGAAGAAGGCAGCTTCATATGTTCACGCAGCCACAGCATCCAGGCCCCCTGGCCAGAGTGTCTGGGGCAATGTCTGGCTGGCCGTTCACCATCAGCACTTTTTTTAAGCAGGAACGCACAGGAATGCAGTTCCGGCTGGCTTGCCTTCAGAGGGTGTGGCCTAATATACAAATGAGTTCCTGCTAGACTCTCTCCACAAAAAAGCCCCGTGTGAAACAGTGGTGATCTCAGGGGATGTGGCCTAATATGCAAATGAGTTCCTGTCGGAATTTTTCCTACCAAAAAGCCCTGATCGTCAGATATAGCTGGGAGTCATCAACATACTGGTGACAACCTAGCCCAAAACTTTGGGCTTCTGACAAGAGGGTGCGTGTAGGTGTTAAATAACATAGGGGAGAGGATTGCCCTCTGAGGGATGCTGCATATCCAAGGGTAATGCAGCTATATCCTCTCCCCCAGTGCCATCCTCTGTCCCCGACTGTGGAGAAATGAGATCATCCACTGTAAGGCTGTCCTATGTACCCCCCACGTCAGATAGATAGATAGATAGATAGATAAATTTATTGTCATTGTTCTCAACAAAAAGAGAGCAACGAAATGAGGTGCTCTTCCACAAAACATACCAACACATCAAACACACACATATTCATATTCATACCATTTAAATACATCTAAAACCATTTAAACCATTTAAATACATCTAAAACAGATAAACATTCATAAAACCATTAAAACCATTTAAATATATCTAAAACAGATAATCCTTCATAACCCTGCATTTAGCCTAACCACAGCACTTGGATAGCAAGGCAGTAGGTCACGAAATCATAATCGACTGTGCTGAATGCCACTTTTAGCTCTAGTAATAACTGCAGCGCCAAGCTGCCTCAATCCAGATGTTGACAAAGGTGAGGGCAACCAATGCCGCCTCCATCCCTGGGCCAGGGCAGAAGCTGGACTGAAATGGATCCAGGACAAAGGAATCATTCAGGAAGGCCTGGAGCTGTTCTCCACCACCTTACCAAGATATAGACTACCCAGAAAATGGAAGAGTATTAGCAGGAAACTATACATGGTACAGAAGTTTGGCATACATGCCCCTTGCCTCACACAAGGTCAGCTCTGTGTCACTGTCCCTTTCTCAACCAGTATATTGTACCAGCAGGGACCAGTAATCCTTGCCCCCAGTTTAATCCTAGAAGGGTAGTGTGATCTAAAAGCAATTCTGGGGCTGCCAAAAAAAAAAGAGGCAGGGAAGCAAAACAGAGAGAGCTGGTGCTTTTGGAAAGGCTTTATCCCATGTAGTCATTTTTAGTACAAAGAAATGTAAACTATACATTAGAATTATATAACAATCTGGTAATAAGTCTGGTAAAAATTCCAATGAATTGGTAAAAATTCCAATGAATTGGAACTTAGTCCCCGAGAAATGCGACTCACCATCTGTAGAAGGCAACACAGAAGTATCTACTTCACCGTTGATGACTTGGCCCTCTATAATTCTTTTGTAGGAATTTATCACCCGTGATAAATTGTCACTGGCCTGCAGAATATCTCCTATAAAAGAGAGAGACAGAGACAGAGACTGCGTAATAGATATAAATCAGTGCATCCTCAGCAATGTTTTCTATCAACGCATGCAATTTATTCCCTGTCCTAAGTCCCTGTATGTATTTGTTATACACTCTTCTAGCTCTCATATCATCCATTCTGCTATCACAATTCAGCACAGTATGTAGAAATTAGACATAAAGATTAGGTGGTATTCTAAGAAACACCCTTGTCTATTCAATAAAGGGGCTTCCTCCATTTGACTAGTTTTTAATCACCAATTGTGTCAAACCATTGGGTTGGGGTTTTTTTTTGTATACACACAGTGTTACTGTTTACCCTATGATCCTAACCAGATCTTTTGCCTCCAGTGTCTTATCAAATGACAATTTATATTTAGGTTATAATGTGTTCATTCTGCCTTTCCCGGTACAATGGGAGTTGCATAATAAACAAATCTTCCTCTTCCCAACAGGAAATTATGACTCGGTATAAGTGGTAGAAGCCAATTCAGAGATGGCTTGAAAGAACACTAAAATGCACACAGAGATCAGGAAGCAGCAAATGGCTAGTAGGGACTTTGGGTGGGATCACGCTGGGAGTTTGGTGCAGCAGTATCTCAGCTTTGAAAAAGCCAGTGCTCTCTGATGCGCACTGCAGCAATCACACTGACCCTGCCCTGCTGCCAGGAGAGACGCGGATTGCACAAATGCAAGAGGAGCAGTCAGACTGCTCCTGCGAATGTGGGGTGGGTGCATTGCACGCCCCAGCCATTCAGACAGCCAGGAAACATGCCCGTCGTGTGTTTTAGAGATTTAATCCAGGCCCATCCCATCCTAAAATGAGGTAAGTATGGGTGGAACTCGGGGAGGGGGGGGGAGATGTATGCGTGTGACCACACACATTAAACCTGGAGGGGAGGTGTGGCTAGGTCGGGCCAAATCTCTCACGTGATTTTGCCCATAGTCTTTACGAACTCTATCCTCTGAGTCTTGAAGCCTGTAACGTGGTGAATACTTCGGAAAACGTGTGGGTGACTTATGAATTGCAGTTCTATTCTGAAAGAGAACGGAGGCCCATGTGACATTTTACAGCATTTCGCCCTGTGAATTAAATGGATTAAGAGCACATCTGGAAGTAGAAGAGTAGTATGCAACTACAGTTTATTTACAGCTGTAACCTAAGTTATGACCAGGAGAACTAACCCTCCACCCCTGCAAGGTTTCCGTTTTACCCAAGGTGCTGTCGTTATCCTCCGTCTCACTGGCCAGCTTGAATAACGTCCGTCTCTTCGTTTCACATCTGTCAAACAGCTCCTAGAAATAATGGTGAGAGATGGGAGCCAATAAGCCAAACCTGTCAACAGGTGCATCTATCTCTGTTCTTATTCATTCCTATGAACCCGTTCATAAAGATCCGTGTTCTATTCAAATGGAGGCACCACCATCTCATATGCACTCAAAGAAACTTCAGAAACTGAGGCTGCAACTGGATATGATGCTAGAGATAATGATTCTATCTCTAAAAATTTTCAATGTCATCTGAAAGCAGCCACTGAAAGGAAATGGGGATTTGGGATCAGGACTTTTTTTTTATGATGGTGGTGGTTAGATTTGAAGAAGATTTTTGGATTTATATCCCGCCCTCCACTCCGAAGAGTCTCAGAGCGGCTCACAATCTCCTTTCCCTTCCTCCCCCACAACAGACACCCTGTGAGGTAGATGAAGATATTGGATTTATATCCCGCCCTCCACTCCAAAGAGTCTCAGAGCGGCTCACAATCTCCTTTCCCTTCCTTCCCCACAACAGACACCCTGTGAGGTAGATGAAGATATTGGATTTATATCCCGCCCTCCACTCCGAAGAGTCTCAGAGCGGCTCACAATCTCTTTTACCTTCCTCCCCCACAACAGACACCCTGTGAGGTAGATGAAGATATTGGATTTATATCCCGCCCTCCACTCCGAAGAGTCTCAGAGTGGCTCACAATCTCCTTTACTTTCCTTCCCCACAACAGACACCCTGTGAGGTAGATGAAGATATTGGATTTATATCCCGCCCTCCACTCCGAAGAGTCTCAGAGCGGCTCACAATCTCTTTTACCTTCCTCCCCCACAACAGACACCCTGTGAGGTAGATGAAGATATTGGATTTATATCCCGCCCTCCACTCCGAAGAGTCTCAGAGCGGCTCACAATCTCCTTTACCTTCCTCCCCCACAACAGACACCCTGTGAGGTAGATGAAGATATTGGATTTATATCCCGCCCTCCACTCCAAAGAGTCTCAGAGTGGCTCACAATCTCCTTTACCTTCCTCCCCCACAACAAACACCCTGTGAGGTAGATGAAGATATTGGATTTATATCCCGCCCTCCACTCCAAAGAGTCTCAGAGCGGCCGACAATCTCCTTTCCCTTCCTCCCCCACAACAGACACCCTGTGAGGTGGGTGGGGCTGGAGAGGGCTCTCCCAGCAGCTGCCCTTTCAAGGACAACCTCTGCCAGAGCTACGGCTGACCCAAGGCCATTCCAGCAGGTGCAAGTGGAGGAGTGGGGAATCAAACCCGGTTCTCCCAGATAAGAGTCCGCACACTTAAGAAGAAGAAGATATTGGATTTATACCCCGCCCTCCACTCCGAAGAGTCTCAGAGCGGCTCACAATCTCCTTTACCTTCCTCCCCCACAACAGACACCCTGTGAGGTGGGTGGGGCTGGAGAGGGCTCTCCCAGCAGCTGCCCTTTCAAGGACAGAGGCTCAGAGCAGCTCACAATCTCCTTTCCCTTCCTCCCCCGCAACAGACACCCTGTGAGGTGGGTGGGGCTAAAAGAGCTCTCACAGCAGCTGCCCTTTCAAAGACAACCTCTGCCAGAGCTATGGCTGACCCAAGGCCATTCCAGCAAGTGGAGGAGTGGGGAATCAAACCCGGTTCTCCCAGATAAGAGTCTGCACACTTAACCACTACACCAAACCGGCTCTCCATGGGTCATGGAACTTTTTTTTTTTTAATAATCTGCACCATTTCCCAGACAGAACACTCCTCTCTCAGTGTTAGTTCTGGAAGGGCTAACAGGACATCCCTTCCCCCATTCCCTGCCCAGGTTACTGTATACAGAGCAAGAGATCTAGGTCAGAGTTCTCTTGTGTCACTTCTACTTGTGCCCTAATTTTACACTGCAACCTGGAATATTAAATTCCTCTTTTTTAGAAGAGAACCGTTAAATAGCTGCGCCGCGGCCAAACAGGCAATATAAAAAGCACTAAATAGTTTACATTAAAAATTTCTTACCCACCTTCATGAGCTCCTTATCAGCCTCTGAAGAGTCCTCTTTGTTATAGTGAACCAACATCTCATTTAACAGCTTCACGTTGTTGTTTACTTCCTCCAAGATGTGCATGCGCTTCGTTACTTTCTGTATTCGTGCCTCATCCTTTATGTTTTAAAGCAAAAGAAATAGATCTTAGTTCTTTCTTGCAACATCAACCAGGGAAGGCTGGCTTGAAGAACCCAAGAAGCCAGAGTATCCGACAACCAGAATTTTATATTCTTCTATAAGAAAAGTCCGTTTTTGATTTTTTGGAAGACATTATTCAAATCTGAATAGGCTGACTCAATCCTATGCAAGTCATACTGTCAAAGTCAAAGTCTTCATTGATGGGGTCACAAGACCAAGCAAAATTCCAGACCACCACAGCAGATATGAGAACAATTAAAATGAACTCCCACACATAAATTAGCTTATAATTCAGAGGGAAGTGCAGTTAGATAAAATGATAGATAAAATTATTAAAATTATGTAATATGGATTTGTAAAAGCCTTCAGTATCTGGTGAATTTTATAAGCTGTCACACAAAACTTTGCAGTATAAGCTGAAACCAGTGGTTTCTCATCTATGAGTAGCATTCGAGCATACAGCAATCTGATCGACTGGGATACCTACTAAGCAAGGGAAGTATAAGCTTAGAGCAAAGCTCTTGATATAAGGGACAACGAAGCAGAATGTGTTCTGTAGTTTCGATCTCCCCTAAACCACAGGGACACAGCCTGTCTGCCTTTGGAACCTTTTTGTATTGCCTATCCTAGACTGCAGAGGAGAGTGCCTGACATCTGGCAAGGTAAAAATGTGTTCCTGTGACAGAAAAATCTCCAATTGGGATAGATAAGTGGCTGGGGAAACAGAGAGCCAGTTTGGTGTAGTGGTTAAGTGTGCGGACTCTTATCTGGGAGAACTGGGTTTGATTCCCCACTCCTCCACTTGCACCTGCTGGAATGGCCTTGGGTCAGCCATAGCTCTGGCAGAGGTTGTCCTTGAAAGGGCAGCTGCTGGGAGAGCCCTCTCCAGCCCCACCCACCTCACAGGGTGTCTGTTGTGAGGGGAGAAGACATAGGAGATTGTAAGCCGCTCTGAGTCTCTGATTCAGGGAGAAGGGCGGGATATAAATCTGCAATTCTTCTTCTTCTTCTAGATAACTAGAGTCTTCCAAAGAGACACTGATTCCAATATGTGCTGGATTAGAGCCTTACTTGATCTGCATAGGTCAGCCTTGAAACAATTCTGTTTGAAATTGGGATACAGCTGGATGCACTGAAAGAGAAAGAGCAGCCTTGGACTGTATACAAAATGTGTGACAGAACGGGAGGAACTTAGGGTCATGGGAACACAAAGTTAGGTGAAGTGTGCAAGCAATGTCTTTTAGTACCAGTCCACATTAGGACTTCAGAGAAGGCAACAGAGCTAGAAAGATATATTGGTAAAGACTCTGTTTACCCTTCCTGTGGTCTGCTCTGATGATGTTCCTTCGTCTACCTAGACTGCTATTCTCAAGAGAACTTCCTTCCTTCCGGCTGACCCTCCTCTTCTTCTTCCTCCTTTGTCCACCCATCATGAAGACAAAATGGGCTCTCTACAATCTCTCTAGCGCAGATCTTTCCTGCATGCTTGACTTACTCCTGATTTGTTGGCAGTCAATTCACACATACTGGAATTTGTTGGGCATGGTTCTTCCGCACATCTCCCCTCCCTCTGCGTTTTCACAGAGGGAAATAAATGAGGCTTTTCAAGGGAGAATGCTGTCATCATCAACGGTGTCGCAGTACCCCTCCTTTTTTTAAAAAAAGCACCAAATATTTATAATGCTAGATTGTTGTAACAACAGTCTTAGCAGGTTCCCTGAATTCCCAGCTTCCTTTTTTTTTTTAAAGTCTCTAGCCTCTTCCCTCGCAGAGATATGCCATTCCCCTTATATATCTGCGGTGGAAGGTACTAATTATAACGAAAGCTGGGAATTCAGAGAAACCGCGAAGCTTGTTGTTACAAGTGAAAATTAAAGGCACAAAAATGCATTTGGAAATCAGTGGATAAAGTGAAGCAGTATGGGGGCTGGAACTGACAAGAAAATGTGGAAAAGAAGAATAACTGGTTTTTATACCCTGCCTTTCCACTACCCGAAGGAGTCTCAAAGCGGCCTACAGTGGTCTTCCCTTCCTCTCACCACAACAGCCTTGGTGAAGTAGGTGGTGCTGAAAGAACTGCGACTGACCTAAGGTTGCCCAGCTGGCTGCATGAGGAGAAGTGGGGAATCAAACCCAGTTTTCCAAATTAAGAGTCCACCGCTCTTAACCCCTGCACCACCCTAGCTTACAGAGAGATCAACAGAATGCTAACTCTACTCTTTCCTGTCCAGTACGGAGTTCCTTTACACTAAAGAACTTGCATTTCTTTACCAAAGCAATAAAGCCTAGTGTGAACTTTATTCTTAAGCAACATCCCCATTCTGCTTGCTGCGCTCTGCAAACCTGTCACAAAAAAAAAAGTGAAGAACCACACAGAGAGAGGGACAGGGCTCTTTTCGTTTTAAACAGAAAATAATTTTTCAAACTCCTTGCTCTGGACCGCTATGAAAGATGCAGAAGTCCTATTCACTTTTAAAAATAATAGTCCTAAGTGAAGCTGGTCAGTCTTCCCCCTGCCACAGTACATTCTGTGCCTTTAAGAAATTATGCCTGTATGTTTTCAAATAACCTTTCAATTGGTTTTTTTTTGCAAAAATGAGGAACATAAATATGTCCGTTAGCTTATTTATAATCCTTGCTTCCACACAGCTCTTGGGTATAGCTTGAGGGAACTACAGGCCAGCCTCCAAAGCAAGTAGCTGAAACTATAGGGAAAAGGAACTGCCATGCTCACAACTGACATTCTATCCCAAGCAGAATGATGCCTGCCTAAACCTAAAAGATTCCCATGAATTTAAAGCACATTTGCCTCTGTTTAGAATCAAGCTGATCACGGGAAAATGAGCAGGGAAGGCCAGAATGACGGGCAAAACTGAAGCCAAAGGCCAAGAGCAAAAACATTAAATTGGTAGGTAGCAGCCGCAATGCTGCAACCCAAAGAGATTCTAAATGTTTCAGGTTTTTTAAAAAACACCAAGCAGTCATCACCCTCACTCGTGTCAATGTTCAATCTCACCTCTTTCACCATAGACTTAATAAGCTTGTTTGCTTCTTGTAAGTCATCAGGATTTTTGCTTTTTAACAGTTTTGCTAAAAGCTGTAAAAAAAAAAAGGAGGGGGGAAGAGAAAGCTTCAGAACAAGCATTTAAGATTAGTTCAGTTTTGTCTGGCTTACAAAGGCTTAACGTAAGGACTGACTACTGTGGGGTTGGGCAAATTGTGTGATTTAGCAAACCGATGCAAACTTCTATGCCTGCACTTGCCTTTGACAGTCTACCTTGTGCAACAGGCATTTCTGTGAGCTTGGCTTTTATCTGCTCTTGTTTATTTTTAATTGGCCTTTTATGAATGTGCATGAGACAGCTTAACAACCTTACTCTGCAGACAGGAAAGACAGACCTTCCTTTACATAAATGAAATTTAGATTTGTCTCTGAAGAAGCAAGGTCTAGATTTTTGGCAGCATGACCATACATTCTGACGGAATCCATCATTTTGCTTCTTCTTATGATTGCGATCAGAAGTCAAAACATGAATTTCATTGAAACATATTTCATGCACTTAGGGCAGTGGCAACAGTGGTCTGCATGGGGTAGCTGAAAGCAAGATATCACCAACTACCCTCCAGCTGGCCAATTAAAGTTAATTAACTTTAATTTAATTAGTAGCCTTTGTGGAGGCAAGCAGCTGGGACAGGACAGCCTTGAACACCCTCCCTCTCTTTTACCCTCTCTCTCTCAAATTCCTTCCCCTTCCCTATTGGTTTCCCCAAGCATGCTAAGACTTATCCGTGACATCTACAACTGGGGCTGGGTTTCACATCAAAAGGGGAGATAAGAGTAGGAAAAAGATGAACTTTGTATCAGCACCCAGCGTATGTGACTTTTTTCCCCACAACCTACTCTCTAAATCACTATTTGCAGTTTGTCCATTTGACTTCTACCCCCCATCTGATGACCCAATCAGATCACTGCTAAAAGAGAGAAGAGGAGTCAGGAATATTAGATGTCAAGCACTTAGGAAAAGTCAAGTAATGTCAAGTATTTTTCTTGTACTATGTTTTCTCTGTCTCACGCACACAACAGTGATCAAGATGGCCTGTATAATTTTGCCCTTCTCAAGTTTATCCTCACAGCCTCTGTGAGGTAATCTAGCTTGAGAGCAATTCACTGGCATTAAGATCACCAGTGAGTATTATGGAGGAATGAATCTGGATCTCCCCATCTGAAGTCTGAGATTTTAACTATTACACCATATTGGCAAGTGGATTGCATACTCCTACCCTTCCCTCACTTTGGTGCTGTTTCAGAGAAAAGGAAAGAATTCAAGAGAGTTAATACTTTATTAACTAAATCATGAGGCTATTATCTGGAAGCAGCTCTGAACTTAAAAGGTGCTGCTCTTGATCTTCTCCGACAACGATGCTTTCTGCTTCAGAATGTTTAGATTCCGCTTCGGTGGAGTAGGGCGGGATATAAATCGAATGAAATAAATAAGATAGAGGAAGGAAGAAATGGAAAGAAGCACCACAGTTCCTTGACACTGCAAGCCTTCAATAAAATTTATATAATTGTTATGCTGCAACACCAAAAGAAATGAGTAAATACTTGGAACAGGTTTTTTTTTAACTTTAGCAGACTATAGGTGTGAGCAACAAAAGGGGAGGGGGGAGTGAGTCCACCTCATGCCAAGCATCACAAGATTATTTGATGGCTGCTTATGAGAGTTCTTACTTGCACTTTACCTTGGATTTCTCCTCATCATCAAACACAGGATTTTTGGGGCGAGGCGGAGGAGAGGGAATAAGGGTTCTCTCCACAGGAATTACAGGGTCTGACGGAACAATGCCTGAACAAAAAAGGAGAAAGTGATGTCAGTCTTTTATGGGCAGAACACTTCTTTTCGCCCTGCTCCATCCAAGTCACCTGTGCAAAACAATAGACAGCTGTGGTATATCAAGGTATCTGCTGCTTGCTGATGGTACTCTAGCAGGAGCTTGGCAAAAAAGAGTAGCCTGTGCTTCCTTGTTAGCAATCAAGAGCCAGACATATTGCTCTGAATCTTGATCCAGAATGGTGGGGTTCATCAAGAGACAAAGCTCATTACAGGAGTCGCTTGCCTTTATAGGAGTCGCTCATTATAGGAGTCGCTTGTCCCCATGATCTTGAGCAAGGGTCCTCAAACTACGGCCCGCGGGCCAGATGCGGCCCGCTGAGGACGTTTATGCGGCCCACCGGGTTATGGCAAAATCAGACCGGAAGTGACGTTTGACCTAAACTCGCGTTAGCAATGCACACTTCCGGCACTGGGCTGAGGCAGCAGAGACAGAGTGTGAGGCAATACCGAGGTGAGGTGAGTTCCTAGGCTGGGGTGTGTGGTGTGGGGAAGGGAGAGAGATGCAGAAGACGGAGAACTGACAGCCCGCGGCCTTGTACAGTAACGGCAGCCACCACAACAGTCCGGCCCTCCAACAGTCTGAGGGACAGTGAACTGGCCTTCTATTTAAAAAGTTTGAGGACCCCTGATCTTGAGCTTGTAAGGCCGTTTTGCCCTTGAGTCTGTGAATTTGCCAACATTCTATTAAACTTGCTGATATTTTCTGGTATCGTCAGACCTGATTTTAATATTACACGCATTTGCCCGAGCAGCAAAGATGAACGTAACATTCAGAGAGGAGCACGGACACAGCTCGCGGGATAACAAAAGCGCAGCCAGATTTATATTGTGACACAATACTTAACGCCCCACAGTAAACCTGCAAGGACACGCGTATCTATGTATCAAGTATTATTCAGATGAGCAAATCTACCTTAGATAAGCTATACTCACTTCCTAACAAAGGCATTATATTACAACATTTCATTGAGCAAAGGAAAAGAACAAATGGCAAGAAGGAAGTTTGCTCTTGACCTTGTCTCTTCAACATGTAGTAAGCATCTTTGATTTTTGACTCCTCTGGCAGGGCTACCGTCCAGCTGTAGAGCAGCTCGATTATTTTGGTTTTGACCTTCTCCGACACTCTGTCCCCTAGGTACTGTAAAAAAAAAAGATGTGGATTTCTCTTTCTTCAGATAAAAGAATCTTCTATGAACCACTGCAAGCGTGAACTATGAGGTAAACCATGCTGTAAACCAGAGGTGTCGAACTCATTTGTTATGAGGGCCAGATCGGACATCAATGTCACTTTGTTGGGTCAGGCCATCTGTGCCATGAAATGTAATGCCGGGTACCAGAAATATAAACTGTATAAAGGACACAGGCAAACCCAATAAACTATATTATTATTTACTCAAAATACAAACATGCTTAAAACATTAACACTCTTACAGTATTTCCTTACAGTACCTCCCTGATGCCTACCCTCTCACTTTCACCACCCATTACACATGTGCACTGGGACAATATACAGGGACATAACACACAGTCTCTTGTCATCTGGCAATAAAGGTAATGACCAGTTGCTCACAGGCCAGATAAGAGTTCTGGATGGGTCGGTTCTGGCCCACAGGCTGTATGTTTGATACCCCTGCTGTAAATATTTTCTGTGCTGCTTTGAGGCAACCTCTTAATGCCACATGCATGTGACTCAGGTGCTTCTCAGGATGTTAAAGGTGATAATCACTAGACCAAACCATTTTCCAACCGTCTCTTCCGAGCAAGTAAGAAGCTTGAGATTTAAAAATATACTTTTAAAAAAAACCCTACTATATCTATCTGGAACAGACTTAAGTAGGGAAACGGTAAATTAAAAATACTCAAAATAGCAAAAACACCTTAAACCATAACGATGCAGGAAAGATTTCTAATTTTAAAGGTCAGATCAGAAGAAGAAGAAGAAGATATTGGATTTCTATCCCGCCCTCCACTCCGAAGAGTCTCAGAGCGGCTCACAATCTCCTTTCCCTTCCTCCCCCACAACAGACACCCTGTGAGGTAGATGAAGATATTGGATTTATATCCCGCCCTCCACTCCGAAGAGTCTCAGAGCGGCTCACAATCTCCTTTCCCTTCCTCCCCCACGACAGACACCCTGTGAGGTAGATGAAGATATTGGATTTATATCCCGCCCTCCACTCCGAAGAGTCTCAGAGCGGCTCACAATCTCCTTTTCCTTCCTCCTCCACAACAGACACCCTGTGAGGTGGGTGGGGCTCTCACAGCAGCTGCCCTTTCAAGGACAACCTCTGCCAGAGCTACGGCTGACCCAAGGCCATTCCAGCAGCTGCAAGTGGAGGAGTGGGGAATCAAACCTGGTTCTCCCAGATAAGAGTCCACACACTTAACCACTACACCAAACTGGCTCTCCGGGAACATTATCTAATGCAGGTACTGTTTTATTACTTACAGAATAGAGGGAAACTATTTGTCTCATCTAGATAAATTAAGAGGCAACATGCACGGTTTTCAAATACCCTTTATTCACAGGGGCACAAAATTTTAATTATATGCCTTTATTCCACATTCTCCAAACAACATGTATAAATGAGCATGGTGAAAAATACTGACCAATATCAAGATTAGATGATCACGTTTTTGGGATACAAACAAAATTTCAAAATATTAGATCAGCAATAGGAAACCTAACTCCTGATTCTTGATAATACGTAGAAATGGGTAAAAAAAAATGCAGATTTTAAGGACATGAGCAGGCTAGACATAGGTCAAACTTCATACTCACCTTCGGAGACACAACTTTAATTAATTCATTTAAAAAACGAAACTTCCCTACTTCGTTATGAAATCTGCGCCCACAGTTTTTCATACAAGCTTCCAGCACCTACAGACAAGCAAAAATGAATATACGATCAACCCATGCATAAGATCTGGATGACAATCTCTACCCTATCTGATGTGAGAACAGGTTGCTCGTGAGCACCTCAACTATGACCTGTACCATTTCAGCTTAATTTAAGATGGAACTCCTTGCAGCCCAGCCCTGATCGCTTTCTTTTGTTTGCTTCCCCTAACTTTTACCTGTGCATTTATTCCAACTTCCCTATCTGAGAAATAATTACTTTCAACACCCCACCATGTTTATGCAAGAGCCCATTGTGTGGAAAGAAGAAAGTAGGTTGTTTCCGTGTTGCTGGTCTCATAGTTAGACGTCATGTTTACACAGGGACTGTGCATCTAGAGTTCAACATAAACAGGTATTAATGATGCCACTGGCACTTTCCAAAGGTGACACTAGAGGATCTATCATAGACAACATCAGTGACACATCAGCTAACCATGGTTAGTACTGCGCAGAAGGCAGCAATGGTAAACCACTGCTGATTATCTCATACCCTAAAAACCCCTATGATGATACAATCCAACAAAAAAAGATGCAGTGCTGGAAGACATGATCCCCATTGGATGGCATGCAACTAGCTGCTGGGAAAGAACAGAGGACAAGTATGAATAACACTATTCTTAATAATGCAACTAGATCAAAGCCAAAAGAACATTCCATTGTTGATGTGAAAGGATGCAAAAGGGAAATCAAAAGTTGTTTGACCCAAAGAAGGAGAAGAAGGAGAAGGAGAAAGAGAAGATGATGATGATATTGGATTTATATCTCACCCTATACTCTGAATTTCAGAGTCTCAGAGAGGTCACAATCTCCTTTTACCTCCCCCCACAACAGAAACCCTGTGAGGTAGGTAGGGCTGAGAGAGCTCTTACAGCAGCTGCCCTTTCAAGGACAACTCCTATAAGAGCTATGGCTGACCCAAGGTCATTCCAGCAGCTGCAAGTGGAGGAGTGGGGAATCAGATAAGAGTCCGTGCACTTAGCCACTACACCAAACTGTCTCTCAGGAATATGGAATGTGCAAACTATGAATCAAGGAAATTGTAAAACAAGAAATTGAATGTTTAAACACTGATGAGCAGATGAAACATACCTTAATAGGAGACCCTAATCTCAGAGAAAACATTATTTCTCTGAGGAAAAGAACCAAAGATTCTTAGACTGAGAGGAAATAAGATTCCTTTAGGATACCACTAGGCAGGACAGAGTGACCATTTGCCCACCTCCTAGGAAAAAAAATGATAGATGGTGATTTGAATACCCTAAATTAAGTCTTAACAGTTTGGGGACATGCACCTCGATTTGACTGGAGAAAAGATACATGTAGGGATCCACTCCAAAATTCATGATAGCGCAAAGTGAAACCCTCCCAGCTGGGACAGAAAAAGTTAAAAGGTCTGGACACTGTGTCAGAAGCAAAAGGTCTGAGGAACAGGGGAGAGTCAAGCATGCGGTTTCAATGACGAGTCAAGTTTGATACAAAACTACGTTTATTGATAGACTGATACTTTCAGTGTACAGATTCTTGAGTGATGCTAAAAATACGTTGATACAATACTTTTAAGGCATACTTCAAAAGGATTCCAAAAGGTGGGGGCGAGGGATGCGCTCTCACACATAAACTATCATAAATGTCTACATTCTCATGGCGTTATCAGGACTCCGTCCTTGCTTTCCCCAGATGTGTCACACTCCCTAATAGGAATGTATGGGAAAGTACTGATTACTCTTTCTCAAGTTAGTTTTGTTTCTCTCTAATTCTACTTTGTAAGCAATAAAGTAAGAAGGGGGAGGGGGAAAGAATAACAGAGTTAACAGACCTTGGTCCTCCATGATATTTCACAGGCCAGCTTTACGGAGGACCCTAAAACAATCAATGACCAATGGAATTCTACCATGCTTGACAGGGAGCAACAAAATGAAATATGTCTTGAACAGCCTATATTTCTCAAAGTTGCAGCGGTTTTGCATCCATTCCAGGGGAGGAAATGTCAAGTAGAAAAAAACAAGTGACTGTACAATTTAGCCTCATAGTTTTCTTTTCTGTATTCTGTAATATACTGTAGTGTTTTAATATAGTTTTCCAGCGCCCTCGCTCTAGTGAATGGAGATTGTATTTTGGTAAATAAACATCTTTTCCTTTTAAAGATCTCAGACTGTGGTCAAAGCTTCTCACCCAGGGCACCTGATTATTCATCTTCACAGTTTGGTGTAGCCAGTTTGGTGTAGTGGTTAAGTGAGCGGACTTTTATCTGGGAGAACCGGGTTTGATTCCCCACTCCTCCACTTGCACCTGCTGGAATGGTCTTGGGTCAGCCATGGCTCTGGCAGAGGTTGTCCTTGAAAGGGCAGCTGCTGTGAGAGCCCTCTCCAGCCCCACCCACCTCACAGGGTGCTTGTTGTGGGGGAGGAAGGTAAAGGAGATTGTGAGCTGCTCTGAGACTCTGAAATTCAGAGTGGAGGGCAGGATATAAACCCAATATCATCAGTGGACTGGGCTGCAGTTAGCTGGACAGGAAGGAAGGTGTTTATGAAGCAGTGTATACAGCCACATGTACCTAGTCCCTGTCTGTGCAGGTAAAAAAAAAAGAGCAAAGCTTGGGTGGGTGACTAGCAAAAAAGGAGAGCGAGAAGGGCTGAAAGAAGACCTTCTGCCTCTGCAAAGACAGCAGGAAAGAAAGGGAGGGCTCTTTTGCAAGGGGTACTTACTGTCAAAGCCTGGATTGCCTCCCATTCCTGTGGTGACTGGATTTTATGAGCCAGCAATCTCACAGCTATCTGCGGACTGAAACAAATAAGTAGAAAACTCTCATTCCCTATCTTTTGTAGCTGTTACTGCATGTGCTGCAAACAGATCTTCAAGGTTGTCTCCACAAAAATAAAGGCTAAAAATTACTCTGAAAGTAAAAGTTAAGAAAGAATGCTGAGGCTGCCAAGGGCTCGGTGCAATGATTTCCATTCTTCTAGGTTCGCTTCCCCTCAGCAGCCGTTTCCAACCCTGGACAAGTCCATTACAGGAGTCACAGGACCCTCGCTGAATAAGAGCCACAGGAATCGAAAGGCTGCAGTGGGGGAGGGAGCAAAATTGTTCTCTTTTGTCAGTTGACCTCTGTTCATGCAAGAGGTGGAGCAATTTCGCTCTCTTTGTCATCCCCATTGCAGCCCCCTCCCCATCTATGTGGCTATTACTCTCATGACCCAAGGGACAAACTTTCAGCAGGGGTGGCCAAACTGTAGTTCGGGAGCCACATGTGGCTCTTTCAGATATATTATATGGCTTTCAGAACCCTAATGGCCCATTGGCTGGCTTGGAGAATGCATTTAAAGTTAAAGTTGCTTTCTTTCCACCTCTCCCTCTCTCATAAGAACATAAGAGAAGCCATGTTGGATCAGGCCAATGGCCCATCCTGTTCAACACTCTGTGTCACACTGTGGCAAAAAAACCCAGGCACCATCAGAAGGTCCATCAGCGGGGCCAGGACATAGAAGCCCTCCCACTGCCCCCCCCCAAGCACCAAGAAGACAGAGCATCACTGCCGCAGACAGAGACTTCCAATAATACGCTGTGGCTAATTGCCACTGATGGACCTCTGCTCCATACATTTATCCAATCCCCTCTTGAAGCTGTCTCTCATCCCTCTCCCATCTTCCTTCCTTCAAACATTTGACATTCATGTCTAGTTGCTCTCAAACATGTGACAGAATTAGCTGCAGGGGGAAAGACCAAGCTGCTGACAGATCATGGGATCTGTGACCCAAAATGGTCTATTCAATGATCTATGAGTGCTGATTGCCAATTCCCTCACTAAGGCTATATTTATGGCATCATCTTATGCAGCTCATAAAATGCTGTAACAGAAAAACAATGAACAGCATTTTGTAGCCTTAAAATCCTTCACTGACATCTAATGTTTTGTCCTTAGATTGTGGGGTACATCAAGCATATTACCAGCAGTCAGGAATGGCTCCGGGCACACCCCAAAATTTAACATGTTAGACTGTAATTTTCTTTCCTTCATTTTTTGCTAGGTTAAATATAATACTTCACAATTTCACATTGTTCATGACAGTTAATTATAACAGTAAATAAACACTTTTAGAAACACAAACACTCTGCACACATGCCAGAGATTGTGATTACTATGATGGAACGAGTCTTAGCCATAACTTTTGATTGCTTTCGCACAGCGTATCAAAATAGTCTCCTTCTTTGACAATTAGAATTACACAATTAGAATTTGACAATTGCAATTTTTTCATGCTTAGAAAACAAAAAATTATCAACACCTATCAAAATCTGTAACAAGCCACAATAAATAACGACCTAACTTGGTCATGAATCATACTGTAAAGCACCGAGAACTCCAACTTTCAACTTCTACCATGAGACCTTGAATGGCTGCTTGAATGGTGTTGGACACATACCCTTCAAGTTCTTTGTTGATCTGATCACAGAAGCCAATAATGTATTCCCAGTCTTCTTGTCTATTCAGAGGATTGGTGGCTTTATCTGGTGAAAAGAAAACAGCAAGTGTGTTAGGTCAAGATGTGAACAGAAGAACCCTGTTTCTCTTGGACAGGACAGTAGCTGAAAATTAGCATACTCTCTGCCCGTTTTTTCGTTCAAAACGATTTTAAGAAATGGGTGTTAAGGAAGTGTGGAGGTTTCATGCTGGGAAACTTCCTTAGAGCAACAGTTCCCTGGAAAACACCTAATAACCAGCTGCCACCACTCAGGAACATCTTGAGAATATCTAGACTGACCCATAGAGAAAGTATCCTTGTAGTGCATGACTACAGTAATAACAAAGCGACATGGTAGAAACCCTAGAAAATACCTTATAATCTGGGCTGTTAATAAATTTAAATCTGAAATCTACCATACAATCATCTATTGAGCAACTGTGCAGTTTACATGTAGGAGAGAGATTCAGAGAAATATCCCAGAGAAGTAAATGGTACTAAGTAAAACAAAACAAAACTTTAATAAAAGACAAAACAAGGAAAAGTGGTTTGCGTTAAGAAAAATTGTGGGAGAAGGACAAACCAAAATAAAGGGAAGGCACAGAAGATGCACAGCACAAAGATTTTCAAAATAAATGCAGTAAAGTTGGACTAATTCAGCTAAGGACATAGGCTGTAACAAGTTTATCAGAGCATGTGCATAGTTTCTTGCGCTAACAAGATGCTGGAGGCGTCCTTAATCCCTACCTTTTTTTTCCCCACATAAGAACATAAGAACATAAGAGAAGCCATGTTAGATCAGGCCAATGGCCCATCCAGTCCAACATTCTGTGTCACACAGCGGCCAAATATATATATATATATATATATATATATACACACACACACACACACACACACACACTGTGGCTAATAGCCACTGATGGACCTCTGCTCCATATTTTTATCTAACCCCTTCTTGAAGGTGGCTATGCTTGTGGACGCCACCACCTCCTGTGGCAGTGAATTCCACATGTTAATCACCCTTTGGGTGAAGAAGTACTTCCTTTTATCCGTTTTAACCTGTCTGCTCAGCAATTTCATCGAATGCCCACGAGTTCTTGTATTGTGAGAAAGGGAGAAAAGTACTTCTTTCTCTACTTTCTCCATCCCATGCATTATCTTGTAAACTTCTATCATGTCACCCCTCAGTCGACGTTTCTCCAAGCTAAAGAGCCCTAAGCGTTTCAACCTTTCTTCATAGGGAAGGTGTTCCAGCCCTTTAATCATTTTAGTTGCCCTTTTCTGAACTTTCTCCAATGCTATAATATCCTTTTTGAGGTGCGGCGACCAGAACTGCACACAGTACTCCAAATGAGACCGCACCATCGATTTATACAGGGGCATTATGATACTGGCTGATTTGTTTTCAATTCCCTTCCTAATAATTCCCAGCATGGCGTTGGCCTTTTTTATTGCAAACGCACACTGTCTTGACATTTTCAGTGAATTATCTACCATGACCCCAAGATCTCTCTCTTGGTCTGTCTCTGCCAGTTCACACCCCATCAACTTGTATTTGTAGCTGGGATTCTTGGCCCCAATGTGCATTACTTTGCACTTGGCCACACTGAACCGCATCTGCCACGTTGACGCCCACTCACCCAGCCTCAACAGATCCCTTTGGAGTTCCTCACAATCCTCTCTGGTTCTCACCACCCTGAACAATTTAGTGTCATCCGCAAATTTGGCCACTTCACTGCTCACTCCCAACTCTAAATCATTTATGAACAAGTTAAAGAGGATGGGACCCAGTACCGAGCCCTGCGGCACCCCACTGCTTACCGTCCTCCACTGCGAAGACTGCCCATTTATACTCACTCTCTGCTTCCTATTACTCAGCCAGTTTTTGATCCACAAGAGGACCTGTCCTTTTACTCCATGACTCTCAAGCTTTCTAAGGAGCCTTTGATGAGGAACTTTATCAAAAGCTTTCTGGAAGTCAAGGTAAACAACATCTATCGGGTCTCCTTTGTCCACATGTTTGTTCACCCCCTCAAAGAAATGTAACAGGTTAGTGAGGCAAGATCTTCCCTTGCAGAACCCATGCTGAGTCTTCCTCAATAACCCGTGTTCATCAATGTGCCTACTCATTCTGTCCTTGATAATGGTTTCTACCAACTTTCCCGGTATTGAAGTCAGACTGACTGGCCTGTAATTTCCCGGATCTCCTCTGGAACCCTTTTTAAAGATGGGGGTGACATTTGCTACCTTCCAGTCCTCAGGAACGGAGGCAGATTTCAATGAAAGATTACAGATTTTTGTTAGAAGATCCACAAGTTCAACTTTGAGTTCTTTCAGAACTCTCGGATGTATGCCATCCGGACCCAGTGACTTATTAGTTTTTAATTTGTCTATCAGTTGTAGGACCTCCTCTTTTGTCACCTCAATCTGACTCAGGTCTTTCAACACCCCTTCCAATATTAGTGGTTCTGGGGCGGGCAAACACTTCTCATCTTCCACGGTGAAGACGGAGGCAAAAAATGCGTTCAGCTTCTCAGCCATTTCCCCATCCTCCTTCAGTAATCCTTTTACCCCATGGTCATCCAAGGGCCCCACTGCTTCCCTGGCTGGTTTCCTACTTCTAATATATTTGAAGAAATTTTTATTGTTGGTCTTTATGTTTTTTGCAATATGCTCCTCATAGTCCCTTTTTGCCTGCCTGATCACAGTCTTGATCACAAACAATTTTTATTTATTTATACTCAATGCTATTTTACAGGAAATGTCAAAGATACAGTAGAGGAAAAATAGGGTACACTCTCAACATCCACTGCTTGAATATTCACTACACACACACACACACACACTCAACAAAAAATAAGTAAATTAAAAAAATTATTGAGAAGAGAACAATCATGAAAGGATAATTCTTTTATGGATTACCCGCTGGTTAAGTGAAGATGAAAAGGTGATGTCAACATCTATCTTATCCAGAATTGGATACCACTTTGCATAAAAATTTTGAGCTGCCTTTACCAGGTTTAAAATGTCAGTATCAGCAGCGATTTTCTCCATCGTGATGAAATCCCAAATTTTAAGGATCCAATTGTCTATAGACAAATTAAGTGAAGATTTCCAATTCTGGGCTATTATAGTTTTGGCTGATATTATAAGCGAAATAATAAATCATTTGGAAACCAAAGCCTTAACAGATTGCCAGTTATTTATAATAATGATGTCCACTTGATGTGGAATGATAATGCCAGATATGACTTCCACTTGAGATAACCTTTTGCCAAAAAGAATTAACAATCGGGCATTCCCACCAAAAATGAACTGGAGAGGCCTTCCTGCCACAGTTACGCCAACAAAGTGGGGAATTACTAGAATCAAAGCTAGCAAAGTGGATAGGGGTGCGATACCATCTTGACATTGTTTTGTAATTTTGTTGAAACATGGCTATTGATATGGTCCTACAAGCTTCAAATTCCCATATGGCCTCCCATTGTGCAGTTGTGAGTGTGACCTTACAATCTCGGTGCCATTTATCACAGTAAGAGGATAAAGAGTTATAGACCTGCTGTAAGAGGATACGATAGATTTTAGAAATGAGACCCTTGGGTTTTAAAGAAGAATGGGAAATCAAGTATTCAAAATCAGTTTTAGGTTTCGAGGCTGTCGTACCAAAAAGAGAACTATTAAGAAAATGGCAATTTGTGGCATGGGATCTTGATGGATGCTGAGCTTTGGTCTTAATTTTGAGTTGAAAGAGAAAGACCAATGAAGAAGATGATGATATTGGATTTATATCCCACCCTCCACTCCGAAGAGTCTCAGAACGGCTCACAATCTCCTTTACCTTCCTCCCCCACAACAGACACCCTGTGGGGTGGGTGGGGATGGAGAGGGCTCTCACAGCAGCTGCCCTATCAAGGACAACTTCTGCCAGAGCTATGGCTGACCCAAGGCCATTCCAGCAGGTGCAAGTGGAGGAGTGGGGAATCAAACCCGGTTCTCCCAGATAAGAGTCTGCACACTTAACCACTACACCAAGCAGACTCCCATGAGTAAAATGAAGGAAACTGAAGAGCTGGGGGGAACCAAGGATGTTTTAGAAAAGAGGAAAGAATAGATAGATCAGGGACCAAGACCCTCCGGACTTGGTCCCAAATAGTGATTAGAGCCTGACCGAATGGGTTGATTATAGTCCAGGAGGGACGCTCTTTTTTCTTTAGCCATAAAAACTCATGATATTTGTAAGGGGATATGTGGGTCTCCTCGATGTGAATCCATAACGGGCACAGTCATGTGTACAATACAGTGACCATGGAAGAACGAACAGAAGCTTTATAATAAAGATATAAGTCAGGGAAAGTTAACCCACCCTTTTTTTGTGTCTTCTAATTGTAACAAAATGGATTCTTAGAGGTTTATCACCCCATATAAAGTTTGTCAGTAAGGCCTGCCATGTCTTGAACAGGGCAACAGGGATGTTAATGGGAAGAGCCCGAAATAAATAAAGAAATTTTGGGAAAATAAATGACTTAATTGTATTAATCTGTTCTATCCAAGACAGAGCTAAAGAACTCCAGGAGTGAAGAGTTGTTGAAATTTGGTGATATACCACAGAATAATTAATTTTGAGAAGATCTTTAAGATCCACAGGAATCAATACTCCCAGATACGACCAAAAGGAACTGACCCAGCGATAAGGGTAAGAAGCTTTAAGAGAGGATTGGGTAGCTGCTGAAATGTTTATTGGGAAAATAATGGATTTAGATAGATTAAAAGATAAACCAGAATATTTTCTAAAATCTATGAAAAAAGGAGACAGTGCTGACAATGACATTAAAGGGTCCCTCATGTAAAGAGCCATATCGTCAGCGAACAGGCTGATTTTATATTCAGTATTGTTGATGCTAAAGCCACAGATTGTTGAGGAATGTCTGATATAGTTTGCTAACGGTTCAATTGCTATGGCGAAAAACAGAGGAGAAAGAGGGCACCCTTGGAGGATCCCCCTAGAGAGAGAGAAATCAGGAGTTGAGACCCCATTAATATGTAACAGAGCTTTTGGAGAAGAGTAAAGAAATTCTATAATTGAGAGAAATTTAGGGCCAAACCCCATTGTTTTCAAAACTAAGAGTAAATAGGTGGGTTCTACACTATCGAAAGCTTTCTAAATGTCCAAAGCCAAAATACAAGATTCATATGGTTGAAATCTGCCATATTGGATGATATTTAATATCTGACAAATGTTGTCTGTAATTTGTCGTTGTGGGATAAAGCCACCCTGGTTCTCATGAATATATTGGCCTATAAAAGAATTCAAACGGGCAGTTAGAATAGAAGTTAAAAACTTATAATCAGTGTTGAGAAGTGAAATTAGGCGGAACCATTTTGGGTCTAAAAGATCCCTCTCTTTTTTGGGTAATAGTATTATTTTTGCTAACTTCCAACTCTCGGGAATTATGCCAAAATCCAGGGCGTGGTTGCAAATTTCTGTAAATGGCATGAGAATGTTTTGGGAAAATTTCTTATAAAACTCAGACTGAAAACCATCCCTCCCCGGAGTCTTATTAATTTTAGCATTTTTAATGGCAGAATGAACTTCCAAAGATGTAATTGGAGAATCCATACAAGATTGGTGAGCTGTATTCAACTTTTTAAGAATTTCACGTTTATTAAGTAAGTTGTTTATGGAAACTGAGTCTGGGTTCTCAGAGGTGTATAGTTTTTGAAAGAATTCTTGGAAAATTTGCTGAATTTGGGGAGGGGAAGAATGAGTTTTCCCTGCCAAATCTCTGATTAAATGAATCTGACGATCTGTGATTTCAGTTCTGAGTTGCCACGAAAGAATTTTTAAGGATCTAGGATGATTAAACCAATATTTTTGCTTAGTAAACAAAAGATTTTTCTTGATAGTATTGGACTCCAGTAATTCTAGTTTTTTGCATTCAATTAATATTTTTTTATAGACCTTGGTAGCACATGTGAGTTTATGTAAAGTTTCCAGCTCTGAATGGAGTTCTGCAAAGCTAATCTAGTTTCCTGTCTTCTCTTGTTGTAGGCTGCATTCAGTGAAATACACTTACCGCAGAGGACTGCCTTAAACGCATCCCAGATTACAGGTTTTGAAACCCCACCGTCCGAATTTAATTCAAAAAAATTTTGAATTTCTTTTTCAGTTTCTTTGCAAGCATTGGAATCTAATAAAAGAGCTTTGTTAAAAGACCATGATCGTGAGTATGGCTCTTGTGTGATTGTATTTAATCGGCATTCCAACCGAGCATGGTCAGATAAAGTTCGAAGACCAATATTTGAATAACTAAGCTGGGGGATCAATGAATTTGAAATCAGAAAATAATCTATATGCGTAAAGATATTATGTTGTGAGGAGAAATATGTATAGTCCTTCACTCCATCATGCTGGAGGCGTCAGATGTCGCACAAATGATGTTGATTTATTAAAGAGTGAAGGGGGGTGCATACCTCAGGGGATTTCGAGTGAGGATGAGATCTATCCCAAGAATTATGCATTATATAATTAAGGTCCCCACCTATTACCATGTTTCCCTCTTGAAAAATAGACAGTTTGGCAAGAATGTCCTGCATGAATGTGATCTTATTGTCATTTGGCGCATATAAGCATGCAAAGGTATACAGAGAACCTTCCAGAAGACCTTTAATGAACTGGTAGTGCCCTGTAGGTTCTGCTTCTTGAGCCAATAATGAGAAGCGTACCTTATTGGAAATGAGAATAGCTACCCCACGAGATTTGGATGAACCTGCTGCTTGGAATTGAAGGGGTAAGCGTTTGGACCGAAAAACTGGATGCCCCGTGTTCTTCAAATGAGTCTCTTGCAAAAAGAGAACGTCAGGTGAGAGTCTAAAAAGGGCCGATTGTGTTTTTGCTTTTTTATGACATTATTGAGGCCATGACAGTTTAGAGAAATTAGCTTGATGTCTTCTGCCATGTCACCAAATAAAAAAGGGTGAGTTTAGTGGAGAATCAATCCAATATAATAAAAAATAATGTGACCACCTCATTTTTACCAACCTCCCTGCCTCAATATTGAAAAACAATAGAAATAACTCCCTCCTGAGTCTAGAAAGTGCAACATAATCATACTGCCATGCCAAAAAACAAAAAGAATAAAACATATGCACCCATCTAATCCTCTTCGCTATAAGGATTGCAATAGATAAATATACGCCAAGTAGCCTTAAGAGTGAAATAGTAAGACAGGGGATCATCATACAAAATGCTTGGAAAATATACAGTCTTACAGGGGATAACCATATAAAAAGCTTGGGCAGGCTCCTATGAGTCATACCAGAAAGCATATACAAAAAAGTACCATAAAGCTGACTAAATAAGATGTAATATTCTCAAGGGGCCTGTAGGTGACTATATAACACTGCATGATGACTACAGGGGATCCTCTTTTGAATAGCTCAGGAGGAATAGCAATGGGAATCAAAGCTGAGCTCCTAAGAACATACACCATTAGCTGAGAGGGAAAACACGTTAGAGCAAGAACAAGAATATCATGCTGCCAAACCAAAAATTAAAAAGAATAAAACAGATGTGCCCACCTAATCCTCTTCGCTATAAGGACTGCAATAGATAAATATATGCCAAGTAGCCTTAAGAGTGAAATAGCAATAGTAATACAAGGGACCACCATATAAAAAGCTTGGAAAATATACAGTCGTACAGGGGATAACCTAAGAATATACACCATTAGCTGAGAGGGAAAACACGTTAGAGCGAGAACATAAAGCCATTTAGAGACAAATCGACCCACAGACAATAAAGAAAAATAAAAAGAGAAAGGAAAGTAAGACGTACCAACAGGTCTGACAGTAGATATCAAAAGTGGAGAAAGAGAAACAAGAAGTGAAGCGTGAATAAAGACAGAACATGCAGTTAAAACCCCCCGTTCCCTCCCCCCCCAAAAAAACCCCAACAACAACCCCCCAACGCCCACCACATATAAAACCAACACACAACCATTCTCATCTTTTTCTGTTGTAGCAAAAAATCAACTCTAGCTATAAAATTCAAATAACTTAATGCAAGGGGGAGAACAACCCCTTCTCAATCCAACACAGTAATAGGCCACGTGTAAAAAAAACCCCCTAACTCTGGCCTAAAGTAATTATATTAACTGAAGTCCCCGCCATGCTGCTATGCATACTAGATACCCTAATGGGAGAATACTAAAAAAAAGTCAAATAGCAGTAGAATTAGGACTTTCTTCGATGACTCGGAGATGCCCGTCCTGCCCCAGACCATCTGGCAAATGAATCAGAGCGATCAGATGAAGATGACGCTGGAGAAGCAGGCCGCTCAAGATGAAGGGTGGCAAGAAGCTCCTGTCCCGAGGTAAGATCAGAAGCTGTCAAGCGTTGCCCCTGATGCACTACAAGAAGTTGAACAGGTGTAGACCAACGGAATCAAATCTTGTTATCCATTAGGCATGAAACAATCGGGCGCAGTTCTTTACGGTGCTGTAAAGTTTCAGGAGATAGGTCCAGAAGGACAAGGATCCTCTTGTTGTATAAGAGCCCTTTTTCAGAATAAGCTTTATTAAGGATGCTTTCCCTGGTGTGGGCGTCAGGAAAGGTAGCTATGATGTCTCGAGGAAAGTCTGCCGGGCGCTGCATAAGGGGCCTCAGGCGAAAAGCAGTCTCAATGATCGGGGAGACGCCATTTTCTAAGTTGAGGGTGGAAGTGAGCCAATTCATTTAAAAAGTACGTGTTCCCTGGTTTTCTTCTGCCTTTTCTACTATTCCCCTAAATTTGAGATTGCGTTCACCTAATTTATTTTCTAAAACATAATTTTTTCTTTAGCCCATGTCTCTGCTTTGGATAAGGCCATAAAATCGTTTTGGGCTTGAGTGGCTATTTCGTAGGCTAAATTCGCTGTCTGTGCCACTTCAGAGACGGTATCGTTTAGTTTTTTAAGTTCATTTTGAATAGGGGATGTAGCCTGCGTGATACGGGCCGAAAGATTTTTTTCAAGTTCGGAGATGGCTTCAAAAAAAGCCTGACTTGAAAGAGCAGCATTCCCTTCAGAGATGGCTTCAAAAAAAGCCTGACTTGAAAGAGCAGCGTTCCCTTCGGAGATGGCTTCAAAAAAAGCCTGGCTTGAAAGAGCACCGTTCCCTTCAGCCGAAGGGGGATTTTCTCCCGCCATTTTCTCTGAGGCTTCTTGGGCCCGAAGAGAGTCACGGTGTTGTTCTCCTGAGCGGAGATATTTGGTCAGATTTTGGGAAGCCCTAGCAGTTTTAGACTCACCAAGGGTTCGTCTGACCATGTCTTGGAGGTAGAAAGAGGTCCAGAGACCGGGGGAAGGACAATTTGTTTGGATTAGAGAAGGAGTGGTTCTTTCAGGCGTCCGCCACCCCCCCCCCCATCCCTACCTAACCTCCTGTGGTTCCAGTTTTTGCTGAAGACTGAAAGCTGAAGATAAGGGAAAGGCCCAGAGGTTCAGATATTTATAGTAAATGGAATGGACCTAAGCCAGCCTCATTTCTAAGAGTGATGAGCTCATGTAGCCAATGACATGCAAAGTCCCATCTCAGGTGTCTGAGGCTACTGTTAGCAATCAGAGACTTATAAAATATAACCCACCCACCCCCAAATCAAGCAGCTGGTAATGGCTCAGAACTTCCCTAAAAATAGGTGGTCTGGCCCAAACCAGACCATCCTTTGTCCCAAAAGGATTATCTCTTGGGATGGTCCAATGTGGAATTAAAATGAATAGGTTATTCAAATATAAACTCTAAGGTGTCCATGTTCTCAGATACTTTAGGTGTCACTATTGAGCCTTAGTAAGGTTTTAGGGTTTTTGCAAAAATGGGAATCCCAAACCCCATGTTCAGAAGAAGCCAGGATCTAAAGCACATTCCTTGACATCAACATACTCTCCAAGTCAGCTGAACGCACAGGAACACAGTTCAGGCTGGCTTGGTGTCAGGGGTGTGTGGCCTAACATGCAAATGAGTTCCTACCGGGCCTTTTCTACAAAAAAAAGTCCTGTAAGGGACTATAAAAGCCTTCAGAGCTCTCTTTGGAAGCTCAGTTGAGTTGGGCAGCCTGACTCAGTTGAGCACCCAGATGGAGCTCTAAAGGCCTTCAGAGCTCACTCTCAGAGCTCAGTCAGGCCAGCCCAACCCAGAGGTGGCTCTGAAGGCATTTAAACACCTTCCGAGCTCACTTGGGACAAGGCCAAACTCCCAAACTGGACAAACCATGAATTGGTTTGTCAAATGGAGGTTTGTGAAAAGAGGAGTCCACTCTATCCTATGGGCCCATAGGATAGAATGGAGAGGTTGGGCTGCAGCTGCGGCACGTCTCTAGAGAAGGGTTTTTAAACTTTAAACCCATTCTCTGGGTTGCACCACAGCAGCGGCTCAATCTCTCCGTTCTATCCAATGGGCCCACAGGATAGAATGGACTTTATTCTATCCTATGAGTGAGTCTATAGGAAAGTTTAAAACCCCTTCTCTGGGGTTGCACCACAGCAGTGGCCCAATCTCTCAATTGTCTCCTTTGGGCCCATAGAACAGAATGGACTCCATTATATTGGGGGAAGGGGCACAAGTAGTTAGCTTTGCAAAGGTGCCAAATAGTCTAGATCTATTCCAGTCTGGCAGCAGCTCTCCATATCTCAGGCAGACATGTTTCACATCACCTACTGTCTGGTCCATAAACTGGAGAAGCCAGAGACTGAACTTGGGACCTTCTGCATGCCAAGAAGATGCTCTACAACTGAGCCACAGCCCCTCCCCAACACATAGTTACACTTCCATGTAATGGTAGTACTTGTACAGCATATGACAAAACAAATAATTTTACAGATAATGAATATACTATAACTGATAGTTTCAGGCAAGTAGTAATATTCATCTTCAGCAGCAGAGCAAGACTGGCATTCAGTTGCACCTTAAAAGTCCAACAAGATGTACAGGGTATAAGCTTTTGAAAGTTAAAGCTTCCTTCATCAAGTACCTGGTGAAGACAGCTTCGATCGATCATTTCCATTGTAGAGAAAGAGACCAGAAGCCATCTGCCTTTTCCTCTGTCTCCCCTGGGCAGCTCTGTGCACTATCCTCTTCTCCTTTTAATTGCGGGATGCCCACCAATCCCGACCACCACCACCACCACTGCTGCCTGCTGCCCTTCCCACACTGGCTCCTCTTCTGCTGCCTGGTCTGCCTCCTCTTCGCCACCACCCCTCCTCCCCTTAGGGGAGGGACGGTGGCTCAGTGGTAGAGCATCTGCTTGGTAAGCAGAAGGTCCCAGGTTCAATCCCTGGCATCTCCAAAAAAGGGTCCGGGCAAATAGGTGTGAAAAACCTCAGCTTGAGACCCTGGAGAGCCGCTGCCAGTCTGAGAAGACAATACTGACTTTGATGGACCCAGGGTCTGATTCAGTAGAAGGCAGCTTCATATGTTCATGGGGAGGGACGGTGGCTCAGTGGTAGAGCATCTGCTTAGTAAGCAGAAGGTCCCAGGTTCAGTCCCTGGCATCTCCAAAAAGGGTCCAGGCAAATAGGTGTGAAAAACCTCAGCTTGAGACCCTGGAGAGCCGCTGCCAGTCTGAGAAGACAATACTGACTTTGATGGACCAAGGGTCTCATTAAGTATAAGGCAGCTTCATATGTTCATATTAGGGGAGGGACGGTGGCTCAGTGGTAAAGCATCTGCTTGGGAAGCAGAAGGTCCCAGGTTCAATCCCTGGCATCTCCAACTAAAAAGGGTCCAGGCAAATAGGTGTGAAAAACCTCAGCTTGAGACCCTGGAGAGCCGCTGCCAGTCTGAGAAGACAATACTGACTTTGATGGACCAAGGGTCTCATTAAGTATAAGGCAGCTTCATATGTTCATATTAGGGGAGGGACGGTGGCTCAGTGGTAGAGCATCTGCTTGGTAAGCAGAAGGTCCCACGTTCAATCCCCAGCATCTCCAAAAAAGGGTCCGGGCAAATAGGTGTGAAAAACCTCAGCTTGAGACCCTGGAGAGCCGCTGCCAGTCTGAGAAGACAATACTGACTTTGATGGACCGAGGGTCTGCTTCAGTAGAAGGCAGCTTCATATGTTCATATGTCCCTTCATGCCGAAACTGCTCCCACCACCGCTTCCCCCTCCTGCTCAAAGACAAAATGGCAGCAGCGTAACTAATCAACCCCTCACGGCCTAGATAAGAATGTTTTTTCTGGGCATAAAGTGCTGGCCTGGGAGTACATTTATTTATTTATTTATTTACACACATTTGATTTATATCCCGCTCTCCCCGCCGAAGCAAGCTCATGGCTGCCTTCTTCTGTCAAAGCCCTGGCCAACAACCCAGTCAGAGCGGCACTCCAGTGCGATCTGCCTCAAAAAAACCCCCCATATTTCACAAAGGTTTCTTACTCTATTTCTGCACCCGTTTCAATCTGGCTTTAGGTAGGGCTTTGGAACAAACGCTGGTCAATGACCTTTTCCGAGAAGTAAATGGGGGAGTCTGACACTGCCGGTTCTGCTGGATCTCTCAGTGGCAGTAGATACTATCAACTGAGGTATTCTACTGGAATTAAGGGGTAACTGTGTTATGGTGGTTTGAGTCCTGTCTGGGAGGCCAGTCCTAGAACGGTGGTGCAGGGGGGATTCTTACTCTGCCACATGGCCATTGGCCTCTCAGGACTTGATCTTATCCCACATGCTATTTAATATCTACATGAAGCCACTGGAAGAGGTCCTCAGGAGGTTTGTGCTGTGATATCACCAATGTATGGATGATACCCAGCTTTACCTTCCTTTTCCACCTAGTTCTGAGAAAGGTGTCAATGTTCTAAACTAGAGCTTGGAGTCAGTAATGGGCTAGATGAGGGTGAACAATCTGAAATGTAATCGTGACAAGACAGAGCTCTAGATTAAAAGAAAAAGCAGACTAAGGAATTGCGATCTCCCATGTCTTGGATGGGGCTACACTTCCCTTGAAAAGTCAGGTTCACAGCTTGGGTGTCTGCTTGACACAGCAGTCAGGTGACTGCAGTGGTCAGGAGTGCCAGCTGCGCCCATTCCTGGCTCAGTCTGATCTAGCCACAGTCATCCATACCTTAGTTACAGCTAGACTTGACTACTGCAATGCGCTCTACTCAGCTATTCTTGAAAACTGTTTGGAAGCAACAGCTGGTGCAGAATGCTGCTGCTAGACTGCTTGTGGGGGCTAGCTATTGGGATCAAGTGATCCCAATATTACAGCAATTACACTGGCTTCCAATCTGCCCCCAACCCCAACTCAAGGTGTTGTTTTTGACCTTTAAAGCCCTAAATGGCTTAAGACTTGGTATCTGGAGGACTGTCCTTTCCCACATATTCTTCCCTGGATACTAAGACCACAGGGAGAGGATCTCTTGACTGTCCCATCAATTAAAGAAGTCCATTTGATGGGTACGCAAGAGAGGGCCTTTTCGGTGGCAGCCCCATGATTATCTCTTTACCTCATATTGCTTCTTATTAGTTCTAAGCAGGTTACTAGAATATAGGCTCCATTTGAATGGCTGCAAAAACCTATTACAGATGCCTAAAATGTTGTAGCTAAAAGAGTGATAGATCTGCTATTATAATAAAAGACGTAGTGTCTCCATATGATGTATATCTTGGAGCAAAGGAAGAATTTAAAGATTTCTAGGCTCAGAAAAGAAATTACATTCAAAGGTAATGTAATAAAGGATGGTTACCTGCACCACAGTGGCATACTCTATCAGAGTATGGTATCTTAAGGTGCCCTGTTTCCCCGAAAATAAGACCTACCCCAAAAAATAAGCCCTAATAGGATTTCTATGCATTTGTTAAATATAAGCCCTACCCCAATAATAAGACCTAGTGATGGGCGTGGCTATGCAGCGTATCTGCATAGCCACGCCATGCATTTCGGCGCGGAGCGGTAAGGAAGACTGAAATACCTTTTATCTGCTACAACTCCTTTCTCCGAGCCGCTCGCACTTGCACGGGTGCGCGAGTGGCAACCACATCACTCCTTTCTTCTAGCCGTTTGCGCATGCGCGGGTGCGTGGGTGGTAACCGCGGTCGCAGGCATCCTATTGCGCACGCGTGAACGGCTAGGGGGAAGGAGTTCATGCATCACTAGCACCAGCCTCACTGTATTTGAATAAATGTAGATTGTTGTATTATACTTAATAAAAATAAGACATCCCCTGAAAATAAGCCCTAGTGTGTCTTCTTGAGAAAAAATAAATATGACAGTGTCTTATTTTCGGGGAAACACGGTAGCTCCCTTGCAAAACTTTAGACGGTAAGGCACTAAGACGCAACCAACATAACGGCAAGGAATATCAACAATTATGGAACAAGCTCCCCAGGGAGGTGCACCAGCCCCCCTCAATCTCAACCTTTAAGAGGCAGCTGAAGATGGTTTTATTAATAACTTTTATTATTTTAAATTAGTGGTTTTGCATTATTTTATTGTGTTTTAGTGCTGTTTATATTGTAAGCTGCCTCGTAAGGTTGAACGGTTTACATTTGAATTTGAAAACATTTCAAGTTTTCTTCATTACCTTATTTGTTTCCTCCACACAAAACCACTTATAGACGGCAGCTTGTCAACACTGAAGGAATAAGCTACCACTGAGGTAGCCCCACCTTTAATTTTTTTTCAAAACTTCAACGTTGCTTTTCAGCTAATACTTCTCAAGTATGCAGAACACTCATTACTGAAGCTATAAAATAAATATTAAACACTCACAAATCAATCAATAGCAGCAGAAGAGCATTACACTCAGAGTGCCTAGCCATTTATGTGCTTGCCATGAGATAAGTGTTACATGGCAAAAAAGCCAAAGGCAGCAACATTTTTCTTCCCAGCTCTTCTATCCCAAACTTTGGGAGATTTCCTTCCCATGCACTTACACAAACACAGGTCAGGAAACCTATGTTAGGAAATCCTGTTCTTTGTAACATTAGCGAGAGTCCAAGATCAAACCACGTTTACTCATATTTACATAAGAACATAAGAGAAGCCATGTTGGATCAGGCCAATGGCCCATCCAGTCCAACATTCTGTGTCACATAAGAACATGAGAGGAGCCATGTTGGATCAGGCCAATTGCCCATCCAGTCCAACACTCTGGGTCACATAAGAACATAAGAGAAGCCATGTTGGATCAGGCCAATGGCCCATCCAGTCCAACACTCTGTGTCACATAAGAACATAAGAGAAGCCATGCTGGATCAGGCCAATGGCCCATCCAGTCCAACACTGTGTCACATAAGAACATAAGAGAAGCCATGCTGGATCAGGCCAATGGCCCATCCAGTTTAACACTCCGTGTCACATAAGAACATAAGAGAAGCCATGTCTAGGGCCTTCTCAATGACAGCACCTGAAATATGGAATGCGCACCCGGAGGCCATAAGGGCCCTGCGGGACCTCTCTCAATTCCGCAGGGCCTGCAAAACCGAGTTATTCCGACAGGCTTTTGGCACTTAAACCGGGAGAGGACTGCCACCTACACTACTGAGATATTGGAACTACTGTGTGTTTAACTGTTAATAAAGGACAATTCCGCCTAGGTAGTTATTGAACAGCACCGTAAAATGGTTTTAAAATGTTTGAATAGGGTTTATTGTTTGAAGTTTGATCGTTTAATTGTATTTATTGTCTGAAATTTTGAATGGATTGTTAGCCGCCCTGAGTCCGCTTGCGGAGAGGGCGGGCTATAAATTAAAGATAATAAATAAATAAAAATAAATATGTATTAAATTTGGCTTGTAGCCTGCCCTTTCCTGCACAGCAGGGCTTAGGGCAGGTAACAACAGGTACCAGCAACAACGTTAAAGTAGTATATTAATAATGACGTATTAAAACCCATTTATAACAACAGTTATACTGTCAATCAGATGGCAGCCAGTAGTTTGACACAGCTTGGCGCGTCTTCTCTTAGAAGAGGTTATACTTCATGCATGTCCGTGAATGTTAGGATGATGGTGTAACAAATGAAACAGCAAGAACAGGGCAGGTGGATGCCAATGCAGATGGATCGCCCCTTGAGGAACACCACATAGCAACGGATATTGTGGCAAGACCCTCTCCCCAGACACCACCATAGACCTGTCTGAACATCTCCAGTTTGCAGGCTCTGTGGAACTGCAGTAGGTTCCACAGGGCCTGGATCTTATTTGGGAGAGCTTTCGACAAGGCTGGTGCCAGAGCTGGCTCTGATTGAGGCTAAGCGGATATCTTTCCGACCAGGGATAACCAGAAGATTTTGATCCAATGAGCATAATGCTCTTTGGGGGACATAACAGGAGAAATGGTCCCATAGATACATCAGTGCCAGACGAACAGAGTTTCAAAGGTTAGAACCAGCACCCTGAACTTGATCCGGTACTCCACCCAGAGACAGTGCAGCTGGCAGAGCACTGGTTGGATTTGTGCTCATGAAGGTGTGTAAGAACATGTCCCACCACATTCTGGACCAGCTGGAGTTTCTGGATCAGCCTCAAGGGTAGCCCTGAGTAGGGTGAATTACAGTAGTCCAACCTGGAGGTGACCATTGTATGAATCACTGTAGCTAAGGAGAGAAGAAAGGAACCAGTTGCTTAGATGGAAAAAAGCCAGTCTAGCAACATTGTGAGCTGGATCTCCACTGAAAGGGAGGTATCCAGAATCACACCCTGACCACTTCCATTGAAGTCAACAGCATATTATCAAGAGCTGGGGAGCTGGAGCTCTGACCCAACATCCCTCCAGCCCAGATAGAGGACCTTTATCATTGGTGGATTTAATTTCAGCCAGCTCTGCTATAACCAGCCAACCACAGCCTCCAAACCCTTGGCTAAAATATCTGGGGTGTCATTCAGCTGGCAGTCCATTAGCAGGTACAGCTGGGTGTCATCAGCAGGCTGATGCCAGCCCAGCCCAGAACTGAGATGGGTGGTAACCAAGGAAAGGGTCATGGCACCAAAACTGTGGAACTCCCTCCCCAGAGAGGTTCATCTGCCTCTCTCTAGAAGAAGACTGCAGATTTATACCCTGCCCTTCTCTCTGAATAAGAGTGGCTTACAATCTCCTTTATCTTCTTCGCCCACAACAGACACCCTGTGAGGTAGGTGGGGCTGAGAGAGCTCTCACAGAAGCTGCCCTTTCAAAGACACCTCTGTGAGAGCTATGGCTGACCCTAGGCCATTCCAGCAGCTGCAAGTGAAGGAGTGGGGAATCAAACCCGGTTCTCCCAGATCAGAGTTACACACTTAACCACTACACCAAACTGGCTCTACTGGTGACTTTCCCCAGCAGTTTAAGCCATTTTTTTGTATTTTCTGGCATAACACCAACAATGGTTATTGGGCCACCTCCTACTGTTGTTTATATATTTAATTAAATTTCATAATCATAATTTTAGCTGTATTTTAATTGTTTGAATGTTTGAGTGTCTTCATGTTTGCCACCTTGTGGACCCTGAATAGAAAGGCAGCACAAAAATGTTTCAAATAAAATAAATATAAAAAAAGAAGAGACAAAATACTACAAGAGACTAGTCAAGAATATGTGATCTAACATTGTATATGTCATTAAATGATAACAATACTCTGCTGTTCTCTACATAAGGCAAACAGGTCAAACCCTACACCAAAGGATAAATGAACACAAATCTGACATCAAGAATCACCAAGACTGAGAAACCTATAGAGGGACACGTCAACCTTCCAGGACATTGAGTGGGTGTTTTATTGCAAAGGAACATCAGGAACAGACTAGATAGGAAAACTGCTGAGATTAAAGTTATTACAATACTCAGAACAATGCAATCTCCAGAATTTAACAGGGATAATGGTTTATCTTACTACATATGCTAACCTCATTCAACCATTACATCTGTATTCTCACCGATCTACCAGAAGGGCCATACATCCTCTGTATTTTGCTTTATTTCTTATTTGGAATAATATATTAGATTGTAATGTAACATAATGGATAGTAGAATGTAGTGTAATTTGGAATGTTAGACTGGAACGTATTTCTCTGGTCTGGGGACAGGGGAAATAACTCTACACAGACACTTGCCCCGTTTTAAAGATGCTGTAAGACTGCATCCATGCTTAAGAGGAGATGGATGGAGTATAATGGCAGGTCTCAGTTAATTACTCTCAGCATTCCACAATTAAGACTACATCTGCCCATCAATTTCCAATGTTGACATACTTATTTTCTTCGCTATGTTTCCCTTCTCCCTGGAATTAAACCAAAACAAATGGTAACCATATAAACTAAGCTTGTTATATCTGTTTGGTCCTTGAATATGTTAAACATCTTCATTATGCTGCTCACCCATATATATGGACTGGTAATTTCCATCTCCTTGTAGATGAACAACTTTGTTGGTCCTTAAAGTGCTACTGGACTCAAACTGTGTTGTGCTGCTTCAGACCAACATGGCTGGCCACCTGAATCTTTCTTCTTTGTCTGACCTTTGACTACTCTCAACAGCTCATGCCTCCTGGAGTCCTTATCAGGACACTGGAGAAGTGATGTTGTCTTTTGTTTAATTCATCAGGTAATATTTTTGGCATAGGGGGTGTAGGGGTCCCGAATACACAGCTATTTTCTTATCTGTGGCAACCCTGCTTCTGCTATTTTCATGATTAGCACAAACTATCCAGTTTGCTTGGAAATAACATTGTTTAGTGAAAGAAGCTGGGTGACTGGGATCAATTGAGTATTTCATTTTCATCCATTGCTTTCTGGCTAAAGAAAGGAAATGGAGGCATAAGGACTGTTTTTCTCAGTAACCAGAAGAAGGGAGGTGACATTTCAGAACTATCACTTAGTCTACTGCAGTATCAAGACAGAACTATGTCACATGAGTCACTGTGATAACAATTGAGTATTCATTACTCTTAGAAGGCAAAATACCAAAGAATAAGAAAATCCTGATCAAGGATGAATTTTCCCTACTCTGAATGGGGGAAACATGGTTTTCAAGCTAAGGAGTCCCATTGTTTTGTTTATTATTTACATTTCATTCGGGGACATCTTCCGAGCATCTTTGCTCGCGAGCATTCTTCCTGGAGTATATTTATAATTCTCTAATTTCAAATTATCCCCAAATTAAACTTTTGGCATTTAGAGCCAGGAATTCTTTTCTAATCTAAAAAAGAAAATCCATCCTATCAAAAATGCATGATAGTCAGTGAATAACTGTCCCCAGGGACTCTCAAAGGAAGTTTCCATGTATTTCTAATACTTTATTATAAATTATAATAACGGAGCAGAGGGGCATGTAAGCTAACTTCTTTCCCCTGGTGGCCAGTGTGGATTGCAAGGTCGGCACAAGGGTCGTTGCAGGTCCGGCATCCTGCGCTCAGCTGCCACCGCCACCCTGAAGATTTCCCTTGTTTACCCTCCCCCAGCTGCCGTGAAGCCTCCACGACCGACTGAGGTTCAGAGACAGAAAGTGGGAGAGAGGCTGGGCACCACAGCTATCCCCCCCCCCCTCAGCCACCACTGCCACAATGTTATGTGCTGCCTCCTCCGCAACTGGTGGGACAGAGGGAAATCACCACACCTATTTCTCCCCCTCAGCTACCTCATTTTTGTGGGTTTTAAACAATTTATTAGTAGCATATGGTTACAAAACTTATCTATTTCTTAATTTTTTTTTTCCTTTTTTCACATTAACCCATATGACATTTCCATCCCCCCTCCCTCCAATGTTGACTTCCCCGAGGTTATAAGTTCAAATCCATACTAAAGGCACTTCTGACTGCTCAAAGTTCCATATATATATTCTTACAACTAAAAAATTGTCCAATATTTCTTTACTTTCCAAGTTTTCTCCATATATCCTTTAAATTTTCTCCACTCCCTTTTGAATATCTCTAGATCATAGTCTCTTAGTGTTCTGGTTAATTTGTCCATTTCACACCACGATAAAACTTTCATGGTCCATTCCCATTTCTCTGGTATTTTTTCTTGCTTCCAAAGCTGCGCGTACAAAGTCCTAGCAGCTGATAACAGGTACCAAATTAAAGTCCTATCTTCTTTTGGGTATTTTAGAAAAAAGCTACCTCATTTTTGTGTGCTGTCTCACCTGCCACCTGCTCAGCATCACCTTCATTCCCCATGTCTTCGCCATTCCCCCCCCCCTCACCCTCCTACATTCTCTTTTGAATACCACAAAGAGTTGGTAGGCAACAGTGGGCAGGAGAGAGGAGTGGACTCAACCAACAGAAAGCACTGGAACTTGAGTGGCAGTTGACGGGCCAATGGGCAAGTAGGTGAGTCATCCTTAGTACATTAGGGGTTTTATTATATAGAGATTGCCATGAAACCACAGGGAAGAGTCCGGTGATCCTGGGTTCAGATACATTATCCATCCTGAGAGTGGGATTATGCTCATCTGCTGAGAGCTGCTCTGGAGGACGCAAGTCTGGATCCATCTCCCATTGAGATTTGACTGGCGTTAGGCTCCCTGGCCTCAGAGTGGCTGCTAGTAGCCGTTAAATTGCCTCCATGCTCTGACCTAGAGCACTCAAGATGGCCGCTGCTCAAAACTGCAGAGCTGGAACTGGCA
This sequence comes from Heteronotia binoei, assembly GCF_032191835.1. Lineage (NCBI taxonomy): Eukaryota > Metazoa > Chordata > Lepidosauria > Squamata > Gekkonidae > Heteronotia > Heteronotia binoei. The sequence continues at coordinate 67,402,746 of NC_083235.1, forward strand.
GCAGAGTCCATAGCAGGCTTCAAAAGATGCCTTTTTTTCAAGCAGTTTTGAACCTCTGGTACCACAGATTCAGTTGGGGTAGCAAGCCAATTTTGGAACATGCTGATTTCTCTGATGTCCTGTTCATCAGATTTACCTATGAGCAACCCTTTCATTTCTTCCTCTGAAAGAAAACCATCTGAAGTCTCTTTTGCCATCATGAGGGAATTATGATGGCTGTTAGAATGGCCGCCACAAAATCAAGAGGTTCTGAGGACAGTCATTAAGCTTCAAAGATTGAAAGATAAAAGAGTGAAATTACTGAATTAGATTAGGTAGTGTGAGCATTGATGAAAAAGTATTGAAGACTGATGATAAAGGAGAGAAGGAAGAGGTAAAGGCTCTGAGAAATATAAAGAGAAGCTAAAACCTACACTAGAACTGCTCTTCCTGCTGAGGCAGGAACAGAACTGAGAAGGCAGGTGACTCCAAGACAAGACAGCAAGAGGAAAAAAAGTTGTTCCTGCCTCCCTGAAAGGATGGTGGGAATCACCCATCAAGATGTCCTCCACCTCAGAGGGAGGAGCAATATTTCAAAAAATCTGTGCAACCAATCAAATCTCTGATCGTCAACCAGAAGCCCTGCTGCCTGGCCCCACCCACTTCCTAAAATAATTTGGTGGATGTTAGAAACAATGCTGATGGGCACCAAGTTGGAGATCCCTGTTCTAGAATATAAAGAAAATACAGTTAAGAGATCAAAATAAGAAAAGGGAAATTTAACACCTATCTATGGAAAGCTATCCTAGACAGGCAACAATATGATCTTTACCCCGGAAAATCTGGACCTGGCTCTTCAAGCCGTAGTATCTTGGCTCAGGCTGAGACGGCTGAAGTTGAATCCGATGAAGACGGAGGTTCTCTATCTGAGCCGGGGTGGTCCAAGGAGAGGGGTCCAGCAGTCAGCTCTTGACAGGGTGCCATTGACACCGGCCCCTAAGGTCAAGAGCTTGGGCATGCTCCTTGAGTCCTCCCTTACAATGGAGACCCAGATGGCAGCCACTATTAGATCCGCCTTTTTTCATCTCCGGCAGGTGTGGCAGTTGGCTCCTTTTCTGGAGCACAACGACTTAGCAATGGTGATCCATGCTACGGTCACCTCAAGAATAGATCACTGTAATGCTCTCTACATGGGGCTACCCTTGACACTGACTCAGAAACTACAGCTAGTGCAGAACGCTGTGGCACGGTTGTTAATGAGGCTCCCTCGATGGGAGCAAATTCAGCCAATGCTGAAAGAGCTGCACTGGCTACCTATTGTGTTCCGAGTCCGTTTCAAGGTTTTGGTATTGACCTTTAAAGCCCTTTATGGTCAGGGACCTATTTATCTGCGGGACCACCTTTTCCATATATCCCCCCGAGAGCACTGCATTCAGGGACAAAAAATCTGCTGTCCACCCCTGGACCAAAGGAGGCCAGGTTGCGTTTGACAAGAGCCAGGGCCTTCTCGGTGGCAGCACCAGAGTTATGGAATGCTCTCCCGGAGGCCATAAGGGCCCTGCGGGACCTTCCTACATTCCGCAGGGCCTGTAAGACCGAATTGTTTCGACAGGCCTTTGGTGCTTAAACTGAGAGAGAGCTGCCACCAGACATCAGCTAAAGTTTCCGATGACCAACCGTCTGAAAAGCAGAACCGCCAACATAGTAATGGTACAGCACTGTGAAATAGTTTTTAAATTTTAATTGTATTAATGTTTTATAGATTTTATTGACTTATTGTTTTAAATCATGTAAACGAATGTTGTGAGCCGCCCTGAGTCTGCTCGCGGAGAGGGCAGGATAAAAGTTTAATGTAAATAAATAAATAATCACTTGGAAATACGTTCAAATACTATTTGCACGGAGAAAGCATCCATACAATGGGCATGATTCATCTCTGCCACAGAGTCCACAGAGAACCTTCACATAGCCTCACATCGTTTCTCTCTCCTCCTCCTTGATGCATAAGCATCAGTACACCAAGTAGTTACAGGGGATGTGAGGCCGGGAATGCATGCACAGGCCTCTTATGCTGAATGCTTAGCTGAACATGATGAAAGGGGAAAATGGCTCTGTTCTATGCATGGTAGTGGTAGATAACTCACTGAAAATGTCAAGAAAGTGTGCGATTGCAATAAAAAAGGCCAACGCCATGCTGGGTATTATTAGGAAGGGAATTGAAAACAAATCAGCCAGTATCATAATGCCCCTGTATAAATCGATGGTGCGGTCTCATTTGGGAATACTGTGTGCAATTCTGGTCACCGCACCTCAAAAAGGATATTATAGCATTGGAAAAAGTGCAGAAAAGGGCAACTAGAATGATTACAGGTTTGGAACACTTTCCCTATGAAGAAAGGTTAAAACACCTGGGGCTCTTTCGCTTGGAGAAACGTCGACTGCGGGGTGACATGGTAGAGGTTTACAAGATTATGCATGGGATGGAGAAGGCAGAGAAAGTACTACTTTTCTCCCTTTCTCACAATACAAGAACTCGTGGGCATTCGATGAAATTGCTGAGCAGTCAGGTTAGAATGGAAAAAAGGAAGTACTTCTTCACCCAAAGGGTGATTAACATGTGGAATTCACTGCCACAGGAGGTGGTGGTGGCTACAAGCATAGCCAGCTTCAAGAGGGGGTTAGATAAAAATATGGAGCAGAGGTCCATCAGTGGCTATCAGCCACAGTGTGTGTGTGTGTGTATACATACACATTTTTGGCCACTGTGTGATACAGAGTGTTGGACTGGATGGGCCATTGGCCTGATCCAATATGGCTTCTCTTATGTTCTTATGCATCTATACCAGGAAGGAAAAAGTATTTTGGATGGAATGCACTTGGATGAGCCCCAGGGACATTTGTGCAACTCTTGTTAAAACCTAGGGAGTGTAAGTTTTGGGTATGGATCCAGTGAAATATTTCCATGAGTATTACAGCCCTTGCACAAAATGAAACATACTGCACTAAAACGACCAAAATAATTAAATCAAATGGAACAAACAACAGCCAAATCAATCCCACTAGCACAGTGACTGATGAACTGCAACAGAATGAATTAATCAATTCTTATTGATGAATACATTGCAACATGAAATCTACTGATGGTATTTTATCTGTGACAACTCATTCACTCCCATGTCACCACCTGTACATAGCAGTTAAGCGGTTAACTTGCACATTCTGCCTATGTGCCTATTTTTTTGTTTATACACTTATATCCCACCTTTCCTCGTGATTCAAAGTGGCTTACAACAGCAGTTTAAAACATTTTCAGTTAAAACAAAAAATAAAATAGCAAACCTCAAATCCTTCTCCGCCCGTTAAAAGATGTCTGCTGTTCAAACCCCTCAAAAGGGGGAGGGGTGGGCTGCAAGCAGGCCTTGCAGTATACCCTGAAGATCTCACAGGAGAGGGCCTCTCTCCTTTCTTCAGGGAATCCATTCTACAGAGCTGGAGCCACAACTGAAAAGGCCCAGGCTCTGGGTCAACGCCAGACAAGCCACTGTAAGTGGGATTGCTAACAAATGGCTGCCTCAAATATGTGGGTCCCAGCCACATCATGAAGGGCTTCAACGGTCATAACCAGTACTTTTCATTGAACTCAGAAACAGACTGACAACCAATGCAGCTGTTTCAAAGTGGGCAAGATATATTCCCAGAGGTTAGCCCCCAACAATATTCAGGGTGTCACATTCTGGACCAGTTGTAGCGTCCAGGTTTTCTTCAAGGGCAGCCTCATGTAGAATCAGATATAGCTGACAGATGGCCACCAGCCTGTTTTTCAAACAATAAGGCAGAGTTCATAAGAATCTCCAAGCTCTTAACCTGCTCTGAAAAAAACCCAAATTATTCCTAAATCTCATCACTCTAAGGAAGGCTCTCTGTTTTGAACACCCAACTCATTAGTTCTGAATGTAATTACTAGTTCCTTGGTCCATCAAAACTCAGCACAATACATCTGCAAATTAAACTATATATCTCTAACAGTACTACAGCTGTGGGCATATATATTTGAAGACATTCAAATGCACACAGTAAAGAATGCCTTCAGAACTTCCTAGTAACTGTCAAGTCTAGGGTACCATAAATTCACACAAGTGCTACTGGATCGATCGACTCAGCCTAGTATCCATCACATAAATAAAAAAAAATAACCTTACAGTGGCAGCCCTCTAGTTAAAAATAATAAAATTCTTGTGTGCCCTGTAATATTGGAAAAAAATTGCCTAAACATATACACCTTGATCAATAGAAAGTAATTCTAGAACAGGATTCCACTTATAGGCACTTCCTCTGGCACTAGGATTGCCAGGACACAGGTGGCAGCCTCTGGGAGAACTTAAGGATTAAGTACTGCTGTTCTGTTGGTGTGCTAGCATCACTTCCCGTGAAAGCTGGAAGTGCCGCCATGGGATGCTCTAGCATTTTTAAAAACTCCATGGTTTTACTATAGCAGGCTTGTAAATCCTGTGATGTCCTGTGATGTCATTTCCACCTTTCACCAGAAGTTATGTCAGCATGAGCCCCGATTTCCACTCTCCCCCTCCCCCCATTTCCTACCTTCGGCAGAAATCAGGCAAAATACTAATGTGGCAGAAGATCTCCTGCTATGGTGTCAAATAATTCCCTATTCAGAAGGACAATTTGAAACTCAAAAGCTGATATTCTAGTTCTCCAACAGAACAAATAAATTTAATTAATGTGTCCAGAACAGGGGCCCCCAATCTTTGTGAATCTGCAGGCAGCTTCAAAATTTTGAGGCAGGGGGGCAGCCACCGCTACAAAAGGGCTGCCACAAAAGATGGAGCCAAGCAAACATATGCAGAATTAAAAATACGCTTGTTATCTTATACAAATCTTAATTATATTAGCAAAATAAATTTGAAATAGTGATGATTACGAATAGAATACAGAGAATCTACATTATTTTAAAGTTTTTCCAGAAATCAGTACCACTTACTCAAGAAGTTTGGGGTTTTAACTTATTGATTGTACATTGCTGTTTTTAAAATATAGAAACATTTCAAGTTTATTCTTTTATTTAATATAGCAACCTGCCAGACCCAGAAGGCACATTCCACTTAACGCACAGGAAATGCCTGGTCTGCCTATCCTACTAATTACAAAATATTTTAATAACAGTAAGGTGAAGTGGAAAGGAAGTCAGTAGAAGGCACGTGAACACAGACACAAACTTTGTTAGAGAAGGGACAAGAATAATATATTACAATTAATAGAAGAATGTCCTAAACATTCATTAATATTTACAACATGATGTGCAAGTTTTATTATCTTTTAGGAGAAGAAACGAAGGCATATGCCTAAATGCACTGAAAGCAGCCCAGAGCTGCTGTGATATTTTCACACAGATACTTCTAGCTCATGCTTCCCTAAACTCCAGATTCTGTATAAAAGAGACAGGGAGAGGGGGCTGAGGGAAGCTGCACAGTCTCAATTATTCACAGAAGGCTATCCATGTGCATGCCTGTATGTAGGGCAAAAATGGAGAATGAGTAAGCTACTTCGGGGTCCCTTTCAGAGGAAAAAAAGATTAGGTACAAATGAGGTAACATAAAACATGTCCACCTATATATGTTCAGTTACTGGCAACAGAGGAACTGAGAAACTCATTGGGGACATACATTTTGGCAGGGGGAAAAGGATCTTTTGGCATGGATTAAAGAAAAGGGAAGTAGGAGAATAGAGGACGCATGATCTCAGGGCCACGAGCGAACAGCAGAAATGCTCTGGGCAGCAAGTGAGGGTACCCAGGGGTGGACTCTGTGAGACTAAGAAAAGTCGGGCAAAGGTGCAGCCGCAAGCAGGTAAGCAGCACCTTTAACTTGTCCACCTGCAAAAGAAGCCAGGGCTCCTGCGCCGGCCAGTGCAGCCTGCCATCAGGAAGGAGAAAAAACCCTTCGCTTGCTGACCTGTCCTCTTGCAGCCTTCCTTTGCAAGGGGTCACCTCGCAGCCTCCCCCGCTGTGGCCCCCTAGGGCGCCCCACCGCCTGGCCCCAGCCCATCTCCGGACGCTGCCCTTGCCCCATTCACGCTCGGCCCCATCTTTCTCCGCCCCTCGGAGGGGCTCCTGCATCTCCCTCGCGCCCTTCCTTCCTTCCCCCAAAGCGAGGGGGACACCTCGCCGCCGCTGCCCTCCCCTCCCTCGCGCGGCGGAAGGGGACAGGACGGGGGCTACTCACTCAGCCAAGACTCCAGGCTTTCCCCTTCCGCCTCCGCCATGTTGCCGGCCGGCCCAGAGACCCCGCCCCCTGACCGGGCTACGCCACAGCCGGGCCGAGGCAGGCCCCGCCCACGGGAGGGGCGGGGCGGGAGGGGAGAGGAGAGGAGCGGCGGCTCTCTGCAAGCTGGAGGTTATAATGGATTGCGGAGCTCTTTCCTGATTTATATGCTGCTTTGGTCTAGCTTGCCTGAGCTTGGAGAAGCGTCGCCTGCGGTTTACAGGATGATGCATGGGATGGAGAAAGTAGAGAAAGAAGTCCTATTCTCCCTTTCTCACAATGCAAGAAGTCGTGGGCATTCAATGAAATTGCTGAGCAGTCGGGTTAGAACGGATAGAAGGAAGTCCTTCTTCACCCAAAGGGTGATTAACATGTGGAATTCACTGCCACAGGAGGTGGTGGCGGCTACAAGCGTAGCCAGATTCAAGAGGGGATTGGATAAAAATATGGAGCAGAAGTGGCTATTCGCCACAATATGTGTGTGTGTGTGTATATATGTGTGTATGTATATATACACACACACACACACACACACACACACATATATATATGTATATATAAGAACATAAGAGAAGCCATGTTGGATCAGGCCAATGGTCCATCCAGTCCAGCACTCTGTGTCACATAAGAACATAAGAGAAGCCCTGTTGGATCAGGCCAGTGCCCCATCCAGTCCAACACTCTGAGTCACATAAGAACATAAGAGAAGCCATGTTGGATCAGGCCAGTGGCCCCTCCAGTCCAGCACTCTGTGTCACATAAGAACATAAGAGAAGCCGTGTTGGATCAGGCCAGTGGCCCATCGAGTCCAACACTCTGAGTCAATTAAGAACATAAGAGAAGCCATGTTGGATCAGGCCAATGGCCCATCCAGTCCAACACTCTGTGTCACAGAAGAACATAAGAGAAGCCATGTTGGATCAGGCCAGTGGCCCCTCCAGTCCAACACTCTGTGTCACATAAGAACATAAGAGAAGCCCTGTTGGATCAGGCCAGTGGCCCATCCAGTGCAACACTCTGTGTCACATAAGAACATAAGAGAAGCCATGTTAGATCAGGCCAGTGCCCATCCAGTCCAACACTCTGAGTCACATAAGAACATAAGAGAAGCCCTTTTGGATCAGGCCAGTGGCCCATCCAGTCCAACACTCTGTGTCACATAAGAACATAAGAAGCCATGTTGGATCAGGCCAATGGCCCCTCCAGTCCAACACTCTGTGTCACAGAAGAACATAAGAGAAGCCATGTTAGATCAGGCCAATGGCCCATCCAGTCCAACACTCTGTGTCACATAAGAACATAAGAAGCCCTGTTGGATCCGGCCAGTGGCCCATCGAGTCCAACACTCTGAGTCACATAAGAACATAAGAGAAGCCATGTTGGATCAGGCCAGTGGCCCATCGAGTCCAACACCCGGAGTCACATAAGAACATAAGAGAAGCCATGTTGGATCAGGCCAGTGGCCCATCGAGTCCTACACTCTGAGTCACATAAGAACGTAAGAGAAGCCCTGTTGGATCCGGCCAGTTGCCCATCGAGTCCAACATTCTGTGTCACATAAGAACATAAGAGAAGCCATGTTGGATCAGGCCAATGGCCTCTCCAGTCCAGCACTCTGTGTCACAGAAGAACATAAGAGAAGCCATGTTGGATCAGGCCACTGGCCCATCCAGTCCAGCACTCTGTGTCACATGAGAACATAAGAGAAGCCATGTTGGATCAGGCCAATGGCCCATCCAGTCCAACACTCTGTGTCACAGAAGAACATAAGAGAAGCCATGTTGGATCAGGCCAGTGGCCCCTCCAGTCCAGCACTCTGTGTCACATAAGAACATAAGAGAAGCCATGTTGGATCAGGCCAATGGCCCATCCAGTCCAATACTCTGTGTCACATAAGAACATAAGAGAAGCCATGTTGGATCAGGCCAGTGGCCCCTCCAGTCCAGCACTCTGTGTCACATAAGAACATAAGAGAAGCCATGTTGGATCAGGCCAATGGCCCATCCAGTGCAACATTCTGTGTCACATAAGAAGCCATGTTGGATCAGGCCAATGGCCCCTCCAGTCCAACACTCTGTGTCACATAAGAACATAAGAAGCCATGTTGGATCAGGCCAATGGCCCCTCCAGTCCAACACTCTGTGTCACATAAGAACATAAGAGAAGCCATGTTGGATCAGGCCAATGGCCCATCCAGTGCAACACTCTGTGTCACATAAGAACATAAGAGAAGCCATGTTGGATCAGGCCAATGGCCCATCCAGTGCAACACTCTGTGTCACATAAGAACATAAGAGAAGCCGTGTTGGATCAGGCCAATGGCCCATCCAATGCAACACTCTGTGTCACATAAGAACATAAGAGAAGCCGTGTTGGATCAGGCCAATGGCCCATCCAGTGCAACACTCTGTGTCACATAAGAACATAAGAGAAGCCGTGTTGGATCAGGCCAATGGCCCATCCAATGCAACACTCTGTGTCACATAAGAACATAAGAGAAGCCATGTTGGATCAGGCCAATGGCCCATCCAGTGCAACACTCTGTGTCACATAAGAACATAAGAGAAGCCATGTTGGATCAGGCCAATGGCCCATCCAGTGCAACATTCTGTGTCACATAAGAACATAAGAAGCCATGTTGGATCAGGCCAATGGCCCCTCCAGTCCAACACTCTGTGTCACATAAGAACATAAGAGAAGCCATGTTGGATCAGGCCAATGGCCCATCCAGTCCAACACTCTGTGTCACATAAGAACATAAGAGAAGCCATGTTGGATCAGGCCAATGGCCCATCCAGTCCAACACTCTGTGTCACATAAGAACATAAGAGAAGCCATGCTGGATCAGGCCAGTGGCCCATCCAGTCCAACATTCTGTGTCACACAGTGGCCCCAAAATTTATATATACACACACATATGTGTGTGTGTGTGTGTGTGTGTATATAAATATAATTTTTTTGGCCACTGTGTGACACAGAGTGTTGGACTGGATGGGCCACTGGCCTGATCCAACATGGCTTCTCTTATGTTCTTACGATCTTAGTCTCATCCCATCTCAAGAATTAATTTTTATCTCACCCTTTTTCGCGTTTAGGTCCTCTCTATTTTAATCTCTCCACAAATTGATCAAGAGCAAATGCTTATGGCCAGCCAAGAAATTCCATAACTGAGAGGAGAGCTGAACCTGTGTCTAATTCTCCCAGATGTGATACATTGGGTCTCAAAGAAATATCAAAAGAGCTTCAGATGTGATACTTTTTTGTGTGTGAAGCCAACTTCTTCATTTGTTCAAACAAGATATCCCTGAAAGTGAAGTAGTGTAGGTGTAGACTGTTATCTCCTAGCATTCCGACCTGTACCCCCAGAATTGTTGGAACTCATGGGACTATAATAAGCAAGTCTTGAACTAGTCAGCTTGTGAATTTGCAACCCTATTTTTCAACTGCCCTTTGGACTGGAAGCATGCCTGTTGTTTGAAAACTGCAAACATCACAGCCCAAAATGCCATACTTTTCTTTGAGAAAGTTTGAGATTCTGATTCAGTTCTATCATTCAGGTCACGTGCAATCTGCACAGTTCAAATCATGATTTGTCTTTTTCCTAAGAACAGGGCAGCTTTTTCTTACTGCATCTTGTAATGCATTATTGTGCGATCACTGATTTAAGTTTGCAAGTCTATGCACACTTCTTTGGAAGCAAGTACCACTGAACATAAGATTCACTTCTGACCAGTGTTCCCTCTAAACTGAGTTAGCGTGAGCTAGCTCACAGATTTTTAGCCTCCAGCTCACAGATTTTTGTTTTGGCTCAGGAAAAATGGCTCCGGAACTCAATAATTTATGCAGGTCACAACTTAAATGCCAGTAGCTCACAACTTTAATACCAGTAGCTCACAAAGTAGAATTTTTGCTCACAAGACTATGTAGCTTAGAGGGAACATTGCTTCTGACTCTGGCTATAAATTTGGTACACTCTGAAAAATCACAATAATTTCAGAGGGATAGTCGTGTTAATCTGTTAGAGCAAAAATGAACAAAAGTCAATGGCACCTGAAAAGACTGACACTATTCTTCCAGCATAAAGTTTGTTAGAGTGTCATGCTCGTTATCCCAAGATCATAGGTTTGACCCTTGTGCAGGCTAGATTTCTAGAGCCAGTTTTTGCATTTAATTTCACGTTTAATTTGATTTTCTACAAATGGTATTTCATCAGAGGCCATAATTTAATCTAGTCAAATTAATTAATTGATTCAAAAGCTAATGTTTTTAAACTGTTGTTAGATGCCCTGAGCCTGTCGAGGGAGGGCGGGATGTAAATCTGATAAATAAATAAGTGTGTGAACTCTTATCTGGGAAAATTGGGTTTGATTCCCCACTTCTCCATGTGCAACTGCTGGAGTGAGTAGGGGCAGTCAAAACTCTGTCAGAGGCTGTTCCAGAAAGGGCAGTTTCTGTCAGAGCTCTCAACCTGTCTGTTGTGTGGAGTGGAAGAGAAAAGAGATTGTAAACCACTCTGAGACTCCTTCAGGTAGTGAAGGGTGGGGTATAAATCCAATTTCTTCTTCTTCTTCTTTCTTCTTCTTCTTGAATAAAAAATTGTGAGTCTTTAAGATACTATTTAAAGAGCCCTGTGGTGCAGATTGGTAAAGCTGCAGTACTGCATTCCAAACTTTCTGCTCACCACCTGAGTTCAATCCCGGTGGAAGCTGGGTTCAGGTTGCTGGCTCAAGGTTGACTCAGCCTTCCATCCTTCCGAGGTCTGTAAAATGAGTACCCAGCTTGCTGGGGGAAAAGTGTAGATGACTGGGGAAGGCAATGGAAAACTACCCCATAAAAAGTCTGCCATGAAAACGTCGTGATGCAATGTTGTGATGTAACTATGTCATTTGAAGTCAGTCTTCTGGGAGGGACGGTGGCTCAGTGGCAGAGCATCTGCTTGGTAAGCAGAAGGTCCCAGGTTCAATCCCTGGCATCTCCAAAAAAGGGTCCAGGCAAATAGGCCCGAAAAACCTCAGCTTGAGACCCTGGAGAGCCGCTGCCAGTCTGAGAAGACAATAATGACTTTGATGGACCAAGGGTCTGATTCAGTATAAGGCAGCTTCGTATGTTCATATGTACATTTAACTTATTGTGAGCAGATTAACTTAAAAAAGGTTAACTTGCTACAGTTCCAAGCCCAGGTAAGAGAGAGAAGAGAGGTCCTATATAAGACGGATCAGAAGACAAGAAAGGGCAGAGAATTCTCTTAACCCTTTCCCTCTTGCATGCACAGTTACAATATCCAACAGAAAGCATTTTCTCTTCCCCTCTCCAAACACTCTTGGCATCCAGTCCCGTCCAGACTAGCTTTACATTTACAAAGCGGATAGCTGAGGTGGCATAACATGGCTCATTTCTAGGGTTGCCAATCCCCAGGTGGGGGCAGGGTATCCCCGGGTTTGAAGGCCTTCCCCCCGCTTCAAGGTCATCAGAAAGCAGGGGGAGGGGGGGAAATGTCTGCTGGGAACTCTGTTATTCCCTATGGAGATTTTTTCCCATAGAAAATCATGGAGAATTGATCTGCGGGTATCTGGGGCTCTGGGGGGGGCTGTTTTGGGGGGTAGAGGCACCAAATTTTCAGTATGACATCTAGTGCCTCTCCCCAAATTACCCTCCAAGTTTCAAAAAGATTGGACCAGGGGGTCCAATTCTATGAGCCCCAAAAGAAGGTGCCCCTATCCTTCATTATTTCCTATGGAAGGAAGGCATTGAAAAGGTGTGCCGTCCCTTTAAATGTGATGGCCAGAACTCCCTTTGGAGTTCAATGATGCTTGTCACAGCCTTGATCTTGGCTCCACCCCTAATGTCTCCTGGCTCCACCCCCCAAAGTCTCCTGGCTCCACCCTTAAAGTCCCCAGATATTTCTTGAATTGGACTTGGCATCCTTACTCATTTCTGACTACTGAGAAAATCACTGCATGAAGAGAAAACTTCAGATTAAGGTGCGCTTTGTCTCTGGCTATGACTGTTGGAGCAAGAATCTACATAAACCCAGTCTGACAGCTACAGCATGACAGCTGGTGATCTAGCTGCCAGGCTAGGTCACAGTGACCTGATCAGCAGACCGGCTTGAGCCGGCAGAAGCCAAGTGATGCAATCTGCTGAGTCAGCACGGCCAGGATTGGCTGCTTGGACTATATATGATCTGTGTGTGCATCACACAGGTCTCTCCCTGTGAGATGGTGGTTAGGCGAAGCACTTTGTCCGTGGAGGTGATATTGTATAGACTGCACAAGAGAGCACTTGTTGTGTATATATGTTAATACACCTTTTGGCACTAGTTGCACGTGTCTGCCTGATTTTCTTTCCTGAAGCCCTGTGTCGGGCAAGTCATCTCCCTCACTCTGCTACTCCCGCTCCGACAGGGTTATGGGCCCAGGGCGGTTCCGCTGCGCGGAGGAGAGAGTTGAGAGTTGAGCTGACTGTGAGTTTGGAAAGAGCCGGAGGCGAGGAACGCCGGTGAAGGACACAGAAGCACCACCGTTCTCTGTTTGAGAGCCAGAGGGACGTCGGCAGCCAGCTGTGAGGAGGAGTCGGCACGATGGCTCAGCAACAGCTTGGAGTAGCCGTTGAGAAGCTCACCTCAGCCAACTACGCGGTGTGGAGCCTGAGAATGCAACACTACCTCAAGCGTGAAGGGCAATGGCTGTTCGTGAGTAACCCCCCTGCTGACTTATCTCCTGCCGAGACTGTGTTATCGGATAAGGCACTGGCCAACATAGTGCTATCTATAGGAGATGACCAGCTGGTTTATGTGCGAGGGAAGGACACTCCCAAGGCTGCCTGGGACGCGTTGAGTGCGGTGCATGTTAGCACCACTGCTGGTTCCCTCATGGCCTTGACAAGGAGGATGTTCCGCACCGTTATGCCGGCTGGAGGGTGTGTGAAAGATCACATCAAACGGCTAACGGACTGTTTCGTTGAGCTGGAGGCAAGAGGCAAGACTGTAGCTCCAGACGACAGAGTGTACATTTTGCTGTCGTCGTTGCCACCTGAGTACACTCCCCTGATAACTTCTCTGGAGACGGTGGACGTAGCGACCCTGACCATGGAATACGTCTGTGCCCACCTGCTTGACTTCCAAGAGAGAATTGCGGCCGTGAGCTGTCCGGGGGTGTCGGCCGGGCAGCGTGCTGTTATCGGTGTGTCCGGGAAGACAGCCAAGAATGAGCCAGCTTTTGCTGCTGGCAGGCGTCCGAAGGTGGAGGAAGTGGAGCCGACTGCGTTTGCAGTCCGTCGCTGCTATGGATGCGGGTCGTCGCAGCACCTGCTCCGAGCTTGCCCTGAGAGGGAGAAGAGGCGGGGGCGTGTGCGGCGAGAGCGGAGGACCGCCAGCCCGTGTGAGGAAGCAACCCGGCTGGTCACGTCTGCAGTAGAGAGCACAGGGTCTGCTTGGATTTTAGACTCCGGGGCAACGAGCCATCTCTGCTGCGAGAAGGAGTTGTTGAAAAACATTGACAGTCCTGAGCATAAGTATGTGAGATTGGCTGATGGGACCACTGCCAATTCTGTTTGCTCAGGCAATGTGGAATTTCCTGCACTGAAATGTATGTTGCAAAATGTGTTGTATGTACCCTCACTGCAGTCTAACCTGTTGAGTGTTAGCACACTGTTTGACCAGGGATACCAGGTGAGATTTGAGAAAACCTGCTGCAAAATCCTGGGAGGTGGGGGAAAGTTGCTTGTGACAGGAAAGAGGGAAGGTAAACTGTATGTGGTCCAGAGTGATTGTGCCCAGGTGGCTCAGGTGTCGAATGAGCCTGTGCACAATAATTGTATACATTTGCTCCATAGGAGACTTGGGCACTGCGGATTTAGGGCGTTAAAGAAAACCCTGGAGCTTGTGCCTAGTTTGAAAGTAAATCCTTGCAAATGTTACTTGGATTGCCAGGTCTGCAAGAAGACCAAAAGCAAGGCGTGTGCTGTTGCTAAAGAAAGCTCAAGGGAAAGCACACGAGCCCTGGAACTAGTCCATTTAGACGTTATTGGCCCATTGCCAAAGAGTCTGTCGGGGAGGAGATACTGCTTGGTGGCCACCGACGACCACACGAGGTACGCGTGGGTTTTCACCATGGTGCATAAGTCTGAGGTGTATAAGACATTCACCAAGTGGGTCAAAGCAGTGGAGAGACAATTAGGGGTTAATCTCCTAGCTGTACAAACCGACAGAGGGGGGGAATTCTTATCTAACCAGATGAAACGTTGGCTGGAGAACAAGGGCATCGCCCACCGTCTGACGAACCCAGCAACGCCCCAAGAACATGGGCTATCCGAGCGAACAGGCGCCGTGTTACAAACATTAATGCACAGCATGCTCGAGGATGCAAAGCTGCCAATTCGTTATTGGGCGGAAGCGATGCATTGCTCGGCATACGTACATAATAGGGTTTGGTGTAAGCCTGTAAATGATTTGCCTTATAAGCGGCTATATAACCACTGCCCAGATTTGAGCTTTCTGAGGGTATTTGGAACCCAAGCCTGGGTGAATATTCCTCTGAAACATAGAAGGAAAGGAGGTGACCGGGCAGTGAGCCTAACCTTTCTGGGCTACCAGCCAGAAACCAAATCATATCGCTTTTGTGATAAGCGGGCGAAGCTAACCTTTAGTAGGTCCGCTGGATTTAGTGAGTCCAGCTGGGCAAGATTGCACTCTACGGAAAGAGACCTGGGAATGCTGCCAAGTACTGATAAGAATGTTGGAGCGCAGCCCAGAAGCCCAGCCCAGGAGGTGGCACCCAGTGGGGCTGGAGAAGGTGGGCCGAATCCTGGCACAGGGCCACGGGTGTCGGCTAGAGCCACAAAAGGCATCCCTCCTGCTAGATACGGGTTCCCAAGTGCAAACCAAGTCAGCACCCCTGAACCTGAAACATACGAGGAGGTGCTGAAGCTAGATAGTAAAGAAAGGCTAGCATGGTTTGCCGCAATGCAGAAGGAATATGATTCCTTGCTGAAAAACAGAGTGTTTACTGAGGTGCTAAGGCCGGGCAACCGGAACATTATCTCCTGTAGGTGGACCTACCGGTTAAAGAAAGACGCAAATGGAGCCGTGCAACGAAAGGCCAGGTTAGTGGCCAGAGGGTTCAGCCAAAGGAAGGGATTGGATTATCAGCAAGTGTTTGCCCCCACTTTAAAAGCTGAAACCCTCAGGGCAGCATTGTGTAAGGCTGGAAGTACGGGGCAACAAGCCCATCACTTTGACTTCGAGACAGCCTATTTGAACTCCCCCTTAGACCAGGAGCTGTTTATGGAACAAATCCCCGGTTTTGATGGTGGGAGTGGTGTGTTAAAACTGAACAAAGCCTTGTATGGTTTGAAACAAGCCGGACACGCATGGTACAAGTGTTTGAAGTCAGCATTAATGAAAGTAGGATTCAACCAGCATCTGGCAGACCCTTGCATGTTTAGCAGGGTGGTGGGAGAGTCCAGAATGATAGTCCTCATCTTTGTGGACGATCTGATTGTCTTAGTGGACTCCAACCAACAATTAGCATGGTTTCAAGAAACAGCCAGTAAGCTGTTCACTATCAAGCACCTGGGGCCAGTGAGCTACTACCTAGGGGTGGAAATAGCGAGGAGGGCCGATGGTTGTTTTGAACTGTCCCAGAGCAACAAAGTGAGAGCGCTGCTAGCTCAGTATGGTATGAACGAAGCTAGCAGTGTGCAAACACCCATGACCACAGGTTATAGCAAGGAACCTGAAGGTGAGATATTCAAGAATGTACCATTATACCAGTCCCTGATCGGGTCCTTATTGCACCTAGCGTGCTGGACCAGGCCAGATATCAGCTATGCGGTACATATATTGTGCCAGAAAAATGCTGAACCCCACCACAAAGATTGGGTGGCGGCTAAAAGAGTACTACGTTACCTCAGCGGCACAATAGAACGTAAGCTATCCCTCAGAGTAGGAGAAAAACCTGAACTACGCGCCTATGCTGACGCAAGCTGGGGGGACCGGCCCAAGGCAAAATCAACCA
The DNA here is from genome assembly GCF_032191835.1 of Heteronotia binoei. NCBI lineage: Eukaryota > Metazoa > Chordata > Lepidosauria > Squamata > Gekkonidae > Heteronotia > Heteronotia binoei. The sequence goes on from NC_083235.1 coordinate 67,419,019, forward strand.
CAGGAATTGGAATATTTCTGGGAGATGCCCTAGTAGTATGGAAAGCCACCAAGCAGACCCTGGTGGCATGTAGCACGTGTGAGGCAGAGTACGGTGCCATAAACGAATGTGTACTTAACCTAGAGTGGGCAGTACAACTGATGAGGGACTTTAGCATACCTGTAAATTTGCCAGTTTCAGTATATACTGACAACTCAGCAGCCAAAGAACTGACGGAGAACCAAGCTGCTCGAGGGAAAAGCAAGCATATACTTATCAGGTACCAAAATGTGAAGGAAGCAGCGGCTAAAAACCTCATAAAAATAATAAAGTGTACATCGGATGAGAATGCCGCTGATATATTCACGAAATGTTTAACTGCAAGTGAACATGAAAACTGTGTAAAGTGTTTTGGTGCACTGGGTTTAAATAGATTAGGAGGTGTGTTGGAGCAAGAATCTACATAAACCCAGTCTGACAGCTACAGCATGACAGCTGGTGATCTAGCTGCCAGGCTAGGTCACAGTGACCTGATCAGCAGACCGGCTTGAGCCGGCAGAAGCCAAGTGATGCAATCTGCTGAGTCAGCACGGCCAGGATTGGCTGCTTGGACTATATATGATCTGTGTGTGCATCACACAGGTCTCTCCCTGTGAGATGGTGGTTAGGCGAAGCACTTTGTCCGTGGAGGTGATATTGTATAGACTGCACAAGAGAGCACTTGTTGTGTATATATGTTAATACACCTTTTGGCACTAGTTGCACGTGTCTGCCTGATTTTCTTTCCTGAAGCCCTGTGTCGGGCAAGTCATCTCCCTCACTCTGCTACTCCCGCTCCGACAATGACAACTATCTGCTTTTTTGTTGTTGTTTTAAGAGGAAACAGAAATAGTAGCTTTCTGTTTCGCACAGTTTGTACATGGCAATGAGTCAAAAATGTTTTCTGATACAGATGCATACAAAATAATTCTGTAGTTCTGTTCCTTTCTCCCGAGTACCACATCTTGAATGCCAAAGGCTTCTATGCAGAAGCCAGTTTCTACTGCAGCTGCATGGGGGCGGCTGCATTTCCGCGAAAACCAGATGAAACCAAAACTGTCAGGCAGTATTTCAAGACACCCATCGATAGGGTCCTGAGGACAGACTCAAAATGGCTGCCCCCATGTCGGGGAGGCTCGAAGCAGCGGGACAGCGCCTGTATGGCAATAGCAAACTCTGGTTGCCCGGGTAAGTGGGGTTTGCAAAATTTGGGCTGATAATATGGGATACAGAATAATCACTTTCACGGCTTTTAGTTTATTTCATATAACTCCGTCAAGCGTAGTGTGCGCGCGCCGCGGCTTCGAAGTGTGCGTCGTCCTTGACGTGTAGACCTGATAGTTACAGAAAAGGGGCCCGAAATGGTGATAGAATTTAGCTCCCCCCCTCCCCAGGTCATGCTTATTCATCCATCAGTCACCTTCAGATTAATTTATGCTATCTAAGCTACCGTGTGCCAAAAGCAGGGAGTGGGTGTAACTCAGGGATGTGTATACTAGAGTGCATTTGAGGTCTAAGTGACTCTTAAGTGCCATCGAATGTAGAGGTTTTCCACCCGAAAGCCACTGAATTAAATGACCCGAGACTAGGGTTGCCAGATCCAGAATGGGAAAAACCTGGAGATTGGGGGTGGGGTGGGGAGCATGAGGAAGGTGGGGCTGGGGAGGGACTTCAATGGAGTATAATGCCATAGAGTTCACTTGTGAAGGGACCCTTCACATCCGGGCCACTTGCTATTTGAGATTTTACCGTCAGGTAGGCGATATAGAGTGTCGAAGGCAAAGACAAATAGATTCAAGGGCAGCTTCTATCCAAGTGCCGTGGTTAAGCTAAATGCAGGGTTATGAATGGTTATGTGTTTTTAGATGCATTTAAATGGTCTGTGTATATGTCCTTTTGTGGGTGTTGATGTGTTGGTATGTTTGTGGAAGAGCACCTCTTTTCGTTGCTCTCATTTTCTTTTTTGAGAACAATGACAATAAATTTATCTATCTATCTATCCAACATGGCCATTTTCTCCAGGTAAACTGGTCTCTGTCACCTGGAGATCAGTTGTAATAGTGGGAGATCTCCAGCTACCACGTGGAGGTCGGTAGCTATATCCTCCAACTCTGGGTTGGGAGTTTTGGGAGCAGAGCCTGGAGAAGGCAGGGCTTAGGGAAGAATGACATATAGTCTGATACTGAGGGGGTGGTTAGTGAGGCTGTGGCAAAATTTCTGGCTGACATCCTTAAATTTAATTCTGACCATGTTTGAGTGCACCTGTAAGCTCGGTTTCATTTTGATTTTATCTCCAATGTTTAAAATTTTATATTCTGTGTATTTTTATTTGAATCTATTATGCCATTAAAGGTTTGGTATGGACATATAGAATGTTCTCCAAAGCAGCCATTTTTTTCCCAAGGAAGAGATCTCTGTAGACTGGAGAGCAATTGTAAGAGACCTCCAGGTGAGGCAACTCCAGCAGTAGCTAGATGACTGCACTGTCAGTGGTTCTATGAATGAAGGTACCCGTTAAAGCATGCCCCTCTCCCTATATAAAGCATGTTTGGGAGAACTAATGGTTATAGGTTCTTGTGGTGGATCTGGATTGGCAATTTATCTTTGGTGCCTGAAAGAGGTAAAGTAAACAATCCCAACAAATTGTATATCTCTTTTTACTAAATGGATGCAAACTTGAGTTATTGTCTTACATAATATATGTGCTTTTCACATTAATATGGAAAACTATCATCCTTTCTATCTGAAGAAATGAGCAGAAGAAGAAGAAGAATTGAAGATTTATACCCCGTCCTTCTCCCTGAATCAGAGACTCAGAGCGGCTTACAATCTCCTATGTCTTCTCCCCCCACAACAGACACCCTGTGAGGTGGGTGGGGCTGAGAGAGCTCTGGCAGAAGCTGCCCTTTCAAGGACAACTCCTGCGAGAGCCATGGCTGACCCAAGGCCATTCCAGCAGCTGCAAGTGGAAGCGTGGGGAATCAAACCCGGTTCTCCCAGATAAGAGTCCGCACACTTAACCACTACACCAAACCGGCTCTGAGCAGTGACTCAGGCACACTCATACCTGACCACCAATTTTGTTAGTCTTTAAGGTACTACTGGACTCTTTAATGCTATCATTCTTTTCATTCTAACATCCAAATATAGATTGTAATCAACCGTAAACATGAATCCATCCCTCAACCATTGTCTAACCATCCTGAAATATGATGATGATGATATTGGATTTATATCCTGCCCTATACTCTGAATCTCAGAGCGGTCACAATCTCCCCTCCCTCCCCCCCCCACACACAACAGACACCCTGCGAGGTGGGTGAGGCCCAGAGAGCTCCCGCAGCAGCCACCTCCCCCCCCCAGGACAGCTCCCGCGAGAGCTGTGGCCGACCCAAGGCCACTCCAGCAGGTGCAAGCGGAGGAATGGAGAACCAAACCCAGTTCTCCCAGATAAGAGTCCACACACTCAACCACTACACCAAACTGGCAGGGCTTCTTCCTCTGTGTGGATGGTGTTTGGCTGCTTCTTTTCCCACCCTCTTGATGGTCCTCTTGTAGCACCGGCAAGGATGGGGGAAGGGGTCTAGGGTTGGCAGATTAATGAAAATTAAATAGTCTAATTTTATACACATATGCTCTAGTAACATTGAGACGGAACTACTCTAATATGCTGTCGGGGGGTTGCCATTGAAAATGGTACAGAAACATCAACTAATGTAGAGTGTGGGAGCTGACTGGGATACATTGCAGGGATCCCATCTCTCCCATGCTACAGGAGTGTCATGGGCTGTTGGTTTCTGGGCTTAACGCATAGTGCTGATGCTCACCTCTAACACAGCAGTCATTTTGATAAGCACTTGAGGATAAAATGTCTTGCATCCATTCCAACTTGAACTCTGCCTCAGCAGTGACAGCAGTATAACTCTGTTTCCAGGTTCAATATAAGGCGCCGATACTGACTTTTAAAGCCCTTTACAGCTTGGGGCCAGCATCCCTTAAGGACTATCGACTCCTAAATAAACCTCCCTATCCATTCCAGTTATCTTTGAAGGCCCTGCTGTGGGTTCCTCCACCATCGGAGGCTAAACAGATGGCAACCCAAGAAAGACCCTTCTTGGTTGTAGTGCCAAAACTTTGGAACTCCCTCCCCAAGGAGATTCATCTTCCTCTCTGTTTCTTTTTCCAGTGGGTGAAAGCTTTTTTGTTTAGTTTGGCGTGCCTTCGAGAACTGTTATTGGCCTTCCTCTCGGCTTGTAGTGTTATGTAGTGCAAGGCAGTTGGCCCCCCCTTCCTAGAGCATCAGGACCTGGCAACAGTGATTCATGCAATGGTCACCTCGAGACTGGATTACTGTAACGCCCTCTACATGGGGCTGCCTCTGTGCCGAACCCGGAAGCTGCAGCTGGTGCAGAACATGGCTGCTAGACTGTTGTTGGGGCTCCCAAAGTGGGAGCACATACAGTCAGGGCTGCGCGAACTGCACTGGTTACCAGTTACATACCGGATTCGTTACAAAGTGCTGGAGATTACCTTTAAAGCCCTATATGGCTGAGGACCTGCCTACCTGAGGGACTGTCTTTCCCCATATAAACCCCAGAGAGCACTGAGGTCAGCAGGGAAGAACTTGCTGACTATCCCCGGGCCGAAAGAGGTAAAACTACAGAGTACCCGCACCCCGGCTTTCTCTGTAGTGGCTCCACACCTATGGAACCAGCTCAGGGGAGAAATGCGGGCCCTGTGGGATTTTGAACAATTCCGCAGGGCCTGCAAGACCATCCTCTTCAGGATGGCCTTCACCGATTAAAAAGAGAGACTGCTAAGTAAATGTACCATCTGCTGAAATAGCACCAGGATGTTAATTTTATTGATTTTATTAATTTTAGAATCTTAATTAAATTGTTAAACTAGTTATTGTTTTAAACATTATTGTATAAGCTAATGTATTGACTTGATGTTGTTAGCCGCCCTGAGCCTGCTTCGGCGGGGAGGGCGGGATACAAATAAAATGATGATGTTCGTTTGTATATATTTTTTATTAAATTGTTTCTTTTATATATCCTTTTATACATGCTGTTTTAAATGTTGAAACACTTTGAGGTTTGCTGCCTCAGGGGATCTATGTGGATGGACAGGCGGCACAGAAGCATTTAAACAAACAAATAGCCTTGAAGTTGAGTACCTATACCACCACCCGTACCCAGAGTGCATCCCCGTACGAACCTGTCCATAGCTTAATTGTTCTGTTTTGTAAATTGCCCTGAGTGCTTATTAACTAGAAGAGAAGGATATAAAACTGCCAAGTAAAATAAGTCATGCATCCGTGTTACTGGGTCACAGAATTGGATGCAGGGATGTCGAACCTGTAGGGTTCTATGCTGCCAGCTCCTGGGTTTAAAATATTACGTGTGCAATTTTTTTCTATCCATTGAATCCTTTGCAGGCTGACCCAGGTCAGGTGGAGCCGATACAGTCCCGTTTACCTGGAGCCAGAAATAAACAAAGAAGCGTATCGCAAGCCTCCAGAACAATTATCGGAAGAGGAAAAGGCTGAACAAGAGCTCAAAACAGTCCGACCCATAAAAGCTTCCTCTTCCAGTGTCTCCAGTTCTGTATTCTATGAACCACTGATAAGGTCTGGATGCTGCTGTATATCATTAGATCAGCTCAGTCTACTGCTTAACAAAAAGAAGTCTCATTGTTTTTATTGGGAAATGTAGCTTATCATTAATATGTAACAGACAGGAACAACTATTAGTTGAAAGAGCCACAAAGTACATTATCAGCTGGGTGACCTGAAGTGTGAAGGCTATGTTGGTAGTGATTTTAATGCAGGGTGGATCAATCCAGAATACTCCTTCACTTTTCACTGGAGAGCCAGATTGGTGTAGTGGTTAAGTGTGCGGACTCTTATCTGGGAGAACCGGGTTTGATTCCCCACTCCTCCACTTTCACCTGCTAGCACGGCCTTGGGTCAGCCATAGCTCTGGCAGAAGTTGTCCTTGAAAGGGCAGCTGCTGTGAGAGCCCTCTCCAGCCCCACCCACCTCACAGGGTGTCTGTTGTGGGGGAGGAAGGTAAAGGAGATTGTGAGCTGCTCTGAGACTCTGGAGTGGAGGGCAGGATATAAATCCAATATCTTCTTCTTTTCATAAAACAACTACTGCAATGCAGTGCTACGCTATGTTCTCTCTTACCTGCCTATTCCATGCTTTCTAGTGCAAGATAAAGCAATGAAGGGGTAGTCTTCTGAGACAATACTGACCCTGTCTGCTCTAGTTTTTATGTACCTGTTTGCATGGATCTGCTGAACATAGCAAGATGCTAAGTTTAAACTCTGTTCTGTTTACTTGACTGTTTTTATGTTCTTTGCCACTCTGAGTTAATCAGTGGCGGTTGGTGCAGCACTTACTGAAGGACTAACAGCTTCTGCTGTTGAGTGCTACTGCAGGGGCGGGGCGGGGAGAGCCTTAACGCCAGTACTGCAAGGCGGCATCCTCTGGTAGCAGAGGCATGGGGGCTGCACCCTTAACACTATGCAGGACAATGGCTGCTGAGTCAGAGGAAGTGTCTTTTATGGATGTCATAACCCACTTCTGTACTGGACAGTGTTATCCATGTTTTTGTATGCTGCGGAGATGGTAGTCTTCTGTCCTTGCTTTGCAATGCCTTTCAATAAGGTTTTGTGACGTTCTCCCTGATAACAGAAGGGCTTGTCAGTCTGGTAGCCCTCCAGGATACCATGGCAGGAGCCACTGTTGTTGCAGAACTTCCCCTCGAGAGTAAACACAATAGGAAGACTGAGAGCCGATATGAAATAACTGGCATTCTTGCACTGAATCTCCATACCTAATGTTGGTTGATCAATGTAAGGGTAGAGTTTTGTCATAGGGATCTTGTGCCTTGGTAGTGACACTCAGAATTCTAGTCCACTCACATTTGTGGTTTCTCATTACAGCAAATTCACTAACATGATGATGATGGGAGGGAATAAAATTTTGGCCCGATCCCTCATGAATCAGGTATTTATTTATCTTTTTGTCTCACTGTTGCCAGTTTGGCAAAGGAACAATATCCCTATTTTAAAAGGGACCTAGAAAGTACCTTCCTCTGCCGTAGTCTTTCCAGCGAGGATCCTACCCCCCCCCCCCAATTTTGTATATCTGTACTCCCCCTCCCCTTTGTTTTCTCATTACTGACCTTGTAACTAAGCAACACAAATGATGCGTAATGTCCCTAATCTATTCTTATACATAAGTAGTTCCACATATCTGCAGTCATGCAACCAGTTATACACCCTTGCTTTCTGCATTGAATCCAGACCTGGCTCTGGGGAATTCCCCAGTTTCTCTCTTAAAAAAAATTTTTTTTTGTAGTTGCTGAGAGGGCTGCTGAGAGGGCTGTTTTTTTGTGGTTGCTGAGAGGGCTGTTTTAGAACAGAGGTGGGGAATGTCCAGCCTGAGGGCCGTATCACTTGGTCTGGCCCTCGGGGATTGCTGGGCCAAGCCAAGCCAAGCCACATGGCAGCCTCCCTGGGGCCCGGCTGGCTAGCGAGGATCGAGGGGCCCAACCACAACTTCCCCGGAGCCCAGCTGGTGGAAGCTACCACCAGTTCAGTTTGCACTTGATTATCCCAGATGCTTTGGCCTGATATGCTAATGAGTGTGTGACCTAATATGCTAATATTAGGGGATGTGGTCTAATATGCTAATGAGTTCCTGCCAGGATTTTTTTACAAAAAAAGCCCTGGACCTAGGCATTTGCCTAAAGCGGCAGGTTGGGGGGGGGGAGTGTGCGTGCCAAATTAGGCTCTCCCCATATTACTTCAAATAGAAAAACAATTATTTACATGAATGTTGCCACCCTGAATCATTCTCCCTCAGCAGGGAGAATGTTTTTTAAGTTGATCATTTTAAGTTGATAATTTTGTATGGCCTGTGAATGATGTTATAAATATCCAAACGGCCCTTGGCAGAAAAAAGGTTCCCCACCCGTTTTAGAAGTTTAATACACCGTCTGGTCTCGGTCCTGTGACCTGAATGAGTCAGGGTCAGACTTCCATTTGCTAGAAAAGAATCTCAGTGTTGGGGGGCGTGATCCTGTGTTTACTTATTGTACAAATTGCACTCTGCCTAGAGATACTTGGGAGCTTGCACAGGTAATGCTTCTTTCCCTTCATTCAGGGGTAGACAAAATGCTGCCGCTTAGAGATTCTGTCAGACAAGGAGCAGAGACCTTTTCTTATACCATTCTTTGCAATTAAGACTTTAGAAGCCATTAAGAGGAAGCAGCTCGAGAAGTACCACAAAGCTGATGAGAAGGAGAAAGAAAACATTGAGTGCAACCCATACACCATCTTTCATCAGGCACTGAAAAACTGTGAGCCCATTATCGGGTTGGTGAATATCCAGAAAGGAGGTCGAACCTACCAGGTAAGTCATCAGCCTGTTCAAGAGTTGAGACAATTATGTTGTTATCTGCTTCCCTTCAGCTCAATCCTGCTTGGCTCCTCCTGTAAAAGAAGCCTGTCATTTCCCATCATGGGATGGCATTAAAGAGACCCCAGCAGTTCACCGTTCACTTGCGATAAGCTCAAGACATGCAGTCAGAACCACATGGGAGGGAGAGCAGGAGCAAGTGCAGCTCCATTCTTGAATAGCAGCATATTCAGACTGCTGCAATCGGTGTCTGCCTGGGCACACTTTGCAGGCACCAACTGCAACGACAACAACAAACATTTCTGGCAAAGTGATCTGTCAAGCATTGTCCTTTTTAAGTCACTTTGAAGATGTATTGGGAGCTCTTCAGGGATTTGAGCCATACTTAGCTTGACCTTTTAAATTCTGAAAACCTTAAGATGCTTATGAAGAAAGGCTTGGCTGAGAAAGGGCAGTGTCCTCTTTAAGGCCCAGAAGGCAGGGCAAGGCCAGATCTTTTATTGCCTTTGGCAATGTCTGCTCCAGTAGCTTAAGTTCCTAGTCTTTGACCAGTTCTTGCTCAAAAGAAGCCAGCGTTTTGAAGCCCAAATCTTGAGCAGAAAATAAACACCACTAATAAGCACAAGCAAGGTGTTTAACCTACTTTTGCTCAGAACCAGGGTGTCCTTAGTTTGGTGTAGTGGTTAAGTGCGTGGACTCTTATCTGGGAGAACTGGGTTTGATTCCCCACTCCCCCACTTGCATCTGCTGGAATGGCCTTGGGTCAGCCATAGCTCTGGCAGAGGTTGTCCTTGAAAGGGCAGCTGCTGGGAGAGCCCTCTCCAGCCCCACCCACCTCACAGGGTGTCTGTTGTGGGGGAGGAAGGGAAAGGAGATTGTGAGCCGCTCTGAGACTCTGTCCTTGAAAGGGCAGCTGCTGGGAGAGCCCTCTCCAGCCCCACCCACCTCACAGGGTGTCTGTTGTGGGGGAGGAAGGGAAAGGAGATTGTGAGCCGCTCTGAGACTCTTCGGAGTGGAGGGTGGGATATAAATCCAACATCATCATCTTCTTATCTGGGAGAACTGGGTTTGATTCCCCACTCCTCCACTTGCACCTGCTAGCATGGCCTTGGGTCAGCCATAGCTCTGGCAGAGGTTGTCCTTGAAAGGGCAGCTGCTGTGAGAGCTCTCTCAGCCCCACCCACCTCACAGGGTGTCTGTTGTGGGGGAGGAAGGGAAAGGAGATTGTGAGCCGCTCTGAGACTCTTTGGAGTGGAGGGCAGGATATAAATCCAATCTCTTCATCTACCTCCCAGGGTGTCTGTTGTGGGGGAGGAAGGGAAAGGAGATCTGGCAGCCGCTCTGAGACTCTTCAGAGTGGAGGGCAGGATATAAATCCAATATCTTCATCTACCTCACAGGGTGTCTGTTGTGGGGGGGAAGGCAAAGGAGATTGTGAGCCGCTCTGAGACTCTTCGGAGTGGAGGGCAGGATATAATTCCAATATCTTCATCTACCTCACAGGGTGTCTGTTGTGGGGGAGGAAGGGAAAGGAGATTGTGAGCCGCTCTGAGACTCTTCGGAGTGGAGGGCGAGATATAAATCCAATATCTTCATCTACCTCACAGGGTGTCTGTTGTGGGGGAGGGAGGGAAAGGAGATTGTGAGCCGCTCTGAGACTCTTCGGAGTGGAGGGCGGGATGTAAATCCAGTATCTTCATCTTCTTAATACAGAATACATTTAATCTTTTATCTCCTGCAGGTCCCCACCCCCCTGAAAGACAACCGGCGGCGCTTTCTGTCTATGAAGTGGATGATTACTGAGTGCAGGGAAAACAAGCACAGGCGGACATTAATGCCTGAAAAGCTCTCCAGTGAGCTGCTGGCAGCCTTCCACAATGAAGGCCCTATAATAAAGAAAAAGCATGAGATGCACAAAATGGCAGAGGCTAACCGGGCCTTTGCTCACTTTCGTTGGTGGTAGAAAATGCAATGTTTGGCAAACACAATGTAGGATGACAGACTTCGCCATTTTGTGGCATCCTACCAGCCTGGGAGTGCTTCTCAGCTGACCCTTTTGAAACAATGTTAAGAAATCTCAGAGCAAATTACTTATTAACATTTCATATTTTAGTTTTTTCTTGACTCTTACAAGGTGAAGTTATTCCCATTTCCTAGATGACTTCAAATAGAGGCCCCTGGTTTTCACTTGCTGTATGTTACATTCTGAATTCTTACCAGTCAGGGGGTGTATTCATGTTACAGAATGGCCTCCGTTAAGGCACAGAGATAGCAGGGGATTAGCAGAAGAGGCAATTTTCACTTCTGTATTATTACTGGAGTCTTTTGGAAACTTCCTCGTTTGAAGTCGAGCCAAACTAATGATAATTAAAACCACATTTTGATATCTCTGGTGAACATTGTCCTTTCCTATAATACTTGTTTTCCATTGATTGGTTGACTGTGGTGTATGTGTAAGGTAAAAAAAAAAATTGATACCATGCCTTGAAGGAACTTGAGGAGAGAAATCAAAGGATTGCAACTCACTTTCTGTCTCAAAGAGGATGCGGAAAGGGAGTACCCAACATTTAAAACTACATTCTTGGTTCCAAGTGAGAATAGCGTTTTTGGATCACGCATCATGCATATGTGCATTTCGTCATTTGATTTCTTTACACCTCGTGATGGACAGCCGACTGTGTCAGCACGAGGCACTATGCTTGCAGCAAGGTGACTAGAAATGAAAGTTTTGTTTTCAAAGATTTCAGGTTTTCACGGCTGGTAACATCATTAGGGTTTGTAGAATCTTTCGGGATCAAGTGCCATGTTCTACTGGAGAAAGTCTGGAAGGAAAACTTTCTCCAGTAGAACACGGCACTTGATCCCGAAAGATTCTACAAACCCTAATAAAGTTTTGTTTGATGTGCTATTTACAATGGCTCACCCATCGCCTGAAGTTGCAAGCCATCCAGCTGCTAACCACCACATATGAACTGCTTAGGTGGAAAGCTAATACAAATGTAAGTATATCAGGTGCAGCTGTGTGTCCATGTATGCTGCATTACCTGAGAGCCAGTATGGCCTCGCGGGCAGCGATCTGTGGGGTTCACGTGGCATAGCTGCTGTGTCATGGCTAATTGGTCTTTATCTTAGCTCGACTATTCTATACGTAAATTAGGGGGAAGAAGGACCTGTTGCATAAACCCGTTTCAGAAGGACGGAGATCGATTACATTGGAAGAATTAGATCTATAAATTCCCATTGTTGAACATTGTGCCTCCTTCTCTCTGTACAGATCATAATGCTGCCTTAAAAATAAAGCCAGAAAAATGTCATAGACCATCACTTTTTCATTGTTACTAGCATGCTCGCCTACATGTATTCGCTACTCCTTTGTGGGCTGAAGGGAGGGGAGGAAAGTAGCTTCTCTTTCTAGTCGTATGAGTGGAATGTTTGCCATTGCAGTTATGCCACGAGGCCCCCCCCTTTTTAATCAGAGACCGCCTTGATTAGTAGGAAAGTAAGGACAGAGGATATGCCAAGTGTAAAAGGTTTATTTATAAAAAAATTTCCAAAGCGAACCAACCTTCTTAAAAGACATATACAGTCCTGTAGTTCAAAGTACTTATTGTACAAATTTGACAAAATAAGATCCTAGCTCTGTCTTCTCAAAGAACTAAGCCTGCTGAGGGGGTGAGGCTTTAAAATAGCCTGTGGGCTTCCCACCTCCTCGGAGGAAAAGGCACTGCCTTTCTGGCTTCCTGCCCCCAAGCTAGCCAGGAATAGGGAAGAAGGGGTGAGGCACAGCATTAGCTGCAGGTCGAGAACATTTGTTCTAGCGCCCTCCTGCAGTTTTGGAAGAATCAGTGTACTTATCCTACTTTTCAAAAAAATGCTGCTGAATTCTCCAAGGCCATAAATTCCAATGTGCCCTTCCACAAGCATAAAGCAGCACTGGAGCAGCCAATGACTGGCCAGCAGCTTTTTATAACACCTTGTGTTCTGCCACAGTAAGCAGCACTTCAGTCATGAGGTTTGTTCCTTAAGAATCACACAGATAATCACACTATTTACTCAAGATAGCTCAGGGTAAATTAGTGGCACCCTGGATCCATTTCAAATGGAGAAAGCAACACGTGTGTGGGCAGAGCTCTTTTTGTAGCAGGAACTCCTTTGCATATTAGGCCACACACCCCTGATGTAGCCAATCCTCCATGAGCTTACAGCAGGCCCTGTACTAAGAGCCCTCTAAACTCTTGGAGGATTGGCTACAACAGGGGCGTGTGGCCTAATATGCAAAGGAATTCCTGCTACAAAAAAAGCCCTGTGTGTGGGGAACTTCATTCCCCCACCCCACCAGAATCGGGTTCTCCCCTGTGTGAGATTTTTAAGGGGGGGAGGGTTTGACTGGGAGCTCAATGCATGGAACTCAGCATCAAGCGCTTTGTTTAATCAGAAGACTCGTGTTTAAAATATTGCAAGGTTTATTCTCTCCTAATCAGTGTCCCCGCTAAGCTGAGTGAGCGTGAGCTAGCTCACAGATATTTTAGTCTCCAGCTCACACATTTTTGTCTTCGCTCAGGAAGGTTGACCCCAGAGCACAATAATTTATGCAGTAGCTCACAACTTTAATGCCAGCAGCTCACAAAGTAGAATTTTTGCTACCAAGGCTCTGCAACTTAGAGGGAACATTACTCCTAATATATTATTGTAGACTGTCAATCAAGGATGACATGATTGCATGTTCTTTTTTTAAAAAGCCCTGCTTGGACAAAGCTAGTGTGGCAGCATGATGGGCCCCGCCTTCTTTCACTGCTATCCTAGTTTCCCATTTTCAGGGACAGCTTGAAGAGCATTGAAATAGGCACCTGCATCCCTACAGCCTGAAGTGGTACGAGTTCTATGCCACTAAGTTCTGAATAAGTCGGCTCTAAGCAGAAACTCAGCTTTCAAACATCTTGTTTTCAGGTTGCAAAACAAAGGTATAGCACACCCTGCCATCTGCACTTAATTTATGTCAGGGAATGCTGGTATATTAAAGAATGAGCGACACTGTCTTAATTGCTTCTTTCATTTTAGATCCGGTTTGTATTTTTTTTTATTCATTGTTTTATTATGCTGTTAAGGGTTTTGAAATCCTTGGCTTGAAATAATTATTGCCAGTTATCTTGAAATCTTGAAATAATGATTGGGGAGGGACGGTGGCTCAGTGGTAGAGCATCTGCTTGGGAAGCAGAAGGTCCCAGGTTCAATCCCTGGCATCTCCAAAAAGGGTGCAGGCAAATAGGTGTGAAAAACCTCCGCTTGAGACCTTGGAGAGCCACTGCTGGTCAGGGGAGGGATGGTGGCTCAGTGGTAGAGCATCTGCTTGGGAAGCAGAAGGTCCCAGGTTCAATCCCTGGCATCTCCAAAAAAGGGTCCAGGCAAATAGGTGTGAAAAACCTCAGCTTGAGACCCTGGAGAGCTGCTGCCAGTCTGAGAAGACAATACTGACTTTGATGGACCAAAGGTCTGATTCAGTATAAGGCATCTTCATATGTTCATATGATTGCCAGTTCCGCTCAACAGAAGTGACAATATGCTGGAAAAGTGGCCAGTTTTCTATTAACAATATCAACCAGCAACAGGAAGCATGATGCAACTATCTGCCGTTGGTTGGTAATGAAAGGTGGCAGGAAAAATGGCACATGGACCAAACAACTTTGAGAGTTCAGAGCAAAGGAAACTTGCCCAGATGTCATTCCTGTCTCATAGTGACTGCAAATACCGTTTCTAGAAGCTCTCAAAATGGCTTGTAAGGAAGCAAACAAATTCTTTGCTAGTGCTTTGATTAACAGAATCCCCCCCTTTTTCCCTTTTCAACCAAAGGATAAATTAAGATCAGCTATGGAAAAGCCAGAGATCATTAAAGAAGAATCTGCTAAGCAGAGGGTGAAAAGGGTTACTAAAGTCTATAGAATTATTCTCTGGCTAGTTTTAAACACTGCTCCATCTAAGTGCACATTTCAATCAGCATCTGCAAGTCAGCCTCCAGGGGGCAGCAAATCCAACCTGAAAATAAGATGTTTGGGGAGGGACGGTGGCTCAGTGGTAGAGCATCTGCTTGGGAAGCAGAAGGTCCCAGGTTCAATCCCCAGCATCTCCCACTAAAAAGGGTCCAGGCAAATAGGTGTGAAAAACCTCAGCTTGAGACCCTGGAGAGCCGCTGCCAGTCTGAGAAGACAATACTGACTTTGATGGACCGAGGGTCTGATTCAGTATAAGGCAGCTTCATATGTTCATGGGCAGGGACGGTGGCTCAGTGGTAAAGCACCTGCGTGGGAAGCAGAAGGTCCCACGTTCAATCCCCGGCATCTCCAACTAAAAAGGGTCCAGGCAAGTAGGTGTGAAAAACCTCAGCTTGAGACCCTGGAGAGCCGCTGCCAGTCTGAGAAGACAATACTGACTTTGATGGACCGAGGGTCTGATTCAGTATAAAGCAGCTTCATATGTTCATGGGGAGGGACGGTGGCTCAGTGGTAAAGCACCTGTGTGGTAAGCAGAAGGTCCCACATTCAATCCCCGGCATCTCCAGCTAAAAAGGATCCAGGCAACTAGGTGTGAAAAACCTCAGCTTGAGACCCTGGAGAGCCGCTGCCAGTCTGAGTAGACAATACTGACTTTGATGGACCGAAGGTCTGATTCAGTATAAGGCAGCTTCATATGTGCATATGTCCAAATCTATGAAGAAAAGGCCAACCCAGCTTGTGACTGATCAGTACAGGTCTCTATTTAGTGCAATGCTGTGCAAACAGCAGTTCTAAAATAATATTTTCTCCTAAATCAGGCTGCCCTCCTCCCCCAGTTTCAGCCGCCAGTTCCCTAGAATAAAAGGACTATTAAGCGAATGTGTTATACATTCTACGTACAAAAAGTGATAGGGGAAGAAAAGTTAAAAATAGTCACAGTTTTTGTTTGGTTTGAAGTTTGCTGGTGAAAAGCAGTCGAAATCCAACCCTTGCCTCTGGGCAGGCGACAGCAACTATCCACTCAATCTGTGACCTCGCTGTAATAGTATTTCTGGGCTGCTTCCGTCATCTTCCAGTCGGCTGCCCGGAACTCAACAATCTCCAGCAGTAGCAACTGGGAAAGGGAGCTGAGTCCCTCCTGCAGCAGGAAGCCGTCCCTTAGGAGGGAAAAGAGCTCATCCATCCTCTGGGAGTTCATCTTCTCAAGCTGCTCCCCGATACGGTGCAGCTGCAGCACCAGGCAGTCCACCTTAGCAGAAGGAAAAAAGAAAAGAATGGGTTCTGTCAAGGTGCAGCTACTGAATGACATCCCTCATGGCCCCAGGTTGAATTTAGCACAAAACCAGATGAGCCAGGAAAGGATGGAGCTGGTGATCCTCTCCTCCTTGTGCAAAGATGCAAACTGATCAGTGGAGATTCTCCAGCCTCAAAGCAGCACAGCTGGAGCACAAGCAAGCAGAAGATGCCCTGTCATTGTCCAAACGGCTCTCATTCCTGCTGTGTCCTTGTGACACTCACCTCTTCCTCCTTCTGCAAGCTGTCAGGCTGGGCCAGTCGGAACAAGCAATCATAAACCGGGTTCACCAACGCCATCATGGGCATGTTGTTGACCTGTGAATGGGCAGTGTATTTGTCAAGAGATGTTAGAAGCATAACTGAATTTTTGAAGACACCCCTTTTTTTTTTGCAAAAACACTTGTTTTAAGCTGTCTATGATCTCAAAGATTTCCGGTTTTCACGGCTGGTAACATCATTAGCGTTTGTAGAATCTTTTGGGCTCAAGTGCCGTGTTCTACTGGAGAAAGTTTTCCTTCCAGACGTTTCGTTCTCGGCTGCGGAGAACATCCTCAGTGGCGTTGCAGCCGGAGCAGGCGGTCTGACCCTCTTGGCTGGGCTCAGTCAATGCACAGCAGCCAAGAAGGTCAGAGTGCCTGCTCCGGCTGCAACGCCACTGAGGATGTTCTCCGCAGCTGAGAACGAAACGTCTGGAAGAAAAACTTTCTCCAGTAGAACACGGCACTTGAGCCCGAAAGATTCTACAAACGCTAATGTCTATGATCTGTTTTTTAGTGTGTATATTTTTACGACGGGTGTGGTTTTCTTTCTCCTAATGTTTTGTTTTTATTATTTTTTATTTTGTAAGCCATCTTCAGCGGGTTCCTGAAGAGGCCACGTAAAGATTTTTCTAAATAAATGATAACAAATCAATAAAAATTGTAGGAGCTTAGAAAAGCTAAACAGATCGCAAAACGACCACTAAAGAATTCTCTTTAAAGGATCGTGTGTGATGATGCATAAAATTCAAGCCTGCAGCACTGGATGCACAATTTCAAGGAAGCTTTTCCTTATAAAAGCTCATGCTGCATGTCTCTTGCAGTGTTCTCTCTAAGCTGGGTTAGCATGAGCTAGCTCACAAGACTTTGAGCCTCCAGCTCACACAGTTTGGCCTTAGCTCAGGAAGGATGACCCCAGAGCACACTCATTGATGCAGGAGCTCACAACTTTAATGCCAGCAGCTCACAAAGTAGAGGCAGATTCAAATACACACGTTCCCTCATTGGGAGAGGAACGCGTGAAGAGACCTTTGATCCGATCAACAATTCAGAAGTTTGCTTTAGAGATGTCAAAGAAGAGACATCCTCTCAGCATGGTTCCCTTACCCTCAAGTAATCAAAGATGTTACAGATAAAGGTGACGTAGCAGATCCAGGCTTGGCGAGAACGAGCTCGCAGTTCATCACGGTCTTTGTATTCCTGCTGAAGTCGGTTGAGAAGACTTCGCCGGAAGACACTCTGGCCAACTTTCTTGTTTTCCGCCTGTAACAAAGATATGGACCCCAGGGCCAGTTTGGTGCAGTGGTTAAGAGTGGCAAACTCTAACCTGGAGAACCGGGTTTGATTCCCCACTCCTCCACATGCAGTCAGCTGAGTGACCCTGGACCAGTCACAGTTCTCTCAGAAATCTCTCAGCCCCACCTACCTGGGGAGGGAAGAGGAAGGGAAGGAGATTGTAAGTCGCTCTGAGACTCCAAGTGAAGGATGGGGTATAAATCCAGCTCTTCTTCTTCAGTGTGGGGACCAAGGTTCAAATCCCCACTCTGCCATGGAAGCTCCCTGGGTGACTTTCATCCAGTCATACTCACTTGGCCTAACCTACTTCACAGGGTTGTTGTGAGAACAAAATGGAGGAGAGGAGAATGACAGAAGCTGCTCTGCATCCCAAACGGGGAGAAGGGCAAAGTATAAATAAAAGAAATATACGTGTGCCTCTTAACTGCCTGGGTATACCTCTCATTACTTGGACCCCATCGCTGTTCAGGAAAAGGATGTGGCACGAAGCAGGAGCCAACAGGGGCAAAACTGAAGATGGGCCATGAATGGGTTTTGCTCACCAAGTCTGGGCTGCTGTTGGAGGGGCAGATTCATCTTCTATCCTCTAAGCTGGGCTGGATACCCAGGGCATGCCGTACTAAGCTCCATCTGCAGGAAAGGAATCATGGCTGGTGGCAGCGCCAAGATGAACAGCATGCACTGCTTTAAGGCAACCTACAGGCTCCTTTTAGGTTGGGGTTTTTTTTAAGTGAAAACAAAACTTCATTCTCTTCCAGCCACCTCCCATCTGTCCCAAGGCCATCAATTATCCTGGAAACGTAAAACAGAGGGAGAGCCAGCGTGGTGTAGCGGCTGGAGTGTTGATCTGGGAGACCCAGGTTCAAATCTCCATTTTTGCTCTAAAAGCTCACTGGATGACTTCAGGCCACACTCTCGGCCTAACCTACTTCACAGGTTGCCGTGAGGATAAAATTGGAAAAGTGGAGAATGACATTGTAAACTGCTTTGAGAGAAATGCAAAGTGTAAAATCCAAGAGAAGAAACAAAGGGAAAACGGAATTTTTCAAAGAAATGCTTTCAGAATAGTTAAGATGACAACAAACCCATTTTAGAGTACTCGTGTACTTTTGAAAAGAGAATGACAGGTGGGAAAGACACCATAATAAGAAAGTAAATAAAAGGCATGCAAGACCGGAGTTGCTCAGCTGAACTGAAGTCTTATGTTGAGATGTGATTTACTTTTTATCATTAATGAAAGCAGTGTTCGGTATGTGCAAACTGGATCATTGCTTATGAACATATGAAGCTGCCTTATACTGAATCAGACCCTCGGTCCATCAAAGTCAGTATTGTCTTCTCAGACTGGCAGCGGCTCTCCAGGGTCTCAAGCTGAGGTTTTTCACACCTATTTGCCTGGACCCTTTTTTTGGGAGATGCCAAGGATTGAACCTGGGACCTTCTACTTACCAAGCAGATGCTTTACCACTGAGCCACTGTCCCTCCATCTCCATCACCTACTGCCTGGACCCTTTTTAGTTGGAGATGCCAAGATTGAATCTGGGGCCTTCTGCTTCCCAAGCAGATGCTCTACCACTGAGCCACCGTCCCTCCCCTGACCAGCAGTGGCTCTCCAGGGTCTCAAGCTGAGGTTTTTCACACCTATTTGCCTGGACCCTTTTTTGGAGATGCCAGGGATTGAACCTGGGACCTTCTGTTTACCAAGCAGATGCTCTACCACTGAGCCACCGTCCCTCCCCTAATGACATGGTTGACAGTACAGAACAAATTGCCAATACCATTTTTTAATGTTGCACACCGATGGTTTTAAGAAACATGTTCTGTGTTTACAATATAAAGGAATGCATAATGTGAAATATGGACTCTCGGTTTCCCACCTGAATGATGGTGTAGCAAATACGCCCGGCTTCTTTGCTGAATACACAGTCTTTGAGGGACTGGTCCACAATTACATTGGCCACTTTCTCCAGGTCCACGCTGCTGGGGTCTGCAGAAAGTGATGCAACAGCAACGCTAGTAACAGTGACTGGGGAAAAATACACATCGGCATATCTCTGAACATCTAAAATAGTGCAATTAATGAGTCCTTTATTACCGAATCCCTTAATTTTTTTTCGGGCTGCTTAGTTTATGGACCTTCTATGGACTGCTCCAACAAACCTCTCCTCATCAGTCTTTTTGCAAGACCACCATTAATTATTCCATTTTAAAGGGGAGAAATCGGAGATTGAGAGGTGAATGATATGCTGAAAGCTACTCCGTGATCGACCCGAGCTGTAGCTACAATGTAAGTTTGATTCCGTTTCAAACCTGTCGAAGTGCCAGGGCTCCCATCAAAGAAAATCTGGAAGCTATAGTCCTCCTGTAAAGCGAGCTGGGATCCAAATAAAGTATATTTGGAATCATCATGAAAACAGAATTTCCAGGGTTTTCTCTCTTTTTGGGGGGAGGCAGGGGGGAGAAATGGTAAGTGTTATGGTTTCAAACTAGTTAAAATACATAATGGTAATAGGTCTCTAAAAATTTCAGATTCAGCAGTTTTAAAATTCAATCACATTGATTTCTGCGGGGGGGGGGAAATACAAGGAGAAAGACAGAGATGCCAACCTTTGAGGGCTGTTTTCAGTAGCTGCTGAATCTCGAGATCAAATGAGTGTATTTTATAGTCATCTTTGCCCGTGTCTCCCATCTCTTGCTCTGCTTCAGTGGTGTGAGGTCAGGAAAGCAGCAGAGAGTGACGAACTGTAGACAGAAAAGAGGTCAGAGACAGATTATTCAGACAAGAAAGGAGTTTGAACTAGATTTCAGACACTCTGGTTTGCTACAGAGCAGGAAACAAGTACCAGTCATATGAGAGGAACAACAATGCAAATGAGCCACTGAAAATTAGTGCAGTGTTGGAACGAAACCTCTTCAACCACAGCTCTTAACTTTTTCTCCCTCTACCAGATAATTTTGAATCAAGACTTCACACTGTACCATTCATTCTGTTTACATAAGAGGGGGTTTGGAGGAGGGGGGAAAGGGATATCTTTATTTTGCGTTAAAAACATCCAGCCTTACCTCCCCACCCTGTTCAATTCCAAGCCCGAATGCTTATTGCCCAGCTTCTAAACAATGAATCAACGAATAGCCAAACACACTGCTCACTCATCAGAATTCACTGGCTACGACATCTGCTTATGCTGCAAGCAGGCAACTGCTGGGTGATTATACAAGACATCATTCTGGGGGCAGGGTGGAGAAATCACATAACCTGGGATCCAATCGAATGGGCAAGCTCCAGAGGAAAACCCCCGCTGAGTAACCAATTAGCCCCTACCAACTCAAGAGGCCTTGGCCTTTCTTCAAGCTCCTCGTTCTCTTCACTTTTCAGCCTCCAGTTTTATGTCATGGGCCCTTCTTGGTCTCCACAGTCAAGTCCATCTGTTATGGTTCCCATTGGGGATGGCCACAAACTGGCCCACAAATCTAAATTTCTGATGAAAACCACCAAGTTTGTGAATCCTCCAGTGGCAGTGGGTTTTCAGAGGAATGGGCAGTTTGTGGCACCTGCTTTGGGGGGCTACTACCCCCCCCCCTCCAGCCAATCCTCACCAAACTTGAAGGGCAGGTAGAGAGGCATCCCAGGGAGGTCCACTGTGAGTCTGGTGCCTCTAGCTTGCGGGGAAGGGGGACGTTCAACTCAAAACAGTCCAATGCATCATCAACGACTTACAACCGCTATTGAACAATGACAGCTCTCTTTCACAAGTATTGGGGAGCAAACCTTTTCTTGCACACAGACAACACCCCCAATCTCAAATAACTCCTCAATCACAATAAATGCAACATCTCTTTTGAACACAGACGTTGGTAGCAGAGCTTGCAATAAATCCAGATGCCAACTTTGCTGCCACATATAGCCATAATCACATATAGCCATAACCACTGGACCTAACATCAACTACACCATCTCAGGCTCATTCATTTGCTCATCTTCCAATGCTGTATATGCCATTAAATGCCAACAGTGCCCTTCAGTTCTATACATAGGACAAACAGGTCAAACCCTATGCCAAAGGATAAAATGGATACAAATCTGACATCAGGAATCATAAAACTCGCCCAACCCGCCTCTCCCCATATGAGCCCCCCTCCCCTGGTTCTGAGGTCAGCTGCACAACATCTTCTCATGATCCCTGGGCCTAAGGACACCCGACTGGCTTCAACGAGGGCCAGGGCCTTTTCGGTCTGGGCCCCTACCTGGTGGAATGAGCACCCACTGGAGATCCAGGCTCTGTGGGACTTGTTTAAGTTTTGCAGGGCCTGTAAGACGGAGCTCTTCCGCCAGGCTTTTAATTGATCCAGCAAGTGTCTCCTGAAATCATCGCTCCCCCCAGCACCTTATGCTTGTTATGCTGAACATTACCAGCCTATATGTGGTCTATGACCTGTTGCCAATGATGTGGATCATGGTTTTTGTCAATTATGTAATTATGAGATTATCTAGTTTGGATGTAGTTTGTTTGATGTTTTGTAAGGTTTTTTAATGTTGTAAGCCTCCCAGAGCCCGCTTGCGGGATAGGGTGGGATATAAATTGAAAAATTAAATTAAAACAGAGAAACTTGTAGGAGAACACTTCAACCTTCCAGGACATTCAACTGGTGACCTCAAAGTAGCTGTTTTATTGCAAAGGAACTTCAAGAACAGAACGGAGAGGGAAATTGCTGAATTACAACACTTGGAACAAATTTCTCTCCAGGACTCAACAGGGATATTGGTTTTTTATTTCATTACATATGCTAAACCCATTTTCACCCAACAGAGTTATAAATCCACTGTATTTTAATGTATTCCTTTTTTGTATTAGTGTACTGCGATAATGGTTATAATGGCACCTGTCTTTTTGGCCACTGTGTGACAGAGTGTTGAACTGGATGGGCCATTGGCCTGATCCAACATGGCTTCTCTTATGTTCTTAAGTTTTATTCAGGGTGTAAGCTTTTGTGTGCCGGCACGCTTTGTTGGACAATGAAATGGAACACATTGAACGGTGCTACACAGAGGAGGTGGGCAATGAGTTAGCATGCAGATCTGTTTTTAACAGATTAAAAGAATGACAACTTTGGTCTGGTTATTATCTGCATGAGTTCAATTGCAGGGGGAACAGCAAAGGCAATAAACATGTCAGAACTGAAGAATGATGGTGAGAGCCTGTCATAAGGTTACTTAATTGCTGAGTAATAAATTTAGATTCCGTTATCGTCCTCTTGAGCATCTTTCTCTTAGAGGTGTTTCTGTCCACCCTAATTTCATCCTAACAATTTCTGCATGTGGTTACTCTCACCATGTGCAGAAATTATTATACAGTTCCTCTAGCATGCGTATCAAGTAGATTTTTCACTTTTATCATGCTCTTTTAAAAGAGGTATTGTGGGGTGATCAGAGGCTTTTCAGCAATTTCTGTCCTGTTCATTGTTGGACCATCAGCATGACTCAGTATAAGCCAGTTTCTTAACAGACCTCAGCTCACGCCTTCAGACAATTGCCCTCACCCTTGGAGTGGGTTTAGCTTTGCCATCCTTGCAACATGTGGCAGATTCAGTACATACAGGAAGAAGAAGAAGAAGAAGAAGAAGAAGAAGAAGAAGAAGAAGAAGAAGAAGAAGAAGAAGAAGAAGAAGAAGAAGAAGAAGAAGAAGAAGAAGAAGAAGAAGAAGAAGAAGAAGAAGAAGAAGAAGAAGAAGAAGAAGAAGATATTGGATTTATATCCCGCCCTCCATTCTGAAGAGTCTCAGAGCAGCCTACAATCTCCTTTACCTTCCTCCCCCACAACAGACACCCTGTGAGGTTGGTGGGGCTGGAGAGGGCTCTCACAGCAGCTGCCCTTTCAAGGACAGAGTCTCAGAGTGGCTCACAATCTCCTTTACCTTCCTCCCCCACAACAGACACCCTGTGAGGTGGGTGGGGCTGGAGAGGGCTCTCACAGCAGCTGCCCTTTCAAGGACAGAGTCTCAGAGTGGCTCACAATCTCCTTTACCTTCCTCCCCCACAACAGACACCCTGTGAGGTGGGTGGGGCTGGAGAGGGCTCTCTCAGCAGCTGCCCTTTCAAGGACAACCTCTGCCAGAGCTATGGCTGACCCAAGGCCATTCCAGAAGGTGCAAGTGGAGGAGTGGGGAATCAAACTTGGTTCTCCCAGATAAGAGTCCGCACACTTAACCACTACACCAAACTGGCATTCATGCCTTCACCACACATATAAAGTGTCTCCATATTTACAAACGCTTGATGTTCCCAAACACTTTTTTCCCGATAGAGGTCTGCCAAAGTTCAATGGACATGTGCCTGTTCCATGTACATACAAGGAGAGGAGAGCATAGTTTAGGTAACCCATTGTATGTATCTGACTGTCAGCTGACACGGATGCAAACAGGCCTGTGAATGGGAAGGGGCCTAGTTTGGCCACAACATGCTAAAGACTGGTTGTTTGGATGTGCTGCCACATCTCCAGATCTCCGTGTACTGTACATGGGAAAAAATGACTATTTTAAATCCAGGGAAAGCCAAGCCAAGTCACCACAGAAACGGCTCCGCCCACTTCAGAGCCGCAGGCTGACAAGTTTGTTTCTGCAGGGCTGCGATCATACACGCTCGATAAGGAGAGGGACGGTGGCTCAGTGGTAGAGCATCTGCTTGGGAAGCAGAAGGTCCCAGGTTCAATCCCCGGCATCTCCAAAAAAGGGTCCAGGCAACTAGGTGTGAAAAACCTCAGCTTGAGACCCTGGAGAGCCGCTGCTGGTCAGGGGAGGGATGGTGGCTCAGTGGTAGAGCATCTGCTTGGGAAGCAGAAGGTCCCAGGTTCAATCCCTGGCATCTCCAAAAAAGGGTCCAGGCAAATAGGTGTGAAAAACCTCAGCTTGAGACCCTGGAGAGCCACTGCTGGTCAGGGGAGGGACGGTGGTTCAGTGGTAGAGCATCTGCTTGGGAAGCAGAAGGTTCCAGGTTCAATCCCTGGCATCTCCAAAAAAGGGTCCAGGCAACTAGGTGTGAAAAACCTCAGCTTGAGACCCTGGAGAGCCGCTGCTGGTCAGGGGAGGGACGGTGGCTCAGTGGTAGAGCATCTGCTTGGGAAGCAGAAGGTCCCAGGTTCAATCCCTGGCATCTCCAAAAAAGGGTCCAGGCAACTAGGTGTGAAAAACCTCAGCTTGAGACCCTGGAGAGCCGCTGCTGGTCAGGGGAGGGATGGTGGCTCAGTGGTAGAGCATCTGCTTGGGAAGCAGAAGGTCCCAGGTTCAATCCCCGGCATCTCCAAAAAAGGGTCCAGGCAACTAGGTGTGAAAAACCTCAGCTTGAGACCCTGGAGAGCCGCTGCTGGTCAGGGGAGGGACGGTGGCTCAGTGGTAGAGCATCTGCTTGGGAAGCAGAAGGTCCCAGGTTCAATCACTGGCATCTCCAAAAAAGGGTCCAGGCAAATAGGCGTGAAAAACCTCAGCTTGAGACCCTGGAGAGCCACTGCTGGTCAGGGGAGGGACGGTGGCTCAGTGGTAGAGCATCTGCTTGGGAAGCAGAAGGTCCCAGGTTCAATCCCCAGCATCTCCAACTAAAAAGGGTCCAGGCAAATAGGCGTGAAAAACCTCAGCTTGAGACCCTGGAGAGCCGCTGCCAGTCTGAGTAGACAATACTGACTTTGATGGACCCAGGGTCTGATTCAGTAGAAGGCAGCTTCATATGTCCATAATAATGCACTTTCAATCCACTTTCCAACCGGGTTTTACTGAGTGAACTGGCAGAATCCAGCTGGAAACTGCACTGAGAGTGCCTTATTTAGCGCGCGTGGTCACAGCCAGACCAGAGGCGTCCCCACCCACCCCACCCCACCCCACCGAAGTGTCACCCACCTGCTTCCGGGTCTTCTCCTTCCCCCTCTCACTCTGACCGAAGCGCCTGCATTTTTATCTGGGGGAGACCAGCAGCTCCCAGCCCCTCCCCAATCCGCCCTCATTAATTCTTTTTGGTTTCTGGGTCGGGTCGTTGGAGGTAGATGAGGAAGAAGCCCACAGCCAAGCCCAGCAGCAGCAGCAGCAGGAAAGGGAGCAGCTCGAGCATGGAGTGCAGATGCAAAATGGGCATCCTTCGTCTTATTCGCCCCGCCGCCGGGAAAAGCGCCCAGCCGGCAAAATATCCCGGCCGCTGCTCTTACTTTTCAACCTCTCCGGCGTCCGGGAGCGACTCCCGCAAGACGGATTCTTTCCATGGCCTGCAAACCCCGGAGGGTTTCTTCTGAGGTCATTTCCCAGCAAGCCCAAGCGGAAGGGGGAGGAGAGATGATGACAGCGCGGCCGCAAGAGCGCTACCTGCAGGACGCCTCTGGCTCCCCGATCTTTTTGCTGTTGAACTTGTTGGAAGAGTTCAAACGAATGCAATGCAAAGACATTGCTGCTCCTGAAAAGAGAGGTTCTTCCTTCCAGCCAGGAGCGAAGGGAAGGCTTTTCTTTCCAAATTGAGATCTCATTCCGGATTAGTAGTTAGGGTTATCAACAACCCGCCTTGGCTCTTTAAAGGGAAAGGTAGTCCCCCTGTGCAAGCACCAGTCGTTTCTGACTCTGGGGTGACGTCTCATCACGGCAGACTTTTTACGGGGTGGTTTGGCCATTGCCTTCCCCAGTCATCTACACTCCCCGCCCCCCAGCAAGCTGGGTACTCATTTGACCGACCTCGAAAGCATGGAAGGCTGAGTCAACCTTGAGCCGGCTACCTGAACCCAGCTTCCGCTGGGATCGAACTCAGGTCGTGAGCGGAGAGTTTGCACTGCAGTGCTGCTGCTTTACCATTCAGCCCACTGCAGCAAAAAACAGAGTTTTGCAGCCCCTGGGAGAACGTTTTGTTCCAG
Source organism: Heteronotia binoei (assembly GCF_032191835.1). Taxonomy (NCBI): domain Eukaryota; kingdom Metazoa; phylum Chordata; class Lepidosauria; order Squamata; family Gekkonidae; genus Heteronotia; species Heteronotia binoei. The sequence goes on from NC_083235.1 coordinate 67,445,183, forward strand.
CATAAGACTGTGTAAAAATTACATCTGAACAAGTGGGCTCTAATCTACAAAAGTTTCTACCTGAAACCTCTTTGTATTGTATTGATGCTTCATACTGCTCTAACCAGGCACATTTAGTTACATAATACTCTGTGCATAACCACTGAGTCTGCAGATACACAGGCCCCCGGCCACCTGTGGTAATGTTGCCAGATTCAGGTTGGGAAACTCCTGGAGATTTGTGGATGGACTCTGGGCAGGACAGGGACCTCAGTGGGGGAAAAGGCCACAGAGTCCACCCGCCAAAGCATCCATTTTCTACAGGAGAACTGATCTCTGTAGTTTGGCAGTGAGGTGTAATTCCCCAGAGCCCGCCTGGAGATTGGCATCCCCAAGAGGTAATTCTGAAAATAAGCACTCTATGGGCCTGTTTAGACGCACAGTTTAATCAGTTGTTTCTGCTGTTTCCTACTGGATTAAAAGTGGCTGATCAGACAGCAACAGCTGCCTCCCAGTAGTCAATCGTTGCGCTCCCCCCCCCCCCCAAAAAAATAATCCTTCTCCAAACTGGATTATTTTGTTACCTGCTCCTTTGCGGTGTTATTTGAGTTGTCTGGTTTCACCTCTCTAATGTGGATTAGAGGCTTAAGTCTCCTTTTAAGGGTGCTGGCGAACCCGGATGATATTGCACATCAAATTTTCTATGACTCATTCGTTAGCAATTGGTTGATGAAATTAAATTCTAAATTAGAGGAAAGTGATCTGAATATTGATTCTCTAGCCCTCATGTTTAAGAACGGGGCAAAAGCAATTATCAGAGACCGATTACTGAAATTGGAGGTGAAACAATCTCTGGCCAAAGTTGGGGGGACGTATATCCCAACCCTCTTTACAAGTGATCTTAAAAGTGCCAGGTATCTAGGAAAGATACAGCCAATTAAGATCAGGCGGATGCTGTCCTTGGCACGCTTGAACATTTTGGACACAGCAGTTCTGAGGGGCCGTTTCCATAAGATTCCGCTAGAAGACAGGATCTGTCCGTGCGGCCTGGAGGAGGTTGATACTGTTCTCCATCTTATTCTGAACTGTCTTTTCCATACAGAGGTAAGGTACAAACTTCTGCGGAACCACTTAATGCTAGCTGAATCTTTAAATCAGGCCCAAGTCTTGCACTTCCTCCTAGGGGACGGGTGTGATCAACTTTCCCTGGATCTTGCCAAGTTCCTATATGTTTCCGACCTTGACAGGAAGAAATTTAACACTGCTTGTATTTGAAAGAAAGTTGCCCTTAGTTAAGTATTGCCTATATCAGAAAATTTTATTATTACTTTGATGGTTGTACATAGTTATTATATTGTTTTGTGATATTTTAGCTTGGTGTTGTGTTGTTGTTGTATTGTTATCGATGTGTTGTGTTGTTGTTGTTGATTGGCCTAGAGCCGTATTAAACTGACTGACTGACTGACTGACCTCTCAGTTTTCTCCATCTGGATAGTTCTGCTGCGAATGTTAACCAACTTCCAGATGTCTGAAGGCTGTCCCAGAGCAAAAGGAACCTCAGACATCCAGTTTACAGTCACCATTTTTTTTTTTTTAGTTCTTAGTGATATGCGCATAACCACATAATGTTTTCTGACCTATGCGCATGCACATATGTGCATAACAGTGGGGAAAACAAAACAAAGATAACTGCATGGTGCCGTCATGTGGACAGCAGAAGATGGTTTCACTGTGGAGTGATTCAAATTGCAGTATGGCGATATGATCAATAACATCCGGAACAAAGATATTCAGAACAGAACCAGGTCAGTTTAACACGGACTCAACACGCTGTGTGAACAGGGCCTATGAATGAAAGCTCTAACCCACTCTTCCTCAGTCACTACACAACTTGATTCCAGGACCTTCCAACAATGATCAATCGGAAAACAAAGGGAGAGAACTTAAATCGCGTGGATTCAGGCAGAATTAACTGATACCATCCTTATTAGGAAAACATTCAGTACACAGCGATAAAGGTAGTACATTACAGAAGAAGGTGCAGATGGAGGGGAGGCACTGTATCTCATGATCAAATATGACAATAATTTTTTCATTGTTTAGTAAATATTACATCTGCAAGATCCCTCCTCCGCTAGAGGCAGGGATCCAAGAATTGCCTTACCGATAAGCATTCAGGCGTTGCTATAAGATTCTGGGACCAGAAAAAAATAGGCCATTTTTAAAAGGCCCTTCAAAAACTTCACTCCCATCATTTAAAAACCTCACTCCTTCATTTTAGCCTCTCCTTTGTCACAACTTTTGCTACTCCTACTTTATGACTATTCCCTGCGAGGGACTAGAAGGCAGGGGACCATGCTCTGAGGGAGGTTCTGGAGTTGTAAGACACTCCCGGGACAGGCCTATTGGTGACTGCTGAGAACGACTGCGTGCTGGAATCCACAGCTGAGGAAGGATAGAGGAACTGATGCCTTGTCTTCAGAGGAAGCGTCAGATGATCAAAATGGGCAAAACAATTGAAACAGGCTGTATTCACACTTACTTTTGCAAAGAACAGCAGTAGTCCAGCAGAGAGCCAATTTGGTGTAGCGGTTAAGAGCCGCAGATTCTAATTTGGAGAACCGGGTTTGATTTCCTCACTCCTCCACATGCAAGCACTGTGCTTCTCTATAATAATGGATAATCCTTTGTCAGTACAAATCCATGTCATGCAGTAGTGTTTCTCGGTTTCTCTTTAATGGCAGCTTGCTGTTAGAAGCTGGAAGTCCTTTGATAGAAGGCTTTAGATACTTTCCTTGTAAGCAAACATTTAACATAAATAACCCTGCTTTCCTCTACTATGCTCTGTGCTCATTCTTGAGAAAACTGTACCCAGCCCTTTGTCTGCACCAGTTAGGTCAGCCGTCTGTTATTTTAATAGTCCTTTCATGCCTTCTGGGTTGACCAAGCTTATGCTGATCTCATTAGACACCACCATAGAAAAAGGGAGCATCCTCTGCCTTGCTGTGGGCAGAACAGTGCCCCCTTGTGAGCTGGAGTCTGAACTTTTTGTTGTTGTTCAGTCGCACAATCGAATCGGACTCTTTGCAACCCCATGGACAAAGTCACGCCAGGCCCGCCTGTCTTCCACCATCCTCCGAAGTCTGCTCAAATTCGTGTTTGTTACATCAGTAGCGCTGTCCAGCCATCTCATCTTTTCCCAAACCCTTCTTCTTTTGCCTTCTCTTTCCCAACATCAGGATCTTCTCCAGTGAGGCTCCCTTCTCATTTGGTGGCCAAAGTATTTGAGCTTCAGCTTCAGCATCTGACCTTCCAAGGAACAGTCTGGGTTGATTTCTCTTAGGACTGACTGATTTGATCTTCTTGCAGTCCAAGGGACTCTCAAGATTCTTCTCCAGCACATCTCAAAAGCACCTATTCTTCTGCGCTCAGCCTTCCTTATGGTCCAGCTCTCACAGCCATACATTACTACTGGGAATACCATCGCTTTGACTATACAGACTTTTGTTGGCAGGGTGATGTCTCTGAACTACAGAACCAATAAAATACAGCCAAGAGCTATATCCTATTCATAACGGAATCTAGCTAAAAACATTTGGCAACTATTCTGCTTATCATCCACCAGGACTGCCAATTTCACAAATGTACCCTGCTTCTGTGTAACATGATACAGATATTAGCTGCTGATGTTAACCTCCATGTTTTGGAAGCTTCACTGATCTATGCATATTCTCTCTCTCTCTCTCTCTCTCTCGGCTTGGCTTCGCGAACGAAGATTTAAGAAGGGTGCAATAGTCCACGTTTGCTGCAGGCTCGCTGGTGGCTGACAAGACCAATGTGGGACAGGCAGGTCCGGCCACAGCGGCTGCAGGGAAAAGTCTGATTTAGGGTTGGTCCTGTAGCAGTGCGATTCTTCCTCAATCTCCTTTTGTCCTCAAGACCAGCTATGCGTGTGTTCTCAAAGGAAGAGACAGCCTGGTGGATGGTGTGCCTCCATGCTTTGCGATCTGAGGCTAGGTCAGACCACTGGTGATGGTTGATGTGACAGGTGCTAAGGGATTATGCATATTAAATAGTTTTTAAAGGCACAGGAGCAGGCCAGGCCCCTCTTTTCTGATTAGCTGGCAACCTTCTACAGTGACCCCTAAAATACAGGTGGGCAAACACTACTTTACAGAAAACATTTTGTACTTGTTAATGGATCCTCAAATACAAAGCTTACACATATGGTGCTGATTATGAAGAACACCTGTGTGTATAGTATCAGCTTCTCCCTTCCGGACACTTGATCCTTTTTAGACCTTTGCTACTTTGTAATGAGAAGAAAACAGACAAATTTTAAGGTGTTTCACTGTCAGTTCTCAGGACAAAGCACAACAGCTAAAAAACCAGTAAGATTTATATTCAATATATTTAATAGATTTATTCCAAAAGGACATGTTCCATACAGGAAAACCGAATGGTCCATATCCTTAAAAGAATGCTGCACTTGAAGGTCAATTTGTATTAGAGAAAACAAAATGCTGTTATGGGTTCTGTTGATGTAACATTGGCAGTAGCAAAACAAAACCACCTCATAGTAATGGATCTTGAAACATTTTTTGTATAAAGCATGTGGAGATGCAGGATCTTAGCTGTGCAACACAAATAATAAGAGCAACTGGGGAAAAAAACATATTGACCCTAGATCTATTACAGATATTGGAGCAGAACTCTTAGCATTACTGGTGCCTAAAGTCAGATATTTTGAGGACTGGTGGGGGTGCAGGTACTGATACCAAGACGTTCAAGCAAAACTGCTGGAATCCATGGCAATCCTTAGTAAGCACACCTTTACAAGGGGATGGCACGAGAGTAAAATAAACCTATAGTGCTAGGAATCTGGAGGATGAACTGCAGAAGGTAATATGATGGTAAAGCCCTCATATTCACACAAGGCTGCTATCACCAAGCAAAAGCTTTGGGTGTTACTGAAGAAGTAATGTGTGGTCAGAAGTGCAAACTTCTAATGCAAAGATAGCATGTGCATTTGACGATGGCAGTGGGCCGTGGGCGTTTATGCTTCTGACCACAGGAAAAAAGGTGCAAGTTCCTCTATTACAAGAAATGCCACTAGATTAATAGAAAACTATTTGTGCTTTTGGCTGGTATTATTTCTTCAACAACATCTGCAGCTACTCTGAGAGCAGAACTGCATATTTATGCGGGGAAAAATGAACCCTCCCATACTGGGTTAGCCAAAGTAAACATGAATGCGGGAGGTTGCAGGGATAACCTATGCTAGCATGAGCATGTGTGTGCTTATCCTTTCCCCTGTCCTCCATTTTCCCTGCAATTTTCACCAATGTGACCTAAGCATTACAAAGCGACATGGGTTTGGGATTCCTTTGCTCCCATCCAACAACACTCAGCAGAAGGAATATGACTTTCGCAAAACTTATCACATGTGCCAGTTAAATAAAAGCCACACTGCTCAGCATATACGGAAGAACCCTAGTTTTTCAGGTACAGCATACAAGAAGATGGTAAGGATCTTTCCTGTTTCTACTTTCCGTGTTCCTAGGTGACATGGCTCCAGCTGTACTGCTCAAGTCATCTCAGAAATAAGAGTCTGGTAGTTCGGGAGTGGGGGTGGGGAAATTGTAAGAAAACCTTTTACATAATAGTGGAATTGAGCACTCTGGCTTTTAACTTCCCCCCTCTTCCTCTAGAGGCCTTGCTCACATCTGGATTTATGTTGTGGCAAAAGGGAAGATGAGCACATTTCCCATCCACTTTCCTCCTCGTGGTGGTTGAACACGTGCTGCATCTTTGTGAGACAGGCTTGCAGGATTAAAGGAGAATCCACTTGCCTGGTGGAAGAGCTGGGTGGTCTGCGTGAGATCTCAGCTTGATCATCGCAACTTGCGAAGGTGTGGGGACTTGATTCTTCTGCTTTCCCAAATATGCTCCAGCAGTGCGCTATGCTATAGTGTCAATACAGACAGTTGCCTAAACTAGAAAAAAGTGCCACTTACCATAGACTGAAAAGAGGACCGGAACCACCACTATTGGCAATATGGATGAGCATAGATGCATCCAGTGTTATCAGGACAGAGCCTCACAGCAAGCCTGCACCCTAAACGCTCTGCTGTTACCTACATTGAAAACCACCTGCTGCAGCTCAGCACAGCCATCCGTGAACTGGAACTGGGATTCTCTGCTCCAGGAATGCAGGAACAGTCCTTCAACACTCTTGTATCCCAGAGACGGCCTCAACCACCCATACTAGTTTCCTGGCAGATTCCCTCGGTTCAACAGAAGTGTCCAATCTAGTCCTTTGCTTGCCAAAAGTAGATTTAACTGATTTTAGCTCAGGGTTAGTTTGAAGATGTACTCTTCTTTGATCCAAAACAAGCTACCAAGGAGATACAATCGTTTCAGAGAATTAAAAATGTACTAAAAAAGACCCACTGAAATTTGCAACATGTGCGCATCTACATGTGTCTCCTTCATTCTTGTGCAACCGCTAGAAACTAACGGTACCACCTTAAATTGCACCTTTCAATGGGATCAGAAGGGCGGGACTCTGCTTAGCGTGGCACTGCAAGAGACTGACATCATCTATTGCAAATAAATAGATGGCAAGGTGACAAGGCAAAGGAACTGGGATTTCAACTGTGGCATGCTGCCACGAACCTTTGCCACAGCACTAAAAGATGGGTATGTGCATCAAGGTTACATTAAAATAGGAGCATAAAAGTCAATACCTTAAAAATGTAAACACCTTGTGTGACTGTTGTGGGTGCATGTTTTCTGCCACCTGCAGTTTGGCTAGACAATGAGATGCACGTGAGAGAAAAGGAGAACACTAGCATCAAAGGCACCATGGATGCAATGGCTATCTCAGGTGGTTGCACCCCAACTCTTCTTTAACGCTGCCATCGGGCTGCAACTTGGGACATTTCTGTGATTCCCTCTTCCTTACGGAGCATGCTTTATTAAAAAAAATTACAGGGCCTGCTTGTCTGCTAGTGAAACACTGTGGCATCATGATGGCCTATAAAACTACAAACAAGAAGCAAAACCAAGGGCTGGAAATGGCACAGCAATTTCACAGCCCATGCCAAGTCACCAACTATCCAACAGGTAGACGTCCCCTTAAGAATGCCCAGAAAGCAAGGGACAAAGACACTCTGGCTTGCTGGAAACACTGCAAATTGCCAATGCTGGGGAGCAGCAGTGACTAACAACTAAGTCACTGGCAGAGGCCTGGCTCTTTGATAATGGGAAGGACTGTGTTCCTGGAGAGCTAAAGGGGGTGCCGGCATGGCAAAGCAAACAATGCAGCACCAGTTGTGACAGGGCAGAAACAGCAGAGAGAGCTTTGCAAACGGGACAAGAACATTATTTGTTCTGAATCAAATGTCATCAAATCAGAAAGGTTTTGACAGTTCCCCCAAGAGCTGATTTAAAAAAACCCCTTTCCCTAGAATTAAGTAGTGCCTCTTACATGGGAGCTGAGACAGGCAGAAATCTGTGCAGCAAGCAGAAAGGACTGAAATGCCCCCGACAGCAGCTGTGGAGTGCCAGCTCTCTTAGTTTGGCCCGAATGTATCCTTAATGTGTGTCTTGGGCTGTGGCAAAAATCCACCTTACTCAGTTCGGCGCAACCCCCACTGCAATCAGCAATGTCCTTTGCAGACAGGAGCTTATGTCAGTCTTCCTCCTTCTTAGAGCTGCTTGTCTCCTTCAGGGTATGCATCAGGCGGCAGAAGAGCTCATACCAGAAAAAGGTGAAGCCTGTCGAGAATGCAGCCTTCAACAGGCTTGGGGAGAGGCCCTTGAAGAATCCACTAGCTCCCTCATCCCGCACTATCTGCCGAGCACAATCCATTATGCCGCTGTAGGTCCGCACCTAGAGAGAAGAACGAACAACAGCACAAATCCAGCCACTGTAGAACGTCACATGTAGGCATGTCCACCAAGGGAAAATGACTAAGTGAAGCCAAAGGGATGCATCCACGGCCTCTCTTCGCTCTCAGTAGCCCTAGTCTCTCCCTGAATGAGAGTGAGAAGACCAACAGGCAGGTATCTTCAATTGCCTTCATCCAGCTAAAGCAGGAATGGAGACTACACTGTTCTAACACATGCACAACACCTACAAAAGAGCTAACAGTGGGGGTGGGGAGAATGCGGTTGAGAAATTAATCTTTAAAACACCCTATTGGGCACACCCTACTGTGCAACTTTTCAGCTCCGCAGGTACAGAAAGATCTTTTCAGTGGGAAAAATCTTAGTTCTTTGTACTGGCACACAAAACCGGCACTCAAAACCTGTTTGCTTTACATAAACATTTTAAACAAGGAAAATAAGGCAGCTCCATGTGTTCACTAGTGTGGGACAAACTTGAAAGAAATGCTCACACACTAGGCTTCCCAACCCTCCTGCCCTGGCGGGGGACCCCAGGATTTCCAGCCTCTTCCCCCGCTCCCCAAAAAAACAGAAGCGGGGGGAGGGGGGGAAACGGCACCAAAGAGCGTGGCGAGCCGCCCCATCCTGGAGCGGGCGACGCCGCCGCGCTGCTGCCGCCCCCTCCCCGCCCACCGCAGCTGCTCCTCCGAGATGGGCCCAGGCTGAGCCCATCTCGGAGGAGCAGCCAAGATGAAGTGGAGAAGGCAAAACCAGAGGGGAGGGCAGAAGCAGGCCAGGAGCATGGCGAGCCACGAATCTTGGCCCTTCTAGGACCCGGACTCGTGGCTCGCCATGCCCCCGGCCCGCCTCCACCCCCCCTCCGATTCCACCCCAGAGTCGGGGCGGAGCGGGCGACGCCACCGCGCCGCTGCCGCCCCCCCTCTGCCCCACCGCAGCTGCTCCTCCGAGATGGGCCCAGCCTGAGCCCATCTTGGAGGAGCAGCCACGGCGAGCGGAGAAGAGGCGGCAGCCACGCTCCCCGGCGCCGTTTCCCCCCCTCCCCACTTGCTCCACCCCAGTGTCTCCTGGCTCCACCCCCAAAGTCTCCTGGCTCCACCCCCAAAGTCCCCAGATATTTCTGAACATGGACTAGGCAACCCTATCACACACACACACCCCTCCAGTCAGCAGACAGTTGTGCTGCTGCTGCTTTTGCAGTCTCTGAAGGGGCTGTGGTAAGCAGAGGGGACCCAAGTCACAAGAAGCACTCCCCTTATTCTCTCTGCAATTTTCCATTTGATAGTTTCAAATAAGCAAGGGAGAGAACTGGCAACATATGAGCCAGCTGAATAAGACATGGCTTGAGCATTTGCTAGAACTAAGTCTGTACAGTGAATTCTACATTTGGCCAAAGGGCAAGAGCCAAGGGTGTACACAGTCCTGTGTGAACCACGCCAGCAGAACCAGCACCAGCAAGGACGTCTTAGTGGACCTGTTTTAAATTTCTGATGGGTTGCATATTTTGTTCAATTTTTTATTCTTTGTGCATTTTATTCCCCAATGTGCGAGAAAACTAGGATACACATATTTAAATAAATGAGTAGTTGGGAAGAGGGGAGAACTTTGCACAAATATTACAGAATGGCTCCCAGGGGATGTCATTACAGGGGAGGGACGGTGGCTCAGTGGTAGAGCATCTGCTTGGTAAGCAGAAGGTCCCAGGTTCAATCCCTGGCATCTCCAAAAAAGGGTCCAGGCAAATAGGTGTGAAAAACCTCAGCTTGAGATCCTGGAGAGCCACTGCCAGTTTGAGTAGACAATACTGACTTTGATGGACCCAGGGTCTGATTCAGTATAAGGCAGCTTCATATGTTCATGAAGAGGGACGGTGGCTCAATGGTAGAGCATCTGCCTGGGAAGCAGAAGGTCCCAGGTTCAATCCCCAGCATTTCCAACCAAAAAGGGTCCAGGCAAATAGGTGTGAAAAACCTCAGCTTGAGACCCTGGAGAGCCGCTGCCAGTTTGAATAGACAATACTGACTTTGATGGACCCAGGGTCTGATTCAGTATAAGACAGCTTCATATGTCCATATTATCTTTTTATTGCTGATGCTGGTTCATCTTTGGCTTACATTAGGAATAAATCTACATTCTCAGACTGTATGAGCATACAAAGAAGGGAGGAAGGAAAGAAAGGCCACATGCAATTTGAACCATCTCTCACCTGGCCAAATCTTGCCCGGGCTTCCTCAAAGCCTCCCACCTGTAGCCTTTTCTTGAACAGGTCAAAAGGGTAAGTGAGAGTTTTACTGATGACTCCAGCACAACTGCCACACACAAAACTTTTAACGTTGCCTGAAAAGCAGAGAAGATGGGAAGGGAGGGTTGCACCTCAAAGGGGAAGGCATGTGATTTTTTGCAGAAACATCTGAAAATAATAATTAAAAAAATACTTGCAGGGTTAACTTTGCTCCCAAGCTAAAGCAATATATGAACATTCTTAGATGGTGATGAGGAGAAAAAAACCTTTTGGTGACATTTCGGGTTAGGGGAAAATGGGCGGATGAGCAGGGTAGGAGGAAGGGGTGGTAAGCAGCAGGAGGAATGTTGCAGGTTACAGAAAAGTAGATGGAGCAATCCCACAAGCCCCTCTTTAACCCCTGGGGATGACTGCAATGGTGGGAAAAGTCATACCTTTGACAGTAATCAGGACTGGCCCAGGAACTGTGCTCTCTCATCCCTATGGATTGCTAGAAATGTGGGACTGGTGCCATCTTTCCAGCCATTCTCAGAGCTGTCAGAGAGCAGCCACACTCTTATAGCCTTGAGGATGACTGGAAAGGTGGGTCTAAGTTGTTTTATGCTTGCCTGAACATGGCAAACTGTGTCATTGTGGCCAATCCCGGACAACCTTAAAAACACACACACAACATTTTCTTATGGCTTGGCATCTGTACTTCACTATTACTCAAAAAGAATGACCTGTAAGATGTCACAACGCTTGAAAAGACTGGGCCGTACAGGAGGAGAATGAATTGTTAAAGCATCCAATGTGGGCATATGTGGGACAGCCTTGGTTTGTCTCATTTCTCCATGGTTTGGGACAGATGGTGGTGTCTGGGGAGAGGGTCTTGCCACAATATCCATTGCTATGTGGTGTTCCTCAAGGGGCGATCCATCTGCATTGGCCTCCACCTGCTCTGTTCTTGCTGTTTCATTTGTTATACTATCATCCTAACATTCACGGACACGCATGAAGTATAACCTCTTCTAAGAGAAGACGCGCCAAGCTGTGTCAAACTACTGGCTGCCATCTGATTGACAGTATAACTATTGTTATAAATGGGTTTTAATACGTCATTATTAATATACTACTTTAACGTTGTTGCTGGTACCTGTTGTTACCTGCCCTAAGCCCTGCTGTGCAGGAAAGGGCAGGCTACAAGCCGAATTTAATACATATTTTTATTTATTTATTTATTATCTTTAATTTATACCCCGCCCTCTCCGCAAGCGGACTCAGGGCGGCTAACAATCCGTTCAAAATTTCAGACAATAAATACAATTAAACGATCGAACTTCAAATGATAAACACTATTAAAACATTTTAAAACCATTTTACGGTGCTGTTCAATAACTACCTAGGTGGAATTGTCCTTTATTAACAGTTAAACCCGCAGTAGTTCCAATATCTCAGTAGTGTAGGTGGCAGTCCTCTCCCGGTTTAAGTGCTAAAAGCCTGTCGGAATAACTCGGTTTTACAGACCCTGCGGAATTGAGAGAGGTCCCGCAGGGCCCTTATGGCCTCCGGGAGCGCATTCCATATTTCAAGTGCTGCCACTGAGAAGGCCCTAGACCATGTAGAACACAGCCTGCTCCCTTGGTCCGGGGATGGACAGTAGATGTTGCGTCCCTGAATGCAGTGCTCTCTGGGGAACATGTGGAGAAAGGCGGTCCCAAAGATAGATAGGCCCCTGATCATATATGGCTTTAAAGGTTAATACCAACACCTTGAAACGGACTTGGAACACAATAGGCAGCCGGTGCAGTTCTTTCAGCACCGGCTGAATGTGCTCCCATCGAGGGATAAATCCAACTGTACAAGCATGGCCACCTTCAAGAGGGGTTTAGATAAAAATATGGAGCAGAGGTCCATCAGTGGCTATTAGCCACAGTGTGTGTGTTTGTATAAAATGTTTTGCCACTGTGTGACACAGAGTGTTGGACTGGATGGGCCATTGGCCTGATCCAACATGGCTTCTCTTACGTTCTTATTAGTTATTTGTCAGGTTGTTCTACAGTAGGACACAGTTTTCCTATCACTTCTCCCTACTGCTGCTGCATCAAAGACTAACCTGTTTTTGATCCTCCATCTGGAACAATCCAGTCATACAGTCTTATCAGGAAGTTATATAAGGAAAACTGGAGGCCAGCATAGGGAACAATTGCAATAATGGTTGGGTTGAGACCCCTATAAAAGGTCAGCGGCCCTTCTCTCCGGTACATGTTGACCACGGCATGGCGAAGGTTCCTGTAAATCTACAGGAATAAAAAAAGAAGAAGAAGAAGATATTGGATTTATATCCCGCCCTCCACTCCGAAGAGTCTCAGAGCAGCTCACAATCTCCTTTACCTTCCTCCCCCACAACAGACACCCTGTGAGGTGGGTGGGGCTGGAGAGGGCTCTCACAGCAGCTGCCCTTTCAAGGACAACCTCTGCCAGGGCTATGGCTGACCCAAGGCCATCCCAACAGGTGCAAGTGGAGGAGTGGGGAATCGAACCTGGTTCTCCCAGATAAGAGTCCGCACACTTAACCACTACACCAAACTGGCTCTCCAGGGAGCAAGTTTATTTGCGTGAGCAATCAACAAAAGCTTTTTGAAATTGATACTGCTCCCCATTCTCCACCGTGCATTAGCTTTCAACCAGTGCTCACGAATGGTGTAGGGAATAGAACTTCTGAAAGTTAGGTTGTGTGGCTACCTAACGCTTCCTCAGTTTCTACCCACGTACCCCTACGCCTTGGCATCTGCTCCAATTTCTGATCAGCACCCTTCTGATATAACCCTTACTTCACAAAATCTCCACTTTTACACAACGTTTAACGATACAAAAAAGAAACTTATGCAGTAGCATATTTGCATAAGCTGCGTTGATTCGCGTAACTTATTTTGAATACAGAATCTTTTCACTGACACGAAAGAAGGCATCCCTGAACACAGGATTTGGATTTGGGAGGATCGATCACAAGGCCAGTGTTTTGGCCCCTTCTGCATCTTTTCCTCAGCCCGGTCTGTTTTGGCTCCGTCTCATCTAATGTTTTCCAATTCCAGCTGCTCATGTAAGTGCTCCTCTCCTGCAAATTCGCAATATGGTCAAGAGAGATTGCATTTTGTCTGCTGTGCAGTGCGTTCCCCTCTGTTCTCACAGTTCCCTCAGAAAGCTCCTTCCCGGGGCTGCAGGATCTGCCCCCACGGGACAGTCTGCGTGAGTAATGGAGCTGGAGTGAAAGAGGGACAAGGGAATGAAACTGCTCCCTCCTCTCAGTGGAGGTTCACTTGCAAAAGAGGGAGGAGAAGACATTTCATCCCCTTGACCCTCCTCTCTCCAGCTAGCCAACCTGCACAGCTATTCTCCACGAGAGTGATCTTCCTAGGGAGCAAAAGGGGCTGCAAAAATGGAGAGCAATGTGAGAAAACTCCATGCTCCATACACACAGGCCTTGAATTCAGCAGGAGCTCAGCTCCTAAACCTTTCTGACGCCCCCCCCTCCTCCCCACCTACCTTGTCAATTGAATAGTAGGTGCAGCTGCATAACAATCCCTGGATTAGGAGAGCAGGCAGCCAGCCAGCCAGCCAGCAGGAGCCCCCATTAACCTCTGGAGAAGCCCATGCCACCCTTTCTCCACTTGTGTGATTTTTGGCAGCAGGTGGCTTGCTGGCCTTTTGACTGTGGGGGAGGCCCAAAAAGGAGAGCCCCAGGGGAGTGAGGCCTACTTGGGCTGGCTGGATCTCTAGTCAGCCCAAGTAGGCCTCGCTCACCTGAGGCTCTCCTTTCTTGCACTGGGTTGGTTTTGGCTGGTGGTGGGGTGGCATATGCTAATGAGCTCCACCACCTATTTTTCTACCAAACGACCCCTGCATACACAGATTGGTTTATACAAACCATAAACTTCATGTACAAATTGATGCCTTCGGTGTTAGCAAAAAAATCCCTGTGTGCAGCGAAGCAGCAGTTTACCCACATAGGGTTAAACTATAAGAGCAAGTGTAAGTTCTGCCCAGCTGTTGTTAAGTCATAGGCAGCAGCCCTGCCCATCAACATCACAATAAAGTCGTGAGTATTTAATTCATGAAAGAGATTCTGCAAAGAGCTAAGGAGTGGGATAAACTGATTGGGGGGGTGTTGTCAGGTGACTGGGAGAGGCAAGAAGTGTTTCTTGATACACCCTCCTACCAAGTTCACATTTGGGACTATTCAAGTTCACATTTGGGACTATTTGCTAGTACTTATGCAAAGCAAATGAAGTCAAGGAACCATTGCAAAAGATGCATCAACGTCTCAAAGGATAGCACAGTATTAATGGTATTCTGCAAAGAGCTAAGGAGTGGGATAAACTGATTGGGGGGGGGGGGTGTTGTCAGGTGACTGGGAGAGGCAAGAAGTATTTCTCGATACACCCTCCTACCAGCGTTCTAAGCTGAGTTAGTGCGAACTAGCTCATAGATTTGTAGTCTCCGGCTCACGCATTTTTGTCTTAGCTCAGGAAAAATGGGCCCAGAGCAAATTACTTTCTGCAGCAGCTCACCACTTTCATGCCAGTAGCTCATGAAGTAGAATTTTTGCTCGCAAGACTCCACAGCTTAGAGAAAACATGTTCTCCTACAGTATTTGTTCCCTGTTGGGGCAATCAAGGAATGGTTGCCCAGGACTTCTACCCAGTAAGTTGCTGGAGGCAGGGCCATGCTATTTGGAGGCCTGAGGTAATGTGTATTTGTTTGCTGTGCACAGGAAGAGATATTGTTTTAGCCTAGCAAAGTTAGTCTTCTTTGTTTTTATGTTTTGCTTGTCTGTCCTTATAGCTGTTGGCCTATTGTACTTTGTTTACCTTAGAACAAATGGTAGAGCATTTGTTTGGCATGCAGAAGGTCCCAGGTTCAGTCCCCGGCATCTCCAGTTAAAGGGATCAGGGAGTCAGTTATGTGAAAGACCTCAGCCTGAGATCCTGGAGAGCTGCACTGGAGAGTAGACGATACTGACCTTAAGGGACCGGGGGTCTGAGTCTGTATAAAGCAGCTTCTTGTGCGTTTGTGGCCTGTTTGCTCTAACCCTCGGCTCTAAACCGATTCCCTGATCCCGTCGTCTGTTCAGATGGGTGTCCTCCTTTCTCTACCTTTTATATTTATAATATAAAAATAAAAATGGAGCAGAGGTCCATCAGTGGCTATTAGCCACTGTGTGTGTGTGTGTATATATATATATATAAAAAAAATTTTGGCCACTGTGTGACACAGAGTGTTGGACTGGATGGGCCATTGGCCTGATCCAACATGTCTTCTCTTCAGTTCTTATGTGACACAAGAGTGTTGGACTGGATGGGCCATTGGCCTGATCCAACATGTCTTCTCTTCAGTTCTTATGTGACACAAGAGTGTTGGACTGGATGGGCCATTGGCCTGATCCAACATGGCTTCTCTTATGTTCTTATGTTCTTAACTTGGTCTAGTAATTTGTGCACTCTCTCCCTGAGTGACCCAGCGAGTTGGCAACCTCTTTACTTCACAACAACAACACAAAAATAAATATCAACCAACATAAAGTTCACATTTGGGACTATTTGCTAGTACTCATGCAAAGCAAATGAAGTCAAGGAACCGTTGCAAAAAGATGCATCGACGTCTCAAAGGATAGCACAGTGTTAATGGCATTTCCTCCCTAAAGAAGAACCCTCCCCTCAGTTCCTCTTACCTTCCTCTTCCTGCTTGGGATCATTTGTCTCCCCTCTTGGCTTCTTTTCCCTGTTCCTGCCTCTGCTAGACTATTAGAATGATCCTTCACTGCTCTGTATTTCGGGCTGCTTCCTCTCATGCTTCGAATTCCTTCTCAAGACCTAACTTTTTAATACCCTTCCCTGGCCCGATTTAGCCCCAGCTACCATTTGACACTTTCAGCACCGCTCCTCGTTGTCATTTCTCAAACGCTCCCCCGGTCTGATCCTTCCAAGGTAAGTGCGTAAGTCTTCTGACAAGGATTGTGTCATTTATTTGTCCTCGATAGTTCTTTCTCACCGATGGTGCATAAGAGCCCAGAGTGCTTGAAAGATCACTAAGCGGCCATCATCCAGTTTAGAAAGGGGCATTTCTGATCTGAAAAGGAACCAGAATGAAAAGGTCCCTCAACCACCTCTTACCTTTGGCTCTCCTTGGGCAGCCAGGCGGGTACGCAACGTGTCAAGGGGCTGAACCGTGACAGTGGCAGCACAAGCAGACAAACCACCGCAGACAAAATGCACACCAAAATCGCGAGCGTCGTACGGTGTATTATCGTGGGCCAGCTTTGTCAGAAACTCAAAGCTGACAAACTTGCATAAGAAGAAAAGAACAAAGAACAGTAATGAGTACATTCAGGTTAGGTGAAGGAAGATAAGCACTACCCACAGTCTCCCGGTAAGTGTGGACAATGAGGCTTTTCGAGCGGAACGGACTTATGGCAACGCCAGCAAGGGGCTTTTAAGGCAAGTGAGAAGCGGAGGTGGTTTGCCATTGCCTTCCTCTGCAGAGTCCTCCTTGGTGGTCCCCCATCGAAGTACCAATCCCACTTAGCTTCTAAGATCAAGCTACACCATGCCATACCATTCCACATCCCACAAATGCATCATACGGCTCCAGCAATACCTCCTCCCCCAGTTAAGAGAGGGATCTGAGCAATGCTTAAGGCAACAGTACTACATACACTTGCCCTAGAAGCAATCCTTGCTGAGCACAGTGGGATTTATTTCTGGGTAAAAGTTCACACTATTGTGTTATTAGTCCCACAGGTTAATTTTGTTTCAATCAGAGTACTCTAGCTTTATGGACTGGTTCCAAAATCTTAAAGAACAGAATTATGGCTATTTACAGGAAAGTTACTATGTGAATATTTCACCTTGATGCCTGAGAAAATAGGCTCTTGCCTATGAAAACTCAATATATATAAAGTTTACCTGTGAGTAGACAAGGTCATTGCTTTATTGTGGCTTCTGTTGTTGCTGATATGGGCTATTCTTGTGGAATGTTTCCCTTTCAACTTCCTTCCTGAACCCCTTTTTCGTAATATAGTTTATAGGACTTCTACTTTCTTGTAACAAGGTTCTACCCACATCCTAACAAGATGTTACCGTGGCTTTCCCCCAAAGCACAGTGCACAAGAAAGGAGGGTGAAAAGATCACAGCAGTGTCACAGTCGGAGGAGGATCAAACCACCTCACAGCTACGAGACAAGACCGGTTTTGAACTATCATGCCCCAAAGTCCCAGTTGACAACAGAACCCTAGTTTGGATCCACCAAACACTTCCATAAATGGAAAGAGTTCCATCCATGGAGCTCGATTTCCTCACCTTCCTGCTTCCACTGCAGATTTTGGAGGGGCATTTGGAGCTGCAGTGGGAATTGGGAGGGGGAAAACTCCTCCTTCACACAAAAAAAATTCTATCTGCGGAAGCACTCTGCTGAACCTAAGCCCCAGTCTTTAATACTTGGCATCCCCCCAAAATCAAACCATTCGATGTCAGCATTTTAATTGTGGCAAAGTAACTTTCACAGAATAGCGATATCAGTTTTTGGAGACAGACAAATGAAATACAGATCCAATAAAAGAGGGTTGCTGGAGAAGCTATCATATTCCGAAGGAAAGAGATAGCCTGAAGCATTTTCTGATTCTTACCTGGACAGCTCCATAGCAGACGGAGAGGAGTTGAGCTGGGACATGGCCCTTCCAGAAAGCCTTTGGCCCTTCCTCAACCCATATTTGGCAAATGGCCTGCCAGATACCATAGTATTTAGCCTGTGGATTTCTGGAACTCAGTTGCTCTATCTGCAGCTGAAGAGAGAGGAAAGCTTTCAGTTGTAACGTTTGAAACTTAAAGTATCTGAGGGTGTAAACAACTTTTGTTTTTAAGAAGGAAAATGACCTGGGTTCAAATTCCTTAACTTGGGGTGGGGTCACCAGAACAACATTTTAAATGGGAAAAAAAATGGATGCATAAAATGGATAAACAGGCATGAAGAATTTCAGAGATACTGAAGGAAACCAAAACCTCAAAGCAGGACACAGCTAAAATCAAATCCAAAAAGGGCTAGGCCTTTTGATCCAAGAGCATGCCGATTTCACTTTAGGGTGCCACGACTTAGGTAAAGGAGCTACACGAAGCTTTGCCAAGGACTGTTTACTTTAAGGACAATCTCCAGTTTCTTTAAAAACTGTGATGGAGCTCTGTGCCCAGAAATAGTTCAGTTGCACCTGTCATGCAGTGGTTAAGAACAGCTGAAAAAAAGACAGCAACTCTAATTGTAGCCCAGGGTATTATTTTTAATGGGCGTTCCTCTGGAAATGCAAGTCTAATTAACCAAATCAGCAGGAATTACTCTTTGAACTGTAACTATTCAGATCTCTTTGTTACCAAGCTCCACACCTATATTCCACATACCGTCTCATGTAAACCTCTGCGAATGCCTTCAATTGAACATAACTTTGAATAGTTAAGCGCCTCCCCCAATGAGGCCACATACTGTCCTCCTAATATGGGTCATGGCCTCTTAACCAGCTTTAACAATAATCTGCTGAGAGATAAGAATGCTGAATATCCAGTACACCATGGACTGTTAACCTGAACAGTAATATATAGGGTTGATCACCAGTTTAGGGCTGCATTAGTAACACCAGAAAGAGCAGCTTTCTTCCTACTTTTTTTTTAAACTCATCTACTGTAATGCTGGAAGGTTTGTCACACAGGTTGCTGAAAGTAGTACCTGAAAACGGATCTTCAGAACATCAAAGGGGCCAATCAGAGCTCGAGTGACCAACCCAGACGCAGATCCTGCTGCTGCTATTTCCACCGAAGAGAGAGAAGTGCACTGGGAATTGGGATCATAGCCAACCATCCCTCCAAGATCCAAAAGCTGCTTCAAAATCCATCCACTCCTGTGAGCGCTGCCATTGACGGCAAGAAAAGAAGGATTCCAGCTGAGAAGTCTGCTTCAAACTGAAAAACACAGAAGGTATAAATCAGGTCTACTCACGTTTGGGAAGCTAGAGAGTGCTTGCCTCCAGACATGACTGGTGTGCATGCACTGGATATAAGAAATAACTGGGCTCTGTGTACATAGAATTCAATGCACACAAATTTAATCTACATGGCATTTAACACATGCATTCTAAAAAAAAATTACCTGATAGACAAACCTGGAAGACAGGTGTGCCCAGGTGTGGGAGGGTGGTACAATTCACCTTTGTGTCACCTAAAAAGACTGTATATGTAAACAGGGCATTAGAAATAAGTGAACTGAAACTGAACTTATATTGTTTTAGTCATTCTACAAAGGCAACTTTTCAACAATAACCAGCCAACCTACAAACACACTTCTGCTTAATACTATATAACACAATACTGAGAAACAAAGAGTAACAATATTAGAAGGCTAGGAGGGCATTTTCAAGCAGATTTAACTACACTATACAAGCTAACCCAGACAACTACATATTTGGTTCCACATTACAGTGGTGGCAGATTTAATCAAGACAACTATGGTCATGTGCACACCTACCGTGCACCGCAGCTCAAATTACAGACCTGAGACTCTGCCCAAAGTTTTGAGAGACAGGAAACAGCATAGCAGCGGGAGTGCCCTTCCCATTCTCATTCTGAAATCTTCTGTTGTTCCCTTCTCCTCTTGCCAGGCTTTGCTCACCATCCATGGGGAGAAAAATCAACCAACAGAGTATCCAAGCACCCAGGCAAAGGTCTCCGTTGGCTCAGGTTCACACTGCTCTGGAGCTATTGAAACCACTGGCAGAATCTCCAGATCATACAAAATTCCTACTGTCAAATAACTGACCTACTAAACCCTTGCTTTATGTACTTTGGCAGCAGCTTGCCAAGGCCTTAAAGCGGGGTCTTTCCAAGTCTTGATAGTTGTGGTCTCACTTGAACTCAGGCTCCACAAGGTGGAGCATGTAAATACTGTGATAACCCTTCCCTATTTTTGCAGCCCCTTCTTAAACCAGGTTCTGATATCAGGAGGGAAATGACTTTGAATTTGACCTGGGCATGGACATTATGGAGCAATACTTTTATAAGGAAAAGTTTACGGATAACATTTTTCTGGCAACATATAATACAGTAGTTCAGATACACTTCCACATGGTAGTTCCACCCACCCCACCTGCTTACAGGTGAAGTAGGGATTTTCTAATCATTGATGGTGGAACATAGGGGAGGGACGGTGGCTCAGTGGTAGAGCATCTGCTTGGTAAGCAGAAGGTCCCAGGTTCAATCCCCGGCATCTCCAACTAAAAGGGTCCAGGCAAATAGGTGTGAAAAACCTCAGCTTGAGACCCTGGAGAGCCGCTGCCAGTCTGAGAAGACAATACTGACTTTGATGGACCCAGGGTCTGATTCAGTATAAGGCAGCTTCATATGTTCATATGTTCAACACATTTTCACACCGTCTTCTAAGACTGAAAGTTGCAGCTCCTACTGAGAGTAAAGTACTGCTTGCTTGAATGGGGAATGCCCAGCAGGGGTGGACTGGCCAGGGGGTCAGGTTGCCTGATGGCAAATGGGCCCTATGGGGTCCCCTTAAACAATATGTTAAAAATGTCGACGACCTTTTAGTAGCTTGAAAATATAATAGACGTTCCAATAGTATCACTGTAATGCAACTAAAATTTACTTTGCATTACTGTTTTAATTACATTTTTAAATGACTTTTCAAGGATATCTCTGTATTTGTCTTCTGCACTTTCCCTTTCCTCTGTAGTTTCCTTTCTGCCTTCAAGTTTTCTTGCCCCCAGAGGCAGGTTAGCCATTATAGCTGCTGGGGAACTTCCATGTGGGCCAATGGCCTGCCCCTCCCACCCCAGGCATGAAACAGAAAGTTCCGCCAGGAGATCAGCTGGTCTAGCAAACCTTTCCTTTTTCCTTCCCCATGCTGTGACCCCTGCATTTGTAAATGAAGGGCACCTTGCTACCCTTGCGACAGAGCATCTTCAGCAGAGCTACCAACCTCAAGATAAGAACATAAGAGAAGCCATGTTGGATCAGGCCAATGGTCCATCCAGTCCAACACTCTGTGTCACAGAAGAACATAAGAGAAGCCATGTTGGATCAGACCAATGGCCCATCCAGTCCAACACTCTGTGTCACAGAAGAACATAAGAGAAGCCATGTTGGATCAGGCCAATGGCCCATCCAGTCCAACACTCTGTGTCTCATAAGAACATAAGAGAAGCCATGTTGGATCAGGCCAATGGCCCATCCAGTCCAACACTCTGTGTCACAGAAGAACATAAGAGAAGCCATGTTGGATCAGGCCAATGG
Source organism: Heteronotia binoei (assembly GCF_032191835.1). Classification (NCBI taxonomy): domain Eukaryota; kingdom Metazoa; phylum Chordata; class Lepidosauria; order Squamata; family Gekkonidae; genus Heteronotia; species Heteronotia binoei. Next base: position 67,466,634 of record NC_083235.1, read on the forward strand.
CCCATCCAGTCCAACACTCTGTGTCACAGAAGAACATAAGAAAAGTCATGTTGGATCAGGCCAATGGCCCATCCAGTCCAACACTCTGTGTCACATAAAAACATAAGAGAAGCCATGTTGGATCAGGCCAATGGCCCATCCAGTAACACTCTGTGTCACACAGTGGCCAAAAAAAAAACAAATCCAAGTGCCATCAGGAGGCTCACAAGTGGGTCTAGAAGCCCTTCCACTTTGCCCCCCCACCAAGCACCAAGAATACAGAGCATCACTGCCCCTGACAGTTCCAGTAATATACTGTGGCTAATAGCCACTGATGGACCTCAGCTCCATATGCTTATCCATTCCCCTTTTGAAGCTGCCACCACCTCCTGTGGGAGTGAATTTCACATGTTAATCACCCTTTGGGTGAAGAAGTACTTTCTTTTATCTGTTTTAACCCGACTGCTCAGCAATTTCATTGAATGCCCATGAGTTCTTGTATTGTGAGAAAGGGAGAAAAGTACTTCTTCTCTCCTTTCTCCATCCCATGCATAATCTTGTAAACCTCTATGATGTCGGGACTTCCGGAAAGATGGCGTGGTGAGACACAGGGCATCGCTGAGCTCCGGCGTGCACTGTGATTTAGAGCGCTCCAGAGAGGTCCCTCTTCGCAGGGGGTCTCTTAAGAAGCGTCTGAAAGACGCATCAAAGCTTGGGGGAGCTGGTTGGGGGCTTAGGAGGAACGCGGAGGCGTCCCTTTTACCCCAGCCTGTCCCTCGCCTGGAGCTCTCTAACGCGTTGCGCAACAACCAGGCCTCCGGAACAGGAGCGGAGGGGGCGACCGAACTCAGACGAACTGCCCTAAGCTAAGACTAAATTTGAAAATTGCTAATTATTAACACAAACGAAACATCAAAAGAGAGTCTACTGAAGAATATAAAAAGTACCGTCCGGCGGAGAAGTGGGGAAGCGAAAGACGGATCGGAAGCGGCTGGCGGCGCGGTGCGGCAACGGAGAGGCGGAAGGGGCCGTACGAGAGGTCTGACCGGGCGAGAGCGGCGGTGGCGGTGGCGGCTGAATAGCTCTGGCTGAGCGGATCAGACAATTACTAGAGTCCGAGGCATCGGCGGCCTGACTCAGGCGGAGACGGCGGAGCAGAGTTTGGAGAAGGTGCCGGGGCGTCGGGGCGAGTTGACGGGAGGAGATACGAAAGCGGGCGGCGAAATGATGAAGCGGTGAAGCGGAGGAACAGCAACGGGTTTGTTGAACAGATGTGGTGAACGGAGAGTCGGGGAGTAACAGCCTGGTGTATGGTTTGGAGCGAGGCGGCATGGTGGAAGATGGCGCAGAGTGGTGAGTGAAAGAGAGAGCGGTGGCTGAGAGCGGGCTAAGAGTTAAAGACTAGTGATGAGAATTTAGAAGGTGTCTGGAAAGTGAAGAACGGCCAATAAGACCGAAAGAGAAAGAGAAGGAGAGAAAGAGAGAAAGAGAAGGAGAGATAGAACCAAGGCTTAATCAAGTGAGGGAGAGGCAGTTTTTAGCAGGGAACTCTGCGGCTGTCCCTCCCTTGAAGAAAGGGTGAGAAATAAAAGGATATAAGAACCGGAGAAACTGAGACAGAGACTAAGACTAAGACTATATATAATAACTCTCCTGAAGTAGACTGTAAGCGGTTGAATAAAAGGGGAGAAAGAAGACAGAAGAAAGGAAGAAGAAGATAAGAAGACAATAAGAAGAAAGAAGAAAGAAAATAAAGTAAAACTAATAAGACTGGACCTTAAATTAACAGTGGATCTTAGCTGTAATGTTCATACTGAATTGTGAGTTGTGTTTGATGAATTTTGAATATTATATTAATGCCAAATAATGAATTGTTAAAGTGAAGAAAGGCTGGGGGAAGAGATACTGATTTACAATTTATTATTTGTTTAGGTATTGATGAAGGGTGGAATTGATTTACCAATGAAATTGATTTATTGATTTTGGGGGAGACACAACAAAATGAAATGGTGGGGGTTTGATTTAAGTAATTATTAGTAGCAGTTAAAGTGGCACATAATTTCTGAATGGCCAATATATGTTAATATCTTGAAGTAATTGCTTTGGGCTGTGAGCAATAATTGTAACAGAAGATTTGTGCTTTGTGCGGTGAATAATAATAATTGAACAGAAGCAATATAAAGACAGGAGAAAGTTACTCTACGTTGTTTAAGTGACCAGAAAGACTAAGGATATGGGAGATAAAGAGAAAAAAGAAAGACAGATGGAGGCCAAAATCAAAAAAGTGGGCCAGGGTACCTCACCAGGAGGTCAAAGAACTTTACCATCAACAGATAATCAGGAAGCTATAGAGAAGCTGCAAGCAATAATGGTGGCAAGCTTTAAGCAAAGCCAAGAAGCTCTGGAAGCGATGAAAATGGATCTGATGGGGGAGATCAAAAAAACAAATGACAAAATGGATGATTTTCAAAAACAGCTATTAGCTAACACACAGCAAGTGCATAGCTTGGTTGCTAAAGTGGAAAGACTGGAAGATCAAAATAAAGCCACTACAGTGACGGTGCGAGAGAATCAAAATGAATTAGTAGAGTTGGAAGACAAAGTAGCGAAATTAGAAATGGAAAAGGCGGCATATGTACTAAGGTTCCAGAATATCCCAGAAGCTAGGGGAGAGAACTTGGAGGACAAAATTCTGGAGATACTAAATACAGAGGAAGAGAAATTATTGGAGGGAGGAAAGAGTGAGATTGACTGGGTAAGGAGAATATCTTCCTCCTATTCCAGAAGACATAACTTACCAAGAGAAGTTTTAGTAAGGTTTGTTCGAAGAGCGACCTGTGAAAAGATCCAAAAAAAGGCAAGAGACGAAGGCTTATCCTGGCAAAATATTAATATCAAAGTTTTGAAAGATGTTCCATGGACAATTCGCCAAAGAAGACAAGGATATAAGAAGTTGACCAGCTGGCTATTGAAGCAGGCAATTCAATTTAGATGGCTGGTGCCAGAAGGAATCTTTTTTACGTACCAGGCCAAGAGGCATAACATTACTACCCTGGAAAAAATGGAAGACTTCTGGAGCAGTTTTGTAGCTTCAAGTAACCAGAGTTCTGATATAGGGGAAGATCAAGAAGAAGAAACAGATCTGTGTGGAAAGGAAGTAGAAGATAGCTGCAAGTTTAGAAGAGAAGGAGTCAGAACAAGACAATTTACTAAAAGAGACCAAAGAGCAACAGAAGGAAGTAAAACGATATTAGGATGAATAAAAAGGCGGGACTACAGATCGTATCGGTAAATGTGAACGGCTTAAATGAACCAAAGAAGAGAAGGAAAACCTTTTTACAACTTCAGAAAACTAAAGCCCAAATAATTTGCCTTCAGGAAACGCATATAAAGGAAAGTGATAAGAAGTTTCTACAAAATAAAAGATTGGGACAGTTATATTATTCGTGTGATGAAGGAAAGAGGAGAGGAGTAGCCATATATGTTCATCAAAATATAGATTCCAAACTGATTTATAAAGATGAAATGGGAAGGATCCTGATAATAGAAACAACAATTAACAAAAAAAAGATATTGCTTGCAAACATATATGCACCGAACGACAAGCAAGAAAATTTCTATAAAAATGTGCATGAGAAACTAGTGGAATTACAAACGGAAGCCTGTTGCATTATAGGAGATTTTAATGCTGTATTTGATGCTCATAAAGATAAAAAATTCGAAAAGTTAAAGAAAAATCCATCACGTAGTGTCTTGCCAAAGGCTTTTTTCAAGATGGTTGAGGAGTTAAGTCTTATTGATATCTGGAGGGTTAAGAACCCACAAGCAGAAGATTTTACACACTTTTCACAAGCTCACAGGTGCTGGTCCAGAATCGACATGTGCTGGATGATGATAGGCCTGATTCCGCAAGTTACGCAAGCCAACATTCTCCCGAAAACATTTGCCGACCATAATCCATTGCAAGTGATGATACATTGCCCATCAAGGAATAGTCGCTGGACTTTGAACACCCAAATTTTAAAAGAGACAACTTTTTTGGAAGAGGCGAAAAAAGAAATAAAAGAATTTTTTCAGCGTAATGTGGAAGAAGATACCAGCATCCAAAATATTTGGGATACTTTCAAGGCCTTTTTTAGGGGGATGGCTATTAGCTTCACGGCAAAAAGAAATCGGGAACGGATGAAATTATTTAATGAGTTAGTGAAAGACTTAAAAGAGCAAGAGAGACAACAGAAAATTAAGAATACGAAAGAGATAAAAGCAAAAATACAAGCTACGCAACACAGAATTAATTTATGGCTAACAGAAGAACTGGAAAGGAAAATGAAATGGACCAAGCAAAACCTTTTTGAAAATGCAAATAAAACAAGCAGATGGCTAGCATACAAACTCAAAAAGGAAAAGGAAAAAAAAATCATAAGATCACTTATAAATCAAGAAGGTGAAGAAACTACAAAGGAAGATCAAATGGAACAAATAGTCAAAAGTTTTTACCAAAATCTATACAAAAAACAGGAAATTGAAGAACAACGGCAAGATGAATATATTCAAAGTATTAATGTGAAACAAATTATGAAAGAACAACAGAATGCATTGGATAGTTCTATCACAATCCACGAGATAATTGAAGCAATTAAGCAGCAGAAATCCAACAAAACGCCCGGTCTGGATGGTCTTCCGGTGGAAGTATACAAAACCTTTGAAGATATACTCTTAATTCCCTACAAAAAATTGCTGGAGAAAATTCAGGAGTCAGCAATAATTCCAACATCCTGGAGAGAGGCGTTGATTACATTAATTCATAAAGAAGGAACAGAGTCTAAGGAAATCAAGAATTATAGGCCAATTTCTCTCCTAAATGCAGACTACAAAATTTTCGCTACGATATTGACAAATAGATTCAAGAAAGCAGTAACCAACATAGTGCAAGAAGATCAAACGGGTTTCATACCCGGAAGAATGATGCGGCAGAACTTAAGATATTTTTTGAACATCTTAGAATACTATAAAGATCATCCGGACAAACAATTTGCAGGAATTTTATTGGATGCTGAAAAAGCGTTCGATAATGTGAACTGGAATTTCATGAGCAAAGTATTGGAAGCTGTTGGTTGTGGCAAAAATTTTAAGAAGCTGATTGAGGCTATATACACTAAGCAAAATGCAAGAATTAACATAAACGGAAACAATTCTGGATTTGTGGAAATAGAACAGGGGACCAGACAAGGGTGTCCTCTCTCCCCTCTCCTTTTTGTAACTACAATAGAATTTTTGATTCAAAAAATAAGAGAGGATACTGAAATTAGAGGCCTGAAGGTAAAGAACGAAGAATTTAAGATTCAAGCATTTGCAGACGACCTGCTGTTTTTTCTGGAGGATCCTATCTCTTCGATTGATAAACTAAAAATGAATTTGCAACACTTTGGAGAAGTTTCTGGATTCAAGGTGAATATACAGAAAACCAAATTTCTAACTAAAAATATGACTAAAGAACAAATTAAACAATTAGAAGATAAATCGGGCTTTAAAAAAGAGAAGAAAATTAGATATTTGGGAATTTATTTAACAAATGATGTGAAATCTCTCTATTGTGACAATTACGAAAAGATTTTAAAGGAAATTGAAACAGATCTGGAGAAATGGCGAGACTTGCAAATTTCCCTTTTGGGAAGAATAGCCACAATAAAAATGAACATTCTGCCCAGAATCCTATTCCTATTCCAGATGATCCCTGTCCAACTACCCAACTCGTTCTTTCAAAAACTCAATAAAATGATCTTGACTTTTATATGGCAAAACAAGAAGCCAAGGATTAAGTTAAAAATTCTCCAAGAGAGCAAATTAAGAGGGGGTATGGCCTTACCAAATTGGTATTTATATTATAAAGCCTCTTGTTTAGCCTGGGTCAGAGATTGGTGTCTGCTAGAAAACAAAAGGTTACTAGTTTTAGAGGGAGCAGGATTAACTAAAGGCTGGCATGCATACATTTGGTATCAGACCTCCCCAAAAAACACCAATTTCCAGGCACATGAAGTTCGAAAAGCAATTTACAAGACTTGGTTTGAGATTAAAAAGAAAATTTATACATATACTCCATTGTGGGTCTCACCAGTGGAAGCAACTACCCACCCTAATTTATATGACTGGGAAAATCCTCAAAACTATTCAATCCTATTAGATACTAAAAATAATTTAAATCTGGAAGCAAACATAATCCCGGACTGGTGGGTCAGATGCCAAATTAAGTCAATATATCAATCTGACAAAAGCGTGGGCTTTCCTAAAGATGCCAAAGTAAATGAATTTGACACAATGATACATGAACCCAAAAATCTTATTTCAAAAATCTATAGTTGGTTATTGGAGATGGAAATGCAGTCGGAAACGGTTAAAGAGAGCTGGATAAAGTGGTTACAGGACTTTGGCTATTCGATTGAATTAGAAGAATGGGAAAAGATTTGGAAATATAATATTAAATTGACCAAATCAGTAGTTTTCAAAGAAAACCTATATAAAATGATGTATAGGTGGTACCTGACCCCAGCGAGATTAGCCAGAATGAACCCAACCTATAACGACAAATGTTGGAAATGTAAAAAAGCTAGAGGGACACTTTACCACATTTGGTGGAACTGTGAGATTGCTAGAAAATTTTGGATACAAATAAGTATATGGATCCAAAAGATTTTAAAGAAAAGGTTGAAACACTCACCCGAACTGTATTTGTTGAGTGTATGTAGAGAAAACTTAACACAGGGTGAGAAAAAACTGGTAATATATATGATCACAACAGCCAGAATCCTCTTTGCAAAATATTGGAAATCCCCCCAAATTCCGTGTAAAGAAGAATTTTTGTTTAAATTACTGGAGTCTGCCGAAATGGATGTTTTAACTATAAGGTTGAGAGATGGAAACTGGCAAGAATGTATAAAAACTTGGGAACCAGTGTATATATGGGCGAAAAGTATGGGATATGATATGAGACAGTAGACTTAATATCCTTATATGCTCCTAAAGCTCCTTTCACAGGTGGTGGTGGAAGATGGGTGGGTATGGGATATATGTTCTTCTTTTTCCCTTTCTTGTATTTTTTGTTGGTGTTTTTTGGTGTTTTTTTGTTTGTTTGTATTGTTTTTTCTTGAACCTCAATAAATGTTAAATTTATTGCTAAAAAAAAAAAAGAAAAAAAAAAAAGTAAACCTCTATGATGTCACCCCGCAGTCGACGTTTCTCCAAGCTAAAGAGTCCCAAGCGTTTCAACCTTTCTTCATAGGAAAAGTGTTCCAAACCTTTAATCATTCTAGTTGCCCTTTTCTGCACTTTTTCCAATGCTATAATATCCTTTTTGAGGTGCGGTGACCAGAATTGCACACAGTATTCCAAGTGAGACGGCACCATCGATTTATGCAGGGGCATTATGAGACTGGCTGATTTGTTTTCAATTCCCTTCCTAATAATTTCCAGCAAGGCGTTGGCCTTTTTTATTGCAAACACACACTGTCTTGACATTTTCAGTGAGTTATCTACCATGACCCCAAGATCTCTCTCTTGGTCAGTTTCTGCCAGTTCACAACCCATCAACTTGTATTTGTAGATGGGATTCTTGGCCCCAATGGCATTACTTTGCACTCGGCCACACTGAACCTCATCTGCCACATTGACACCCACTCACCCAGCCTCAACATATCCCTTTGGAGTGCCTCACAGTCCTCTCTGGTTCTCACCACCCTGAACAATTTAGTGTCATCTGCAAACTTGGCCACTTCACTGCTTACTCCCAACTCCAAATTATTAATGAACAAGTTAAAGAGCATGGGACCCAGTACTGAGCCCTGCGGCACCCCACTGCTTACTGTCCTCCACTGCGAAGACTGCCCATTTATACTCACTCTTGGCTTCCTATTACTCAGCCAGTTTTTGATCCATAAGAGGACCTGTCCTTTTACTCCATGACTCTCGAGTTTACTAAAGAGTCTTTGATGAGGAACTTTATCAAAAGCTTTCTGGAAGTCAAGGTAAACAACATCTACTGGGTCCCCTTTGTCCACATGCTTGTTCACCCCCTCAAAGAACTCTAACAGGTTAGTGAGGCAAGATCTTCCCTTACAGAACCCATGCTGAGTCTTCCTCAATAACTTGTGTTCATCAATGTGCCTACTCATTCTGTCCTTGATAATGGTTTCTACCAACTTTCCCGGTATTGAAGTCAGACTGACTGGCCTGCAGTTTCCCAGATCTCCTCTGGAACCCTTTTTAAAGATGGGGGTGACATTTGCTACCTTCCAGTCCTCAGGAACGGAGGCAAATTTCAATGAAAGATTACATATGTTTGTCAGGAGATCCAGAAGTTCACCTTGGAGTTCTTTCAGAACTCTTGGATGTATGCCATCCGGACCTGGTGACATATTAGTTTTTAATTCGTCAATCAGTTGGAGGACCTCCTCTCTTGTCACCTCAATCTGACTCAGGTCTTTCAACACCCCTTCCAAAATAAGTGGTTCTGGAGCCTAGAGTTGTTATGCTGATCCAGCCCAGAGAAGGAGGGCTGGGGAAGGAGGCAATCAGTACACAGCCCAAGCAAGCAGCATGTAGCCACTGCCAGGTGCCCAGCCCAGAGAAGGTAGCACTTTAGCTCAGACAAGTTGTAGGCAGATGTGCCTAGCCTAGCAGAGCCTGGTTTAACATACTGATGGATATACATAAGATCAGCAGAGCAGTGGGAAGTGCCCAATCAAGCCATGCAAACTGTAAAGCTGGCTGGCTTTTTCTTCTTCTCTTCCTCCCCCTCTTTTCTGGGGGTATTGCCAGGCTGGGATGTGGGGCAGCCCTTTGTCCAGAGCTATTTTTCCCTCTTGGTCTGTGTCTGCTTTCCCCTATTTGATAAGTACAGGAGAAATGACCCAGGAAAAATACCTACGGGACATCTCATCATGCTCCTTATCTCAGGATAACCTTCCATACTCTTCCTCTGGCTGGATTCTCCACACAATTTAACCACAAGTAATCTGGGTGGATGTTCTGCTGGAGGGCTTTCTGTTGTTTATTCTGGAGCCTTATGTGTCAGTAGCACATTTAGTGAGTTTTATATACGTACAGTCCCTTGAGCTGAGGCAACTGACATGTCTTAAAATGATTCCCCTCCACAGACCTTTAGTGCAAGTGGCGACATTTCCATCTTGTCTCACTTGAATGTTAACTGGGAGGTTGAATCACAGCCTATTTTATTTTGCAAAAGTTTTAATTGTACCTTATGTATTTTTCAAAAAAATTATTTATTTGTTATTTTTTTAAAAAATTGATAGCCTTATAATTGTGGGTGGGCCCCCTTTGTCTCCTAGCGACCAATATTTTTAGACCCAGGCCACCACTGACAGTTCCATTTAGGGTTACTAACTTTAGGAGCTTAATGTGTGAAATGGGCAGTTGAAGCTTTTCATAGCAAAACATGAAATGTTATTGATAACCATTTAGTCGTGTCCGATTCTCAGCGATTCTATGAAACACATGAAATAACATTATATTAAACCTTTATTAAAGCGACAGGGTATGTTTCTCCATGCAGTTGGCAACTTTAGTTGCAGTCATTTCTGCTTTTCACTGAGTCACAGGAATTATTTAGGAAAGCGCCCACGACACCTGCCCAGTATCGCTGCAAGATACAAACGGTTTTGGCTTGGATTACTAGCTATTGCTCCTCTTCCCAAAAGTAATAGGACAGATATATGGAAATGCTGTCACCAATGGGAAATACTGTCTTATAGAAAGTGCCCATTGCACATTGGCTTTTGTATTTTTGACTACTCTTAAATCATAACAAGCAAATTTCACAGCAATACAACGATATACAAGTATCGCATAACAAAAAGGTGCATGTTTTTTAGGTTGGAAATCACTGTTGACCTGAAGAAGTGGCTCACGAAAGCTCAAACCCTACCACAAATCGTTAGTCTTTTAAGGTGATACACTCTTACTCTTCTTCCCCGTTGTTTATCACGCTCATTGAGAAGGAGGAGGAGATTCAGTGAGGAATCTGAATGAGATCGATCTGGCTTCGGCAGCTTAACTTCTGCCCGCATTCATATCTATAACTTGTCAAGTAACAAACCAGCAGAAGTACAGCTGAGCATGCATTCCCAGCACAATCAGACCCTACAGAAGGAAAAAGGGCTCCAAAAGACACATGCATCTAGGAATCCGCAGCCGCAGCACCCCACTTTCCCCGGTGCCCCTATCCTAGAAGCCTTCCAGGGTCAGCAGCCACTCACCCCCTCTCTGGAACGCAGGCAGCCTCTTCCGCACAAAGACAACCGCCAATAGAGGGCAACGACTCGAGCTCGCTCCACCGCCCTACGCCAAGTATTCCTCTACTCTCTAAGCATTCTGGGAAATGTAGTCCGTAGTGGACTTTAAGCGCTCAGTGATGTTTGCAGATTTAGGGGGAGCGGGGGAGGGGGGTGAAGGATTAAATCAGAGGGTCTATTTGTTTCTGTTATTCGTAAACCCATCCAAATTAGAAATTACCTAGATTGCTCCGCTTTTGAACTAATCTTTCAAAAACATTCGGAGAGGAAAAGGCGTATGTGCTTCTCCTTCCTGCATTTTTAGAGTACTTTAGTACTCTAAAATGCAGGGAATAATTTGTTCAGCTCACATATGGACATATGAAGCTGCCTTATACGGAATCAGACCCTTGGTTCATCCAAGTCAGTATTGTCTACTCAGACTGGCAGCGGCAGAATGGAATTTCATGTGACTCCGAGTTGGAGATTTTCTTGCTAGCAGAGACGAATCTCGTTCGCTGGAACTACATATGAACATATGAAGCTGCCTTCTACTGAATCAGACCCTGGGTCCATCAAAGTCAGTATTGTCTGCTTAGACTGGCAGTGGCTCTCCAGGGTCTCAAGCTGAGGTTTTTCATGCCTATTTGCCTGAACCCTTTTTAGTTGGAGTTGCCGGGGATTGAACCTGGGACCTTCTGCTTCCCAAGCAGATGCTCTACCACTGAGCCACCGTCCCTCCCCAAACTAGAGCCTTTGCAGTAATGTTAGCTTCAAGAACCGTCTCCCGCCCTCCCTGCCAATCTTGTCTGGTGCTACTATAAAGTAAAGTTGCTCAAGAGACCCTTTTCGGAGCCTTCCCCAATTGGGGTCAGCCCTGGCTAGTATTTGTATCGGTGACCTCCAAGGAATACCAGGGTCATGTTGCTGAGACAGACAATGGCAAACCACCTCCAAATGTCTCTTGCCTTGAAAACCCTACTAGGTTGCCATAAATTGGCTGTGACTTGATGCCACTTTCCACCACCATCATGACTGCTAATGGATTGGTCCATTAGAATTCTACTTTCCTGCAAGCTCAATGGAAGCGTACATGAGTTTACTCCGTTGTATTCTCACAGACCTTCTATAAATGAATTTAGGCTGAGATTAATTTGTCGAGCAGGCAGCCTAGACCAAAGACATGGTCAGATGCCCAAAAGTCAATTGAGAGTGACCACCTCTGAATCCTCTTCCACTTCCCCCCGTCAAGGCTTGCGCAGAAGACAACTCGATGAACAATGGTTACAGGTGTACTTACAGTGTGGTGATTAAGAATGTTTTCTTTCTATTTGAATGTGTTGAATTAGAGAAGTGTTCATTAAGAAAACCACAATGGTTACAGGTAAATGCAATCCCGTTTTCATCATCAGCCTTCTGTGCAGTCGCCCATTTGGATTTTGCAAAGCTTCACGACCAGGTTCTCACCTGTTGTGTCAGTGAAACAAAGATTGCAGGTCAGCCTTGCCAATGTCTGATTCCTTTCTGGCTTGTAGGTCCAGGCCATAATGCTTTGCAAAGGTATCAGTGGAGGACCATGTAGCTGCTCTGCAGATTTCTGGAAGCAGAACCCCTCTGAGGAGAGCAGCTGAAGATGCTCGTGCCCTGGTTGAATGAGCATGGATGTGTAGAGGAGAAAGCATCATGGCCTGTTCATAGCAAAGTGTTATTGCTGAGACAATCCATTTGGACAGGGACTGAAATGGAACCTTCACAGGACTGAGAAGACTCCAGTTTCTCTTTATTATAACCCACATGTGAAATTAAAAGGTTAACACACTTCCTAAACAGTTGTTTTCTCTTTAAATAAAACAATAAGGCCTGTCAAACATCCAGAGTATGTAGGGCTCACTTCCCAGGGAGGGTGGATTGGGGAAAAATACAGGTAATATATTGAGGCAAATGAAAATTGGACTCTGCTTTAGGTAAATCCAAAAACAAACCTTGATAGTAAGTCTAACGAAGAAGAGAGGGGAAGTGAGCCCTACATACTCTGGATGTTTGACAGGCCTTATTGTTACCTGGCATTACATTATGAACATATGAAGCTGCCTTATACTGAATCAGACCCTTGGTCCATCAAAGTCAGTATTGTCTTCTCAGACTGGCAGCGGCTCTCCAGGGTCTCAAGCTGAGGTTTTTCACACCTATTTGCCTGGACCCTTTTTTGGAGATGCCAGGGATTGAACCTGGGACGTTCTGCTTCCCAAGCAGATGCTCTGCCACTGAGCCACAGCCCCATTCACGTTTCTCCAGGGTCTCAAGTTGAGGTTTTTCATACCTACTTGCCTGGACCCTTTTAGTTGGAGATGCCGGGGATTGAACCTGGGACCTTCTGCTTCCCAAGCAGATGCTCTACCACTGAGCCACCATCTCTCCCCTGACCAGCAGTGGCTCTCCAGGGTCTCAAGCTGAGGTTTTTCACACCTATTTGCCTGGACCCTTTTTTGGAGATGCCAGGGATTGAACCTGGGACCATCTGCTTCCCAAGCAGATGCTCTACCACTGAGCCACCGTCCCTCCCCTGACCAGCAGTGGCTCTCCAGGGTCTCAAGCTGAGATTTTTCACACCTATTTGCCTGGACCCTTTTTTGGAGATGCCGGGGATTGAACCTGGGACCTTCTGCTTCCCAAGCAGATGCTCTACCACTGAGCCACCGTCCCTCCCTACATTTTATGACACACATGGCCCAACTCAACAAGGTCTTTTTAATGTCAGATCTGGCTCTCGTAACAAATTAACTCGACACTCCTGGTCTAGACTTTTTCCAATTTATAGTAAGTCCTAGATTCTCATTATAAGATCTATTATCAGAGGCGTCAAACTCATTTGTTACAATGTCAGTTGGTTGGGCCAGGCCATCTGTGCCATAAAATGTAATGCCAGGTATAGCAGATATAAACTTTATAAAGGATACAGGCAAACCCAATGAACAGTATTATTTTTTACCAGGACTTTTCTTGTAGGAAAAAAAAACCAAGCAGGAACTCATTTGCATATTAGACCATACCCCTGACATTACCATTGTTTAATGCAGGGCTTTTTTTTGTAGAAAAAGCCCAGCAGGAACTCATTTCCACATTAGGCCACATCCTCTCACACCATGCCAGCCGAACCGGCGTTCCTCTCAAAAAAAGCCCTGTTTTTAACTCAAACTACAAACAAAAGCAATTGATCCTAGCACTGAAAGCAACTGATTTATTGGGGAAACAGTAAAAAGCCCCAATAAATGTATTTAATAATATCGAAGACTAGTTTTTCCCAAGGAATACCATAAAGGGAGGGGGTCTTTTACATTTCCATACAAATTAATTACTTTTTGTATCTTTAGCACTTTTAGGAGATGAGCCATCTTCCTTTAAAGTAAACAAGGCAGTTTTTTCAGCACTCCCCTCCAATAAGGCCAGCCTCAGCGGCTGAACACAACTACGATCCATTTCTTGCTGTTTATTACCTCTCTTCCCCGTCCTACCTCTGAGGATCTCAAGGAGACAAACCAGACTACCCCCTCCACTGCCCCATCCTTACCACCACCAACAAACCTATGAGGTGGGCCAGGCTGAGCAACCAGCTCCAAGGGACCCAGACAACAGGATCCTGGCTTGGGGGAGGGGGTCTGAACCCGGCTCTCGCAGACCCACCCCCCAACCCAGTTCTCATCCCTGCTGCGTTCCCCACAGGGGAAGACCTGATGGAGTGGCTGTTTCTAAAACCTCCAGGGAGCATTTTTTGTCTTCCCACAACCCCTTCCCCTCATGGGTTGAAAATACATGGAGGTGAGAAGGGAAGTCACTGTCCTCCATTTGCCCCAATGGTCACTTTGCCTCCCAACTCTGTGTTTGTTCAGACATGTGGTGGTGACAGCAGTGTCTTTTCCCCCTTTGCTCCTCCACTTGTTTCTGAGGCCGGGACATCTTTCCCCTCAGGGTGGCGTGCATGAGACAGTCCAGTTGCCTCCCAATCCACATCAGCCATCCTCCTCCTCTCCCCGCCCCACTGACCCCGTCCTTTCATTGGCAAACTGTAGGCTTCCCAATCCCCAGGTCCCAGATCCCCCGGTTTTACAGGCTTCCCTCCTCCCCCAGCCAGCTGGCCGGCAGGGGAAGCCCCGCCCCCACAACCATCATGCACCTCCATGAACGATTCCCATAGGGAATGATGGGGAATTGATTCGCGGGTATTGGGGGCTCTGGGGGGGCTGTTTTTTGAGATAGAGGCACCAAATTTTCAGTATGGCATCTAGTGCCTCTCCCCAAAATACCTCCCAAGTTTCAAAAAGATTGGACCAGGGGGTCCAATTCTATGAACCCCAAAAGAAGGTGCCCCTATCCTTCATTATTTCCTATGGAAGGAAGGCATTTAAAAAGATGTGCAGTCCCTTCAAATGTGATGGCCAGAACTCCCTTGAAGTTCAATTATGCTTGTCGCACCCTTGCTTTTGGCTCCGCCCCCAATGTCTCCTGGCTCCACCCCCAAAGTCCCCAGATATTTCTTGAATTGGACTTGGCAACCCTAGCAAACTGCCACTCTGTATGCCCACTCTCACCAACCCCCCTCGCGGTCACCATTTGAGAAAAAAGGCAATGCCAGCTGGCGCAGCAGCGTCAGTGCCAGCCAATCAGCTCCAACCCCCCTCCTCCCGTGGCTTCAATGTGGTTGGAGGAGGTGGGAGGGAAATACACCACGCTTCCTTTTTCTATGCCTTCACTGCCATTCCCCCACAGTTTTACCTCAGCCTCTAGCCAGTTCCTCTTTCTTGGTAACTTCAACCACACATAGCTCACACTCTGTGTATCCACTCCTCCCCTGCAAACAGCCTTCTGCTTTCTTTCCTTCACACCGGTTATGTATTATAGTTTCTTCTGCTGTACTGGGCCTGAGCTTGAAGCATGTTTCCATTACTCTCCAGGATACTGACGCCTGCATTCCAATTGGCTGTTCTCTTAGAACTGGCCAATCAGGATGCAAGGCATTTCTTAACAGGAAATGCAAATAAAGGATCATGGAGAGACCAATAGGAGGGATTGCTGCCAACCAAAGGGGGTGTGTTTTACTCAGCCACTGTGTATATATTGAGTGAGTTGCCTGTGTTGTTTGTGACTGTTTCTTCTTGAATAAACTGTTGCTGCTTACTTAGGGTTGCCAAGTCCAATTCAAGAAATATCTGGGGACTTTGGGGGTGGGCCAGGAGACATTAGGGGTGGAGCCAAGATCAAGGCTGTGACAAGCATAATTGAACTCCAAAGGGACGGCACACCTTTTCAATGCCTTCCTTCCATAGGAAATAATGAAGGATAGTGGCACCTTCTTTTGGGGCTCATAGAATTGGACCCCCTGGTCCAACCTTTTTGAAACTTGGGGGGTATTTTGGGGAGAGGCACTAAATACTATACGGAAAAATTGGTGCCTCTACCCCAAAAAACAGCCCCCCCAGAGCCCCAGATACCCGCGGATCAATTCTCCATGATTTTCTATGGGAATAAATCTCCATAGGGATAACAGAGTTCCCAGCAGACATTTCCCTCCCCTCCCCCCGCTTTCTGATGACCCTGAAGCGGGGGGAGGGTCTCCAAACCGGGGGATCCCCTGCCCCCACCTGGGGATTGACAACCCTATGCTTACTTAAGAGCTTATTGAACTCACTTTACAATAACACCAGTTGCTCATAGGCCAGATAAGAGCCCTGTATGGGCTGGTTCCAACCTGCAGACAACATGTCTGACACCCCCGAGCTCTATTGTCAGTTAACGACTCCCTTGAATCTGCTGCCAAGAGTCAATCATCTAGATATGGGAATATGCTACATCCTTGAAGGAGCAAAAAGGCCATGAATTTGGTGCACTTGCCAATTCAAAGGGCAACACACAGTATTGGTAAACCTTCCCTCTCATAATGGAAATGAAGGCATCTCATGTAGACCTTGTGAACTGCAGTGTGAAAGCAGGCATTTTGCAGATCAATGACAGCAAACCAAACATTATGTTTCCGCTAAAAAAAAGCCCTGTTTTTTAACTCAAACTACAAACAAAAGCAATTGATGAGTGCAGAACAGACCCTAGTGAAACTATTTTAAACTTTGCGAACTATAAATGAGTGTTAAAACTTCTAAAATTGGATGGGAACCACCATCCTTTTCTACTAGCAAGAATTCTGAATAAAATCCAGGTGTCAAGTCTGTGTCTGAAACATCTTGGATTGCCTCCTTTTAGAGCAGGGTCACAAGTTGAGGATGTAACTTAGGTAAGTGATTATCTATTGCTTGTGACACTGGCTGAGCAGGTGGTAGGAAACAAAACTGTATAACCCTGGGTCACAATAGTAAGGCTCCAGTTATCATTAGTAATGTCCTGCTGCTAGTGTTTAAGAAATAGACATACCTTATCTCTAAAAATAGGGTTAGAACTGTAAAACTGGTCTAGTCAGAAAGCCATTTTTGATCGATGCCCCTGGGACTCCTTGGACACGAAGGGTTGTTGCTCTGTCTTTTATTTGGGAACACTACATCTCCTAGCAGATGATTGGTAAGCAAAGAATGACCTCTGAGCTGGATATTGGTATCTGGATGGTCCATAAAGATGTTATTCTCTGTGAGTAGGGCACCATTGTTTGAAGGATGTACATTACCTTGAATAAGGGGGAGCTGACTGTATGACTTCCTGAGATGTTTGGTGGTTCCTCTTGATCTGTGCCAAAGTGTTGTCAGTGGTCTAAGAAAACAGGGCTGTTCCCTCAAAGGGCAGTTCATCAGTCTTGAGCCTAGTCTCTGTAAGGGAGCACTGTACAGCGCAGTCAAGCATGGCGGCAAATTACAGCAAAGGATGCAATGGTCCTAATGGCTGAGTTGGTCATGTGTCGAGCGGCATTGATCTGTTGTTTTGATTATCTGACTGCTTCAATTTGTAGAATTCTGGCTAGATCCTTTTGATCATATGGTAAAAGCTCCATAGGGAAAATAGGGAGACATTTTCTGCCATAAAAACAGCTGGTTTGCTGCCATTATGGCCTAGTAGTTTGAAAAACTAAACGTTAAATATGCTGAGGAGTAAGTCTTAGGGCCTAGAGTCCAGTTTTCTCTCTTCCTTATCTGTAGAGGCAGCACAGTATGATGACCTTCCATTTGTTTGTAGCTCTGCAGCTATCAGGAAAGTGTCGCTGTTATATGTAAAGAGACAGCTTATAGCATGTGCTGCAGAACTGAAAGTAGATCTGGAGGCTTAGATGATCTACATGACAGCAGGTGGCTGGGTGCCAGAGGTATTGCATCAGCCAGCACAGTCAGCATGACACAGCAAGTTGCTGATTGGCTGTCCAATGTATAAATGTACAGAGTAACTATGGTGTGTGTGGGTTAATGGAGTTGGAGTTGCAGTGGAGCATATTGTCAGTGAGAAGAGTGATTGGTGTGTAAATAAATGTATATAGTGGTTTTACAGCTACTGTGTACAGCCTTCATTCTTGCGTCGCTCAGAATCACCCTCTTGGATTCTAAGCGCATCGACGGAAAGATGGCCCATGAAAAGTTTATTGCAAAATGGTTTCCGATAATTGAGAAGTTAGACAACGATCCTCGCTATGTAAATTCGCTCTTGAAATGTGAGAGTTAGAAATTTCTGTTACTATTGTAAATATGGTTAGTTTTGGGCAGGCCTTTTGGTTTTAATTTGAAATATTTGGTTATAATTTGTCTATCGGTTTCTGAGGATATATATATATATACATATATTTAAGAATTATTCTTTCGACTATTTTGTATGTATACAACTCTATTTTATGTTCGTCTTTTTGTGGTGTTGAATAAAAATTTTTTAAAAAAGGAAAGATGGTGGTGGGTGGGTGAAGAGGAAAGCTGGATCCCCTTGCTTGACCTTGTAGAGGTTTTCAGCGCATATAGAGGTAGCAGGGTCCAAAGCAGGCTTTTTCCACACATCGCTGTAGATGTCCCAGAAATTTTCCAGTAGTAGGAATGCTATTGTACTTGAGGTATCAGAATATGACTGCCCAAGGATCTTGTCACTAAGCTTCTGTTTTGTGGTGGCAATACTGATCTCTAGAACCTGGGCCACTGTCATTATCTGCTCTGCAAATAGGCGCAGATCCTCATTCTGTGAATTTGGTGCAGAATCTTCAACCTGTTCATCAAGAGATGGGTCAGATGGCATCTCAGAGCTGTATTTGGATGCAGCCAGTAACTCATCCTCTCATCAGTGTCAATTAGAGGCACTTCAGAATGTGGCTGCGGGGAGGGAGGTGGACAAAGAAGCAGATGGACAAATCTGAAGACCCAGAGGTTGAAATGGTCCCCCTACTGCAGAGGGGGAAGAAGGTCAG
Organism: Heteronotia binoei; assembly: GCF_032191835.1. Taxonomy (NCBI): domain Eukaryota; kingdom Metazoa; phylum Chordata; class Lepidosauria; order Squamata; family Gekkonidae; genus Heteronotia; species Heteronotia binoei. The sequence continues at coordinate 67,485,264 of NC_083235.1, forward strand.
GACAGTCCTGTGGGTAAGCTGGGTCCATATAATATGAATATGACTGCCATGAGGAAAGAGGATGGGTGGTGCCAAGAAGGAGTGCTGGATCCACGGAAAGTTCGTAAATAAATAACACTCAGCCACCTCAATGGAGGTGTGCCTAGAAGAACAGATATGGCAATGGCCGAAACTAGAAACCAGAGCAAAGGATCAATGTTTCATAAATGCACGACATGAAACCTCTTAAACAATTCATTTCTTCCATGGCCATAAAACTATACATTTCTAAACAGATAAAACTGCATCTTAATGCATAGGCTACACCGTAAAAATTCATTCTTTGTATACCCAAGGCGTTCACATAGATTGATTTACTGTAATATTAAGGCAGTACAGCAGTTAAGTTGTTGCTGTGGTTACTTTTTGACTATATTTAGAACTTTTGAGGCAGGGGTTGACAGACAGCCAAGTTCTAAAATTTGAACCATATGTCTTTTGACCGCTGACGGTTTGCCAACAATCAGCACAGCAGGCAGGTATGCAGATTTTCTTTTTAAAATAGAAATTTAGATGAAATGTGACACATCTGAAGAGAATATCTTCCTCAAAAGAATTGTGCACAGAAAGATGAGCACCATTCATGAACAGCAGAACACGCAAAGATAACCTGTAATGGGTGTGGAAGAACGGGCCTGCTCTGGCCTGCAGGCTCTGTTCCACCCTGCCCTCCAAGGTTTTCCAACACTTGAAAAGGCTTTTCCCTCCTCTCTCAGGTAACCACTGCCACCACCTGACCTTTGTAAGGAATTGCTTGCTTGGAAGGTCTGGACTCCCAAGTTCTCCTTCTATGTTCTGACATCTTATCATTATATTTTCCTTTGCCCAGTGCCTGGTCACCCCAGGGACAGTTCACTGCCTTGTGCACCTCTGGAGGAATAGCCAACTGCCTTCCCCCTAGCACTCCTTTTAAAATAGCATGCCCAAGACCAGGGGTGACCAAACTGTGGCTTGGGAGTCACATGTGGCTGTTTCACAAATATTGTGCAGCTCTCAAAGCCCCCACTGCCCCGTTGGCCAGCTTGCAGAAGGCATTTGTCTCTTTAAATCTCCTGTTTGGTGTAGTGGTTAAGTGTGCGGTCTCTTATCTGGGAGAACCGGGTTTGATTCCCCCCTCCTCCACTTGCACCTGCTGGAATGGCCTTGGGTCAGCCATAGCTCTGGCAGAGGTTGTCCTTGAAAGGGCAGCTGCTGTGAGAGCCCTCTCCAGCCCCACCCACCTCACAGGGTGTCTGTTGTGGGGAGGAAGGTAAAGGAGATTGTGAGCCGCTCTGAGACTCTTCAGAGTGGAGGGCGGGATATAAATCCAATATCTTCTTCTTCTTCTCCGAGCCAAGCCGACCAACATAGGGGGGTCCCTCGGAGTACACATTTAAAGGTCCTTTCTTTTCATCTCCCCCTCCCCATCTATTTTCTTCCTTCCTTCCTCTTTTTTTGCCTTCTCCCCCTCACATTCATGTCTTACAACTCTCAAACATATGACCTTTATTCTATGTGGCTCTTATGTTAAGCAAGTTTGGCCACCCTTGTCCAAGATGGCGGCGGTCTATGTGGTAAAGAGAACCACTACCAACATCAAAAGTTATAAAGTATTGACTAAAAATGTCAACGAGCATATTTTTAGCACAGCACTAGACTGAGCAAGGGATTAAAGAGAAATGGGTAAAACCAGGGCTTTTTTTGTAGCAGGAACTCCTTTGCGTATTAGGCCACACACCCGTATAACCAATCCTCCTGGCGTTTACAGGGCTCTTATTCCAGTGCCTACTGTAAGCTCATGGAGGATAGGCTACATCAGTGGCCTGTGGCCTAATATGCAAAGCAGTTCCTGGGTAAAACACAACTTCTCTGTCCCTTTCTCTATACAAGCCCTATCAGATGTTAAAATATAGGACAGGCGCCTTAGCTTAGGAAGTTAAAAATTTCTACAGTTTCTATTACCTTGAAGCTTCCTCCAGCTCTTCAGGTCAACACATGGTTAATAGTCACTTCCTCCGGACCTCAGTTAAGAATGTTGTCTGCTCTGATGCATTCCGCACAACAAAAACCCTTCCTCGATTCCTGGAGTTTTATCTTCTCCCTTCTCCCTCCCACTGACCCAGTCAGGCCTGATCAAGGAAGCTTTTCCTGAAATTTCCAGAAATTTCTTCCTGGAGTCTTTCTAGTCTTAATTTCTCTAAGTCTCCGTTTCCTGTGGGTTTGTGTTTTTTTGAGGGGGGTGGACTGTCTCTAGGTAGACTTGTTAGCGTTGTATGAAGGTGGGCTGAGATAAGTCTGGAAAGCAACTGAACATATGAACATATGAAGCTGCCTTATACTGAATCAGACCCTTGGTCCATCAAAGTCAGTATTGTCTACTCAGACTGGCAGTGGCTCTCCAGGGTCTCAAGCTGAGGTTTTTCACACCTTTTTGCCTGGACCCTTTTTTGGAGATGCCGGGGATTGAACCTGGGACCTTCTGTTTACCAAGCAGATGCTCTACCACTGACCCACCAGTGACATCCCACCAGTTCTAACTGAACTGACATCCCCCTTTCCTGCTTGTTCTCTGCTCAGAGGGGGGAGGGGGACTTTTAAATCTCAGAGTGAAGGTTTTGCTCATTTCAAACCTCCAAAGAAAAGTGCATTTCTTCACAAGAGGCCATTGCACAAACAGGGAAAATGTGCTCTGTAAACGATTTTTGTTCCAGCATGTGGAAAGTTTTTTCTCTGTGGATTTAGGTAGCCAACAGCACCACGGATGTTGAACAAAAGATTATCTGCAAAATGTCTAGGATTTTTTCTTGGAATACATAGAGCACATTTAAAAGTTCACAACTCAAGCACATTTTTTTCCAAGCCAATTTGGGGACTACAACATGTCCAATCTGAAAAAAGACAATGAACGGAAGAGACTGAAAATGTAAAGAATTAATGGATATTTCAGGATGTGCAGGTAGAACGGAATATGTACAACATGTATGAAAATAATTTCAGGTGGGTAGATATGTTAGTTCCAAGTAGTAGAACAAAATTAGAGCCTGGCAGCACTTCCAGGTGGTTACTTTGGCCACCAAATGAGAAGGAAGCACTCACTGGAGAAGATCCTGATGCTGGGAAAGACAGAAGGCAAAAGAAGAAGGGGACAGCAAAAGATGAGATGGCTGGGCAGCATTACTGATGTAACAAACACGGATTTGAGCAGAATCCTGATGCTGAGAAAGACAGAAGGCAAAAGAAGAAGGGGACGGCAAAAGATGAGATGGCTGGGCAGCGTTACTGATGTAACGAACACGGATTTGAGCAGACTTCGGAGGATGGTGGAAGACAGGAGGGCCTGGCGTGACTTTGTCCATGGGGTCGCAAAGAGTCCAACTCGACTGTGCGACTGAACAACAACAAGCACTTTAAAGGACCAACCAATTAGCCCTGACCTGGGCAGCCCCAGATCTCAGAAACTAAGCCAGACTGACCCTGGCAAGTACTCGAAAGGGAGACCTCCTTAGAATACCAGCAGTCGGGAGGTGGGGGGCAGGCTTTATTCAGCCACCTCTCTGAATATCCTCTATGCTCCCATATGGGTCAGTCACCAGAGGGTGCCATGACTTCCAGGTGCGTGCGCACACACACAAGACATGCAAATAAAAATACAAAAGACTAACCTGTTTTCTTCATATCAACTAACACTGCCCTGACCTAGATCACCCAGGCTAGCCCAATCTCACCGGATCTCAGAAGCTAAGCAGGGCTGATCCTGGCTAGTATCTGGATGGGAGATCTCCAAAGAATACCAGGGAGCGACACAGACGCAGGCTGTGGCAAACCAGCTCTAAACATGTTTTGACTTGAAACCCTACAGGGTTGCCATAAGCTAGCTGTGACTTGATGGCACTTTCCACCACCACCCTCTTAACACCACAACCACTGGCCCTAACACCACTAGCCACACCATCTCAGGTTCATTCACTTGCTTATCTTTCAATGTGACTATATACACACAGTACCAAGTATAAGCAGTGACCTTCTACCAAGTATAAGCAATGAGAGCCAGTTTGGTGTAGTGGTTAAGTGTGCAGACTCTTATCTGATTCCCCACTCCTCCACTTGCACCTGCTGGAATGGCCTTGGGTCAGCCATAGCTCTGGCAGAGGTTGTCCTTGAAAGGGCAGCTGCTGTGAGAGCCCTCTCCAGCCCCACCCACCTCACAGGGTGTCTGTTGTGGGGGAGGAAGGGAAAGGAGATTGTGAGCCGCTCTGAGACTCTTCAGAGTGGAGGGCGGGATATAAATCCAATATCTTCATCTACCTCACAGGGTGTCGGGATATAAATCCAATATCTTCTTCTTCTTCTCTCTACTTCAGACAGGCAAACTCTATAAAAAGTGACAATACTCAGAAACATGGGAGAATATTCAGGGCTGAGCAGGGAAATAGGATTCTTAACCCATTAACTGAGGTTGTGAAATTCCTGGTCACTTCTTGGGGCGGAGCCTGGGGAGAGAGGGGTTTGGAGCGGGGGAAAATCCCTGCAAGATACAGTGCCATAGTTATCCAAAGCTGCCATTTTCTCCTGGGCAGCTGATCTGTTGTCTGCAGATTGGCTGTAACTCTCAGAGATCTCCACGCCCCACCTAGAGGTTCTCAACCCTACTCATTACTAATGTTTTCTGCACTTCCCACCTCCATGCATATCTTGTAGCGCTAATGAAGCTGATTACACTTTGCACTGTATGTCTGCACCCTGACTCCAACTGATCCTTCTTTGTAACTCCCCTCCCACCTTCTGACCTAGAGATATGAAGAAAGTTCATACTATTTGTATCTGATAAAATAAGCTTTGACTCATAAAGGTTTATACTAGGGGTGGCCAAACTTGCTTAATGTAAGAGCAACAAAGAATAAACATCACGTTTGAAAGCCACAAATATTACACACACGTTTTTATTAAAATGCTTCATACTAAACTTGGTGGTGCAGCCAGCAGCTTCCCTCCCCTACGTGCTCACTTTTCTCCCTCGGTTCTTGCACTCTCTTTCCCTGCTCTAGGTGTCTGGGTGACCTCTGTGGTGGAGGAGAAGAGCTTGCAAGGAAGTGCGCCTCAAAACAACTAGAGACAGGGCCTTTTCCATAATGGCCCCTATGTGGTGGAACCAGCTACCGGAAGAGGTGAGGGCCCTGCGGGATCTTACTCAGTTCCGCAGGGCCTGTAAGACAACCCTCTTCCGGTTAGCCTACGCCTGACTAGACAAATGTAGCTTTCTAGATCCTAAATTTTTGTGATTATACTGTATAGTTTTAATGTAAAATGTAAAATTTTAAAGTTTTTAGGTTTTAAATGTTTGAATTTAAATGTATTTATTTGTTCCAATTTTATTGTTTTATTGTTTGTTGTAAGCCGCCCTGAGCCACTTGTGGGAAGGGCGGGATATAAGTTACGGAATAAATAAATAAATAAATAAGCCTGCCTATTTTCCCCTCCTTCCTCGCTTCACACAGAGTGAAAATAGTCGCCTACCTATGGGACAGCACTCAGAGGCTGACTGAGGACCTGATGCCACCCACATTTACTCAAGAGTAAGTCTCAACCTCTGGGAGCAGCACAATATGTATGAATGAGCCACATGTGGCTCCTGAGCCACAGTTTGGTCTTCCCTGGTTTATACCCTGGGAAATATGTTGGCGTTAAGGCACTACTGGATTAGAACTTTGTTCAGTCTGCATGAAAAGAACTTTAGATGTTACTTATAAAGGCCCATCAACTACATACTATATTCACACCTCCTTTCATTTAACTCAGTGTTTCCCAAAGTGGGCGATATTGCCCCCTGGGGGGCGCTGGAACAATCCAGGAGGGCGGTAGTAGCTTTGGGTGCAATTGGGGGGCAGTGAATAAAAATAAGGGGGCAATGGAAGCATAAAGAGGGAAGGGAAGGGAAGGGAAGGGAAGGGAAGAGCTGGCTCCCTTTGAAGCAAGAGAGGGGCCGGGGTGAGAGCTCATGCAAAGTATGAGCAGCCCGATGACGTCACTTCTGGTGACATCATTGGGCTGCGTGCGCAAAGTGCACACGATAAAGAACAGGAGGGGCGGGGGAACAGGCCTCTGTCTAGGGGCGCCAGAACCCTTAGCGCCAGGCCTGTACTTAGTGTGAATTCACCCAATTAGACTAGTAATGAGGACCAGAACTTCTTCCAATTAAAATGTAAGAAGGATGCAGTTTATTTACAAGACAGAATTAAAAAAATAGAGGTGTACAAACAAGAAACACAGAAACAAAAAAACCTTAGTCTACCCTAGCCAATACTTTCTACAGCTAGCAGCTTCTCAGGGTTGCTTGCAGTTTCTCCCTCAGCAATACAGTTCAAGTCAGGACAGTGGAAGCACTGAGGCAATTGCACAGACTTCTCTGAAGAGTTTCAGCCTGTAGCTTTCTCCTCAAAAGGTTTTCTGCAGAGCATCAGGCTTCTTACAGTCCTCTGGTTACCAGGTGGTTGCTTCTGTTGATTTCAGCCAACTGCAATGCCCCAGACACAGAGTGTCTTCTGTAGGACCAGTGCGTGAGAGTAGGCGGGGTAGGCAACCACCTAGGGTGCTACCTTGCCAGGGGGTAATGCTTAGCGCCTCCTTACTCCCCTTTCCCATGTGGCACGATTGCAAGCTGAGAGCCCCGGAAGGCACTGCTTTGCCACTGCTTTTCTTTGCAGGGCAAACGTTGCCTTCCAACGAAGCCTCCGAAGAACACCTCATTTTACTGCTACCTGCTGCTTTTGGGTTGAAAGAGGCTGGGCGGTGGCACCTTCCCATTGCGCTAGTCGGAGCTGAAGATTTCCCGGGGGGGGGGGGGACGCTGAATATTTTTTTTTTCTAAAAAGGGGGCGTTAGGCCAAATAAGTTTGGGAACCTCTGATTTAACCTGATGGGTACTGAGCCGCCCTGAGCCTGCTTTGGCGGGGAGGGCGGGATATAAATTAAATGTTATTATTATTATTACTGTGACCAACTATTAGGCAAAACCAGTAAAGTCATACACTGGATACAAACACCAATTTTAGGACCTCCTGCTATAATAATACTGAAGGTGCTGATCTGATCAGTTCTTTTGATAGGAATCATCTGGGAGCTCTATAGGTAAGAGAAGGCCATAACAATAATGCATGTTTTATAACTCTGTTTTACATGCATGCTGTCCTGATTTTTTAAACAAACAAAGAAGCAACAAACAACACCCTCAGCTTTGCAGATCACATTGGGTTAAAAGTCAGTGAACCTGTTGGCTACCTAAATATGACAAAGTGTTTCCCATGCACTGAAATGCACAATCATTTATCATACGCAATGAATTTCAAGAGATACTACCTACATTATACCAGAATGGCATGATGGAAGATTGCTATTGTGCAAAATCAAAATCATGGTTCCTGGATATTAAGATCTCATGGCGAATTCTGTGCACAAATATTAGCATCAGAATCTCATATAAATATACAGGTCAAAATCTTGCTTTTGTTACTGATACCATAGTGGCTTGATTCATGGGCACTATACTCATTCACAAGTATCACACACAGAGAGGAATAATATTCAATTTTCATAATTCTGGCAATTGTGTTTCCACACAAGGCATGTTGCGCGCCTCACTTTCAACACAGCAAAAAGTGGTCATGAATTTGACCACTCAGAGTTTGCAGCAGCACACACTTTGTATTTTAAATATTTGGCCAGCTAGGGAATCAACAATAGCTGTGTGGTTTAATTTACATAAGACTCCCGCCCATATCTATCCACCAGCTGAAACCATCATGCTGCATGGCCATTGAATACACAATAGGCTCCATGACTTTCATACTCAAGCAATTACACCCACCATCTCATCAATCAATACAATCTCAGCCCCTAAATAGCATTCACAGCACTCAGTTCATCCAGTATGAACCATGCGGGCACAGCCTAGATGCATTCTAACTTTCTTCAGCCTGGAATTCGCTGACTGGAACCTGAACATCTTCTGGAAGTGATAAAAAGTCGATCTGATTGTGGCTTTGGGAGATTTTGAGCTTTAGCTGTTACCAATCCTATTGGTATGCTAGAAACCCCAAAGAGATACACTGACTGGATGAAGAATGTCTGAAGGTATATCAGTTCTATATTAAAAATTCTTGCTAATGATCAAATAGAAAAAGACACCAATATTCAAGTGAAGAATTTGCTGTATATTTATTATTCACAGTTAATTACTATCTACCAAATGCTGCTGCAGAGTTAAGGGATTACGTACATAGGCCTTTTTATTTAAACACTGAATTTGTTTTAATATATATATACACACAAGACATTGTGTCTGCAAGGCTGTATGATATACACCAATTCCAAGATAAGAAAACAATCAAATGGTCCAAGTGTAGAATGCCATAGATTCATTTTCTAATCATTTTAGAAAGAAGAAAGTGGGGGAGAGAAAAAAGATAGCAAGAAAAGGGGGAGAAATTAACACTCTACATGATAGCTCTCTTTCAACTGCTGGAGAAACAAGTGTAAGGCAGAGTCCATCTCAGGAATAACGCATTTGTAACACTTAGTATAAAAAAGGCACCCACCAACACAGAAATGTCTCCATTTGGGCAGAACAGGAGACCTCTGTGGAGGCTTTGGGGTTTGCTGTCATTGGGATGAAAGTTTCAGCTGTGTGGCACAGCAATAGGAAACAACATGAATATTGGCACGAAGAGCTCTGCAAACTTGATCCTTCCCATCTTACTTCAAAGCACTGATGAAGCCACAGATAGCATCACTGAGCATTGTTATGGGGGGGCGGGGGTAAAGGCCTGAAATAGTCCCTACACAGCCTGCTGTGAATTGGGAGCACAACACTGACTTCCTCCACCTATGATAACACTGACATGAGGAGGCGGGGAATTGCGGAGTACAAAGATACCAACTTTCTTTTCAAGGAACAGTCAATGATTGCATTTGTGCCCCAGCCAGCTGTAAAAGAACTGAACAGCAAATCACTGAGCATCATGTTTAAACATTCACTAGATGTGATTAAGCACAATTTCTTGAGATTTCCCTGCAGTATTTGGGAAAAATACATATTTCACAGGACATTCTAGAATAGTCACTCTCCATCTTAATGCAGCTTCATATAACACAACCCAATTTTCGTAACGTTATGATCTCTTGTTCTCTTGCAGAAGGTCCTAACCCTGCCTTTTAAAGAACATTTAGTTAATTTTTTCCCACCTGGTAATGAAGAATATCAGATGCTTATACAAACTTAAAAGTTCTACCTGGTCTATGGAGGTCTTTGTATTTAACAGAACTACCCCCCTATCCATTAAACTCCTAAAATATTTACACAAAATTCGGGGGGCGGGGGGAGGGAAAAGATATGAAACGCTCTGGACTGTCCTTTTAACTTAAGGAAAAGGCACTAATGGAAAAAATAATTCAAGAATGTGCTCAACCACACACATACAAATAGCAGTCATTAATGAGAACATGATTTGCCTGCAGTTTAGAACTTTCCAGAACACCTTTGCAGCCCACAGGAGGAAGAAAGCCCATCATCTTCCCTCTGCCCTAGGGTTGCTGCAATTCCAGATTGAGAAAAAATGGAGGACCTATCTTTCCCAGGCAAAACACTGGCAATCAAAGGCAAAAGTGGAAGGGTGTGTGTGTGTGTGTCTTTTATCATTAAAAGGCTGGGTTGTGAGTTTGGTTTCCCTCTTAGTCCCTTCATGAAGACTGTTTACAGAAACAGCAAACATCAGCAGAGTTTCTCCTCTCCCGTGAACGGCACAGAACAAACTTCATATAGCATTAAAACTTCATGCACTGATGAACTGGTATGTCAGTGTTGAGGGAGAAAAGAAGAGTGCACAAAAGGGGCCATCCATGAACAATAAAGAAACCTGTTAATATCTGCTTAATTTAAAAGGTAAGTTTTGGCGTATACATTGGACCCTTCTCCTGCCCCCTCCCCACAAAGTTCCGTACTGAGTAAAAAAAGTGTTCCCCCCTCATGCAGAGAGGTGAGTCAGATTTTTATGGCCTGACGACTGGCGATCACTGGCTGCAGTTAGACTCTGAATGGGTACTTTATTGTTTCTCTTGTTCCTTAAATAATCTTTAATAAGCTGCTCTAGATGTTCTGGTTCACTGGGGTCACGTAGTTGCGTGGAAACATGCCTGTTTGTCCGTGGCAGGCTCCCTTCCACCAGTTGGGGTCAGAATTGTCAAGGACCTGGATAAAGTCTCCACGGCGGAAGCCCAGCTCACCTTCCTCTTGGGGGTCAAAATCAAAAAGAGCCTGAACATATGTGGGTTGCTGTAAAAAAGAGAAAAGAAAGAAAAAAAGTTGAAAGCTATTTATACTACTGACATCTCTCATTTCCCCCCCTCCATACTAAGCTCAAAATTTCATGCTCAAACATTTAAAAAAACCCGTTATTCGGTATCTGGAAACGAGACAGCAAATGCTCATTTAGTTTCTGATAAGATAAATGATACGGACAAAGAATATTCAAAATGTACCGGTTTCATCCATAGGGAGCATATGGCATATTGCAGACTCTTGCAAACGCAAATAGATACTACGGTGTAAGTGCCATTCCTATTGACGGACTTTCACTGGGCATCTTTGTCCTCTACATCTACCTTACTCTTCCTCTCCTGATGCTTATTATTTTAATGAGGAGACTGCATGACAGCTGTAGTATTACTTGCTGGTTCAAAGTTAAACACTCTGTTCTGATTTCCTGATCTTTTATTTAATCACTCTCTATTTGATCCCACAAGTCAGTCACATGCTCCACCTCCACAGAGATTCAAAAAGGGATACAAAAGAAAGCCACTGGCAGAGAACACATAAAAATGCAAATTCAAATGCTAGTTTTGTTCTCTTGGTTCTCAAAAGCATCGATCTCCTCTACATAAATGACAAATAAATGAGTGACAAGTTCCATCTTTTCCCATCTAGCATCTGACCTTTCCAGAAAATGACTATCAGAATTTAATACAGTGCTGACAGACTAGAAATCTGCAGGCCAGAATAACCTGGTTTACACCTTTTACTTGAAGCTCTCTGAAAGCAGCAAGAGGAGTTACCAGAACTTCTGGGTGGTGTTATGTAAAATAGAATACGAGTTTCCTAACAAACTGCACTCTGATTTCAAACAGATGAAATATCTAGCACATTTATGACATCTATCTCATTTTGATCTTAAGGCTGTGGAGCAGGTATATGAATCTATCATGATAGAGTTTTATTAACTCTCTTTTCCTCTAGAATACCTTTGTTACTTTTGTCACACTGGGGCTATCTCACGAAATATGGCATAGCCCCATTGAAATTTTTCTGAGATCCTATACGAAAACCTTTAATCTCCCCTAAGAAGGGCCATGATCAAATCCACCAGATGAATAAGAATCTTTTCCCCTCTGACTTCCAAAGGCCTAATGTATGGAAGGGAACATGTAGAGATTCACAAGCTCAGAATCATGCTTCTGTTCAAAGCCTTACAAATGGGAGGGGATGTGTAATGGTCTACAGGCTCTCAGACTCATGCTCTGATTCAGTCCCAGAATTCTACTAAGGAGGTTATGAGGCCCTCTGTTGTAAATAATCCAAACAGAAAGTTAGTGTAAAACCTAACATCCTAAAAAACATAAAAGCTCAATACATACAGGGAGGGAGGGGTGGAGGGAAGGAAGGAAGGAAGGAAGGAAGGAAGGAAGGAAGGAAGGAAGGAAGGAAGGAAGGAAGGAAGGAAGGAAGGAAGGAAGGAAGGAAGGAAGGAAGGAAGGAAGGAAGGAAGGAAGGAAGGAAGGAAGGAAGGAAGGAAGGAAGGACATCTGAATTTAGCTTCTCCCCTTACTAGGAAAGCCCTGAGTTTTTATAGAAGAAAGGCAGTATACAAATGCAATAACTTGTTCTCTCTTACCTGAGGCACCTGCTCAATGTCCCGGAGGAATATCTGTTGATTTCTGGAGACAGAGGTTGATCTGTGATAGTCTACTAACTCATTCAGAGAATTGAACTTTACCACCCAGAGGAAATACTTGCCAGCCCCGTCTCGAAGCACCTTGAAGTGTTGCACATCATTTCCAAATCTAAGAAGAGGGAAAGGAAAGGACATACCCAAACTTAGCATCATCTCCAGCTTTTAAGGTCAAATGCACAACAAATACAGTCTTGTGCTGTTTATAAGCACAGATCAGAGAAGAGAAAAAAGGCGAGGAGAAAAAACTTAACCCAAACAAATTATTCAATAACCTGAAGGGTTTGTTATATAAAGTCATGGGTTCTGATTTTATTGTATCTTCTGGACCAAAACAGGAAGGCTTACAATACCATGTTTCCCCGAAAATAAGACCTACCCAAAAAATAAGCCCTAATAGGATTTCTACGCATTTGTTAAATATAAGCCCTACCCCGATAAGACCTAGTGATGGGTGTGGCTATGCAGCGTATCTGCATAGCCACGCCATGCATTTTGGCGCAGAGCGGTAAGGAAGGCTGAAATACCTTTTATCTGCTACAACTCCTTTCTCCGAGCCGTTTGCACTTGCACGGGTGCGCGAGTGGCAACCACATCACTCCTTTCTCCTAACCGTTCGCGCATGCGCGGGTGGTAACCGCGGTCGCAGGCATCCTAATGCGCACGCGCGAACGGCTAGGGGAAAGGAGTTCATGCATCACTAGCACCAGCCTCACTGTATTTGAATAAATGTAGATTGTTGTATTATACTTAATAAAAATAAGACATCCCCTGAAAATAAGCCCTCGTGTGTCTTCTTGAGAAAAAATAAATATAAGACAGTGTCTTATTTTCGGGGAAACACGGTAGTAGTAGTAATAAGGATTTATATACCTGACCATGACACAAAATGATACACTATGAGGCCTCAACAATATTTTTAGGCCTCGCATAAATTGACTGTAACTATAAAACTCCTTTTTTGAAGAAGAAGAAGAAGACTGCAGATTTATACCCCACCCTTCTCTCTGAATCAAAGTCTCAGAGCGGCTCACAATCTCCTTTACCTTCCTCCCCCACAACAGACACCCTGTGAGGTGGGTGGGGCTGGAGAGGGCTCTCACAGCAGCTGCCCTTTCAAGGACAGAGCCTCAGAGCAGCTGACAATCTCCTTTACCTTCCTTCCCCACAACAGACACCCTGTGAGGTGGGTGGGGCTGGAGAGGGCTCTCACAGCAGCTGCCCTTTCAAGGACAACCTCTGCCAGAGCTATGGCTGACCCAAGGCCATTCCAGCAGGTGCAAGTGGAGGAGTGGGGAATCAAACCCGGTTCTCCCAGAGAAGAATCCACGCACTTAACCACTACACCAAACTGGCTCTTTTTTGGCTCTATATTTATTTATTTATTGTTTCATTATTGGATTGTTGAGCCTATATGTACAGATATTGCTTGACCACTGAAGAAGGCCACTTTGGCTGATATGCATCTGGTTGCAGTATGTCCTTGCGTGTCCTGGGCACTTTTATTCTGTACTGAGGCTACAATTGGGCCCATAATTGGTTTTTTATAATAAGTACATGTATATTTGATAATTAAATTATGATTATAGTTTTTAATGATTGGCCCTCTATTTAACTTACCTTTCAGGTATTTGATAAACATACATCAGCCTGTATGTTATACCTGGTTACTATTACCTGAGCCAGAGCCATGCAAATGTGAATTTAAGGGACTCTTAAACAGCAGGGGGCATTACTGTGCTACCAGAGGTGTTTTGTGTGTCAGAAGTGCTCAACACTCACAAATGCATGTCAGGTTTTGTGGTAAAGGCACAAGTTGTCTGAAATGAAGGTCTTATTTCTCATTACTCACAGCTCCTGGTATTATAGTTTCTACCAAAGATTTATCTATTACTGTGTAAGAGTGAATTCTCTTGAGGAGCTTGAGAACAAAGCATACCTGCTAAAGGACTACTTGCAGTTTAAACCCACACCCTAAAGCCTCCCACGCTTAAAGGAAATAACGTTTGAGAGTCTTTGTGAGATTGCATGGCAGAGCTAGACAGGACGAGAATATCAACATATAACCAAACTGTCTGAATGGAACTCTGTGGCCATTGCGCCTTTTTCTTTTTTTTGGCAACCTAACAATTCCTGCAGGCTACTTCGAAGTCAAGTGTTTCACGCAACTAAGCCAAAAATAGAATACTTTGAACCAGAGAACCACTCAGGAAAGTTTAAAAAAATAGTTAACAGTCGGAATCAACATTTTTGTTCATGTCAGTGGTTAACAATGTAGGACACTGATCAAGGTGTCAATTTTCCTAGAAAGGATAACAAGCTAATTAAGGACTGTACTTCTGAAAGGTATTTTCAACCTTGCATCCCAGCAGTGAGAGTGTTAACCTAAAAAGCTAAAGCTTCTAGAAGGAATAAATTCAGCAGTTAGGCAAAAAGAGGAGCAACCAGGCCAATGAGTAAGCATTCCCTATCACTGTTTGATTATCATGTAAGATGTCCTACTCTCTTATGCCAATCAGTAGCTGAAGTCTGCACCCCAAATTCCAGATACCACAGCCAGGAAAACGCTCCAGGTTTTCGAGCAAAAGTTAAGGATATTATGGCATTGGAGAAAGTCCAGAAAAGGGCAACTAGAATGATTAAAGGGCTGGAACACTTTCCCTATGAAGAAAGGCTGAAACGCTTGGGACTCTTTAGCTTGGAGAAACGTTGACTGCGGGGTGACATGATAGAGGTTTACAAGATTATGCATGGGATGGAGAAAGCAGAGAAAGAAGTACTTTTTTCCCTTTCTCACAATACAAGAACTCGTGGGCATTCGATGAAATTGCTGAGCAGACAGGTTAAAACGGATAAAAGGAAGCACTTCTTCACCCAAAGGGTGATTAACATGTGGAATTCACTGCCACAGGAGGTGGTGGCGGCCACAAGCATAGCCACCTTCAAGAGGGGGTTAGATAAAAATATGGAGCAGAGGTCCATCAGTGGCTATTAGCCACAGTGTGTGTGTGTGTGTGTGTGTGTGTATATATATATATATATATATATTTGGCCGCTGTGTGACACAGAATGTTGGACTGGATAGGCCATTGGCCTGATCTAACATGGCTTCTCTTATGTTCTTATGAGACACAGAATGTTGGACTGGATGGGCCATTGGCCTGATCTAACATGGCTTCTCTTATGTTCTTATGAGACACAGAATGTTGGACTGGATGGGCCATTGGCCTGATCCAACATGGCTTCTCTTATGTTCTTATGAGACACAGAATGTTGGACTGGATGGGCCATTGGCCTGATCCAACATGGCTTCTCTTATGTTCTTATGAGACACAGAATGTTGGACTGGATGGGCCATTGGCCTGATCTAACATGGCTTCTCTTATGTTCTTATGTAACTCAGAGTGTTGGACTGGATGGGCCATTGGCCTGATCTAACATGGCTTCTCTTATGTTCTTATGTAACTCAGAGTGTTGGACTGGATGCGCCACTGGGCTGATCCAACATGGCTTCTCTTATGTTCTTATGAGACACAGAATGTTGGACTGGATGGGCCATTGGCCTGATCTAACATGGCTTCTCTTATGTTCTTATGTTCTTATACCATTTAGGGAAGCAATTCAAATGTGCTTAATTCACTGGGGTTGGGTGCAGAAAGTACATTAACCCGCTATACACGCAGTACTCACTTGACAGAAAGGGAGAAGTCCCCAGGAGCGCTCTCACTCTCCCGGATGAGGAAGGCACCATCATGTCTCTGTTTGCCCAACATCTCCTCTGCCTTTGCTCGAGGAATCTTCCCAAAAAACCACCTGTGCAGAATGTTGAAAATTATGCTGAATTCAAACTTCCAAGGGAAAGGTAAAGTTGGATATGTACAGGGATGGAAAAGATTTTCACCGGACGTAATCTGCTGAACTGTTTTAGGACTCCTCTTAAAACCTTTGCTGAAATCCACAGCAGTTAATTTCTGAGTTCTATTGGTAATAATTTCTCTTAAAAATTTCCAACCAAGCCACAAAATCATAGACTTGGAAGGAAAGATGACACGGACAGTTCACCTAATGGAAACAGATTCACTACCTCTTCATGATTATAATTGCTAAACATACAATGAATAACTTAAGAAATAGGGGAAGGAGCTGAGTAAACACAGGACCACAACAAATGGTTAGAGCCAATGAAGTGAGAAGTAGGGATGGGCACCAACCTCGTCACAAACCTAAGTTCATCATGAAAATCACCCAGTTCGTGGTTCATGAGCCAAGGGTTTGTGAGATCATGTTTTTCCCATGATCCACCATATTTTTTGCGGTAGTTCATGAGGCAAACTTGCTAGGGTCGATCAATTACTTGTTGGCGGGGGGGGATGGACTTACGTAGTCCTTCCGCAGGCCTGGAAACACCAAAAGTGGCCCTACAAAGCTTGGCAGGCAGTGCTGGCTGCCAACAAGAGAGCTCCCATTCTGGTGTATGGGAGCAGAATCGATATATACCCCCAGATTACACACGCCTGTTTTTACTTGGCAGCAGGCAGTTAGACGGAGAGGGAGTTGGAGGGAGAGAGGGAAGGGAAGGGAACTGGAAGTCATTCCTCAGCACTATGAAGAGTGGAGTTGGGGGAGTTTCAGGATTCTGAGGCACCTGTCCTTCTGCTAAAGCCAAGCAAAAAGGCTCAGCCAGAGGGTTCCTCAGCTGAGGACCCACACACTCCCCCCCTCAGAGGGATTTCTGAACACCTGTTTCCAGCTGGGTGGTGTCTGGTTGGCTCAAGGTTCTGAGCCACAACTCGTCCTCTGCTAAAGCCAAGCAGCCAGTTAGTTCTTCAGTTGAAGACCCACACACACCCCTCAGTGGGATTTTTGAATACCCTGGCTGGGACAGTGTATGGGCTCTGAGACACCATCTGTCCCTCTGCTACAGCCAGGCAGAAGGGCTCAGCCAGTGCCTAATTGTCAACATCCCTCTGTGCCATGAGGATGAAAGTAGAGGACAGGCGTGCTCAGCACAGGGGGAAGAATACCCAGTCCCATAGGCCCCTGTCCCTCTTGAACAAACCCATCCAGCCAGCCCACCAGTGCCCAACTGTACTGGAGTGTCACCAGAGGTCTCAGAGGCAAAGCAACTTTTGCTTGAGATGTTCTCGGGGATAGACTCAGAAGCAAAAGAGCTATTAGGGCTGCCAAAACCACAGCAGTCGCTAAAACTGTTTGCAGAGGAGGAAACTGAGAGTGGTGAATTGGGGGAGGAGGAAACATCCAGCTCCTCCATATCCAAACTCCTTGGGGCTGCTCCCACCTCAAGTCAACTCCACTGTCAGCCCTCCCAGCCCAGCATCAGATTGCAGCAGCCAAGCCTGCCTCCTGCCCCAATTTTGGGTCCCCATTTCCAGTCCATGGTCGGGAAACATTTCTGCACCCTCTCCAAAGATCCGTGTGGCAGAGTGCAAGAGGGTCTCAGACCCCCACCACTTATCATCCTTCACCTTCTGCAGGCACCTGCAAAGGATGCATCCAAGTCTGTTGCCCCCAGAGCACACAGCAGGGGGAAGAAGAGGCCTGCTTTGCCTCACACACACTTCACAGAAGACCTCTGGAGCAGTCAGCAGCACAGCTACCTCTCCCTCACCAACCACTGGTGGCAACCGGAGAATCTCTGGATTGCTGGGGCAACACTAAGGCCCCAGGAGGAGGGGACTGTTCTGCTGCCAGGTTACAAAGTGGATCCACCCCATGCACATGGGATGGATGTGGACCACACAGCAAAGAATATCAGAACTTGGATCCATGCTAGTCTGAGGGGGTGGGCGGGCTGGGGTGACATTGTTCATGGCTACATCTTGGTGCCAACATGATGGCAGTGCTGAAGGCTGTGTGCCTGATGGTGAGGCAGGTCATGGATCTTGGTGCCCATGATGGCAGTGCTGAAGGCTGTGCGCCTGATGGTGAGGGAGGTCATGGATCTTGGTGCCCATGATGGCAGTGCTGAAGGCTGTGCGCCTGATGGTGAGGGATGCTCTTGGGCTGGGGAGCAGTGCCAAGCCCACTTGGGATGCTGCAACACTCCTTGTTGGAAACCTGCTGGTGCCTGGCTGCCCGCTTCTCTCACAGCATCAAGTCTGCCTGCTGGCTGCAGGAGAGGTGGGTGGAGAGGGGGAAGCTAGAATACCAGCTCATACAGGAAATGCCCACCTGCTGGAAAACTCCACCCATGCAACAATTGTGCATCTAGTGGAGCAGAAGAGTGCAGTGCAAAACATAATCTCCTCTATACCCATCCTGCGTGGGGAACAGGAGCTCAGCATAAGTGCTAATGACTGGCTGCCCCTCTCCCAAATGGTGCATGTTCTGAAGCCATTCCAGGACACTACTGATGTCCTCTGCTCCCACATGGCCAGTCTGTGACAAGCCATCCCCCCAATCCATGGGCTGGACTGGGCACTGGCCTCCACATTCAAGCAGGTGGCAGCTCTTCTGAGGGCCAGGGCCTTGACTGAGAACCTGTGGACAGGTATGGCTGCCCGGTTGCATCCTCTCTGAAAAAAGATGGAGTGCAGAATGGCCTGCATTTGTGATTCCTGTATAAATGGCAGCATTGCTTTCCATAACGCAGAGCTCCTGTGATGAAGGTAGGTTCTCTGCTAAGAAGTACAAAGGCTACAGACCAATCAACATGGCCAGAGGGAACAGGAGGTGGGAGAGGCTGGGGTGGGAAGAGGATGTGTAGCAGCAGCCCAGCCTCTAAGAGCCCAGTTAGGAAGGATCCACAGTACTGGTCCTCAGTGATGAGCTGGGAGGTCAGTGGCATTGGGAAGGCCAGGCGTGCCCTGGTGGAGGACTCAACAGAGCTGATGATGAAGGACAACCTTGCCACGTCCTCCAAGCCCAGTGACCCCAGTCCCCTGGAATACTAGTCATGCAAGGCTGCCATCTGGCCTGACCATGAGTCTCCATTCCTGGTGTCCAGAATGGAAGACATCCTCAGCCCCCAACACTCAACCTGGACCTTGACCTTCCTCAAGATCAACTTCCCCCTGCTGGGTTACCCCTTTCTGGACCTTGGGTATTAAAGATCCGGCACCTGTATTTCCCTCCTTCCCCACATCCATCTCTTCATGATTTTTGTCCCCCTAAGAATGGGTGCTTCCAGCTTCCCCCACCCCCTGACCATACAAGTCTCTTCACCATATCTGTCTCTCCTCATAGCACAACACCCACTTCATGAAACAATATCTACCTCATAGTGCAACAACTACCTTATGGATTGACATCCACCTATGCAAACCTCTACCTCGTCAAACATCCACCTGTACAAGCAAGCTTGTTTGACTGCACTGAAGGCTTTCCCATCTGCAGGAGGCAGGCAAGTGATCGCCTCCCAGGCTTGAGGAGAAGGGTTGGCCATCCCCAGAATCCTTCACCATGAGGTGGTGGGCAGGTGACCACTTCCTAGCCCCGAGGGGGAGTATAGCAGGCTACCCCAAAAACCGTCACCAGGGGGCGGTGGGTGGTTGACTACCTTCTGAGTCCAAGGAGAAGGGTTGCCCATCTGCAGCAACAATGTCTATAACAAGGAGGTGGGCAGTACTTCCCCCCTCCCCAAACCTGGAGGGCAGGTAATGGAGCATCCTGGGAAGGTCTGCGAGTTAGATGCCTCTAGCTTGCAGGGGGGCTTTTGACACACTCCTCCTGAACTTGTGGCTGTGCTTTCCCCAGAAAGTACTTTTTTTGGGGGGGGGCTGCTACTCACCCCCTCCAGCCAATCCTCACCTAACTTGGAGGGCAGATAGAGTGGCATCTTGGAGAGGTCCTCTGTGAGTTTGATTTTTCTAGCTTACAGGGGGTCCTTTCAACACTCTCCTGAAAGTGCAGCTGTGATTTTTTCAGAGAGCACTTTCCTGAGGGCATCTGCTTTGGGGGGCTGTAATTTGGTCCCCCTAAATCCAATCCTCACCAAACTGGAGTCTCGTTGTGAGTTTGACTTCCCTATCCAACAAGCGGGCTGTTTTACTGCATCACAAACCTCACTAAATGAACTGGTTTGATAAATGGGAAGGTTCATGGTTTGTGTTCTCCATGAACTGGAATGAACCTCAGTTTTCCGGGTTTGTGCCCATCCCTAGTCAGGAACACACTCAATTAAAAGCCTTGCTAATATAAATGCCCTGTCCTTAGGTGTACATTGGAAGAAGTGAGTTCCTAAACTAGAATTAATTATTAGCCTAATAAATTATTAGCCTAGGCCTTACCAATTGTAGTAACTGTAATCCATTGGTTTGGGTCAATCCACACATACACAGATAATGAATCATTCCAGTATTCTCCCTTCCCAACCCAGGAAAAATTATTCCCAGGTGACAGGATCACTGTGGATTAAGTCATGCAGGCTGGGATGAGGCTGAGCAGGGGAAGGGTGATATCCCTCACTACTTGCTCTTCCATCAGTGCAGTGCCACTGGCAGAAGTGGCAGAAAGGGCAAATTCACCCCCTTCCCAGCCTGCATGGCTTCGGGGTCCTATGAACTGTCTGCTGAGGACGAGGAGCTATATCTCTGGAAGTGAAGACTGTCCCAGGCCTAGGACCACTGGAGAAAGAGGGAACAATTCACATCTGTTGGTGAATGGTGGGATTTGACACATTTTTATGGAAGGGAAATCACATAAATCCATCTTAAAGACTGATCTCCTATGTAAAAGGGTGTTTTTTTTTAAATGCTGGCTCTTACTGGACACAACAGGAAGCACACAAGGTTGGTGACTGATCCCACCCCCCACTGCATTACAAAAAGAGCTGAATGTGTTCAACCTCCAACTTCACTTTCACATGCCAGAGAGTGTAGGAACGGCCACAAAGCAGACTTTGGTTTTTATATTTGCTAATACTATGGTTTATTCTTTCAAAAACAGAACTTCCCTTCAAATGTCACACCACACTGGGTCCCCTGAAGGGTGTCGCTTTCTGTTGTGTTGCTGGTTCTCGGAGCCTCAGAATGGGAGAGGAGGGAGTTTAGGCCACCCATCTCCATCTCCTTCTCCACCATAGTGAATTGCCTCACCCTGTGCAGCCTAGAAGTCAGCCACTGTTCTTCCTCCCAGCCCGTCATTTGGAGCTTCCCTATATCCTCCCACCCCTCCCTGCTGGCTCCAACCTCCTCAACTACTAATGGTTCCCAGCCCTGACAGTGGGGCCAGGACAGCCCTGTTTGGCCCCTTAGACCCCTTATGTTGAGGAGATCTGTACAGGCATTTTATAGTGTCTTCTTAGTATTCTTGGGAAGAAGCTGCCAGCACACCTAGTTCAGACAAATCACCTTTCCCCCCATTCATTTAAAAGCAGAAGACAAAACAGTGGCTTTTGCAAGATAATCATGCTTTGCAAGAAATTTGAGAAAGTGAATTAAAATCTCTGGTGCACATACAGCTCTGGGATTTCAGCCAGTATCTT
This sequence comes from Heteronotia binoei, assembly GCF_032191835.1. Taxonomy (NCBI): domain Eukaryota; kingdom Metazoa; phylum Chordata; class Lepidosauria; order Squamata; family Gekkonidae; genus Heteronotia; species Heteronotia binoei. The sequence goes on from NC_083235.1 coordinate 67,506,723, forward strand.
ACAGAGGTACTGCTGCTCCCTCTCCATATGTAAGCTGGTCTAAGTTCTGGGCTCAGCAAGATCTGCAACCACAGTTTTCAGGCAATTATCACCATGGAACCCAGGAATATGTGGCCAGTTACCGTGAAGCCATTTTATGCAGACACGGACTTGTTTCAAAATGAGCATGAAAGGCATGTCAGCAGTATGTAAATTAGGCATGCTTCCTTAATACTAGAGTCAGCCAAGTCAAAACCACAGTGTGCTTTTTTACTGATGGACAATGCAAACAGTTTGGAAGCCAAAGATTATACATTAGGGATGGGCACAAACCACAAATATGTGGTAAACCATGAACCCCATGAACCCGGTCAGCCTGCATATAAACAGAACTGTGCCTGAAACACCTGAATTGTGGGGATAGCTGCTTCTGTGGCTCAGCTGCTTAAAGGGACTTTCTTGGGCAGCCAGACACAGGCTTGGAGCCATTTGAACCCCTGCTTTCTGCTCCCTGTGGCTTTTGTGGGGGAGCAGAAAGCAGTGGTTTAAATGGCTCAGCTGCTTTTTGTGAAGAGAGTCTTCACCAACTTCCACAAACTGCCATGAACTGCATCAATATTTGTGAAAGTTCATGGTGTTCTTAATTTCATGAACATTGGTTCACAAACCATGAACTGGTCAAGTGACAAACTTTAGTTTGGCAGCCCATTCATAGCCATCCCTGTTGTACACTGCAATAAATGAAAAAAAGAGGCTGATGTTGCGATGCGTTCAGCTGGTTTAACTAAGCCCATCTGTGATGCCTAAACGTGGTTTCTTCCTGACAAATGAAGGCACTCAAAGATCTGGTGTGGAAGATTATTACACCAGAGGACTCGGTCATTACAGATGAACTAGTGTTTGAATTCCACTAAACAATGGTGGGGTGGACTTAACAGTGCAACTGCTCTAAATCCATTGGAGGAAGGCTCCTTAGCAAATGCCCAAAAAATCCTATTGGCATATGAGGTTTTTGCTAAGTCTATTGGAGGAAGGCTTCAAACTTTCTTCAGTGGAATGACAGGATAACAATACGATCCATCACAGTATAATCACTCTTGCACATAATTCTTCTTGTTAACCCTGCTTATCTCTCACCCTATGTCACCCTGCCCCACCCCAGTCAACTGGACTGTAAAGCTCAGAGGGATCTTTCTTTTGCTTATGTTACTCTGTAAAGCACTTTGTATACTAATTACGCACTCAAGACTGTTTCACAGGTCAGCCACACATATTGATTAAATACCCCATTTCAACAACATATCACAAATAACGGTATGCCAAAGTGCTCAGGCTTAGAATCTTCCACATCAGATCAATCCAGTGGAAAAAATCTGCTGATGAAAGCGGGTGCATTTTTGCTAATTCTCCCCTTTCACAGAAGACCTCTGAGTCCCCTCTCATTCTGTTCCTGGGTGTCCCCTTGACCAAAAAGAACATTTTTTGGGGGGGGGCACTTGGCACTCTAGAAGGGGGGAGGTGGAGAAATTCTGCTTCACTGTCAGAAATCCCTTCTGCCAGACATTCTGTACGGGATCCACCCAGTTAAGTAGTTTTGTTACTTGCTGCTTAACGGGCTTTTTTCTTTGGGGAGGGGAGGGAATAAAATATGTAGATTTTACAAATTCTAACAAGCTTTCAAGTTCTAAAAAAAAATGAGGGACTCCATAGGATTACAGTTTTGCCCCCCCTCCAAAACCCGCCCCCCCCTAACAAGCAGATCAAGGGCAAGCTGTTCTATTGTCTCTGTCACTGTAGAAGACACGCGAAAAGGTACAAATTAGTAGTTATTAAACAATGCTGTGATCTCGACACATTGTTTCAATTAATCTATACCCATTTCTTATTGACACTTGTAGCGTTTGCTAGAATCCAAGATTAAAGATACAATAAACTTAACCTAAATGTGTTCAATATGGAGACAGACCACAGTGATTCAGCTCATAATTAGCGAAAAGAGGAAAAAAGGACTCAGCACCTTTTGTAGGTTAGTGATCCTATCCATTTAACAAAAGCACACACTGACTAATCAGGACCACACAGTCAAGCATATTAAGCTTTTCTACAAGTGCATTAGAAACAGAATTCCAACTGAGAGGGTACAGACCAGAATATGCAAGGGTGGCCAATGGTGGCTCTCCAGATGTTTTTTTTGCCTACAATTCCCATCAGCCCCAGCCAGCATAGCCGGAGAGCTACCGTTGGCCGCCCCTGGAATATAGCATTCTCACAGCTTTCTTTTTGAACAGTTAAAACTAGACCAATCGCTGCAGCAGTATCAAAAACATTGTGCTGGGTGAAGCAAGTCTAATCAGAACTGTAACAACAAAAATCTGGGCATCACTGCAAATTCTGCAAGGCTTACACTGAATGCCCTGACAAAGAACACACGGTCCATTTCTTTGCAGCTAATATCAACAACTGGCATTTCTGTTAGTTCCACTCTACAATAATTTAGTTTGATGGCAGACACATCTTTGAGATGTGTAGTTCAGAAGGCACAAACCTGAGATCTTGCATTGACATATTTTACTATGACTGAATTGTACCCTAGCTTTCTATACCAAGTGGAGTTTCCCACTAATAACTTGTGTTATCATATGATAGCTTCATGGTCACTTACAAAACAGAGGTTACTGCACTACATTTTAGTTAACCTTGTCTTAAAATAGCTACTACTAAGAAAACTTTCCTTCCGCATCATTTCTGTCACCCTCTGCAGTGGAGATTTGTTCACTTCTTTCAAGGTTTGTCATTATGCTTTTCCACAAAAAAGGGAAAAGCTTTAGTACCCCTCCGCAAACAGCATGTGTACCAGAGAAACAAAAATGTCACAATGTTTTACTTACGGGTGTGGTTTCATTTCAATATAGTTTTTGGGAATGAAGCCATCTTTGCCATTGAGTTCTGCCTTGTACCAATTTTGATCACATTCTTCATTCAAAACCTGAGGAAAGAAATAAAAGCTGTACTTCTGGATAACACATTCCTCACACATCTTTTGATATAACATGTTCCTGGTATAACTTTTAAAAACATGCTTTGCTTAAAAAAAAAAACAACCCAGTGGTTTTGAAGTTCTCTCCCATCCTGCTCCAACAACTAAACATACCATTCTAAGTTAGATTGTCCTACCGAATTATTTAAAAGGTCCAACTTGTCAGTTCTGTATTTAATCTTTCAATAAAGGTCCCCAATTGAACTTTGTCTAAAGTAGAACTGACACTTCACTACAAAACATAGGTCTAAAAGAGCATATCTTCTATGTTCTGCAAGGATAAAGAGACCAACACATCATTCACATAAATGCTAAACTTCATTTTGTAGCTTTTAAGAAAGCCAATGTACTATAGGACCGGCCTACCTGAGGGACCGTCTTTCCCCATATGAGCCCCAGAGAGCACTGAGGTCAGCAGGGAAAAACAAACTGACCATCCCTGGGCCAAAAGAGGTTAAACTCCAGAACACTCGTGCACGGGCCTTTTCCATCACGGCCCCATGCCTATGGAATCAGCTCCCGGAGGAGGTGCAGGCCCTGCGGAGCCTTGACCAGTTCCGCAGGGCCTGCAAGACCACCCTTTTCAAGCTGGCGTTCACGGACTGCTGATTTATGATTGTTCAATAAAGGGATCCGTCAATATGGTTCTGTTTAAGGACCCTCGTTATCATGTAAACTGACAGAAATAGCGCTAGGAACATCATTGCTACTGTCAGATCAAGTTAAGTTAATTGTGTACTGACTGGTTTTTAAATAATGTTAATTTTAAAGCTTGTATACTTACTGTATTGTATATTTATGAATGTTGTTAGCCGCCCTGAGCCTGCTCCGGCGGGGAGGGGCGGGATACAAATAAAATTATTATTATTATTATTATTATTATTATTATTATTATTATTATTATTGTTGTTGTTGTTGTAGTGAAGAATGTAGGACAGCTGAATTCAAATTCCTGCTCTTCTACGAAGGTCACCGTGTGATACTGGGACACTGTTTCAGCCTAACCGACTTCAAAGAGAGCCAGTGTAGTGGTTAAGAGCAACAGACTAAAATCTGGAGTGGTTAAGAGTGGTAGACTCTAACTGTGAAAACTGGGTCTGATTTTCCACTCCTCCACATGAAGCCAGCTGGGTGACCCTGAGTCAGTCACAGTTCTCTCAGCCTCTCCAACCTCACAGGGTGTTTGCTGTGGAGAGAGGAAGGGAAGGCAATTGTAAGCCACTCCTTCGGGTAGATAAAAGTGGGATATAAAAAGCGATTCTTTTTAAAAGGTTGTTAGGAAGATAAAAATTAGAGGGGAGCATGTACCCCTCAACGCCTTGGAGAAAAGGTGGGATTAAACATTCTAGTCAACAAGTGAAAAATAGTAATTGTGCAGAAAGCCTATATTCTAGAAGCCTTTAACCTGGTAAAGCAATTCATACTTTTTCATTTGACTGTCTTACTTGGAGAGGGCATGTGCCCGTCTCACCTGCCCCTCTAGCCTCCCCCAGGAGAAATTAAGAGCTCACATACTTTTGTGCCCTTCCTTCATAAGGAATTCCCTGCCCAAGTAAGCAAAATGACAACAAAAGATTCATGTTGTGTGTTTATTTTATACTAGGGATAAGACCAGTTGTGAAGAAGAATACAATAGACTCTAAAAAGAGGCTCTGGGTGAGGAGGGAGGGAGGGAGTGATAGAAAAGAGGCAGCATGACCTCTGAGGAAATGCTTTGTGAGGCTGCAGTAGAGCGGCAGCCCTTTCTGAGGTGGGCTGATGGGAGACAGAGAAGTGTCAGAGATGTGTCTGTCTCTGTGAGATGACTCTTTGGCGTTTTGTTCAGTGTTGCCAGGGCCTGCAGTAGGCAGAGGATAGGGAGAGCCAATGGAGCTCAGATGCGGTGGCTGATGCATGATGAGTCAATTATTTGATGAGTGCATGGAATGCACCTGTAAGCCAATGGGAGAACTCCATTTGGCTGCCACCACAAAGGTTTTAAACTGGGCTCCAGAAGAAATCCAATCCAGGATCTCCTCTGCCATTGGAGCAATGCGCTTCGTGTGGCACAGGAGCTTCTGGGGTTGGCTTTCTCCTGCAGCCCAGTTTAAACTGCACCCCAGAAGAAATCCAGTCCAGGACTTCCTTTGTCACTAGAACAACATGCCATGGAAGGACAGCACCAGTGTCCTTCCCCCACCCCATTCTCCAGCTCACACATAAACACAACCTCCCCTAACAGTGTTGGCCACCGCAGGCCCATGGGGGGCTCTGACATGCATTGCTGGGGGGTAGAAGGAGAGCACTAGAGGTCTCCCTCCCCCCCTCCCTGCTCAGAAAGTGACTCACCTGAAAAGAGGAGGATGACAGCAGCGCGGGCTACTTTACTGCATGATGGGGATGAGTGCTGCTAGTGTGGGAGCTCACATGTCCTTTATAGGGCTCGCAGTCCCCGGCTGAGAAGGTGGGTGAGTAGGGCTGGTGTGTGGGAGTCGGCGAACTAGGTGACGGCCTAGGGTGCCGGCTCCCACAGGGGCGCTCCCCTCTGGCATGATCAGCTGCGTCCCTTGGCCACTCCCCCCCGCCGCCGCCCTCCTCCCTTCACGGCACTGGAAGCCAGCGCCGCACTCCACTCGCCTCCCCTCCGCCAAGCCTAGGCTGGTCCTTACCAGCTTCAATGTGGCTGCGCACGGCTTCTAAGCCTTTGAAGGGCCCGCGATAGGAGAGTTCGCTCCCCCTCACTTCTGGTTCCAGGAAGAAGGGGGAGCGAGCTCTCCTCCCATGGCCCTTCAAAGTCTTAGAAGCTGCGCACAGCCACATTGAAGCTGGTAAGGACCAGCCTTGGTGGCGGCAGCAGGAGGAGGAGTGCGGCCTGGCTTGCAGCACCGCGACAGAGGGAGGGTGGGTAAGGATCAGCCGGGGGGGGGGGGACGATGGAGCACCATGAAGGGAAAGGGGGGAGGGCACCCGCTTTCTTCCCAACTGTCTTTCTTTCCAATTTTCTGCCCACTATCTTCCCACTCTTGCTGAAGCTTTGCAAGCCTCGGCAAGGTGTGTGTGTGTGTGTGGGGGGGGGCATTCTCTCCTGCTTCAAAGTGGGAGAGGGCCGAGAATAGGGGGGCCCGCACACACCACGCACAGCCTGATGACATCATCATGACGTCGTCGGGCCGCACGCGCAGAGCGCACATGAAAGTTTGTGAAAAAGAAAAAAGGAGGGGTGGTGGACAAATTTCGGCCTGGGGCGCTGGAAACCTCAGTGCCGGGTCTGTGGGTCAGCAAAATCCTGCGCTGAGCTGAAACCTCTGTGCTAGGCATGGAAAATCTGTGTGCCAGCGCAAGCCACTGCACCTTAGCGAGAACCTTGATGCTGATAAAATTATTTTTATATAGCCACAATAAGGAAATACATTATCTCCCACTTATATCTCTTTCTCGTCGCAATTTATATACCAACCATTTCCCTAGTTTCTTTGCAGATTCAACGTTTCTTTGTTTTACATAGTTCAATTTTTATTTCCATTTCTCTCACTGTTAACATGGATAACCGTTACTACAAAATCTTGTGGTTTTTTTGGAGAAATATTTGTATCCCCTGGTTTACTTCATTATTTTCTTTTTATCTCATTCAGAATATTTTGCATTTTCTCTTGCTTCTTTCTTTTAATTGGGCATTACGTTTTATTAAAATAATCTTTAACGAAGGCTTTACTTGCATCCCAGACCATTCAGTACCCTTATTTAAATTATTTTTTAAAAATTCTTTTAATTTCTTTTTGCAGTGTTCAACTGTATATGAACAGGCAGCTTCCAGTCTTAGCCATTTGCAGGGTGGCATCTTTAGAAGGTTTTGCTCATCCATCACAGGGGAGTACAGCAAGGTAGGTGGTCCTGCAGGTATTGAATGGTTCCAAGGCCATTCAGGGCTTTGCAAGTGATAACCAGAACCTTGATTTTGTTAACTAATCAGTAACTAATGAAATATCTACAGAATGACTGTGACATGCATCTTGCATCTGGTGTCCGACAGTAAATGGGCTGTGGAGTTCTGCATCAACTAGAGCAGGAATGGCCAACGGTAGCTCTCCAGATGTTTTTTTTGCCAACAACTCCCATCAGCCCCAGCCATTGGCCATGCTAGCTGGGGCTGATCGGAGTTGTAGGCAAAAAACATCTGGAGAGCTAGCGTTGGCCACCCCTGAACTAGAGTTTCCAACTGCGGTTAAGGGCAGACTGATGTAGAACATATAGCAATAATTTCGCCCCAGGGTCTCAGTGTTATGGATTCATGTGGCCAGATTAGTTAGGTCAAGGTAGGAAGCCATTTTCCAGACAAAATGTAAATGGAAGAATGCATTTTTTTTTTGCAACTGTGTTAACTTGCTTCTCCAGCAATAACGCTGGATCCAGTATAGTCCCATAGCTCTTAACGGGGTCTGTGAGCATAAGTTAGACCCCACGGAATGTGGAAAGCACAGTGCCCATTACGACTTCTGCCTTGTCAGGATTCAGTTTCAACTTGTTCGTCTGGTCTTAGCCACAGTAAGGGCTTGTGAATGATCTCCACAGCATCGTCAGGCATTTTCGATAAAGAAATATAGAGCTGAGCGTCATCAGCATATTGATGACAACCTATTCCAAAATCAGGAATGATTTCTAATAAGAATTTAATTTAAATTACACAATTTAAATCTGCAACATTAGCCGATTGGTGCAACTGATTAATGCTTTCAGGTCTCCTCTTATCAAAGGCATATTCCAAACGTTGGTGTCTAAAAATACTATGTAACGTTCCCCATACAAAATGCAAGTAAGTAAAAGCTTCCATTTACAATAATTCCCTTCCACTTTTTTTTTTAAGTTCATTTCCTATGCATTGTATACAGAGTAAGTAAGTAAGTAAGTTTTATTCTTATATCCCGCCCTCCCCCGCCAAAGGCGGGCTCAGGGCGGCTCACAGACATGGCGTGCCATGATTTAGATAAAATACAAAATAAACAATGATTTAAAATACAGTTCAATTACATAAATTAATTAAAATAGATAAGACAGGTGCTATAACTACTATCAATCTCAATTACACATACTGTCATACAATCATTACTGTCAGTTACAGTTATGCATAAGATGGTTAAGGCTACAAAACAATTTAGTCGATTTGGTCTGGTCCTGACTTAAATGCGAGCTGAAAGAGAAAGGTTTTGCAAGCCCTGCAGAACTGATTCAAGTCCCGCAGGGCTCGCACCATCTCTGGAAGTTGGTTCCACCATCGAGGGGCCATTGCTGAAAAGGCTTGCTCCCTGGTTGTCTTCAGTCTAGCCTCTCTAGGCCCAGAGTAACATGTGGATACTGCTGTGCTTTGTATCATAAATTAGCCTGACAGCAGGAATAAGTATTTAGTACTCCTGTTCAGGACAAGGTCTAAATTCTGATGATATGTCTGAAGGTGTCAGCAGAAACCTAGAAGCCAAACATTGTGTTTCATCATCAATGGAGAGAATTCCATCTCTTTGTAGGCATCAGATACGAAGTCGAATTTTTTACAGGCATTAAAAACCAAGTCAGTAATTAATCCAGCCAAATTGATGGGAAATAAAGCAACTGTTTCTTTTATGCTGGAACATTTGTGCTGGAGAGGGCAGCTATTTTTAGCCACTAGATTTAAACTCAGACTGCCACAACATGGTCTCTCTGTATCCAGCAATGTACTAACTACAGTTAATGCAGTAACAGAGGCTCAAGATTGCAGCCTGTCAGCTCCCAGTTTGAGAAGAGATCTGTCATCAATGCAACCCATCTGTCTCCATGGTAACAAAGAAAAGGCAGCTTTTTCAGCAAAAAAAAAAAAAAGCACTAAAGAAACTGATGAGGCTCTTAGTCTTACATTATTATGAACCAGAAAAATCCACATCCCTCCCCCGCCTGCATAAGTCACTCTTATTGCAAAATTGACAAACTCCTCAGTTGGGAAATACAGAACAAACATGGAGGTCTAAAACTCTGCCTGATAAAGTTGTACTGTGAATAGCAGAATTAAGTCTGCAGAATCCAACACCATACATGGGATTCTTCTTTTGAAAACAGGGCTGAGGGAAAATGGCATTTCACTGAAAGACTGCAAACTGCACTGGCTGCATTCACAGGCCTTAGCAACTGCTTTAGCTATTATATGCTTCCATAGCAACTGCTTTAGCTATTTATTATAAGCTTTCAACAAAGAACATATTACAACATAATTTATAGTATTTTCACGTTGCGCTTCTGTGTCTGAAAAACGCACAATACCTAGCCAGTTTGGTGTAGTGGTTAAGTGCGTGGACTCTTATCTGGGAGAACCGGGTTTGATTCCCCACTCCTCCACTTGCACCTGCTAGCATGGCCTTGGGTCAGCCATAGCTCTGGCAGAGGTTGTCCTTGAAAGGGCAGCTGCTGTGAGAGCCCTCTCATCCCCACCCACCTCACAGGGTGTCTGTTGTGGGGGAGGAAGGGAAAGGAGATTGTGAGCCGCTCTGAGACTTTTCGGAGTGGAGGGCGGGATATAAATCCAATATCTTCATCTACCTCACAGGGTGCCTGTTGTGGGGGGGGGGGGGTAAAGGAGATTGTGAGCCGCTCTGAGACTCTTCGGAGTGGAGGGCGGGATATAAATCCAATATCTTCTTCTTCTTCTATAATATACGCTGCTGTGTTGGTACCAATCCAAATGTCTTTTTAAAAACGCCCATATTTGATTTAGCAAGTCAAAGAAAGCTTATATCAGCATAAAGAGGTAGATTGCCCTTCAAATCAGGCTTTTTGGTCTACAGGAATTAAATCTTGCAAAGCAGCAGATATTTTGTTGGATACTGGCTGCTCATTAGCAACCAAAAGCAGAAATATTACCAACAATGAAAGTTAGGGCATTCCAAATGTTGCAACAGAAACATGAAAACGTGACTGACTTCTGCATCAGCAACACTCTATTGTTTTGCATAATGGAGTGCTATAGTTTGTGATAAACTAGCAGAGGGAAAATATCTACAGCTAAGGGCTGCCAATCCTCCCCCTTCTTCAGGGTCATCAGAAAGTGGGGGAGGAAAATGTCCATTATTCCCTATGGAGACCGATTCCCATAGGGTATAATGGAGAACGGCCCATTGGACTTACCGTGAGGGGTCCTTCTCCTCAGAGGTTCGGAGGACATCTCTGTGGGTTATTCCTACTATTCCTTCAGGGAGGCAGGAACACTTTTTTCAACTTCCTGTTGGCGCCTTCGGAATAACCCCGCCCTCAGTTGTGGGACTCCGAAAGCAGTGTCGTCTTCCCTCTAACTAGAAGGACTATAAACACAACTAACAACTCGTTTTAACATGTAAACTGTAAACTTGAACTCCGATAATACTGAAAGTAACACAGTACAAGGGAGATAGGCTATAGAAAGAAACCTAAGCGATAAAATGAATCTGGGAGTGGCGAGATGTCCTCCGAACCTCTGAGGAGAAGGACCCCTCACGGTAAGTCCAATGGGCCGTTCTCCCTCAGAGGTTGTCGGACATCTCTGTGGGACCTATCAGAGCAGTCCCCTTTAATCGGGTGGGTCTTCATCGCTGACCTCCCCCAGAACATGCAGTAATACCTTTCTCCCAAATGCTGCATCTGCTGATGCCATGGAATGGATCTTATAATGTCTTATGAATGTAGACGGAGAGGACCAAGTAGCAGCTCTACACACCTCTTCGACTGAAGCCCTATTCAGCAGTGCCGCGTTTGTGGAGGCACTCCTAAGAGAATGTGCCGTGATTCCTCCAGGTACCTGTAACCCTGATGCCCTATATGCTTCGCTGATACAGGCCTTCAGCACTGCACTGATGGATGAATTAGACATCTTGTCTCCCACTCTTGGAGGAGAGATGTTGATGAACATGGATTCAGTTTTTCTAATTGACTCAGATCGTAGAATGAAAATCTTCAAGGCCCTGCGCACATCTAACGTATGCCAGACTACCTCCTTTGGGTGTTTGGGTTCTGGACAAAAGGTGGGTAAGTAGATTTCTTGTGAGCGGTGGAACCTAGAAGCAGCCTTAGGAATGAAGGAGGGATCCGTGCGCAGAACCACCTTTTCTTTGTGGAACACGCAAAGACCCGCCTTCACTGATAAGGCCCCCAGTTCCGAGACTCGACGTGCAGACGTGATGGCTACTAAGAAGAGAGTTTTCATTCGCACCCATTTTAAGTCCACCTCTCGAAGGGGCTCAAATGGCTTCTTGGTAAGCGCTGATAAAACGGTATGGAGCCGCCAAGACGGAAAGCGATGGACTGTCGGAGGAGATTTCGATTTTGCCCCCTGCAAAAATAATTGGATGTGTGGATGTTGAGATAGCCTATACCCTCCAACGACCGGTAAGACAGTGGACAGGGCAGCTATCTGCCTTCTCAGCGTAGCTGGTTTTAACCTGGACTCCAGGCCCTCCTGTAAAAACGCTAGTATCTCCGCAATGGAAGGGGAAAGCGAAGGAACCTTTTTCCTACGACACCATCGGACAAAGGCCTTCCAGGTGGTGTTGTATATGCGAACTGTGGAGGGCCTTCTTGATGCTAGCATAGTGTCCGTCACCTCCGGAGAGTAACCTAGATTTCTGAATGTCTCCCGCTCAATCTCCACGCGGTCAGATGAAACCACCCCGGGTCGGGGTGCCACACCGGACCCTGATGAAGCATGTCGGGAGGAACTGGAAGTGACATTGGAAGGTCTATTGATAGCTCTGTCAACATTGAGAACCACGGACGTCGTGGCCAATAGGGAGCTACCATGATGATTTCCGCCTGTAGAGCTCTCACCCTCCGCAGTACTCGAGAAACTAGAGGGACCGGAGGAAACGCATACAAGAGACCTGGAGGCCATATGGCTGTCAAGGCATCTGTCTGTTCGGCTTCTGGATGGGAGAACCTTGTGAAGTACCTTGGTAGTTGCGAATTTGTGTTTGAAGCGAAAAGATCCACCTCTGGTAGACCCCAACGCTGGCATATGAGGTCGAATATGTCTGAGCTGAGGGCCCACTCGCCCTCGCAGATTTCCTGTCTGCTTAACCAATCTGCCTGTATGTTGTCCTGGCCTCTGATGTGTTCCGCCCTTAGAGAGGCCAGATGTTTTTCTGCCCATGTCAGAATTCTTGATGCTTCCCGGTGCAACTGAGAAGACCTGGAGCCCCCCTGGTTGTTCAGATACGCCTTGGCTGTGATATTGTCCGTTCTGACAAGCACATGCTTCTGGAACAATTGGGTCCTGAATGCAACCAGGGCTAGACGTATGGCTCTGATTTCTAGCAGGTTGATGGGAAGCAGACTCTCGGACTGAGACCACCTGCCTTGGACTGGCTTGTCCTGAAGAGAAGCTCCCCAGCCCCCCAGGCTGGCATCTGTGAATACCTCCAGGTATGAGGGAGGATGGAACAACTTGCCCTGGCGAAGATGAGACAAGTCCGTCCACCATCGCAAACTCCTCTTGACTGACAACGGAATTATCAGATTTATGGCCTTTCTCTCCATTATCTGAAGTTGAAATGGTCGTAGGAACAGTTGAAGAGGCCTGGAATGGAATCTGGCCCATTGAATCATGTCTATGGTCGATATCAAAAGTCCCATTAGTTTGGCAAGCAACATCAGAGGTGATGATTTGCTCTGGATGACCCTGGAAGCCAAATCCTTGATGGCCCTGGCCTTGGACAGAGGTAGAAATAGCGAATTGCAAGTGGAGTCGATCATTGCGCCTAGGTGCTCCAACCTCTGACTCGGCTGAAGTGAACTCTTTTCTTTGTTCACCAGGAATCCGTGAGACTGAAGACACTGAATGGCCAGAGTTGTCCCCCGAAGGGATTTCTCCTTGCTGTTGGATCTGACCAAGAGGTCGTCCAGATAGGGGTGAATGTGAATACCCTGCTTCCTCAGCTGGGCTATTGGGTGAATTAACATTTTGGAAAAACTCTGGGCGCTGTTGACAGGCCAAAGGGTAAGGCCCTGTATTGGAAGTGCTGATTCAGTACCACGAACCTTAGAAAACGACGATGAGAAGGGTGGATAGGGATGTGGAGATAAGCTTCGGTCAGGTCTATGGAAGTGAGGTACTCCCCTGACAATAGAGAGTCCATAATGAATCTCAAGGTTTCCATTCTGAAGTGACGTACTTTGACATAGCGATTTAGAAACTTGAGATCCAAGATGGCCCTCCAGTCGCCATTCTTCTTGGGTATGGTGAAAAGGATGGAGTATACGCCTTTCCCCTTCTCCAACCCTGGGACTAGTTCGACTGCTCGAATGTCGATAAGATGCTGAATTGCTTTTGAGGTGATGAGACGTTTGTGCTTCTGCTTGGGGGAAGGTGATCTGACAAATCTGTCTGGTGGAATGCGGTGAAACTCTATTGAATACCCCTCTTTTACAATTTCTAAAGACCATTGGTCTGCCTGAGAGGCCTCCCAGGCTTCTGCAAAGTGGAGTAGTCGAGCTCCCACCGGTACGTGACCGTAGTCATGCCTGCTTGGACTTGCCCTCTCTGTCAGGCTTGTCCATTTTGGAGAAGTTATTACGATTGAATTTGGAGCCGAATGAGCCTCTTTTGAAGGAATTCTTTGGTGTTTCCCAATTAAACTTCTTTGATTCAGAACGATATCTGGCCAAGGAATGTTGGGTCCGAAAGGACTGAGGGCCCCTCTTTTCATTCCTCCGAATGGATTTGGGCATGGCCTTCTTTTTATCCCTAGTCTCTACTAGGATCTTGTCCAAAGCGTCCCCGAAGAGACGATCCCCTTGAAAGGGATAAGCTGCCACTGTGGATTTAGAGAGGAAGTCAGCTTGCCAAGCCCTAAGCCACAGGAGGCGTCTAGCCACAGTAGCGGAAGCCATTGTTTTAGAGGCAAAGGTCAGTATATCTAAGGTTGCGTCAGCTGTGAATGACGCTGCCTTAAGGATGCGTGAGGCGCCCTCTAACATGCGTCTGTTGTCCTCTGGTAACATCTGGAGTAACTTACGTACCCAAACAATGGACGCCCTGGAGACCAGGGAGGCCGCGGAGGACGCCTTAACTATCATGGCCACAGATTCGTACAATCTCTTCAAGGTTGCCTCAGCTTTTTTGTCCAGGGGATCTCTAAGAGAACCCTGGCCGTCCTCTGAAACCAGTCCTGAAGACTGTAGAGCTGCTACTGGGCCGTCCACAGTTGGAGCTTGTAACAACTCATTGGTATAGGCAGGCAGTGCATATAACTTCTTTACTAAGTGAGGAAACTGCTTAAGGGAAGCTGGCTTTTCCCATTCTGCTCTAACCTGCTTTTCAAAGTATTCTGGAAAAGGGAAGACTTGTTCAGAAGCTTCCCCCCTGGGCAAGAACTCAGAATTACCACTGGTTCTTGACTTAAACTTCTTAGATTTAGCTACCTTGACTTCCTCATCAATAGGGCCCTCCTCAATTTCTAAGGCTGAAAGCGTTTTGGCTAGAAGAAACTGGTAATCTTCCTGATGGAAGAAACGACTAGCCTGTTCAGGAATTTTAACCTCCTCCTGTTCCTCCTCAGAGAAACATTCCCCCTCTTCCCTGTCTTCCTGGTCAGAGTCAGATGCCATAGTCTCGAGCTCTAAGGATTGGGAAGACTGCACTGGGGCCTTTCGCGCTGCCTTAGTGGGCCAGGAGAAAGAGCGGGGAGGGTCTGCAGGAAAGGTTGATCCTTGAGGGAGAAGCCCCAGCCGGGCGCAAAAGGAGCCCATTTCCTCCTGCATAGCTCTTCTAATAAAAAGCATAGCCTCTGGATTCAGAGGGTTGCCCATTTGTACGTTACCCCCGTCCTGGAAGCCTTCGATGCGCGGTTGCAGGTAGTTCCGAGTCTCCGGAGTGCCTGCTCCTGGGGGTTGGAAGGTCTGAGAGCTACGCTCCGCACTTCCAAAATGGCCGCCGCTGCTTGCTGCCGCCCCGAGGGACGTAGCCTGGGCCTTCATTACGCGCCGTTTCTTGGCGCTGGCAGCTGGCTCGTCTGCGGCCGCGTCAGGAAGGGCGCGAACAAGCCGCAAAGGCAGGTCGGCTCCTTCGACGTGAGTCGGCGCTGCTAGAAGCGCGGCGCGCGACTCTCCCTCCTCGTCCGATAGGAAACCGTCCCTACTACAGGCCATTCTAAAACGACCCAGAACAAGTTTCCTCGGTAGTCTTTGATCAGCAAAGGCAGAAGGAAAAGGAGGGATAAGTAGATATGGAAAGGAAAGGATATGGAATGGAAATTGAGAAGAAGAAACAGAGAAAAAAAGGCTGAGCCTAGCCTTGTGCTGCTGCTCCCTGTAGAGGCAGGAACAAAACTGGGGGCGGGGTTATTCCGAAGGCGCCAACAGGAAGTTGAAAAAAGTGTTCCTGCCTCCCTGAAGGAATAGTAGGAATAACCCACAGAGATGTCCGACAACCTCTGAGGGAGAACTGATCTGCTGATATCTGGGGCTCTTGGGGGGGGGGCTGCTTCTTGTGGCAGAGGCACCAAATATGCAGCATAGCATTTGATGCCTCTCCTCAAAACACCCTCCAAGTTTCAAAAGGATTGGACCAGGGGTCCAATTCTATGAGCCCCAAAAGAAGGTGTCCCTATCCTTCATTATTTCCAATGGAGGGAAGGTATTTAAAAGGCGCACAGTCCCTTTAAATGTGATGGCCAGAATTCCCCTTAGAGTTCTGTTGTGCTTGTCACAACCTTGCTTCTGTCTCCACCCCCAATGTCTCCTGGCTCCACCCCCAAAGTCCCTAGATATTTCTTGAATCGGACTTGGCAACCATACTACAGCTACAATCTAACAAAGCCATTTACATGCATGCATGGATGCATGCGTGTGTGTGTGTAAAAAAGCCACATACATTATTAGAGCATGCTGTAATATTTAAAGCCAATTTGCTTCAGCTGCTAAGGGAGGTTTAGTAAAGCACTATGAAGAAATATGCAGCTGCATGTACAACATTTATTATCTAAAACGTGTAAAAGACAGAAAATTATTCACAGTACAGAATTACAGAACAAGATTAGAGCAAAGTTTGTAATAATCAAGGAATGTAATGATATACTGGTCATACATTAGGAGTTAACATTTTGGGGGGGGGGGATCAGAATCAACGAGTTACTACTTTTAATTGCTTCTTTCTACAAGTCTTGCATGCTCCTCAATCTTACAGATCGGCCAAGCCATTTTTAATTCTCTGCTCCTATTCATACATGCCAGCTTTTTATTCCTTTACTGCAGGTTTACTTTCAAGTAGCTTGACTCATCATACTTGCAGATTAAATCCCATGAGCTCTTTCACCCCACAGCAGCTTCTTAAAAAGAGGAAGCAGAGCATTTCAGCAGACAAAGAACAGAGTTCTGACTGAGAGCCACCAGCCTTTTATAACTAGCTACGACTCCTGCTCAGGATGTTATCAAGGAAACAGAAGACAGAACATCCTTCCTTATTTCAAACTCAGTCTCCATTTAACATTGGAAATGAAGAGTACAGAATTTACGGAGCTAGCTTTTATTCTTGGGGAATGCTGTCATCAGTCGTGGTTGAATACCTGCTGCTCAAACATACGCAGTATCCTCCAGTCTATATGTTTGTTCAGGTCTACATATGTAGTCACCAGTGTTCCCTCTAAGCTGAGTTAGTGTGAGCTAGCTCATAGTCATTAGCCTCCTGCTTACACATTTTCGTCTTAGCTCAGGAAATATGGCCCCAGAACAAACTGATTTATGCAGCAGCTCACAACTTTCATGCCAGTAGCTCACAAGGTAGAATTTTAGCTCACAAGACTCCGCAGCTTAGAATGATGATGATATTGGATTTATATCCCGCCCTCCACTCCGAAGAGTCTCAGAGCGGCTCACAATCTCCTTTACCTTCCTCCCCCACAACAGACACCCTGTGAGGTAGAAGAAGATATTGGATTTATATCCTGCCCTCCACTCCGAAGAGTCTCAGAGCGGCTCACAATCTCCTTTCCCTTCCTCCCCCACAACAGACACCCTGTGAGGTAGATGAAGATATTGGATTTATATCCCGCCCTCCACTCCGAAGAGTCTCAGAGCGGCTCACAATCTCCTTTACCTTCCTCCCCCACAACAGACACCCTGTGAGGTGGGTGGGGCTGGAGAGGGCTCCCACAGCAGCTGCCCTTTCAAGGACAACCTCTGCCAGAGCTATGGCTGACCCAAGGCCATGCCAGCAGGTGCAAGTGGAGGAGTGGGGAATCAAACCCGGTTCTCCCAGATAAGAGTCCTCACACTTAACCACTACACCAAACAGAAGGGAGTATTGGTAGTCATAATATTATTTAAGCACACCCCATTCTGTAGTGTTTGTCCTGGATATTTGTTCTCCAAGTCAGAACAATTACATCCTGATAGCTTACTGATTCTACTTGTTTACCTCTCGGCACCATTTAACAGCAAATTGCTACTATCTATACTGATTTCTAAAAATGATGCCTTCTGCTCCAAGTAGCATTCAAGGCAATGTAAACTTATCAAAGCAAATGTAATAAAACAATATTAACAATAACAACAATATCCTATAATGTGCACACAAGCTCCCATAGATAAAAAAGGTCAAAACTGAAAAGGCAAATATATGGCTTATGCCAATTGTATTAACAATAATTCAGCATTTCAGAGTAAGAGACTTAAGTTCTAATTGTACTTATACACTTGCTCCCTTTCTCTGTATTATCATCACCATTCAGCCTTCATCTCGCTGACATCAGCCTCTACCTCTCTGATCTGTAACCAACCCACCTGTCCTGCCAATCTTAGAAAGGATTGGTCAGCCCTGATCCAAGTGTTATTTGTGGAGAGAATAAGATAAACCTCAGCAGGAGTGTGAGTGAAAGAGAAAAGAGGCAAGACTGACCAGAAGAATAAACAGCAACAGATCATGCTACACAGAAAGAACACGCCACAGAGTCACATCCAACTAATGGCAACACTCATCCATGGGGCATTCAAACAAGAGATGAACGCAGGTGTCTTGCCTTTGACTTCCTCTGTGTAGCAATCTCAGCTTTCCTTAGTGTCGCCCACCCAAGTACTAACCAGGGTGGATAAAAATCAGGGATTTTTTAAAAAGAAATGCTTTTTTGAGGGAGAATCTATCTAAAGATAGTTTTCTATTTAAGATACATTATAGTCCAAAGGTTATTTATCATGAAATAAGGATTTAGTTTTTAGTTATGTATTGTGAAGTTGTATATTCATGCAATGTTTAAATGTTTTGGTAAATGAATTCTATTAATCCATTCACAATATTATGCTTTCCCAGAGGTTTCTGTAAAATTGCTTTGGGCAGTTTTTCTGTCTAGAAGATATTATCACAGATGCTTGGTTTTGCAGTTCTCAAAACTGTGAATTTGTGCCTGCAGAGATAATATTCCTTTGCCTTAACAGCAAAAATGTAGCAAAATAGACATACAGAGTTGAAACCTCTGTCCTATTGGTCCTCTGCAAATCTATACACACAGAATCAACAACTTAGCTTTTAAGTTGCTAAATTTCAAGAAGTTCAATGAATATAAGATTGTTTGAGTGGAATAGGTCTGGATAAGGAGGAGATGTTAAGTGGGGGCAAGCAGTACAAATGAACGTGAAACTTTTTGAGCAGAATACTCCAAAAACCTTGAGATCTTTAGGAGTGTATCCTTATGGAAGTGTAAGCAATGCAAGAATACATAGGCTATATAATGTTATTGTTTTGGTTAAATAACATAATTTAAATGAACATATGAACATATGAAGCTGCCTTATACTGAATCAGACCCTGGGTCCATCAAAGTCAGTATTGTCTTCTCAGACTGGCAGCGGCTCTCCAGGGTCTCAAGCTGAAGTTTTTCACACCTATTTGCCTGGACCCTTTTTTGGAGATGCCAGGGATTGAACCTGGGACCTTCTGCTTCCCAAGCAGATGCTCTACCACTGAGCCACCGTCCCTCCCTAAATAAATGGTTATTGTTAATGATTATTTTTATTCTTCCAATAAAGTACAGCAGAAAAGTTGTCCAAATATGAATGATTAACCTATTAAACTGGTGATAATTCACCTTGCAGTGGTTTCATAAATATCTATATAACTAAAACTAACCTTAAAAGCTATTATACTAAAATGAAACCTTCGTCTGGGTTGTAAATATTAAGGTAGGGGTGCCAGCCTCCAGGTGGGGCCTGGAGATCTCCCACTTTTACAAGTGATTTCCAGCTGGCAGAGATCAGCTCCCCTGGATAAAATGGTTGCTTTGAAGGGTGGATTCTATGGCATTGTACAATGCTGAGGCCCCTCCTCTCCCCAGACCCTGCCCTCTCCCAGATCCACCTCCAAAGTCTCCATGTATTCTCTAAAACAGACCTAGCAACCCTATATTAAAGACAGCAAGAATTAGACTTTACACAAAAAAACCATGCTTTAAATCATGTCTTGCTGACTAGTGATTTGAATCATAATTTAAACCATGATTTAAATCAATTTGATTTGAATCAAATCCATCTTGGTACTAACTGTGGCTGATCCTGCTCAGCTTCCAAATTCTGATGAGCTCTGGGCAAGCTGGGTTATTCTCGTTGCTTCACTGAACTGGCTGCAGAAAGGTGTAGTCCTGATTCCAAAGAAAGGCCCAAAGAAAAAGGGGCTAGTGCCTCAACCAGTTCTTTATCCCAAGTGTCAAGAAGCGGAAGTGCCAGTAGTGGGGAAGGAGAGCAGGCTGTGTGAAAATCATCAGTTACAAGTAAGCAACCTGCTTTTCTTCTTCAAGATCTCTCTGCAATCCCATATAAAGATAGGATATATAGTTAATTATTAGGAGACAGTTGCTGATGCTGTCTATGGAGAAAAGGAAATAAAGGACAATTATTCTAAATTATGCATCAGCCCTGGATCAAGCATTATGGGCACAGCAAGTGATGATTAATGGTACTGCACAACTGGCACATCTTTTGAGTAGCGGGGAAACAGGAGACTACTGCTTGGATAGGAAGAAGTAATGACCACTAATACTTATATGGGAATTTGCTATATTGAAAAATTGTGCTCCAGGCACAGTTATGCCAGGGCAAAGTATAAACCCAAAGCGGACTATGCCATAGTAGCAAAAATGTGAGGAACTGAAGAGGTCTTCTAACCCAAAGGAGACTGAAGACATAATGGGCTAAAAGTGCAGAGGGTGTCTGCCTTAGATTTCACTAGATTAACACTTGCTCCAAGTTGGCAAACTGAAGAGTGACAGACATATGTGATAACTGAAGAGGTGTTAATTATGACACAAGAACAGGACTATTATTTTATTTATTTATTTATTACTTTAAATTTCTATCCTGCCCTCTCCGCAGACTCAGGGCGGCTAACAACATACATTTTTACAATTTAACCAATAAAAACTACAATTTAAAATTATTTAAAACACTTAAACATTTAAAATATTCCATTGCATTTTTGGTGCTGTATCACTATAATATAATTTAACGTAGATATAAATGTAAATGGTGATCATGGTACTCTGTAACGGTGTAGAGTGGCAGCTCTCTCCCAAATTAGGTTAGTTCTCAAAAACCTGTCGAAACAGTTGGGTCTTACAGGCCCTGCGGAAAGTAGAAAGATCCCGCAGGGCCCTTATGGCCTCTGGGAGAGTATTCCACAATTCTGGCACTGCCACCGAGAAGGCCCTAGCTCGCGTCTGCCGCAACCTAGCCTCCCTTGGTCCAGGGATGGGCAGCAGATTTTTTTGTCCCTGAACGCAGTGCTCTCCGGGGAACGCAATAAAAATCAATTTTAAACAATATATACAAATTCTGGTTTATGTATAAAAACCTGAATTGAGCCTGGAAACAAATTGGGAGCCAGTGTACATGGAACAAGACTGGACTCCATGCCCTTAAATCTGTAGCCATGCAAAAAGTTGAATACTTGCACTTTTGCTGTTAAAGATATGTATGGCAGGCTATACACACTGCCTTGTGTGTACATATAATATTAAATGTTAAGCTTCTGCAATGTAAATAAAAAAGGAGCATGTGAAAATAGAACCAGGGAATGCTTCATACAGTAAATGTATGTGTGCCGTATCATCCCCAAATGATAAAATGGCACATGCAACTGAAGCTAGGGGAAAAATCACTGTTAAAGTTAAAATCAAATAGCCTGGATTTGTATGAACCTTTTTAAAAACGACCATCCTTTTCATTGCAGCATTGTCTTGGCAAATGCGCAGTTTGGTAAGACACTGACAATAATGGCATCATTGAAGAAAAGCAGGTGTAGTGTTGCGTTGCCCAAGAAAAATGGAGAAGTGTGGAACAGAATGGGAAACCAACATGGCAACTAGAATGATTAAAGGGCTGGAGCACTTTCCCTATGAAGAAAGGTTGAAACGCTTGGGACTCTTTAGCTTGGAGAAACGTCGACTGCGGGGTGACATGATAGAGGTTTACAAGATAATGCATGGGATGGAGAAAGTAGAGAAAGAAGTACTTTTCTCCCTTTCTCACAATACAAGAACTCGTGGGCATTCGATGAAATTGCTGAGCAGCCAGGTTAAAACGGATAAAAGGAAGTACTTCTTCACCCAAAGGGTGATTAACATGTGGAATTCACTGCCACAGGAGGTGGTGGCGGCCACAAGTATAGCCACCTTCAAGAGGGGTTTAGATAAAAATATGGAGCACAGGTCCATCAGTGGCTATTAGCCACAGTGTATGTGTGTATATAACATTTTTTGCCACTGTGTGACACAGAGGGTTGGACTTGATGGGCCGTTGGCCTGATCCAACATGGCTTCTCTTATGTTCTTATGACTGATTTGTTCATAGCAAGTCTCTGTTCCTAAAGAATACCATGATTGGCAGCACTATGAAACTTATCATGCTGGGAAGTATGATAAATACAGTGGAAAAGAATGTGAGGGAAAAGCTTCTGATTTACAGAAGTAATTGAAGAAACAGCAATCGTTTTTCAAGAAGTCACATCAAACGAATGAAGCGGCAGTGAAGGCACACAACGATCACACACGAGCTTGCTGTGTCTTCAAACCCCTTTTCCGAAGGGGAGTTTGTAAAAAGTATACGCTCATGACCGCTGAAGTAGTCTGTCCAGATCAGCGGCAGGCTTTTGCAAATATAAGTCTCTCAAGAAACATAGTTGCAGAGAGAATTTGTGATCCGAGAATTTACATAGGTAACTGGCAGAAAAAAACTAATATTTATCCATGGAATTGATCAAGATGGTGTGTTAGAGAAGGACTTTTAGAAATCATTCCTATGAAAGACACAACTACAGGTGACGACATCTTCAAAAACTTGGCGGGAGCTCTGAATAAAATTGATGCTGACTGGACAAAACTGGTGAGTCTGATAGAGTGCCTCAAATGGGGGGGGGGGAGAGCTGGAGTTGCTGCAAAACTCAAAGAAAAATTGGTAGCTGCAAACCCTTAACATCCGTTCTTCCATTGCATTTTGCACCAGGAAACACTGCAGCAAAACACGGAAAATGGATAGTGTACTGTGTGCGGTCATAAAAACTGTTCATTTTATTCAAGCCAGAGGCCTCAACCATAGGCAATTTAACCGTCTTCTTGTGGAAAACGCAATCAAACGCATTCAACCATATCACACTGAAGCGAGATGGTTAAGTCACGAAGCTGTATTGAAACGCTTCTGTGAACTGCAAAGTGAAATACAGGTGTTCATGGATCTGAAAGAGAAGACTGTCCCTGAATTACAAGACAATCAACGGTTTCATGATGTTGCTTTATGGTGGATATTACAGAACACCTGAACTCTCTGAACACAAAGCTGCAGGGCTGAAACAAAGTTGTGATAGAATTTTATGATAGTGTAAATTGAATTGATAAACTGAATAAATTGAATTCAATTTATTAGAAAAGTCTGCAATGTACCATTAACCATTGGCTTTAATATGTTGTTGTTAAGCACAATAGGAAGTCCGGCACTAAGTAGACCCACTCAAAACCTTGTCAAGGCAATGATACTAGCGGGGAAGGCGGTCATCGCTTTGGGGTGGAAAGATAAAAGTAAATGGTCAATAGAAATCTGGCACAACTATTTGTTTGATTACATACAGTCTGACATCGTGACAACAATCAACAAGGATTCCACGTGGGAAGATAGAGTCAAGGAAATCGAGACCAGATGGAACCCTTATTTAGAATGGATCTCAGGAGAAACAAGGAAGGACTTTCAGTGGAAGATCAAGACTTTGTGCCCTTGGCTGAGGGGGAAAGACTAAGAGAAGATGGGGAGGGTTGGGGGGGGGGGGGAGGGTAAGAGCTATTTGTAATTCCAACATTCATATGTTGTAATGGTCAATTGTACAGGAGTCAATAAAACATAAAAATATTTATTAAAAAAAAAGAATTTTATGATAGTGTTTGCGCCTTTGAGGTGACGTTTCAGCTTTGGGAAAAGCAACTTCATGAAAATAATTTGTAGATGATATTGTAATACAAATTTTAAAACTTTTTAAAAAGTTTAAATGTTAAAATGTTTACTGAATTCATCGTAAGCTTTCTGCCATTATGCATTTTCTCAATCAACAAATATGAATACTACAATGCCTATCGTGTGGGGGTTTGATATTTAAAAGGGTTCCTCGCACTGAAATAGTTGGGAACCACTGATCTAATTTAGCAGAAAATTTATGAAACAGCTCAAGGAAGCAGCCCCTAATTAAAACTAATCTCATCAGGATAATGCAAATGCTAAAGGGGAAAACATTACTTTGATATTTTAACATTGCAGTATAATTAACATTCTATAACTGCACTTAAGTCAGCATACGTGCTTAGCCAGTAGCCAAAATGTAAAGATATTTCTTTCATACTGCTAATAGCTTTGAAGTTGAAGATGCATATTAATATCAGTCTTTCAATCGAGGAAAACGTAAGACAATCTGTTTTAAATATACATCAATGCCGTTATAGTGGTCTCGCTTGATATTTAATTCATTGAGAGCCATCTTAAATGTAAATGAAGCTTTCAGAGTACTTTCTGCATTCTAAAATTTGTGAGTCTAGTAGAAGAGTAGAGAACACACGGGTTTTCTACAGAATATCACAACTAATTAATGCGATCCTGTATCACAAATTTAGAAAACTCCCATTCTTGTGAAATTGTTGAACAGCTTCTGTAATAAGCTGTAACAAATGATGAACATCTGGAGGAGGGAAGTCAAACATCTGGCCTGTGGTTCACACCTGGTCTGTGGAGGGCTCAAATCCAACACCCAAGCAACGTCCTCCTCCCCCTTCCTTTCCAGGGCTGCTTCTGCACCTTACCTCGCTTTCCCCCCAGCTCCCTCAGTAGTTCTTTGCTTCCTTCCCCTTGCCTCTCCCCCCTCCTTCTCTCACACACAGGCACATGGAGATCCCACATGGCTGCTTTGTGCCAGAGAGATACAAAGACAAGCCTGCATCTGTCTGCTTGTGTCTCTCTCTCACACACACACACACCCCTGCTTGCTTCTTCAGGGCTGCTTCTCCTATTTTGGGATGAAGGGGAAGGAAAGAGAGAGAGAAAACAAATTTGGAATCCCATCACAGCAGTTTAAGACCAACAACATTTATGCCAGGTGTAAGTTTTTGTGTGCAAACACACTGCTTTGGAGAGAGGGAGGCAGGGTGGGTGGGTGGAAGGCAATTATTTGGGCTTATTTTGAAAAGTTGTTTTTTAAAAAATGGATTTATCTGTTCCTATCTGCTCCCCCCCCCCCCCAAAAAAAGACCTTGATTAGGAATAAAAAACACTTGGATTGGTCCTTATATCTTGGGGAGTGGAGTGATTTCTGATGCCAAATGATAACAGCACACGTTGGTAAATGAGACAGGAAAACTAGTCCTCAATTCAGTCCAGAAGGATGCGTTGTCTTGAGCTTCATTATCAATTGCAGTTCGGCAGTCTCTCTCTCTCTTTCTAATCTCCCTTTGAAATTCCTTTGTAAGAGCACTGCTGCTCTTAGGTCAGCAACTGAATGTTCCCATTTCCAGTCTCAGACTTATGTCCATTTATTCTTTGCGCCCTCCTGGACTGAATCCTCCTGGATGGAATTGAAACCTAGGCTTCCTGTCTCATTACCAACGCTGGTATCTGCACGCCTACCACATATCACATTAATCCAATCAAGTCTGCTGCTGCCATTCGACATCTGAAATCACCTTTATAATGTTTATACCTCCAGCACCTCATGTTACATTCTATGGCAGGGGTGGGGAACCTTTGGTCCGCAGGCCATAAATGGCCCGCGAGACCCCTCAGACTGGCCTCAGAAGCCTCCCCAGGCCCAGCTGGCTTGCAGGAATCTCGGGCCGTGCTGTGCACCGGCCTCCTGGCCAAGCTGGCTGGCAGCGATCTCTGGGCCGAGCTGCATGCTGGCAGCAATTTCTGGGCCACGCACCGGCCTCCCCGCCCAGCCAGCTGTGATCTCTGGGCTGCATGCCGGCCTCCCCTCCTGGGAGTTGCTGGGTTGGGCGGGCCACGCTGGCCAGGGAGGTTGGCTGCCAGGGCGGTGGTCATGTTTTAGTTTCCCTTTCATGTTTTTGTTCCCCCTTTCTGTTTTCCTTTCTTCTCCTCCTTTCTTTATTTTCTCCCCCCCCCCAATTCTTTATTTCCCTTTATTTCCATTTCTTCCTCCCCCGTTTCTTTATTTTCTTTCATTCCTTTTCTTCCTTCTCATTTCTTTATTTCCCTTTGTTTCTCTCTCTGGAGCCTGAGTGGTGGGTGTTGTAAAGGACGGTTGGTGGGGTATTAGGGTGCCTTGGGTCTGGTGGGAGCAGCTGCAGTTTCTGCATGAAGGGAGGGAAGGCAAGGGTGGGAGCCAGTTTCCACCAATTCAACCTCCACTGGATAATCCCAGATATGCTAATATAAGGGTGTGTGGCCTAATATGCTAATGAGTTCCTGCTGGCCCATGAATGATGTTATAAGTTTCTAAGTGGCAGAAAAAAGGTTCCCCACCCCTGTTCTATGGAATGCATGGCCCAGCCCAACAAAGTTGCACTTATGATAGATCCACCCCTCTAGATGTAAATCCATTTTGTAGTTGACCTTCCTCAGAAGCGAGCTAGTCCATCAGCCTTTCCTTAATCAGTTACAAAGCCTTCTGCTTTGATACTTGCCGGCATAATAATTGCAGGCTGTGTACCTGTAAGGACCATAATTTTTTTTTATTAGCTATAAAACACAACAGCCATAAATCACAGTGATTGTTTTAAAATCTGCCAGTGCGGCACTAATGGAACGGGCCCGAGAGACAATAAATACCTCCTCGATAGAAGAGATAGTCACCCTTACCATGAAGCAGGCAGTGGTGCGACATCTCCTAAAGAAAACTGTTCTGGATCTGGGACAAATGTGTAACTACTGTCCAATCTCAAATGTGCCATGCTTGAGCAAGATGACGAGCAGGCTAATCCCGACTTACGAGGTGGCTGGCTGCTCGAATGTGGGCTTAAGTGAGGTGCTACTCGTTCACTTCCTAAGGTCTAAATTATGCCGGAGCACAGCACCAGGGAGAAGGTGCAGACGGCTGTTTGTCTGGCTGCCACCATGGTGACCCCGCTGCAGCATGGACTCGAAGTGTATTACCAAGGCGGGTCCGGCAGAAGAAAGGGGCACTGTAGACCCGAGGGACTGGCCCTCCTGGCGCGGGTGCCATTGCACATGATAGCCGGGGGCGGGGAGAGAAATGCTCACAAATAGGCTGCTCTCCTTCCCCACCCCACTTTCAGACAGAGTCCCAGGCCAATGACACGCCCCTGCAGTCCATGGGGAAGCTCCCAGTGAATACTTAGAGTTAGCCCCATGCAACGGCCCCCCAGACATAGAATCGGGGAAGCCCCATGGCAGTTTGCCATCTGCAGGCTGTGTGTGCAGATGCCTTCCCCCCAGCACCATGGGAGCCCTATCCCAAAGAGCACACGAAGGCAGCAGTCCCAGCCGCGCACCCATTCCAGATGCCCCCCCTTCCCCACAGTCGCACCAGTCACCCATTCCTGGTCTGCGATCACAACCACCCCAGGAGGACAGCCAGGCTGATGGGAAGCATCCATCCCCAGACAATCCCCCTCCACGGTCCGCACCAAAACACCTCCCACAGGACCCCCCCTCCCCATCCCTCTTGCCACAGTCAGCCAGAGAGGCACAATGACTATACGCACCATGCAGACAAAAACTTTATTCAAGCAACAGCCCTCAGGAGGTCCACTCTCCACCCTCCAAACACACGTGTTGCCTCAGAGAGGGAGCAGGAATAGGGTCCTGGCAACCCCTAACCAGACAAGGGCAGCCGCGACATTCAGGGTGGTGGCCATGGTGCCGTCCACACATGGGTCCTGCCTGGACACCCCCTGGGGCCAGGGCTGCTCACTGCTGGTGAAGCAGCCGGTCACTCAGCCACCAGTGATTGGTCTATGCTGGCAAGGAGTCGCTCAACCATCCCCCACCACTCCAGCGACAGCCTTGCCGTGGTTAGGAGGCTGGAAAGGTGTGTGGTGGCTGTCGAGATCGTCCATCATTGGGCTATGGCTGTTGTCTCCCGCCACTCCTGCTATCCCTCCAGGTGCTCCCTCTCGATGGCTGCCCACATGGAGGACAGGGCGGAGGGAATTCTCTGAGCCAGCCACCCACAGTTGTGTGGGGCCTAACTCCCGCCCATCTGGACGGCGATCAGATCTGCTCTGTTCAGATGGCGCTCCCACCTGCTCCTCTCCTCCAGGGCATGGTGGCTCACAAGGGGGAGGAGGTGGGAGGAGGCTATCACCTGTAGCTGCCGTAGCCACCTCTTTTGTATCCCCGCCCTCCTGGACATGAGGAGGGGATGTAGAGAGATGCGGGATCTGCAAAATGAGAAATGTCATCATAGCCAAGCGTTTCCTCAGGGACAATCTCTGAAGTCCTCCACCACATGGCCCGCAAGTGTCACTGTGCAGCTACCTATGAAAGGGGACAGGGGTCGGCAGTTGCCCTCGACTGTGTAGTGTACCTGAGCTCGGACCGCCCCCCAATCCCATGGCGAAGCACGCACCTGGCAGGGCGTCCAAGGGTCTGTCATCCGTTGTCAGACAGAGCCCAGCAACAGCAGCATCCATTCCCTCATCACCCAATGTGTCCTCCTGCTGAGCTGGTGGCTGGGAGCTCAGGTCGTCACGGGACGGTGCTGGCTGTAGGCTCTGGGTGTGGCCAGATTTCTTGCTGACCATGCTGAACAAGCTCACCCTCCCCACACACAGCTTGCCAGCCAGTCACCATATGCGTTTCCTGTCTCCAAGCCCCCCATGGAGCTGCTGGCACCCCTAGAGAAGTCCTGGGAGTCACCCGCAGAAGGCAAACAGCGGCCCTGTCACCTCCAGCATCTCCCATAGACCGCTGGGGCCCACAGCAGCCAGGAAGACACCAGAGGAATGCATGGGCTAACTCACCACAGAGCATGTCCACTCTGTGGGTGGTCACAACCACTGGGTGGATGAGCAGTCGCATGACAACCTTGGATCCGCTCAGGCCTCCTCGTAGATCGCCCCCTCAGCAATGAGCCGCCTGACCTGTTTCTTGGCAGGCCTGAACGAGTCATTCCAGCACTTTAAGGTGGACAGCTCTGTGCGGGTTGCATGGCCCACAGAAGAGACACGCTCCACTGCCATATGCCAGAAAATTCAGTGACACGAGGATGCTCCACCAACTCCCAAGAAAGCAAGTGCCACCCCTGCTTTCTTGGCCATCAAGCCGAACAGTTGTGGCGTCTCCGCCTCCGTCCAGTTCAGCTGCTGTTGGCCATCTGCATTGGCTGAAGTGCCCGCCGCCATCTCTCCCACAGGCAGTGGGATGTGGGGGTGTCTGCCCTTGGCTGGAAGAGAGTGCCTGCTCACATGCCATTAGCTGCGGCTTGTGGTCGTTCCTCGGCAGGTGAGTGCTTTACAAGGGCAGCTGCAGTACCAGCTGACGGCCCACCCCTGTGCTGTGCCTTGGTGACAAAGGGAACGGGACAGGGAACGGACCATCTATGGAAAGCTGCCGCCCCTCACGCCCAAGCCCCCCTCTGCAGTTAGAGTGCTGAGGACACTTTCATGACACCCAGCCACCAGTCAGGAGAGCAGCGGTCAGCGGGGGCTGCTCGCTCACACTTACCTGTATGCACCCTGAGTCACCGGAGGCGAGGTACCTGTTGCAGCCTGGAATAAGGAGAGGTTAGCGACCAAGTATAGACCTCGCTCTCTGCCTAGCTGGCTCACCTTGTACAATCTAAGTGCCCTCTCTGTGCATCGCCCACCACCAGAGAGCCTCCCCCCCTTGCTCTAGGTTTGCCCGGTGGGGAGTTCAGAATCCTGTGCCGCACACCCCACATTATGAGTTGTGAATGGCTGGGGTGGAGGTTTTTCTAGACCGGGTGTGTGTGTGGCAATTGGCTACAGGCCAAAAGGAGATTGGTGAGATAATTACACGGCTCCCTAAGGAGTTTGCGAGCTTGTGCAGAAGCAGGGGGAAAATCTGTTTTCTGGATCAACAGGTGCCTATGCAATGCGCCGGCATTTTCCTTGACGTAACTCTGTGCCTCTCTCGGGGGGGGGGGGGGGCGGTGTCAGGGCCCAAAATTCTTAGGGAGCCAACTACGTCTGGCCACGCCCCCAACTCTGTCCCCTCCCACACCAGCACAGGCCTCTGCACCAGGCTTCTGCCTCCACTCGGGTGCAGTGCTCAGGGGCCACTACCCTGGGGCACAGGGCAGCTCGTGTGGGCCCCCACCCATGTAAGTCGCCTCCACCCCAGTGCAGCTCAACTCCCACAGGTATAAATGCAACTTACGGCGTTTGTCATAGCTGACTTCCAAAGGAACCACCCCCCTCCAAATGACTGCGCTGTGAAGGAGTGGTGGCTAGCTAACTATAAAAATTCCTGAATGCAGCTGATTAGCTGATTGTTTGGATCCATTACAATCACCTTTTAGACCTGATCATGGGAGTGAAGGAGCTTTGGTGGCCCCGGTGGATGACCCACACAGGGAAATGGACAGGAAGAGTGCAACCATGTTATTTCTCATGGACCTGTCAGTGGCTTTTAATGCCACTGATCATGGTATCATTCAGGATCGTCCTTTGGGACTGGGAGGTATTACTTTGCAGTGATTTCGGTTCCACCTCAAAGGTAGGTTTCAGATTATAATACTGGGGGACTGCTGCTTTGCCCCGCAAGATTCTATCTTGGCCTCTATGCTTTTTCACCATCTAAGTAAAGCCACTGGGAAAGGGCATCCGGAGATTTTGGCTGGCACCATGATACTCAGCTCTACCTTATGATTCAGTGTTGACAACAAATCGGCTACCACGATACATGGCTGCAAAAGTTTATAATGCACACACACAAAATTAAGCCCACTCTCACAAAGAAGCTGCAAACAGAATGGCAACGTTACCTAAGTATAAAGTCTTCACTGTGTTTTAAAAGAGCTAGGAGTACAAAATTTTTACCCTACCCAAAATAGTATTCTATGGGCCAACAACACTCATGACTTAAATAGAAGCTTTGGCAAAACATCCCCCGTGCACAAAGCTCCTCTTTCACGTTAACAGGGAACAGAATAAAGGACGAACAGCCTACTAGGAAGTACACTCATATGCAACATACCAGCATACTGAGTTCACATTAAAAGCAGCCAACTACTGAATAAGCCAATACGAATCGTCACAAAACACAAACAACCCCATAGATATTATTTCCATGTCACACAGATAGAAGAGCCAATAAAACAAAGATGCTCAATATCATGGAAGGATGTTTTAAAACAATGAAAGTAATAAAACAGTACCCCACCACCACCCAACACCTGTGAGAGGAACAATAAAAATTCCAGTGGATAAGTTGACTACTCAAAGATGAATCCGCACACAAGACCTCCAGATAATAATCACCTCGTGTTATAATTTCAATATGCAACAATGACCTTAACTGAACAATGCAGCAACACAGATAATGATTGCGGCTCACCCTCTACCTATATGTATGAACTGGTAATTTCCATTTCGATGTATCTGAAGAAGTGTTCGTGCACACAGAACCTTGAATAAAACTGCGTTGGTCTTAAGGGTGCCACTGGACTTGAATTTTGTTCTACTGCTTAACACATCTACCCACCAGCACCTATCTTTATGGAAGGAAACACATTAAACTGCTCGGAATGGAAATCAATCAACCTCACAAAGAAACTTGTATAGATGCAGAGTGATACTTCCTTTTTTACAAAACGTAAGGGTGCTTTCGGTTTGGCTAGGGCCACTAAGTAGGCTGCCCCACTAATAAGGGTGTTTTTAGGGATTGTGTTTTTTGAAATTAAAAAAAAAAATCCAGTTTAGGGCTTTATCTTCTTTCAAAAGCCAGTTTGGTGTAGTGGTTAAGTGTGCGGACTCTTATCTGGGAGAACCGGGTTTGATTCCCCACTCCTCCACGTGCACCTGCTGGAATGGCCTTGGGTCTGCCATAACTCTGGCAGAGGTTGTCCTTGAAAGGGCAGCTGCTGGGAGAGCCCTCTCCAGCCCCACCCACCTCACAGGGTGTCTGTTGTGGGGGAGGAAGGTGAAGGAGATGTGAGTCGCTCTGAGACTCTTCGGAGTGAAGGGCGGGATATAAATCCAATATCTTCTTCTTCTTCTTCAAAATTCAACTAGCCCAGATAGGGGCGATTTAAAAAGATTTTAGGTTTCTCATAAAAGGCAGTGTGACTACTAGGCCACATCAGGCTCCCTTTTAAAGAGACTACGGTTGCAGTGCATCTTGCTTTCAGCCACTGAAAGCTGGTGCATCCTTAGATTTCCATAGGGTAAACCACAGCTTCTCTCTAGTTATAGGGGACACCTGATTTCTAGTTTACAAGGAAATCTTGTTTGTCCTAGGATCTAGGAGGATATAACAAGGACTGCCTTCATCTCAAGGTAGCCTTTTAAAAACTGTAATATTAGAACATGGCACTTTGAGTTGCTAAAGTTTAAGAGCCATTACTATAGATCAATAAAGGAGAACATATATTGTCTGCATATGAGCCTGAAAATACTTCTTTGAAATCCCAAGCTTGCTTGCTGAATGTGCATGTATGTAAAGTTGACTCTATTCCATAAATATCGAATTTAAACATATATGCCTAGATGCTTAGGGGGATTGTTTTCTATTACAAAGCTTTATTAATAAATGTTCTCATTTCTTAAATTTAAGCAATAATAGGATCCAGTAGTCAGAATTCAAAGGGGTTGCTGTAGTAGTCTTTCAAATGCCCCAGGACTTTTGTTTTTATTTTTCTACAACAGACGACATTATTTCAATAGGAGTTTCCATGAGTCATGGCTCACTTCCTCAGATATGTAAAGAGAAAGTAAACTGGAAGCTCTAGGGAAAGGAAAGGCTAAAAGGGGGGAGAGGTGGCAAGACGGATAGTGAGTCATCTCCTCTCCTTCCCTTGTAAATAGAATTTACAAATAAATAAATAGAATTCCCAGTTTGATATCCCTTTACATTTCTGAGGACGTGAACTGTGATTCATGAAAACTGAAATCGAAATTAACGTTGTCAATCTTTAAGGTGTCACTGGACTCTTGTATTACTCACAAGTCAAATCAAAATCAAATCCAAATCCAAATCAATTACAACAAGCCATATGGCCAACATCTGAATAGCATTTCAACTCTAGCATGGTATTTGTCTCTACTACGACTTGGATTGCTCAGGCTAGCCCCATTTAATCAAAAGCTAAGCAGGGTCGGCCCTGGCAAGCATTTGGATGGGAGACCTCTAAGGAATACCGTGATCATGACATGGAGGCAGGCAACGGCAAACCATCTCCGAATGCCTCCTGCTTTGAAAACCGTGCGTGGTCGCCATAAGTCAGCTGTGACTTGACAGCACTTTCAACCACTATCAGTGCAAAATTAAACCTTCTGTTACTAAATCTCTCCATTTGCCCCCGTGCTCCCACCTCAACTTCAAAAGCTCTTTGACAGTTCTTAAACGCACAATTCAAGCCTTCTTCGCCAAAAAGTTTCGATTTAATCTGGAAGAAAATTTAAAATTAAAAATACACAACAGGTTCACACACCGCTGTAGCTTTCTAATGCAGGAATCTGACTTTTACCTAAAAACCTCTGAAAGCGTATATATTCTGGGATACGATAAGATGTCAAGTCCCAGAAGGTTTAATTACAATATTGCTAACTCACAACAATAAAACTCATTAGAAATACAACTATACAATTAAACTGAATGCCAAACAGCTGTCTGGAAGCCAGTCCCTCTACAAAAGCTTTAGTTCAACGTCCCCACTTAATCACTAATAGCTTTTTGCAAAAAACGAGTAACTTAAGATAAGAAAGGCAGAAATAGGTTTCTAATACTAGACTTCATATTTAACACTTTGTATGACCACTGATACCTCCAGCGTGGTACACCTATCTACTAGCAGTAACTTTAGCCTATATTACGTAAGAGCTTGGTAGACAAACCCTAGTAAGGCGAAGTGTCTACAAGTTCGCTAGAGCTTCTTTGGGTGCTGCGCTGCTTTATCCCTCTCCTCCAAAAAAAGCTCCACCTAAATGGCCTTGTAGGAAAAACCAGAGGAGAAAGCCTTTGCATAAAAGTACATAATAATAATAAGTTTTTATTTATACCCCGCCCTCCCCGCCAAGGCAGGCTCAGGGCGGCTTACAGAGCATGATACAATATCATGGTACGACAACAACAGATAAAAATCAATCAGCAATATAAATACAAAATATAAATTAATTTTAAGAATAAGCTAAAACAATACAGTGGTGCTACAGTCTCTGTTTACCCAGGCAGCGTAATATTCGTTCTGGTTACATCTTAAAGGCTTCTTGGAAGAGGGCAGTTTTGCAGGCCCTACGGAACTGGTTAGGATCCCGTAGGGCCCGCACCTCTTCCGGCAGCTGATTCCCACCACTGGGGCGCTTTTATAGAGAAGGCCTGCTCCCTAGTTGTTTTAAGTTTGGCCTCCTTAGGCCCAGGGATTTCCAAAAGATTTTGTGAGCTGGAACGCAGTGCTCTCTGCATTCACTTCCAGGGAGGAAACAGTACACTTCCAGGGGAGTAAAGGTTATTTGCGTTTGCCAGCCAGATACCTTATTTCATAGTGAGACTGCAATCCAATAACTATATTATTCTAAAGTTGCATTCCAAGGGAAAACTGCAAGACCAACCTCCAGACATCAACAAAGATTTCAACTTATCACCAGGCAAAGGCGAGGGGAGGTGATTGAAATATTTTTCATTCTTCAGGCTGTCCTACTACTGTAATACTGCCTCTGATTAAAAATCATGAACCGACTTCTTAAGAGCCCACTGACTACATAGTTACTCAAAGACTATGCTATGCTTTAATTAAAACTTTCATGAAACCAGCACAGAATGTCTAAAACCTAAAGACTAACTTTAGGAGATTTAGGAATTGTCAGCCATGCAGCCACAGAAGTTACAAACAAACTAAAAGGAGCAAGAGAAAATAGGAGACAAAGTCTTTTTGTGCCAGTATTGTGAGCAGCACAACAATGACAGCTTTTTCAATGGTACTGGAGATTACCTTTGTCGCCGATAACCACTTGTGTTCCTATTTGCAGAAGGTGGCATTTGAAGCAGGTAGCTAGCAGAAACTTTATTACACCAGTATGCTTGCTGTTAACTGCTGCAAGGCTTTTCAAGAAAAGCAGCCCTTATTCCCATGCTTGCTGACAAATGCCACAGAAGGGAATACAAAAAGAAAGACTGCCACTTACAAAGTGGAATTCTTCACGGAATATTTGACTACTTGGCAGTCACACAAGAAGTCAACTTGACCAACACGCACCCCCTACGACTGCATAAAAATGTCTAACACTAAAGTTCTCAAGCCTGTTGCTTTGAAAACTTAAGGCAAGAACCAAGTAAACATCGATCCAAAATGACACTGTTGGTAAAGTACTGTTATTTAGGAAGAGCAGATTTGTTCAGATTAGCCACTATAAATAGTAGAACCTGTCTCAGATGTAATTCAAAAGTAACTCCCCCCCCCCACCAAGATGAACGCTTCTGTGCCAGCTAGCTTCCCCGTTCCCACCAGTAAGAGCCTTATATAAACTAGGAAAAGTAGTACTTAGACTTCCATTGTGGAAACTAGATTCCTCAGACACTTTACTCAGATTGTAGCGCACTGTAGAACAGGGGTGGC
Source organism: Heteronotia binoei (assembly GCF_032191835.1). Classification (NCBI taxonomy): domain Eukaryota; kingdom Metazoa; phylum Chordata; class Lepidosauria; order Squamata; family Gekkonidae; genus Heteronotia; species Heteronotia binoei. Next base: position 67,541,930 of record NC_083235.1, read on the forward strand.
CAATGGTAGCTCTCCAGATGTTTTTTGCCTACAACTCCCATCAGCCCCAGCCAGCATGGGTGATGGCTGGAGCTGATGGGAGTTGTAGGCAAAAATCATCTGGAGAGCTACCGCTGGCCACCCCTGCTGTAGAAAATTATGACCTTCTGGAATGAAAGAAATTAAGTACAATTTTTAAAAAGTTGCCCAGCATAGGGAATGAAGGTTATCACTTAACCAGAAGTGCCAGACAGTTACACTTATTGGTCTGCCCCAGCCCCAAACCAGAGAAAGCGGCAGTGATCAAGTGTCACCCCACCAGGAACACCATACCTGACAGCCCCCCCTCAGCTATCTTCCCAAGACACAGATCAATTCTATGAAGCCAGACAGACAAATGGACCGGCTGCCTTGGAAGCCCTCTGTGAAAAGCTGGCTCCCAACAGCTTGAGGCGGACTCACAGTGAAGGAGACACTCAAGGATGGGTACCCCAAGTTTGAAGAAAGATCTGTTTAGCCTCAGTGTGACCTAAACCACAGATTTAGCTATCTGCAGATGGAGACAACAGGTGGAAAACCGCATACAGATCTTTAGACAGCTGATGGATAGGCCAACTTAGTTGAAGGGCCAGAAAAACAGCTGCCAAATCACTGTATTCTTGGATAATACTGGTAATTAGCTTGTACCAAAAGTTTAATCAATGCTGGTAAAATCCCTATGATTTCAAATATGCCAATACCTTACCAACATCAATCAAGGCAACACACAATCAGCTTACACTTGGATGAGCCATCTCTGAAAAAAGGTTTCCCAGGCCATCCTTGCATCTTCAAGGCTGACTACTTGCAAAAGAAGGGAGACTCAGGGCATATACTCCCAAGTATGGGTTAGACTTACAACATCCTTTTCTAAGACTAGTTCTGTCAGAGTGATTTCTACCCTGTTATATTGCATAATATCACAGACATTATTTTGATACTACTCTAAAAGAGACATACACTGGAATACAGTGGATGTATTTGATGAGAATGGGTTTAGTATATGAAATGAGATAAGAAACCAATATCCCTGTTCAGTCCCAGGGAGATGTTTGCTCCAAGTTTCATAAAAACTTGTAATTCAGCTATTTCCCTCTCCATTTTGTTCTTGAAGTTCTTGAAGTACTTGGGGGTATATATCCATTGTATTCTAACACTCTAGCTTCATTCTACAGAAAAATGTTATCCATGCTTTAGAGGAGACCAATGGAACATTACAACAGAGCCTTATTTATTATTAACCCTTCACACTTAGGAAACCTAATGATAAAGACGTCAATCTCCAATTACGTTTATTGCTTCCGCTGTTTTTTCTGCCCAGTCAACACAAACCGACGATTGCCAACTTGTGATTCTTTTAATCTGCTAAAACAATTTCCACTATTTTGCATACTAATTCATTGCCCCCTCGCTCTACATATAGGACTGCTAATTCCATCCCATGCTATTGTCTGATGAAGTGTGCTTCTAGCACACAAAAACTTACATTCTGAATAAAACTTCATTGGTCTTAAACAGAGGTGGCCAAACTGTGGCTCGGTTGCCACACGCAGCTCCTTCACACATACTGTGCGGCTTTCGAAGCCCCCACCACCCCGGTGACTGGCTTGGAGAAGGCATTTGTCTCTTTAAACCACTTCTCCAAGCCAAGCCAGCCCTCCCCCCATCTCTTTCTTTTTTTCCACCTCTTTCACTCTTTCTTTCTGCCTTTCTCTCTTTCTCATTTGTTTCCAACTGAGAGAGCTAGATGAAGCTTGCCAAAATATATCGCTTAAAAAAAAAAATCAGGAACCAAACAGTTCTAGTTATCTAGTAGTTCATTTTATTAACATCAAAGATCAGTTAAAAATTGAATAAGATGCTGTGCCAGCGGCTCAAGCCTGCTTTTATTCTTGCCTGATGCTGTCTGTCTGTCTGTATAATAATATATAATTGCACAGTGAATTGGATGGGAGCATGGTCGGCATCTCAGGAGCTGGCAGGGCAGAGCAAGTCCGGCTCGATTCATGTCTTGTGGCTCTCAGACATCTGACATTTATTCCATGTGGCTCTTATGTTAAGCAAGTTTGGCCACCTCAGGTTTTAAAGGTGCCACTGGACTCCAAATTTGTTCTACTTAAATGGAGCGTCCGTGTTCATTTCAACACAGAATTGTCCTGGAAAATTGAATCCATTGAATACTTGCATTGAACAGGAAATACCTTACAACAGGGGTGGCCAATGGTAGCTCTCCAGATGTTTTTTGCCTACAACTCCCATTAGCCCCAGCCAGCATGGCCAATGGCTGGGGCTGATGGGAGTTGTAGGCAAAAACATCTGGAGAGCTACAGTTGCCCCCCCCTGTCTTACAACATTTGACAGTTCAAGAATGATGACCCACTTAAGATGATTACTGCAGTATACAAAACAGAATTGGAAAGAGAAGCAGAAACAAGATTTGCTAAGATGTAAGCAGGTAATCGTGGGTAGACACAACTGGGAGCACACTGGAGTAAGTCTGTTCTTTTTGCCATAGACTAGGATATGGTATACCACTTGGTTTTGTTAGCTTTGTCCACCCAGCTAAAGCCAAATGTATTGTAGAAGAAGAAAATATTGGATTTATATCCCGCCCTCCACTCCGAAGAGTCTCAGAGCGGCTCACAATCTCCTTTATCTCCCTCCCCCACAACAGACACCCTGTGAGGTGGGTGGGGCTGGAGAGGGCTGTCACAGCAGCTGCCTTTTCAAGGACAACCTCTGCCAGGGCTATGGCTGACCCAAGGCCATGCTAGCAGGTGCAAGTGGAGGAGTGGGGAATCAAACCCGGTTCTCCCAGATAAGAGTCCGCACACTTAACCACTACACCAAACTGGCTCTCCTTTCAGTGACAGCCCTTAAGAGCCAACACAGTTGTATCGTAAATAAAGGAACAAAGCAGGTATTTTTGAAGAAGGCTGTAAAAGCGAGGGAGGGAGGGGAGGGAAGAAAGGTGGAAAGGGAAGGAAGATGGGGGGAGGAGGGAGAGGTGGAAAGAAAGCAACTTTAAATGCACTCTCCAAGACCCTCACGTTGTTTAGCTTAGTGAAGGGATTTAAAGAGACAAATACCAACTCCAAGCTGGTCTACGGGGCGGTGAGGGCTTCAAGAGCTGTACAATGTGTGTGAAAGAGCCACATGTGGCTCCCAGTCCCCAATTTGGCCACTCCTGCTACACCAGAAGAACTGCACTGCAAGTTACTATTTTCTTCTTTCAAATAAGCCGTAATGGGTTAGCTGGCTTACACACTGAATATTCCATACCTTTGCTTATTGTGATTTCAGTAAATGCCAAAATGTGGGAGTCCTGTTCCAAGAAATACTTAAAATATTTTTACTAACTGCCATGAGGATACTTAAACAAAAGTCAATATGGAATCGTGTGTGTGTCACTAGATTCAAGTTGCCTTCATGCTTCTATGACATTTGTAGATTTAAGATTGTTATTTTGGTACAGACGTTCAAGCAGTCTGAGGTACCCTGAACATTTTAACGGCACCTTTATATGAAGGATTATTGTTTTTAGAAATGCTGCACCATCCCAAAAACCGGCAATGCTTTTTAAAAATAATTACTACCACACAGCTAAAAATTATATACTTTGAAAAGCTTACACACACACTTCAAAAGCTGGCCTATTTAGTGTCCCCAATAAAACCTACTCCAATTTATCACTTTTTTGTGCCAAAAAAATGAAGCTTCAGCTACCTCCCAGAATAGCTATTTTATAATTCTTTCATACCTGTAATACAACTGGATTTGTCCCAAGCTTAACTCAATTAACAAAAGGTTACATAACTGAAAATTTTCAGGGATAGCTCACACACGCATGTGCGTGTGTGTGTGTCTGTGTGTGTCATGGGTGCTGGGGACCCTGCAGAAGAAGCTGAGCCTGCAGAAGAAACCATGCCCCTGCCACCTGCACCAGTGCCCTGGCCACCTGCACCAGTGCCCCTGCCTCCTGCGGGAGAAGACCCAAGCCCCCCTGCCTGCCTCGCCCTCTCGGGTGGCTCGTGTGCGTGACCGCCTTCGTCAGGACCTCAGGGATCGGAGGAGGGCGGCACGCTCACGAGCAAGACGCTCCCTGAGCCCTGAGTTTTGAAAGGATCCTGGCTCTTCTAGGAGTAAGGATGCTTGAGTCTCAGCAGGATCCTGGTCGCCCTCTGAGTCAGCAATTAGTCCAAATGGGCAATAGACAGCAGAGGGCTATATAGCTGTGGGCTTTGGGAGGAGGCTTTGTGGAAGCAACTAGTTGCTTACCTGACATTCTAGCATCCACTTCGGCTTCTGACTTTGGCTTCTGGACCCCCTGACTCTGGCTTTGACTTCTGGACCCCCCCGACTTCGGCTCCTGGACCTCTGACCTGCGATACCTGGACTGTGATTCGGTTTTGGCGCACCGGACCCTCTTTGCTCCCCAGCTACAGACCTTGGACTTTGCCTGACCCGGCCCCAGCTCGTGACAGTGTGTGTGTATCTCAGCTTCCTACTGATGAATAAGTTGGACATGTCTGCATGAACTGTATCAGTATGAAAGTTCTACTTGATAACTCAATACGTACAGAACACTACTTGATTAGTCAGCAACGGATGAACATGTATGCATGAACCAGCCCAGTTTAGCAGTTGTACCCATCAAGAGAGCAGTTCTTCAAGAATGTATGTATTTATACCAAATCAAGATCCCCAAAGGCTTCACCAGTCCCAAAGTTGAACTACACTATTGTCTGGATCCAGCAGAGAACTTCATTGAAGAAGCTGGTTGAGATGTTCCTCCAAGCTATACTTTGAAAATCCTTCTGGAGGGTTGACAAAGCGTTGTGGACAAAATGCACCACCATACAGGAGCACTGCTGCAATGGAAGGGAGCTTGGCAAAGATCACTTTTTGTTCCTCATCCTCTTCTAGCTACTTGTGCTCACAGGAGACAATTTCACGTATATTTTCCCCACATACAGGGCTAGTGCCACCTACGAGCCAATGCAGGCGGCTGCCTATAGCAGCCTCTTCCAAAGGGGGTGCTGGGGTGGGCTCCTGCAGGCCAAAAGACTCAGCAGGAAGAGGAAGACGTGCCAGCCTGGAAGAAGCCTGGTGGCATGGGAAGCTGCAACTGGACTGGTCGATTAAAGACAACCATGACAAGCCAGGGAGGGCAGTGGCGGCGGCACCCAGTTAGCTGGTCTCAGTGGCAGAACCGGGTGCTGGGGTTGGCAGCCGTCACCGGGGCTGGGCTGACGGGAGTCACCACCACCACTGTCCGGAGCCTCCTCCTCCAGCTTCTGCCTGCTCTTCCTGCCTCCTGGCCCTGCACAGCTAGAGTGTGGTGGAGGGGGGACGTGTGTGAACCAGGGAATCATCCTCTCTGGCCAGCACTGGCAAAATCCCACCACCAGCAAAGGAAGACGGAACAAGGAGGAAGGGGAGGGAAAGGGAAAGATGGGCACTGGTGGCCTGAGCTCCCCTGCTGCAGTTCAGCCTCTTCTTCTTAGACGTGCAGAGGCAGGAGGGATGGGAAGGAGGAGGTGGCAGCTGCATCTCCAGCAGTGGCTGCCTGTGCGCTCCGGGCAGCTGTGAGCTGAGAGGATCTGCTTAGCTTGGTGTCATCCTCTGCATCACCTTGAAGCTGTGCTCGCCAGTCAGCCACCCACCCACCCCACCTGCCTGATCCTCTGGCATCCTGTCATTTGCTTCCACTGAGTCTCTTCTGTTCTCCCCCTTCAGCCTTCCCTTCAATTTTACCCCTCCCTCCTCTCTGGCCACAAGTAAAGTGTCTTCATGAACCCCAAGGTTTTGTATATATGGGTTTATTTCTTCTGGGAGGCTGCAGGCTGGCTGGCTCAGTCCTGCAAGCAGCCTCCCTTTCTTCTGTGGGTTTTCTCCCTCACCTTTTTAGGACTCTTCTTCTTCTAGAAGGCTGCAGGCTGGACTGCTAAAGCTTCCCTTTCATCCGAGGGATGTCTCCACCCCCCCTTTAGCAAAGTCCAAATCGTCCCACGGCAGCTTTAAGAGACCAACGAAGTTTTATTTCAGGTATAAGTTTCTGTGCGCAGTCACACTTCTTCTTGGGGGCGGCTACCGCGTTGCAGACTGGCTCAATCAAGTGAGAGGTTTTTTAAAAAAAAAGCTTCCCTTTCCTCTGTTGGCTGTCTCCTCCCCTTAAGCAGATTCTCCACCACCACTAACTAGTGTAGTGGTTAAGTGTGAGGACTCTTATCTGGCAGAACCGGGTTTGATTCCCCACTCCTCCACTTGCACCTGCTGGAATGGCCTTGGGTCCGCCATAGCTCTGGCAGGGGTTGTCCTTGAAAGGGCAGCTGCTGTGAGAGTCCTCTCTAGCCCCACCCACCTCACAGGGTGTCTGTTGTGGGGGAGGAAGGGAAAGGAGATTGTGAGCCACTCTGAGACTCTTCGGAGAGGAGGGCGGGATATAAATCCAATATCATCTTCTTCTTCTTATAAATACAAGGACTATCGCCTCTCTGCATATCCCACCTAATCTAATCAAGCACGCTACTTTCACCTGCTATTGCAGAGCACCTTGGGGCACACACGGCTCGACCCGACAACGTGACCTTTATGCCATATCCAGCCCTCGCAACAAATGGGTTCGACACCTCTGTTTCAACACATGCTAAAATTACTTGGACAGCTTTAGAAACGGGACTGGACATATCAATTGTGGAGGGAGTTCCATCAACAGCAATTAGCCGTGAGGGGTGCACGGAACCTCCAAGGCCAGAGGCATTGTACCTTTGAATGCAAATTGTCAAGGGGCAACAAGAGGAGGGAGTTTTGCCCTCGGAGCCCCACTTGGAGGCTTGGTGGAGCCCCAGGAGAGGGCTAAGAAGCTCCGCCGCTCCCCCTCCCTTTCCTCCCCTCATTGGGAGAGCCAGTTTGGTGTAGTGGTTAAGTGTGCGGACTCTTATCTGGGAGAACCGGGTTTGATTCCCCACTCCTCCACTTGCACCTGCTAGCATCGCCTTGGGTCAGCCATAGCTCTGGCAGAGGTTGTCCTTGAAAGGGCAGCTGCTGTGAGAGCCCTCTCCAGCCCCACCCACCTCACAGGGTGTCTGTTGTGGGGGAGGAAGGTAAAGGAGATTGTGAGCCGCTCTGAGACTCTTTGGAGTGGAGGGTGGGATATAAATCCAATATCTTCTTCTTCTTCTTCATTCAATTGGTTAAAAAGGGGGTGCACGTAGGTAGCCTCGCCTAAGGCACCAAAAAGCCTGGCACCAGCCCTGCCCATATACATACCACAGCAGCACCTTGTACCATCATCCATTTTATCTAGGAGGCTTTCTCAAACTGCCAAGAGAATTTTCAGAGCAAACAGGAAGCTGCTTGAAGAACTACCCGCTCCTCCAGCTACTTCTGGGAACAGTTCCACTGGATCCAACTCAACGAACTGGATCCTGTGGTGACTTAAAATAAGCATGTTAATGAGAAACTAGGCCCTTATTCCTTCAAGTCAGTTATATGCAGAATGGTTTTTGAGCATACAACAGAGTTCATACGAGTCAGGATAATTTTGCTTTGTGGAACCCGCACATTAGTTTTATCAGTCATGGGTGTACATTACTGCCAATCTAGATATGACTGAAAAAATTCACACAGGTCAGATTATTGGAGGGGGGGGATAGAAGGAAGTAAAAACAGGAAGCCCTATTGCCCTTTGCTCACCTCATTAATCTAACATTTTAACTGCTGTTCTATTTAATTGTATTATTGCGACTACTTTGTTTTAACTGTTTTACTTATGATGTAACCCGCCCTGAGCCTGCTTTGCAGGAAAGGGTGGGACATAAATTGAATGAAATAAACAAATAACACGGCACAAAAACTTTCTTCCAGAATGGAATTTCAGAAATGCTTTTCACGCAGGAACCGAAAACGCAGTCTCAGCAGCAGTGCTTTAGAACGACAGCGTTCTATTTTGACATCTGATCTAAAGGGAAGGCAAACGGACTTACTGAACAAGAATCACGTGAACCCCACTTGACTGTGAAGTTTAGAAGATTAGTTGGTACTGAGTGCTGAACAGGAAGAATCCTTGAGGATTCAATTAAGCCAGCCTAAGGACCAACACTGCATAAATTATAACTCTTCCTCCTTTCCTGAACCCCCAAGCAACTTATTTATATTCTACAGCGACGGAACATTAAATGACCTCTAAGGGTTCAATAAAATAAAGCACAAGAAAACAGTCTTCAGTGGAGATTTCTTGCATGGGGAAGTCACGTTATTAAATATCTTTTCAGTCAGCTGCCAGGAAATAAATTTGCTATCTTCTGACTACTCTATAAAAAGGGTCTTATCATTAACGATTTTTGGTTGGGCAGTGCAAATGTGTATATACCAGGCTGGGAATTACTAGAAGAGGGATGGAAAAATAAGGTAGCCAAATTTGCAATGCCCGTTTATAGAGCGTGGATGTGGCCTCATTTGGAATACTGTGTGCAGTTCTGGTTGCCATATCTCAAAAAAGATATTGCTGAGCTAGAAAAAGCAAAGAGGCAACTAATACAATTAAGAGCTTGGACCAACTTTGCAAAGGCTGGAGAGTAAAGGACTTTTCAGTCCAGAAAAAAAGCATTAAGGAGAGACATGACAAGAGGTTATGAAATTATGCATGGGGTAGAGACTGTTTTTTCTCCCTCTCTTGTAATATTAGAACTTGAGGGCACCCAATGAAGTTGATGGGAATGAGGTCTGGAAAAAGGAAATACTTCTTCATTTAATAAATAGTTAAACTGTAGAATTCACTGCCAATGAAGGTAGTGATAGCCACAACCATAAGGTTTTAAGAGAGGGTTAGGTGACATGACAGATAGGCCCATCAACAGCTATTAACATAGTGAGTAAAGAGAACCTCCATATACAAAGGCAGCAATCCTCTGAATATCACTGCTGGAAGGCAACATCAGAGGAAGGCCTTGGTCTCTATGCCCAATTCTTGGCCCTCCAAGGCAACTGGTTGATTACTATGTGAAACAGAATGCTGGACTAGATGGACCACTGGTCTGATCCAGCAGACTTTACTTATGTTGTTATACAGCAGAGACAATAGGATTGCCACCTCTTCCTATTATGAAATATGCTACATACTAAACATTTGCACACTGTATTTAAAGAAGAGGAGAGTGAGGATGGAGTCAAGTGTCCTTATTTTCAGCCAAAGGAATCAAACCATCTATTCTTTCTTCTCCTCCTGATTCCAGACCAAAACCAAGTATCAGCATACTTTATATTTGGGCATTTACCAGTTGGCATGGACACCACGCAGAATACAATTTCACCAGAAACACACTACAATTTCTCAGGAACAGTGTGTTGTAGATTCATAGCGAACACAGATACTAAGAGGTGGGATCCCTGCTATAGCAGACAAGAACCAATGTATAAGCAGAGAAATCTAAATTCATTGTAAATATATTCTTAACACATTAGGGTTATAAAATAGCCAGATCCTTAGCGGTAAACATGTAAACCACATGATCACATATATATTGCTGGGTTTCAGATAATAAAGCATCTACTCTTTCTCTCTCTCTATGCACGCATGCGTACACATACACACACACACAGGAAGATGAGCCAGATACCTTGGAAAACCTCTTTTGCAGCAATCAAAAGATGGTTGTGGGTGCATCAAAATAAGTTCTAAGTTTAAGGGGGGAGGGGGCAGTATCTGTATCCCTTATTGAATACAGGCATGAATATCAGCGGCAGAGGTACCCTGTAACAGTCAGAAGTAGCATAGCGGTTGTACTCCTTAGAAAGAATGGAAGTCACTATCTTAATTCATGCCGCTGAAGTTACTTTACATGGGACTATTCTTAAAGACAAACTCAAAACTTCTACTGGCGGAGAAGGTGGATCACCTCCTTGTAAAGGAGGTGGGGACACTCTCAAGCTATTATGCAGCAACTGCACTGGTTACGTATCAGCTTCCTAGCACCATTCAAAGTAAATGCTTTACCTTCCGAAGGATCGATACACCAAAGAGACTTTCTTTCCTCATACATGTCTCCAAGACCTTGCCCCCACTGGAGGTCGGAATGATCCTAGCCATAATCAGTGACCAATCTTTCAGAGGAGACTGAGCAGAACACATATTTGATGACTTTTAGAACAGGCTGTAAGATCTACAGGAAAGCAGTATGGAGCTGGGGTATAGAAGATTTGAGCAGATGCAAATTCGGTTGTTGTTATTTTTATAAAATAAATAAAAACAGAAAATACAACATTGTTGTGAGCCACCTTGAGTGAAAGGAAGGGAGAACATAAATATTTCAATATTTGTACTTATATACAATGTAACATAGAAAGTCTGAGGTAGAACTAGCCATTTACCATTTTGTAAGGCAAACAAGAAAACTCTCTGCTGCACTTGATATTGTGCAGCAGTATGAACTTTCTGCAGCCTCAGGGGAACTGCTTGTCTCCTTTTCTGCTTTTGGAAGCCTTTTCCCGCCTCTCCCATAGCCTCCCTGGGATCAGGGAAGGAGGGGAGAGGAGCCCCAGCAGCCAATCCAAAGCATGCATTTGCAAAATGCATTGCAAATGCATGCTTTGCAGGGCTGTTGTGTAGCTGATGGCCGGGCTAATCCCTCAGCCATCAGCAACATGGTTGTTCTTTTGTTTACTTGGGTATCCAAGTAAACAGTGTTCTCTGGCCAATCACAGAGCAGTGCTATTTTTTGAAACTGCTCTGTGTAGGGCCAGAGAATCTTCTTAAGGAGTCTGCCTGGCTGGACTCCATTCCATTGATGCTGTGTTGGTGCACTGGTGTGAGAGACAGATTGTGCTGCACTGGCCCTTGGCCTCAGCTGCTGCTGCTCTCTCGCAGCCTTGCCTGATGTAGAGAAGACGTCTAAGGTAAGACAGTCTTGGGGTTCTTGTTTTTATTTTAGTTAGTAAAAGGACTTTTTAAGACTCAGAGTCCCTTCACTTATCCAAATTTGGGTAGGTGAGTACTGGGTAGCTTATTTGGGGTTAGGGGGTTCTGCTGGGGGTGGGGGGTTTTTTGCCAATTTGCCCATATCTTACTTTAGTGAGAGGACTTTTAAAAGTGCAGTGTCCTTTTACTTTTCCTGATTTGGGCGGCTTGGATTTCTTGGGGTTAGGGTGAAGGATTTTTTGGGGGGAGGGGTTGGTAAAGTTCCTGTATTGTTAAAAGTCAAGGGTTTGTTACTGTTTTAAAAGGATTCTGTGTTTGATTTGCTGCTGCTGTGTTGTGCTGCTGTTGTTCCTTTTCTCTTCTGGTTCTTTTTTTTGGTGGGGGGCTGTTTGGCCTAATTTTCATTGTTGAAAAGGTCACTTTTTTAACAGTCAAGTTTGTTGGCCTTTTCTCAGTGATCTGTTTGGATCTATTCTCAGTTGCTGCAGGTTTTGCATCCTCCTGTCCTATTGTCCCTTTTCCTGGTTCTGGTTTTTTTGGGGGTAGTGTTGTTGACTGATTTGGCCTGAGGTTTTTGTTGAAAAGGTCACTTTTCTAAAAGTTGAGTTTGCTGGCCTTTTCTCAGTGATCTGTTTAGATCTATTCACTGTTGTTGTGGGTTTTGCATCCTCCTGTTCTATTGTCCCTTTTCCTGGTTCTGTTTTTTTTTTTTGGGAAGTGGGTGGGTGGGTTAAAAGTTAAGTTTCTTTCTGTCGCGTTCTGTTTTTTTGGGGTTGGTGTGTGGGGTGTGTGTTTTTATAGTTATTTTTTGAGTCTAAGGTTGCTTTCTGTTTCGCTAGGGCCACTAAATAGGCTGCCCCACTAATAAGGGTGTTTTTAGGGATTGCGTTTTTTGAAATTTAAAAAAAATTAATCCAGTTTAGGGCTTTATCTTCTTTCAAAATTCAACTAGGCCAGATAGGGGTGATTTAAAAAGATTTTAGGTTTCTCATAAAAGGCAGTGTGACTACTAGGCCACATCAGGCTCCCTTTTAAAGAAACTACGGTTGCAGTGCATCTTGCTTTCAGCCACTGAAAGCTGGTGCATCCTTAGATTTCCACAGGGTAAACCACAGCTTCTCTCTATTTATAGAGAACACCTGATTTCTAGTTTACAAGGAAATCCGCTTTGTCCCAGGATCTAGGAGGATATAACAAGGATTGCCTTCATCTCAAGGTAGCCTTTTAAAAACTGTAGCCAGGTAGAGGCAGGATCACCTAGTCTCCTAAACTTTACCAGACTACTACTACCCCAACCCAAAGAAGGACAGGTTAGGGACCAAAAAAACAAACCAACAAGTTTTGGTGGGAGGGTTTTTAAAAAGAAGTCAGGGCACCTGTTGGTTCAGGGTACAGTGCAGTGAGTTAGGTTTGTAAAAAACCCCACTTTCAGTTCAGGTTCTGTGAGACTGCCCAAGGGTGACATGAGTGACAGGCAGCAGAAAAGGGGCCCTGGGGGCAAGGCCAAGGAGAAGACTAGAGGGGTGGAGGGGAGGGGGAGGACCCAAGTTTCCCCCCCCCCACCTGTGCGTAGGGCCACTCCACAGCCACCTTCCAGCACTCTGACCTCTGGCCAGAGTGTGATGAAGAAGAAGGCCTGCCTTGGGCCATTCATTGAGGATGCTGCTGGGGCGTCCCCAGCAGAGGTGACATTTAGGTGCTGGCACTGAGCAGGGGTCTGCTGCTTGGGCAGTCTCTCCTCCAGCTGATGTCGCTTTGCCTCAGCAGCCAGAGGAAGGGCAGCAAGAGCAGCCCTCCTTGGAGATGAGCTTTGGGGACAGTTTTCTCTCCAAAACGATCACCCCAAGGAGGATGCAGAGTGTCGTGCAGGAGCTGGAGGAGTAGCTGGTTGAGGAGGACCAGCACCCTTCTTCAGTTCCTTTGGGCACCAGCAGTCCTTCAGGGGATGGCCAGAAGGGGAGGCCGCATAGGGTGGAGGGGGAAGAGATGGAGAAACACAAGGTGCCTCTATCTCCACCCACTTCCCCCCAACGGCCAGCCCCTCCTGCCACCGCGAGACACAATGTGTCTGCCCTGAGCCCCTCACAGGAGATGGCTCCAGACACGCAAGCTGCCAGTAAGGTTGGGCATCCGTACACCTCCGAAGTCTGGAAGCATTTCCAACTTATGGAGGATCCACGCTATGCGCAGTGCCAGCTGTGCAGAGCCTGGATCAGTCGTGGGCAGGACCCTGCCCACCTGACTCCAGGGGGGATGCGGAACCACCTGCGGAAGCACCACCTGGCGGTGCTTCTTAAGGGGGAGAAGCAGGCTGGTGCTGGAGTGCCCAAGCGGCCAACACCACCCAGGCAGGAGGTCTGTCCCATCGCGACTACCTCCAGAGCTCTCCAGGAGAGTTCCGTGGCAGTGTAGGGACACCAGGCATCTCTGCCTGAGATGTTTGTTGGGGGTGGCACATGTGTACCAAGAGGGGGAATCAGGTATGGTAGGAGGGTGATCGCCTGGAACCTTGCCAGGACGATCGCCCATGGGCTTCCATTTTCAGTGGTCGAGAATCCTGGGGTGCTAGGGTTGCTCGAGTACCTGGCGCCCTGATACAAAATTCCTGCTAGAACCACCATTAGCAGGACCATTGTGCCATCTGTTTTCAGGGCAACCAGATCTGCGGTGAAGGTGCATTTGTCCCATGCTGCTGGGGGGACTGTTCATTTCACCTCAGATACCTGGAGCTCCCAACATGCGTTCGAGGGGTATCTCTCCCTGACTCCCTGGCGAGCATAGCACTGGTCGTCCCCATGGTCCACATGGCCCGTGAGGATCTGGCCTCGTTTCTAGTGCCAGCTCAAGGCTGTGCACTTGAGTAGCACTTCCAGTAGTGCGCACCCTGGTTGTTAGGCTGCAGGAAGGGCTTGAGGCCCGTTTTCAGACTTTCACCCAGGATAAGGTCTACATGATGGCAACCATGTTAGACCTGCGCCTTAAGGGCACAGTCGCCGAGCGGGCCAACGAGCTCGATCGCTGGCGAGACGAGCTCTCCCAGAAGGTCGAGCATTGCAGAGTCAGGGCGGGCCCAGTGCCGGTAACTGAGGAGGAGGGGATGGAAGCAGCTCACCTGCCATTTCCACTGCTGTACACTCCCAACCTCCCCGGCTAGGCAGCGTTTCCCACCAGACTCACGCCACGAAGAATCCTGAATTGACACTCATTGGGCGGCTTGTTGGCCCCTCTGGGAGCGGTAGGCCCGAGAGCGGAGACGGGTGCTGCAATGGTGAGGGACTATCTTTCGAAGCCCAACAAGTCTCAGGAAATATCTCCTTTGAACTACCTGGTCACGAAGGAGGGGGTCTGGCCGGCCCTCTTCTCCGTGGCGAAGGCGTTCCTCTCATGTCCACCGACGAGCGTGCAGAGCGAGCGCGTCTTTTCGCATATGGGCGACATTGTCTGCCCACATTGCAATCGCCTGCAACCCTGGACAGTTGAGCAGTTGGTCTTCCTGAAGGTCAACTTGCCTCTGTTCGGCTCCCTGAACGTAGACTTTGAGAGTGAATGAAGTGAGCACCTACTTATGCCTGCACCCTCTCTTGGCCTGTGCTTGGAAGGTGGTTGTAAAACACTCTCCCACTAAAAATAGACTAGAGTCCAAAGACAGCCCAAAAACTCACTCACAAATTGATTGGCAGTGCATTGCGCCCCCCCACCCCTCATCCATCCCCAAACCAAAAGTGAATGCTGGTTTAAAATCTGCAAAGCAATCCAAATATCCCCAGCCCCATCCACACATGCCTAATAATACTGAAAGGGCCCCAACTGTAACTGACAGCACCCCCAGGCCCAGCCAGGATAACCCAGTTGTTTTTTTCAGGGGCAGGAGGAAGAAAGAGGGAGGTGCCAGTGATGATGACAGGCAGCCAGCAGCCATACCAATGCTGAGGTCCCTCTAATGGGACAGTGATAGCTGGTGTGCTGCTGCTGAGCTGAGAGAGAAGGAATGGTTCCCTTCCTCTCACACAATCCGAGGCCCTCCCAGTGATCTTCCTCATTTGGGGTGCAACTCTGGCTCGCCTCCTTGTGGTGCACTCTGGGTAATGCAAAAGAGCCTGGACCAGCCAACCATCCATCACTCAAGGTAAGTCTAAATGCTTCTTGCTTTGTGTCAGATACAGAATGATGTGCAGCTAGGTGTGGTCCACCGCTTCTCTTGTTTGAGAGTTGTGTTGTTTGGGGCAGGGCTGGAGAGCTGGCATCTGTAGATTGTGTGTTCTGTGGCAGGGAAGCTGGCACCTGGGTGAGAGACCCAGAACCAGCATGCTTGTTGTGCTTGGCCAGCTCTCCCCGTGTTGTTTGGGGCAGGGCTGGAGAGCTGGCATCTGTAGATTGTGTGTTCTGTGGCAGGGAAGCTGGCACCTGGGTGAGAGACCCAGAACCAGCATGCTTGTTGTGCTTGGCCAGCTCTCCCCGTGTTGTTTGGGGCAGGGCTGGAGAGCTGGCATCTGGGTTTGCTGCAGCCAGGTCTGCAGAGCAGACCTGAAGCAGATTATGTTTTGTGTGGCAGTGACGTTGGCAACTTGGTTTATATTGGTTCCAGGCCAGCAGGGTTCATAGAGTAGATAGATGGATGTAGTGCATTTGGGTCCTATAGAGATTCCCTGGTGTGAAGTTAGGTTTGGCTTTGGGTGCCCCAAGAATTGGATCCCCTGGCCCAATCTTTTTGGGACTTGGGCGTTTTGTAGGGAAGAGTCCCCTGCGGGTTCCCTGCAGTTTTGGGGGCTCTCCCTCAAACCCCCTGCCCCCTCCAGTAATCTCTAATTATGCCCTATGTTGCCATTGATTTCAATGGCCCATAGGGTATAATGGTGGGATAGGGGCTCCCTCTTTGGGTGCCCCTGGAATGGGATCCCCTGGCCCAATCTTTTTGGGACTTGGGGGGTTTGTAGGGGAGAGTCCCCTGCAAATTTGGGGGCTCTCCCTCAAACCCCCTCCCCTCCAGGCAGCTTCCAAATACCCTATTTTGCCATTAATTTCAATGACCATAGGGTATAATGGGGCCGTATATTTGGAAATAGCTGCGCATCTACCGTATATGCGGCTATTCCGAGTACACGTATTCGGAAATATATGCTATTTCAAATATTTTAGCCCCGTATATTTCCGAATCCGATTAATTCCGAATTTTTTTTTTTTGGCACAGCCCTAGTAAGTACTGTCCAGCTCAGTAGCAAAAATCATAATACTGCATTCTATCACATAAGCGAGCCAATGTTCAACTGGTTTACACAGTTTTAAGCCAAAGGTTAAATATCTTCTTTCACTTTTGGACTACAGCCATAAGATTACTAACAAGCAAAGGAGCTAATGGATGTACTTCAAATGCAGCTCAATCAAGTCCAGAATATATGAGTACACTGCAGTAATGGTACCATGACATCACAGGCAAGACATCTGTTCAAAAATCGGATGGGAGTCACCATGCACCTTTCCTTCTCCCCAAAGTAAAACGTTACTAATCCCTCAAAAATTCTTCCCAGAGTAACAAATCTACTATTGACACACACAGCATTTTAAGAATCACGATACTGCCAGATAAGATCGGACAACACTTATAATTTCACACATCTAAACATTCATTTCAGAAATAAATGAAAAAGCACGCAAAAGTAGCACAGAACTCCTCCAGCTGTCTTCGCTGCAGCCATATGAGCGGAGGGGGGGGGGGGAAATCCTGTCAGACAGCATTAAGTTATCCTGTACTGCAGTTTTCAAGTATGTATAGCCATTTTCCACTTTGTTTATAGAGTACAAAGCAATAAAGCAAAATCAGCAAAATTCTCAGAGACATGTATGCTACATTTGCTCTTTAATCCATCTAATGTCAGTCGCTTCCATATTCCAGGTACTTAGCCAGCCCTGTTCTTCTAGATATGCAGTAAACACTGTTAATGCAAGACAGCTTACTGTTCTCATCGGAAGCCAAGCACATGCTCAGGAACAAAAGAACTAGTCTGTGTGATGAGGAGAAATGGTTATTATCACTTCACAGATGCCTATTAACTGAGCCAGTGTGGAGCAGTGTGGAGAGCCAGTGTGGAGCAGTTGATAAAAGAGTCAGAGTAGGATCCTGGAATCGCCACTTCTACCATGGAAGCATATTGGGGGACCGTGGGCCCGTTACAAACCCTCAGCCCGGCCTACCAACTACAGAGAGAGGCAGGATATAAATGCATGCAAATGCATGGAACTTGAACTTTGAATTTGCCATCAAACCTGAAATAGAAACTTCTGTTTCTTTAATATGAAGTGTAAGTATCTGTCATCACCTCAAAAGGGCTTAGTGAACTAACATCTATTTTAGAATCATGAACAAAACACTATTTAAAGTTAGCAACTGCTGCATAGATATCTCTTTTTTAAAAAATTCTTCATGGAAGTAAAATATTGCTGAATTTAATAAGATGCATATATATATATATTTTATATCTCAATCAGTGAGGCTGTTCCACTTCAATCGTCAACTCTCTTCAGAAGTAGTGAATGAGGGATGCACTCTGGAAACCAGTATTTATTTATTTATTATATTTATATCCCGTCCTCCCCTAGCGAGCTCAGGGCAGCTAACGACAGTTAGAACACAGAAATAAAAACAGAATCACAATAAAATCATTTCATACAATTACAATCCCTCAAATTCAAGATGGCGTCGATATTACTAGTTATTATTTAGCGCTACATACATTGATGTTGTTGGATGTTGTCTGGCCCTCTACATTTTATACTGGAATAGGTTAAGATGTCAATGCTGTGGGATGGTGTAGTGGCTGCCTCCCCATTAGATATTAACAGCCAGTTTAAACAATTCTGTCTTGCAGGCCTCGCGGAACTGTGGCAAGTCCCACAAGGCCCTGATATTTTCGGGAAGGGCGTTCTACAAGCTGGGACTGCTACCAAAAAAGCTCTAATGGTAGACAGCCGAGTTTCTTTTGGCCCAGGGAACATGAGAAGATTTTGTGAACTTGAATGTAGTGCTCTCTGGGACTCATATGGGGAAAGGTAGTCCATGAAACATGTAGCCATGTTTCAGCAATGGTACAGCTACGCAGCTGAAGTATGTGGAAGAAAATACGGAGCCTCTGTTTCTCTCAGCATTAGCATACAGTGTCCTATTTATCTCACATCCAGCAGCTATGCATAAAGGGGTCTTCTACCTTCCTGGGTCAGTGAGGGTGTCAAAATATTAAGTTTGCATAGCAAAATGACAGATACCAATCCCTACTTAGCCATAAAGCTCACTAGGTCGCTTTGGTAAAGTCATTGGCTTCGATCCATCAGATTTCCATGGAAGGAAGGAATTTCCACTCATGGAGAGGAACCTTTTTCTCCCACTTTCTTCAGCCCAAAATACTATGTAAAATGCTACTCCTAGGGGATATGGGACCCCCAGGAATAGAATAGGAAGGAGAGTGGCAAAAATCACCATCCTTTCATCCAAAGAAATCCTCCTTTAAGCTAAAACTTCCCTCAGAGGGGTTTGTAAGGTCAAACAGGAATCTGATTCAATTTCTCCCCACTCCAATTTTCTAGTGCTTATTTTGGAACAGTTTATTCATGGCCAAGGCCAGCTTTTAACATTTAATGCTTATTTTCACTTCCTAATGTGATATGGGCCAGATTACTATTTAAAATAGGATGAAAGGCAGTACCAGTAGAGTGCAAGACTGGGATTTCAATCCACCATCCTCAGAAAAGGAAATTAACTTTGCTGATATAACTATTATGGACAGTTATCACAGACAGACTCATATCAGGCTAAAACTAGAAATGAATTTTCCTTTTCAACATTCATTGCCCTTACTTCCTTCAAAAATCGGATAGAATCTATGCATATTAACTGCCACTAAATTAAGTCTTCTTACAAAACACAAAACAAAACAGAAACTGTCTTATACTGTGTTGGCAAGAAGTATGAGAAAGTCAAAGAACATTCCAAATATACTGCAGTGCTCAATTATGCAAAAGGACTGTGTTGATTTAGTCCTCCATGAGTGCAGGAAGCTATCAAGGAAGAGGCAAATGAGGGGATAAATTAAACCACCTTTCTCATTCTACTTCCCTGCCCCCTTCCTAATCATACCATGTCGATTAACCACATAAATCTAATGGGTGCTCTCCTCTCTATAATTTTATGTCATTGCATATTTTAAATTCTTTTTAACTGCAAGCCTTCACAAGAAATATTCAAAATCAGGCCTTCATGTGAAATTAAAAATAAGTTGTGGACTACACATCATATTCTACTAAATGCAACTGGATATTCAGTGACATCTTTCTGCCATTTCACTAAGCTTCCAGGGAGCAGAAAAATACTTTATTATATTCATCAAGTTTTGAAAGACCAATCCTACACCTCCAATTTAATAAAACCTAATGCCTATCACATTTTTATTCTGCCCTTCCTTCAAAGAGCTATGGACAGTACACATGGTTCTACCTCCCCCATTTTTATCACTGCAACTTTGTCAAATAGATTAAACCTGAAATGGTGACTGGCCCAAGCTCACTCAGTGAGCTTCATGCTTGAATGAGGATTTGAACCCTGGCCAACGTAGACCACACTAACCACTACACCAGACTGCCAAGAAAGCATCATCATGCTTCTGACGAAAGCAAATTTACAGAAACCCTCTGGAGACTGGAGTTACAAATCCTCATCCCACCCACAAAAATATACCAGAATAAGAGTACTAGACAGGTTTGATACACAGTCAGAAAGCATGGAATTAAAGATTTCAGGTTTTCACGGCTGGCATCATCATTAGGGTTTGTAGAATCTTTTGGGCTCAAGTGCCGTGTTCTACTAGAGAAAGTTTTTCTTCCAGACTGAGAAGGAAACGTCTGGAAGAAAAACTTTCTCCAGTAGAACACGGCACTTGAGCCCGAAAGATTCTACAAACCCCAATCATGGAATTAAAAGTTGTACTGTGACTAGAATCGCGGGAGTTTGTCTATGAAGCATGAAACAACAACAAAAAACGTGCTACGGAAAATCTACAACATAATGATGCAATTATTTTACTTCATCTCCCAGCATTTGGACTGTTCGATATCCAAATCAGCAGCAGAAGCGCTTCTATAAAGAGCTGCAGACCGATTTAAAGCCTTTTCACATCCTGACGCTGTCAGGAACGACCCGAATGGGAGTCTCCAGAGAAAGAGAGCAAATATATCCCAGAAAAGCCTCCAGAGGGCAACCTCTGCCCAGCCTTACCTTAAGGATATCCCCCCGTTTGAAGCTGAGCTCATCGTCTGCGGTGGCTTTGAAATCGTATTTGGCGATGGCTTCCATCCTCGGGACCGGTCGTGGACAGCAATGGTGGGGCTGGATCGAAAGGCTCTCCCCCTGAATTCCTCTCCGGGCACTCCCGGGTCAGCCTGCAACGCTCTCTCTTCCCGGCTCCCGCTTCCTCTTAGGCGCCCGGCTCCGTCTTTGACATCCAGGGGAAGGCGGCGAGGGCCGATCCGCCCTAGGAGGGAAGGAAGAGAAGGACCATGGAGGCGAAGAGCCCGAATCAATGACAAGACGGCCGCGCCCTGAGCCTCTCCCACCTCCCGGCTCAACTCCGCTCTGCCGCTTCCTCTTTCTGCAGCCTCTCTCGCTCAGGGGCACAGCCAGGAAAGCGCCGGAGTGGCACCCGCCGCGGCCAATCGCAGCGCCCCTTCGCGCGGCTCCCGCTCAGCCAGCCAGCCAGCGCACGGACATGCAGCCCCACGCCCCGCCCCCAGCGAGCCTTCCTATAGAGCGGATGCTGCTCTGTGCTCTCGCCCTCTTTCTTCCTCCAGAGGCGAGGCGGAGAGGCGGACAAAGCCCGGCAGGAGGAGAAGCAGAAAGCGGCCAGCTCCGCACCGGTGAAGGGGTCATCCCCCTACCTTCCGAAAGTCAGAGGGTCGAGACGGGAACTCACCCAACCATTTGCAAGAAGAAATGCTTGCAAGCGCTGCTTTAGCCCCAACTTCCACTTCCCCCGACTTCTCTCCAGCGCGAAGTCTAGTTTGTTCGAGAGAAATCTTGCAAAACGGCCTCCAAAACTCCACCCACGTGCACCGCTTTTGAAGCGCATGACACTCTCTAAATGGTCTTTCTGCCAAGGTAGATCAGGCGTGCCTCGCTTCTGCCAGGAGACTAATCTTAAAACATGAAGAGTTAAGTATGCTAGAAGCCTCCTAACAAACAATGAGATAAGGCTGTGAGATAAGGTGGTCATTAATTTACCGCTCAAATAGGAATTGATAAGCTTTCAGGAAGCTTGTCTTACATGGAAGGGAGATTGCAACACAGGGGGAAGGCTTAATTGATAAATAAACCTCCCTGTAAAGTAGGTTAGGCTGAAAGAGAGGACAGCGCCAAGGGCTGAAGCTCACGCAGTGAAGTTCTATGGCACAGTGAGGGGAATGGAGTCTGGGTCCCCTAACCGCCACACCGTACTGACTACTGTAAACTCTGCAGTTCACAGAAAAAAAGTTTTGACTTCTGATCTCACTGGAGACAGAGTCACAAGTCATACTTACATACCACCAGTTACAAAAACAGAACAGCTGTGCAAAAGGCCGCCGTTAAACAGGTGGATTTTCTAAAAAGCAGACTCCAATTTTGAAATAGAAGAAACCCGCAATGGAATTCCACGGTATTTTTAAGAGCAAGAGATGTCAGTGTGTCCTATCAAACTGCCACTCGCTCAGTCACGTTTCAAATTAAAAGAGGTAGCCTGCAGCGTTTACACTGCAAGTACTGTCAAATACTTAACACCTCATGTGAAGAAGAGTTTCCTTAAGGGGAACACCTCTCATTTGGCAGACAAGCTGAAAACATACACAAAAATCCCTTGATGGCATAAGAAACCGCACAAATTTCAGAGACATAACTCGTATTGAGCACTACTAGTACCTTAACGGTACATTTTTGAGAGGTCAAGTATTTCCTATAAATTATGTTCATTTTACTCTGTTATAATTAGCTACACTACCGTTTCAGTCTTTTTTTAAAAGAAGGTGAAACACACAAAACTGGCGCAAAAAAATAAATGTTTTGTAATGGTATTACTGCATTGAAGAGAATAGCACTGCAATTTAAAAAAAAAAAAGATTTGCATGAATGCTCTTGTGATATAGCAGGGATGCTCTTGTGATTTAGAAGAGAAATGCTTCCACCTTACAGAATGAAAAATATGAAAAAACAGATAAACTCTAGCTGTACTAACTGAAAAAAACTGCCCCACAGCAGCCAAGTTTTGATTTTTATGCTATAAAGTATGTCTGCAACTGAAATACATTTTGGAGGGAATACACCTCTATGGCTTGCTTCTTGGGTTACCAATAATCTGGTTGACGACTATGTTTCAATATATCTGAAGTATGATGCACACAAAAGCTTATAACCAGAATAAAACTTTGTTGGTCTTAAAAGTGCCACTGGACTCAAGTTAACCTGGAGAAAAATTATCCTAGCCTCTAACTAGAGACTTCATGGGGTGTTATTGACCTCTGTGTTGTGAAAAGCTTCAGCTGCTTGTTTCAACACATTATGTATTAAAGAGGCAGGGCATTTCTTTTGGCAGCCCTATCTGCATCAGAAGAATTGAAAGAGTGTGCTGATTCCTCTTCCCTTCCAAAGTTGCTACTTACTGAAGCCAGCGTAAGCCGATCTTATCTATGTTCCTGTTAAAGAAAATCTAACTCCAAGGTAAGTGAGCATAAGATTATCACCACATATTTGGAGACACAGATGAATGCTTGATTCTATGGCATAATTAAAAGCAGGCACCCCCAAGTGTTCCTGCTAAACCAAATGCTACTCAAAAAACAGCCTTACTGTACTATTGATGCTCTCTTTGATAGCCACCCGTTTGTATTTAGCTAACTGAAATACTGGCAAGGCAGACAGAATGCTCTTGCATCAAGAAGCTTACAATCTAAAAACTGAGACAAAAGATACAATAACAGAGATGCAAGGGAGGTGGGAACAACAGGGGGAAATATGCAACCATTTCAATTGTATGTCTGTAAGAGACTACAGGGGTGCCTGCTTTTAATTACGCCATAGAATCAAGCATCCATCTATGTTTCCAAATATGTGGTGATAATCTTATGCTCACTTACCCTGGAGTTAGATTTTCTTTTAACAGAAACATAGATAAGATCAGCTTACGCTGGCTTCAGTAAGTAGCAACATCACTCCAGAGTCGGAAACGTCTGGTGCTTGCACAGGGGACTGCCTTTTACCTTTAAGAGACTAAAGGATCTAGAACACAGGTGTCAAATGTCTGGCCCAGGGGCCTGATCCAGCCTCCCCAGAAGGCTTATATGCGTCCTGTTATGGTCTGCTTCCTTCTCCCTCTTTCCTGCTTCTGTCATCACCATTTTTGTTTTTCTCTGTGGAACTGAGGCAGCTGAGCAAACAGCTGCTCCTCGCTCTTTCCCACTTCCCCTTCCCTCTTCCTCAAGAGAGCAGGAGGGAGGAGGAATCTCAGCCAGCAGAAGAGTTTGGATCTGTAGCTCTGCTGTGTGATTGCGAGAGCCTGGCATAGCTAGAGCTCTCTCAATCAAAGCTAGAGTTGTGCCTGGCTCTCTTAATCACACAGCAGAGCTACAGAGCCAAGTTCCTCTATAGGCTGAGGCTTCTCCTCCCTCCCTCTCCCTTGGGGAAGAGAAAGACACTGCTTTATTGGGCTGCCTCAATCTACAGGAGAAATAGAAAAAGCACCTTTCCTTTAAGACCAACAGAGTTTCATTCAAGCAAGTAAGAGCTTTTTGCCTTGCTTCTCTCTCTCCCTTAAACTGGTTTTGTCAGGGTTTTCCTGGGTGCAACTTGGTCCTCCCTTCTCCTTTTCACTGCATTCATGCCTTCATGATTCAATCTTTCTCAGTAGGAAAGCAATGTAAACTGTTTAGGTGAGGAACAACAAGAAGAAGAAGACCGCAGATTTATACCCCACCCTTCTCTCTGAATCAGAGTCTCAGAGCGGCTTACAATCTCCTTTATCTTCTTCTCACCCAACAGATACCCTGTGAGGTGGGTGGGGCTGAGAGAGCTCTCCCAGAAGCTGCCCTTTCAAGGACATCTCTTGTGAAAGTTATGGCCGACCCAAGGCCACCCAGCAGCTGCAAGTGGGAGAGTGAGGGGGAAACCAGTGAGGTGGAGACTGGAGATTCTGAGTTTAGGCTAACCGAATAGTAGGCTGATACTGACCACTATACATGGCTGTATCTCTATTCTTGCACTGCCTCATAGGCGTTGCAGTTGTTTTCTGGGAAAGACTATCGCTTTGTACATAAACACATAGCCTTCAGTCTATGTCATGGTGCCTTCACATGTTCTTGACCAGCACACAAAGCAACTTATGTACAAAAGCTCACAATGCCCAGCCATTTCATGTTTTCCTCTGGGCCCAAGGGGTGCAGAGATTTCTGTAATGAACGGCAATAAATCAGAAGTAGGTTTGAAA
The DNA here is from genome assembly GCF_032191835.1 of Heteronotia binoei. NCBI lineage: Eukaryota > Metazoa > Chordata > Lepidosauria > Squamata > Gekkonidae > Heteronotia > Heteronotia binoei. Next base: position 67,566,356 of record NC_083235.1, read on the forward strand.
CTTACAGATACACATTTGAACAGCATCCTCAAGGTTGCTACAGCACAGATAGTGTTTGCAGTTTTTGATGCAATAATTCAGAGCAAGTGGTGTCAGTTGTCAGAGACTGTTAAACAAACAAAATACTGCAAGACTGCTAATGTTTTAAGCATCTTTTATTTTAATAAAAAAAAATCTTTAATTGTGTTTGTCTGTGCCAGGGGTCCTCAAACTATGGCCCGCGGGCCAGATGCGGCCCGCTGAGGACGTTTATGCGGCCCGCCGGGTTATGGCAAAATCAGACCGGAAGTGACGTTCGACCTAAACTCGCGTTAGCAACGCACACTTCCGGCACTGGGCTGAGGCGGCGGAGACAGAGTGTGAGGTGATACCGAGGTGAGGTGAGTTCCCAGGCCAGGGTGTGTGGTGTGGGGAAGGGAGAGAGATGCAGAAGACGGAGAACTGACGGCCCGCGGCCTTGTACAGTAACAGCAGTCCGGCCCTCCAACAGTCTGAGGGACAGTGAACTGGCCCCCTATTTTAAAAGTTTGAGGACCCCTGGTCTGTGCCCTTTATAAAGTTTACATCTCCGCTATCTGGCATTACATTTTATGGCACATGTGGCTCAGTCTGACAAGGTCTCATTTATGTCAGATCCAGCCCTCATAACAAATTAGTTTGATACCCCTGCTCTAGAAGAAAAGTTGGTTTTTATACCCTGTTTTTTCTATCCTAAGTAGTCTCAAAGCAGCTTACAATCTCTTTCCCTTCCTCTCCCCACAAGAGTTACTTTGTGGGGTAGGTGAGGCTGAAGAGTTCTAAAAGAACTGTGACGGGCTCAAGGTCACCAAGCAGGCTTCATCTCTCCCGTCTCTCCCCATACGAGCCCCAAAGAGCACTGAGGTCAGCAGGGAAGAACAAGCTGACTATCCCTGGACCAAAGGAGGCGAAATTGCAAAACACTCGCCCACGGGCCTTCTCCGTTGCAGCTCCATGCCTGTGGAACCAGCTCCCGGAAGAGGTGCGGGCCCTGCGGAGCCTGGACCAATTCCGCAGGGCCTGCAAGACCATCCTCTTTAGGCAGGCCTTCACAGACTGCTGACAAAGGATGGCCGAACTGATGATCCATCAAAGTGACTCTATATAATGATTTTTGCCATTATGTAAATGGACAGAATAGCACCAAGAACATCATTGTGTTGTTATATTATATAAACTGGAATGGTTTTTAAGATATTATTGCTTTAAACTGTATAACTTCTAATGCTGTTTTAAAATTACTGTATTTATTGTATAATGTTTTATCTGAATGTTGTTAGCCGCCCTGAGCCTGCCTAGGCGGGGAGGGCGGGATATAAATAAAAATTATTATTATTATTATATTATTCATGTGGAAAAGGAGTGGGGTATCTCCAGATCTGAGTCTGCCACTCTTAACCAATATAACACACTAGCTTTCTAAAGCTTTCATGGGGAAAAATGGATTTGGGAGAGGGACCTGAAGCAAGTAAGAAAAGTGGTACACCTTCTCTTGTGTAAAGGTCAACAATACAGAAACGGTAGAGGCCTTCATTTATTCTGAAGTTCTCTTAAGTTTAAAAAAAACCCCACCTTCCTTTATTACAGAAAAACCACGCTGGAAGTCAAGGGTTTGTACATTTTTACTGCCTTGGTGGCACAACATTATTTGCAGACATCAATGATTCCATCCACCATACTTTCTCACCACTTTTGAATCTAGAAACCAACTTCTCCATTCCCCTAAATTCTTTATAGATGTCAGAGAACCAGGGTCCACCAATTCTGCTGAGCACAAAATAAGGAAGCTCCCATCTCTGTGATACACAGAAAAATGGGGGAAAGGGAGGAGTTTTTCCGTTTGTGTTGGGCAATCTGGATATCTAAAAAGCTGTTGTCACTGTCATCCATTTCATTTGTCACCGTTGTCGATTTCATTTGAAAGTGTTGATACATTATGCAGCAGTGTATTGCCTGCTAAGTTTGTATACAATGGACAAATTACAGCACACATTGAAAGTTTAAAACTGACCATAAACATGAACGTAACAGCAACTCAATCCCCAGTTTACTTCAGTCAAAACACTCTCATTTAAGTTATTTTTTTTTTTCATATAATGGAATTCAGCTGGGACTTTGCAGGGGATAGAATGGCAACTAGCCACTGACGAGGACAACACTATGGCAAAAATTTAAACAGAACAATGACTAAGATTCCGATTAAAAACGGCTTTTAAAAAATGATATTTACCACTTTGCCCAACAAGATATGTTATAATTTCATCGGTATTTTTTAAAAAACAGAACGCAGCTGCCAAGGCATGCAAGCTAACATATAAACAAAATTCAATGAAATAAAGGTCGTTTCATGACTAAATTCAACAAGGAAAACTACAGACTTACCAGAAAATTGCTGATGTGATCGTTAATATCACACGTAGTGAGGGCTATACATACATAGGGCTAATGCAGTAGACACCAAAGAGGATATTTTAGAAAATCTCAGAGCAGACTATGACACAACTATACTTGTTATAGAAATTAACAGATAGCCTGAAAAGGGAAGCAGAGATACGTTTCCTCATAAAAGACTCCTACTGCTCAGACATTTCTCCGTTTTCATCAGACTGGAAAGTCCCTATAATCAACTCAACACTGAACAGGGAGAAGACAGATCATTGGGGGAGTGGGGGTGGGGACAGCTTTAAAAAAATCAATACAAGACAACCGCAGAGAGGCTTGTATGAGGCACTCTCCTGGGGCAAGTAACTTTTCCATGCAAGCCAGACATACCACTCAAATTGCCTTCCAATACTTAAGTAGCTGATACTTATCTGCAAAGCGGTGTACAAACAGAAGGCATTCAGTAGAACACAGAGGTAAATGAGAAGCACACAACCCCTTTTGTTTGTGAAAATGTGGAGTTATGTCTTATTGTACCACGCACTAGAATAGTCGCTAGAAACCAGGCCATATAATATTCTTATTTCTTGGCTCAGTCTTTTAGCAGCTAAAAAGATGCATTTTTCACTGAGTGATGTGATGGTTATCATACTGCTTGTAAGCCAATTCATAAATGCAAGCTCATTTAAATATCAAGATGTGGTGTACGTGTGTCAATAAGCATTAATGAGCCATCACAGACAACTTTCCTATCACTTCTAATAAAGTGCCATTCAACTGAGTTCGCTACACTGCTCAAATCATCCATGTTAAGTCTCCTATCTGATAACTCCTGTGATACAGGCATACACGAATCTACTCAGTAAAGCTTTATTTGGCAATGTGCTTGCATTTCTAACTATTCAGTGACCAACAGTAAAACATTCCCTTTGAAAGGAAAAAGTCAACAATCTGGTGACATGGACAACACAAGGAAGTAACTCTAAAGTCTATTTGTTGTATGCTGAACTTTCAATCTTTCATGCTAAGTAAACAGTAAGATATTGAAAGGGTCCAGTTTGTCTTTCAGGTATGTTTCCTTGATTCTTATGCTATGCATTGTGGCAAAACTGCCTTGCTGCCACCCTTTTCACCTAGATATTGACACATAACCTATAGGAACCCACTTAATTATGTCAAATTAAAAACAAGTAACTAACCATTTAAAACAATCAAATAGCAACCAGTCAGATAACAACTTTCTGCTTAGGATGGTCCTGAAACATTCAAGCCTATCTGAATATTCATTTTGTGGTCAGTACATGAACTTTTAATATTTCCAAGGTAAGAGTTACAGGCATTGCCATTTTCTGCTCCTGAACTAGTCCCAAAAGCTTTTGGTCTACAAAAGAAGCTCAACTGGCCTACAGAAGAAGCTCAATCCTATACATTTTGCTCAGGAATAACTCAAGTCAAGTGGAATCGTCAATGTAGCAGTACCTCAGATATATACAAAGAAATCATACATTCATAATTCAGCTTCTTCTATACAAAAATGGTGCACAGAAGATTTCTCTTGTAGAAAAGGGCTGCCAGTTTTTGTCATACATTAAGGCTAGCTCCACACCTAGCATTTACACTGCTCTCTTGCTTATGGTCTCTGTGGCACCCACCATGTTCTATGAACAGCTACATGGAGAACTGGCCTTTGAGGAAGAGCAGCAAAAGCCACCACCCTTTTCTAAGTAAACAAAATAGCTATCATCAGCATCTGAGGAAGTCTGGGAAAATCTTCAGTGGTAAGAATAATGAATGGTCCATTTCTATGCCAATGACAAATGTTCAACAAATAGCCAGTTTTCAGTATGCAATTCCTCAAATCATTTGAGTATTGTGAATAAGCACATTAGTTAAAATCTATTAACTAGTATTGCAGACTTAATGGATGATGTAGTTACAATGAATTTTCTCTAATACAGTGTACAGAATAGGGGATATTATTTCTTCCGGATACTCTAAATGATAATGAGAGACACATTAAGGGGGAACTTTAAGTACTGAACTAAAGTTTTCTGTGAATAGCACGGACCTACATTTCAGGTCTTATGAACATTTGAAGCTGCCTTATACTGAATCAGACCCTTGGTCCATCAAAGTCAGTATTGTCTTCTCAGACTGGCAGCGGCTCTCCAGGGTCTCAAGCTGAGGTTTTTCACACCTATTTGCCTGGACCCTTTTTTGGAGATGCCAGGGATTGAACCTGGGACGTTCTGCTTCCCAAGCAGATGCTCTACCACTGAGCCACCGTCCCTCCCCCTTAGAGTCTAATTAAACTGCCTAGTCACCACAGGAAGGAAATAAGCCAATTTGGTTCTCTCTTTTTTAGAGCTATCATATAACAGACACAATCTTCTGAGCTATACAGCCTTTTTCAGATTCAGGCACTCAAATGCTCATAGATTATCACCGCAATACAGTATCTATTCTTATACTTGCTCTAGACCAACCCTGAGTTGTGCATCCATGCAGGTGTCTCCCAAAATGCTAGTCACAACCATAGGCCAGTAAGTCAAAACGCACTAATGTAAAAAAGTGATTCGGCGGTACTTTCCTAAGAAAACAGGCAGAGGATCAGGTTATACGGATAAGAACTTGGTGTAACTCAAAAGCCTGTTTTCAGTATTTTCCCCCTCTGGCTTTTTTCTTCCCATGGAAGATTTTACTCAAAACAACTTCCGCTTCCCTGGTTCTAACAGCATTGCAATAAGTAGGAAGAAGAAAGCAGCTAGGTACCCCCCATGCACATCTCTGAAGAAGCCTCCTCTAACAAAAAAAAAAGAGAGAGAGCAACGATCAAGAATGTCGATCTTGATGCAATCTCAAAAACTACTCCAGCAGCCACCAGTGGGCAACGGCAAAGTTCCAGAGCGCGAGCAAAGGAGCGCGCAAACACGCGGCCTTCCCCCAAATGCAAAGCAGAGGCGCACGCTTCCTAAGCTAAAGCCGAGATGGGCCCCTTGACAACCCGGATTGGGGGGGCGGCCCTGGCCCAACCCCCTTTGGCAGTGCAAAGGAGCGACCCCGAAACACCATCGACCACCCCCCTCCACGGTCACCACGTTTCTCCTGCCCTTTGCACCGACTCCAGCTTACCGTAAGCTGCTGGGGGTTCCGCTGCGAGCGGCCCCCTCTTCTTCTTCCCCTCCTAGGCTTCCTTCTCCTCCCGCCCCGCCCTCAGCAGCAGAACCGCAGCCCAGCTTCCGCTATGGCCGTCACGCGCCACTCTCGCGAGACCGCGAGCAGAGAGAATGAGAAGTCTAGCGCCAAGAGCGCACGCGTGAAGTTTAGGAAGCCACCGGGAAGGAAGGAAGGGTGCACGGGCCCAGAGCGCATGCGCCCAACTCGGTGCGCGAGTCTCCGGAGTATTGGTGCGCACGCGCAACTACTTGAGGATTGAGAACAGTCTAGGGTTGCCAAGTCCCGTTCAAGAAATATCTGGGGACTCTGGGGGTGGAGCCAGGAGATATTAGGGGTGGAGCCAAGATCAAGGCTGTGACAAGCAGAACTGAACTCCAAAGGGAGTTCTGGCCATCACATTGAAAGGGACGGCCCACCTTTTTCAATGCCTTCCTTCCATAGGAAATAATGAAAGATAGGGGCACCTTCTTTTGGGGCTCATAGAATTGGACCCCCTGGTCCAATCTTTTTGAAACTTGGGGGGTATTTTGGGGAGAGACACTAGATGCTAAACTGAAAATTTGGTGCCTCTACCCCCCCCCCAAAAAAAAACAGCCCTCCCAGAGCCCCAGATACCAGCAAATCAATTCTCCATGATTTTCTATGGGAATAAATCTCCATAGGGAATAACAGAGTTCCCAGCAGACATTTCCCTCCCCTCCCCCCCGCTTTCTGACGACCCTGAAGCGGGGGGAGGGTCTCCAAACCGGGGGATCCCCTGCCCCCACCTGGGGATTGGCAACCCTAGAACAGTCTGATGTTTGTTTTGGAGTATATTTGTTATCTAAAATCACCAAGGGGGAATTAACCGTAATTTTACATGTGTGGAATTCTATCTGACCATTTATGGTCATGAGCTACAGTGAGATTAAGAGAAAGATCTAAAAAAGGAATTCAGTAGCATCCTTTACAATAGGACTGCATTATGGAGTCTAGGGCATGGTGGGCAAATTCAGTCTGCAAGTGTCCCTCATTATCATCCATTTAGTCTTGGTCTACCCTTGGATACTTTGCAGAACAGATAAGTTTCCTGACCAAGCTATCACTACTTTACGTTTTCCTGTGCAAACCGCCCTGAGTTAATGAAGTTCAAATGAATGACGGGATAATTCTACTTGGTTGAAGCAAAACACAGGGGGGAAAGGAGAGACTGCTGGAAAGGGGGGGGGGGACTTTAAAAAATACAGGAGAAGACTAGGAAAGAGTGTCAGTTTTTTTAATTAAGAGTATTATCATCTGTGCTAAATGTGTTGTCATTAGCTTGTTTAGTTCCAGTCTTGTCTTAGTCACACCATAAAAATAAACAGGAGTTTTGTGGCACCATAAAAATAAATGTTCTATTGTGTTTGTGGTCTTGAGCCCCCCTTCTTCTGAGGAGATGTGCTACCAGCTCAACACTCCCCCACTTCAGATGATGAGAATCCACTCAGCACCTGAAGAAATGGGCTCCAGTACACCAAAGTTAATGAAGGAATAAAATGCTATTAGTTTTAAGGTGCCATGAGATTTGTGTTTATTTTTAGCCTCATTTCTTTCTTTAGCCTATTTCTTTTTAATGCTAGATGAAAACATGAAAGTATCTATTTGACCATCAACAATGTCTCTACCTCATGTAAAGCGTTTTTAAGACTATGCAAATCCAGAACCTTTACACCTGGTGGCAGTAGAAAGTGCTGTTAAAGTTGCAGCCCACATGGCAACATCATAGGGTTTTCAAGGGAAGAGAGGAACAGAGATAGTTCGCCATTACCTGCCTCTGTGTAGCAACCCTGAGGCGACTAAAGGCACACTCCAAGACAATGGAAAAACTCATCCGAGAGCTACTGTTTGCTGATGATGCTGCACTCGTCTCCCACTCGGTATCAGCTCTGCAGCATATGACGTCCTGCTTTGCAGAGGCTGCCAAGCTATTCGGCCTAGAAGTTAGTCTGAAGAAGACAGAAGTTCTCCACCAGCCTGCACCCCAGGAAGATTATCACCCTCCCTGCATCACTGTGGGTGAATCAGTTCTGAAGACAGTCCAGCAGTTCAGCTACCTGGGGTGCATCATCTCCTCAGATGCCAAGATCGACAAGGAGATTGACAACAGGCTGGCAAAGGCAAACCGTGCATTTGGCCGACTGCACAAAAGAGTGTGGAGCAACAAGCATCTGAAAAAAGGCACAAAGATCAATGTTTACAAAGCGGTTGTGATGACAACCCTCATCTATGGCTCCGAATCGTGGGTTTTATACCGTCATCACCTGCGACTCCTTGAGCGCTTTCATCAGCGCTGCCTTCGCACCATCCTCAACATCCACTGGAGTGACTTTGTGACCAACACTGAAGTCCTCAAGCGGGCAGAGGTTACCAGCATCGAGGCACTGCTGTTGAAGACGCAGCTGCGCTGGGCAGGGCATATTTCTAGGATGGAAAACCACCGCCTTCCCAAGATTGCCCTGTATGGCGAACTCTCCACCGGCCATCGAAATAGAGGGGCACCAAAGAAGAGGTACAAGGACTCCTTGAAGAAATCCCTTAGCACCTGTCACATCAACCATCACCAGTGGTCTGACCTAGCCTCAGATCGCAAAGCATGGAGGCACACCATCCACCAGGCTGTCTCTTCCTTTGAGAACACACGCATAGCTGGTCTTGAGGACAAAAGGAGATTGAGGAAGAATCGCACTGCTACTGCACCAACCCCAAATCAGACTTTTCCCTGCAGCCGCTGTGGCCGGACCTGCCTGTCCCACATTGGTCTTGTCAGCCACCAGCGAGCCTGCAGCAAACGTGGACTATTGCACCCTTCTTAAATCTTCGTTCGCGAAGCCAAGCCGAGAGAGAGAGAGAGAGAGAGAGTAGCAACCCTAGACATGGACTTCCTTTGCAAGTCTCCCTTCTGAGTACTAACCAGAGCTGACACTGCCAGCATGGGTTTCTCAAGAACAAGTCATGTCAAACTAACCTGATCTTTTTTTTTTTTTTTTTTTGAGAAAGTGACTACCTTGCTGGATCAGGAGAATGCTGTAGACGTCGTATATCTTGATTTCAGTAAAGCTTTTGATAAGGTTCCACATACTATCCTTGTTGACAAGTTGGTAAAATGTGGTTTGGATCCTGTTACCGTTAGGTGGATCTGTAATTGGTTGACAGATCGCACCCAAAGAGTGCTTGTGAATGATTCCTCATCCTCTTGGAGAGGAGTGACAAGTAGAGTGCCTCAAGGATCTGTCCTGGGACCTGTTTTGTTCAACATCTTTATCAATGATTTGGATGAAGGAATAGAGGGAATGCTTATTAAATTTGCTGATGATACTAAATTGGGAGGGGTTGCAAATACAGTAGAAGACAGAAATGGGATACAGGATGATCTTGACAGGCTAGAAAACTGGGCTAAAACCAATAAAATGAATTTTAACAAGGATAAATGTAAAGTTCTGCATTTAGGTAGGGAAAACCCAATGCATGGTTATAGGAAGGGGGAGATTTGTCTTAGCAGTAGTATGTGCGAAAAGGATCTAGAGGTCTTAGTGGACCATACACTGAACGTGAGTAACAGTGATGCGGTGGCTAAAAAGGCAAATGCAATTTTGGGCTGTATCAACAGAAGTATAGTGTCCAGATCACGTGAAGTGATGGTATTGCTTTACTCTGCTCTGGTAAGACCTCACCTGGAGTATTGTGTTCAGTTTTGGGCACCACATTTTAAGAAGGATATAGACAAGCTGGAACAGAACCAGAGAAGGGCAACGAAGATGGGGAGGGGTCTAGAGACCAAGTCCTCTGAGGAAAGGTTGAAAGAGCTGGGCATGTTTAGCTTGGAGAGGAGGAGGCTGAGAGGTGATATGATCACCATCTTCAAGTACTTGAAGGGTTGTCATATAGAGGATGGTGTGGAATTGTTTTCTGTGGCCCCAGAATGTCGGACCAGAGCCAGTGGGTTGAAATTAAATCAAAAAAGTTTCCAGCTCAACATTAGGAAGAACTTCCTGAGCGTTAGAGCAGTTCCTCAGTGGAACAAGCTTCCTCAGGAGATGGTGGGCTCTCCTTCCTTGGAGGTTTTTAAACAGAGGCTAGATGGCCATCTGACAGCAATGAAGATCCTGTGAATTTAGGGGGAAGTATCTGTGAGTTTCCTGCATTGTGCAGGGGGTTGGACTAGATGACCCTGGAGATCCCTTCCAACTCTATGAATCTAAATTCTCATGTGGATTTCTGGTATGCTTTCCAGAAAATATCTTGACCTCACCAGACTGTAGTAATTTCATTTTAATCACCAGTCTGGTCCTGATATAACAACAACACAAAATGGAGTCAAATGAGTTTTCCTGTTCTCCCTTAGGTGTCACTGAAGTCAGTTAAAACACCTTAGTAAAGAAGGGCAAATCATTAGTGAATGGAAACTGTTTAAAAGCTTAGTGAGCCTGGCAAAACTTGCTTATGTTATTCATTTCCATCTACTTTGCTTATAAATCAATAGTACTAACATTCTGTCACATCTAACTAGGGTTGCCAAGCCCCAGGTGGGGGCAGGGGATCCCCCGGTTTGGAGGCCCTCCCCCCGCTTCAGGGTCGTCAGAAAGAGGGGGGAGGGGAGGGGAGGGAAATGTCTGCTGGGAACTCTGTTATTCCCTATGGAGATTTATTCCCATAGAAAATCATGGAGAATTGATCTGCGGGTATCTGGGGCTCTGGGGGGGCTGTTTTTGGGGTAGAGGCACCAAATTTTCAGTATAGCATCTAGTGTCTCTCCCCAAAATACCCCCCAAGTTTCAAAAAGATTGGACCAGGGGGTCCAATTCTATGAGCCCCAAAAGAAGGTGCCCCTATCCTTCATTATTTCCTATGGAAGGAAGGAATTGAAAAGGTGTGCCGTCCCTTTAAATGTGATGGCCAGAACTCCCTTTGGAGTTCAATTATGCTTGTCACAGCCTTGATCTTGGCTCCACCCCTAATGTCTCCTGGCTCCACCCCCAAAGTCCCCAAATATTTCTTGAATTGGACTTGGCCAACCCTACATCTAACTAATTGCTATCATTCACCAACCTCTGACAGTTAACCTTGAGAAGTCAAGGGTTCGGGTGAGGGAAATATATGGTGGTAGAATTGTGAGGCAGTGATGAGTGGACTGTACCACTTCAGACTGCATGTAGGAATTCCATTTCTGAATGTTTCCACATATTTAAAACTTATTGCATAGAAAGAACTAACACATCAGACAGAAAGCCTTTATGCCTGCCAACTTAGCAAGATTCACAAGCGGCTATTTGTGATGATATTTGTGACCGCGCAGTAGCACTTCCCCTCCCCAGCAAGTAAAATGTCCTCTATGATGCTGTCCACAAACAACAGAAACAGTTGCAGTTTACTTCATCTCTTATTTAGGGATCTTGCACTTTCTTCATTAACATCCAAGTTCTAACTTTTTAAAAACTTGGAATAAAGCTGCACCAATTCCACTTGCTTTCAAGAGAATTAGCATATATCCCTGACCTGGATGACTCAGCTGTTGGAAAAGGCAGTGTCTGGTGTACAAAGAATAAGAGAACACCCTGAAGGGGGCAGCAAAAGGACAATTAGATAGGATAGTGAGGACAGCACCATATCTGTCCTGTTGAGGGTCATTCCTTGTCTGTCTCCAGATTGCTACTCTCAGGGCAATTTTGGAAGTGCCACCCTCAATCTTATTCTCTCTCTCAGCTACAGATGTAGGTAGGAAACTGTCTCTTCTCTTATCAAGTACGTTAGTTCCTGAATAAACTTATCTATTCTTTAACCAGGTTGTGTATAAAAGGTAAAGGTAGTCCCCCTGTGCAAGCACCAGTCATTTCCAACATTGTGATGTGGCATCACAATGTTTTCATGGCAGACTTTTTACAGGGTGGTTTGCTATTGCCGTCCCCAGTCATCTACACTTTAATCCCAGCAAGCTGGTTATTCATTTTACTGACCTCGGAAAGATGGAAGGCTGAGTCAACCTTGAGCCAGCTACCTGAACCCAGCTTCCACTGGGATCGAACTCAGGTCGTGAGCAGAGCTTGGACTGCAGTACTGCAGCTTACCACTATGCTGTGTTAATTACTCTGCCATGACCAGTCTACCCTGATCCTGTCAAATCTTGAAAGCTAAGTAGGGTTGGCCCTGGTCAGTATTCGGATGGGAGATCACCGAAGAAGTCCAGGGTTGCAACGCAGAGGTAGGCGACGGCAAACCACCTCTGAATATCTCTTGCCTTAAAAGCTCTAAGGCCGGGGTTCCCATAAGCCAGCTGTGACTTGGTGGCACTTTCCACCACCACCACCAAATTGCAGCCAGATTTTACACATGTTTATGCCAAAGTAACTCCCCTTGGGTTGCCACTTATTGACCGTTAAGTGTGTATAGAATTTTAAAATTAATTTTAAAATAAATTGTTTTAATTCTGAAATTATATCTTCTACAGTCCACACTGGAACTTTTCTACCATTCCCAAAAATAGTCCTTCCAGTGTTTAGACTGTTTTAATATAATACTTATCCTGAAGAAAAGTCCTACAAAGCATGCTGATTATTTTGTAACTAGGGTTGCCAATCCCCAGGTGGGGGCAGGGGATCCCCCAGTTTGGAGGCCCTCCCCCCGCTTCAGGGTCGTCAGAAAGCGGGGGGAGGGAGGGAAATGTCTGCTGGGAACTTTGTTATTCCCTATGGAGATTTATTCCCATAGAAAATCATGGAGAATTGATCTGCGGGTATCTGGGGCTCTGGGGGGGCTGTTTTTTGGGATAGAGGCACCAAATATTCAGTATAGCATCTAGTGCCTCTCCCCAAAAAGATTGGACAAGGGGGTCCAATTCTATGAGCCCCCAAAGTAGGTGCCCCTATCCATTATTTCCTATGGAAGGAAGGAATTAAAAAGGTGTGCCAACCCTTTAAATTTGATGGCCAGAACTCCCTTTGGAGTTCAATTATGCTTGTCACAGCTTTGATCTTGGCTCCACCCCCAAAGTCCCCAGATAGTTCTTGAATTGGACTTGGCAACCCTATTTGTAACATTTGGATTCATCGTAAGATATTATTTTGCCAGTATTTTGGTGGTTCATTAGAATAAAAAAAAAAAAACAATAATATTTTACAAAAAAATCAATTAACTTTAAAGCTTTACTTTTCTTGCCTTTTTAATTGCAAAGTTGTGAATTGTTTCCCCAAAGTCAATTTATCATGTTGCAACTTCACACTCTAGGCACAAAAGCTAGGGGGCTTTATCTATTCTTGTCCTATAACTTTTAGTGAAGTATACTTCTGCCCCACTGGTTAAATCCTGAATGTAGATCTTTTAAAAGCAGGGTGATACGATAGGGTTGCCAAGTCCAATTCAAGAAATATCTGGGGACTTTGGGGGTGGAGCCAGGGACTTTGGGGGGTGGAGCCAGGAGACATTGGGGTGGAGCCAAGATCAAGGCTGTGACAAGCATCACTGAACTCCAAAGGGAGTTCTGGCCATTGCATTTAAAGGGATGGCACACCTTTTCAATTCCTTCCATAGGAAATAATGAAGGATAGGGGCACCTTCTTTTGGGGCTCATAGAATTGGACCCCCTGATCCAATCTTTTTGAAACTTGGGGGGTATTTTGGGGAGAGGCACTAGATGCTATACTGAAAATTTGGTGCCTCTAACCCAAAAAACAGCTCCCCCAGAGCCCCAGATACCCGTGGATCAATTCTCCATGATATTCTATGGGAATAAATCTCCATAGGGAATAACAGAGTTCCCAGCAGACATTTCCCTCCCCTCCCCCCGCTTTCTGACGACCCTGAAGCGGGGGGAGGGCCTCCAAACCAGGGGATCCCCTGCCCCCACCTGGGGATTGGCAACCCTATGATACGATGATGATAACTAACTTCAGCCAATGAATGATAAATAACCTCAGCCATGCTGTAAACGAGTTAAAACTTATAAGGTGCTGAGGAGGGGTGAATCATGGTCAGTGATAATATATCAGCCAAGGATTTATAGAAACACTTTGTACCAACCAAGTGTTTATAGAAACTGGGAGGGGCAAGTGAGGCTTTTGCCCAACAAGGCTTCTGATTGGCTATTTAAGATTTAATTTGTTATGCAGATTTTTTTTTTTTTAATGTTGCTTTGGCAGGAGATGCCAGCATAGCGCAAGGATCTTCACTTTGTAAGGGAGAGTAAGCTGCAGCTGGCTCTGTTCCTGCGGCAATCATTTTGAAAAAATCAGGGGGCACCCTTTCCCAACGGCTGCAGGGCTTGCTGCTTTTCAGAAGCTTTCTACAGGAGGCGCAAAAGCTGGAGGCTCTAAAAGTGACCGAGTCAAGGCCGCTGTCTGTAAAATGTTGGAGTCAAGAAGGAACTGCACCTTGCACGCAAGCAGGGGGGGGTCGTTCCACCTCCTCCCCCACCCCAGCACATTGCAGCAAGCGGCTCCACCCATGGCCCCCCTTCCTTGGCCCATCCCATGCAGCTTCTTCGGTTTCCCGCTCTTCTGTCTCCCTCTCTTCCACCTGCCACTTTTGCTGCTGCAGTGCACTGTGTCCTGCTCAGCTCTCCCAGCTCCGGCTGCCACTGACGATGCTTTGCCAGCTCAGCCATGGCAAAAAAGCAAGCTGTGCCTCTGAGGGCCCCTAGGAGTTGGGGGCCCCTGCCTGGAAGTCAGGGGACAGGGTCCCCACAGCACACCCCCCCCCCCCCCGTGGCTACAGACCTGGGCTGTGCCCACCATGCTGTGTCAGAATTCCAAAGGTGTCTGCTGGCTAAAAAAAAAACGGTTGGGGATCCTGCAAAGACAAATAACACATTTTAAAGTTCATAAATCCTTACATTTTCCTGAAATATATAAGAAGTTTCTTAAAGCATTATTTGAGCTGCTAGGGTTGTCAGCCTCCAGGTGGGACCTGGAGATCTGCTTTTATGACTGATCTGCAGCTGGCAAAGAGCAGTTCCTTTGGAGAAAATGGTTGCTTTGAAGGTTGGGCTTTATAGCACTGTACCATAATGAGGTCCCTCCCTTCCCCTAACCCGCCTCTCCTAGATCTACCCCCTAAGTCTCCAGGTATTTTCCAACACAGATTTGGCAACCCTAGCAGCCCACCATGCTCAGAGTCATAGTAATTAAAGCAGGATTTCCTCCCACTGGTGATCTTGAAGGAATTGTCCTGACAAAGGGGAAAACTCGGAATTGGCATACCATCTGGTTATTTTGAAGCACTAGCATATTTTGACTAGTCAAGCCAGCTCTGATCAAAAATCGCCACCGCCTGATATAGCCTATTCTAAAAACAAATTAAGTTTTAAAGAGTAAGCTGCTATGTCACAATTTCAAAAATCCCTCTTATTCATGAAATGGTTAGATGGGGCAAAAGAGTGCTCTAGGTGGAGTGGTGCACCAGCCAGCCTCACCCTTGCAAGGAGTAGGTTTTCACCCTGAAGGCTTAATTGACTGTGTTCAGGGCTTTTTTTTGTAGAAAAAGGCACAGCAGGAACTTATTTGCATATTAGGCCACACCCTTTGACATCACCATTGTTTCACATGGCTTTGTACTAAAGAGCCCAGCAGGAACTCATTTGCATATTAGGCCACGCCCCCTGATGCCAAGCCAGCCGGAACTGCTTTCCTGTCTGTTCCTGCTCAAAAAAAGCCCTGACTGCGTTAGTGAAAGTTGGGAAGGAATCTCCCCAACCCTGGAGAGGTTGACTTGTTATGTGATGGGACAAAATGTATCTTGCTTAGTAAGCAGCATGATGTGTTTGCTTAAACCACCTTGCTTTATATCAGCTAAATTATTTCTGCCCTGTAGGCATCTATAACATCATACACCTTGTGCACACCTTCTATTTGTCTGCATAATTCAGACAACATGCTTTCATGTACATTCCAACTTTCTTGTGGGAGAAAAGGCCCAAATTAGATGGATTGGATTAGAGCTGTCAGACTCATTTATTACAAATAAATGTAGTTTGGAATCCTACGAACAAATGGACAAAAGGAAATAGATAGTGAATAGTGTCTAAATGCTGCATCGCAGTTGGACTAGACCAGGTTCTCATGGGTGCATGGTGCCCTGCACACTGACACCTTTCCTGGTTCCAGCCATGTTTTTTTAAAGAAACTTGGTGGCAGCCCTTTGTAGGAGTGCTGCCCAGCAGGGCAATGGAGATCTGATTGGCTGAGCAGATTTTTAAAAACTGCTTTACCAGCAGCTGCCACCACAGCACAAGGATCTTCCTCACAGTAATCTCTCTGTCTCTGTATGTATGTAAGAAAATGTTTTAAAATTATACACTCATTTGTTAAGTAGAACTTCTGCCTGAAATTTTGGAGGGTTTTTTTTTGTGTGTATGAGGTGGTGCTTACTACCCCGTGTTTAAAGGTGCCTGCAGATTAATGAGGTCTGGGAATCTCTGGGCTAGATGGTCTCAAGATGCGTCCAGCTTTCTGTGGTGCTATGGATAATGCACTCCAAGCTCTAAAAGCTTCTCAGTCTTCCCAGTAATAATGCAGATATTGATTTGAGAAGCAAAGGAAAGAAATTGCAAAACATGTAGTAAGTTACATGTGACTTCATGTATATATAAAAGAGTCAGATTATGTTACACAGGGATGCAAAAGCAAAATATTGCAATCGGTACAGACAGGTCCGCAGCCAGAAAATGTTGGGAGGAGGGGCCCCGAGTTAAGAAATTTGGCGGTGGTGGGGGTTGCAGGGCCAGATAGCCCCATTTGCACAGAGGGCTCTTCAAGAGCAAACTCCACCCCCGCTGGGCGGCCAGATTGCCTTGTTTGCACGCGCAAACTGCACCCCCGCTGAGCTTGCACAGAACAAATAAAATAAAAATAATATCAGTAGTAGCTTCAGGCAGCTGCGTTGGTCTGAAGCAGCAGAACGTTTCTGGTCTTAAAAGTGCCCCTGGCCTCAGATTTAGTAGTTTCTCATAATTAGATTAGATGTTAAATATTTTCAAAATGTAAGTAGTTGCATTGTGTGTGAATATAAAAAATTTATAAATAAAATTATAAATGGAGATACGAAACTCAAAAATACCACAATCTGGTGGAAAAGGCAATCTGTGACCTGAAGAAGTGAGCATTGGTTCACGAAAGCTCATTCCCTACTTCAACTTTTGTTAGTCTTTAAGATGCTACTGGGATTCTTGCTCTTTTTCTACTGCTAAGCATACAGAATTCTTATCTCAGACAATTCTTGCCATCGTCTCGACGAGGAAGATGCCAGTGTGTTAGGGTTTGCCACAGACCGTGTAGAGATCTACTCCGAAGGGAACCCTTGGCTTTAAAGCTCAACAAATACCTCCTGCCCCAATCCCTAAACAACTCGGTGGAACCTAGGATACTTGCGCCGGCTAGCGATAGATGGGCGGAAAAAGCGGAAGTGTAGCGTCCCTCCGTGCCTTCTACCAACCTATCACCGTTCAAAGCGCTGCAGGCTGAGGAAAACGTAGCCAATCGCAGCGAAGCTTGCTTAAGAGTACCCGAAGTTATGCATTCAGGACCCAGGAGCAAAGCGAGTTTTTTTTGCCAGTAGCAAGGATGGTGGTTATAAAGGTGCTTCAGTGAGATGGAGTGAAGGGTAGCCCGGGGGCGTCCTCGGGTTGGCAAGGAAAGGCCTCAAGGTCTGTTCTCATCCCACTGAGAAGGAACGAGGAGGACTGGAGACTCAGTCTGGTAAGTAACGTGACGTGTCTCGTTAGGGAAGGTGCAAAATAGGATGTATTATCCCTCTGCATTGATTGCCCTGTTCTCTGCAACGGTGTTTGCCTCTTTGACCCATTAGTCTCCGGTAGGGTTATGCATTCCGGCGTGTTCCCTCCCTGTCGAGGGAGCTTATCGAGATGCGAAGACATAGAGGTCTTGCAGACAGGAAAAGTTGTTCCCGGGAGGGAGTGGGGGCGGCGGAGAGGATGAGTGTTGCTCTCCTTCCTTTTCCCACGCGTTTCTCCTTCGCAAGACAAAATCATTTTAAGCTGGAAGTTAGCTCTGAGCTGCTGGGACGTGTCTGTGTATGGAATGCTTCGGCGATCCGGGCAGGAGTGGCATGCCTTGAGAAGTTTATGCACTACGCAGTCTCTTGCTGCTGCTGCTGCTGCAAACGCTTGCAAATCTGGAAACGCACAGGAACCTTCCTCCGTGGCTCGATAGTTACTACTGGCGTGATGTGACTTGTTCCGCGCCGTTTGTTCACAATGTGTCACTGCGTCCTGTTGTAGTATCAATGCAGTTAGACCATTTTATTTATTTATTACTTCCCATTTATATCCCGCCCTCTCCGCAAGTGGACTCAGGGCGGCTTACAACATTATTAAAACAAGCAATCCAATAAAACATATAAAACCATAATTTGCATATTTTAACTTTAAAACCATTCTATAGCGCTATTTCAGTCCAGTATGGCGGTATTGACTTCTCGACCAAGATCGCCAGCATTCTGTAGGATGTCCGGTGGTAGCCTTTTTTTCAATCAAACCGCAAAAGCCTGTTAGAAGAAGAAGAAGAAGAAGAAGAATTGCAGATTTATACCCCGCCCTTCTCTCTGAATCAGCAACTCAGAGCGGCTTACAATCTCCTATATCTTCTCCCCCCACAAAAGACACCCTGTGAGGTGGGTGGGGCTGAGGGGACTCTCACAGGAGCTGCCCTTTCAAGGACAGCCTCTGCCAGAGCTAATGGCTAACCCAAGGCCATTCCAGCAGGTGCAAGTGGAGGAGTGGGGAATCAAACCCGGTTCTCCCAGATAAGAGTCCACGCACTTAACCACTGCACCAAACTGGCTACACCAAACTGAACAATTCGGTCTTACAGGCCCTGCGGAACGCAGACAAATCCCGCAGGGCCCTTATAGCTTCTGGGAGGGTGTTCCAAAGTTCTGGTGCTACCACCGAAAAAGCCCTGGATCTCGTTATACATAGCCTGGCTTCTTTTGGGCCAGGGGCAGACAACAGATTTTTTGTCTCTGATCGCAGTGCTCTCTGGGGGATATATAGGGTGTTTCATCTTGCCATAATGTGGTGTAGGTGGTTCTGCCTATTCACTCACACCTTTCTTTTCTGGAGACACCCAGGACCGAGTGTTGAGATACTAAACTCTGCATAATCCATTACAACCCAGTATTACCAAAAGCAAAACAGGGGATTTGTGTTGGTAACGAATTTTTACTTGTATTGTGGGGAGTGAGGTACTTTTAAATTGCAGTAGGACGCCTAAATAATGTTTCCCATCAGCAGAGTAATACTTTATGGTTATGGATTATGACATTTGTGCTGTTTACAGTTTACTCTGCCAGCGGTTTTGAAAAGGTTTCTTTTTAAACAAAAAGTTTTAAAGCAATTAAAGGTCTCAAATAATTTAATTAGTGAAAATGCAGAAAATCTCAGTCACCAAAGCATATTAGCTAAGTCTCTTGTCATGATAATAGTTCAGCTCCCTCTGTGTTCAGTTTAGATTGCCACTGTACCAATTTGTTTTCATAACATTCATTCATTCATTTATTCAATTTGTAGCTTCCCCTCCAATGTATAACAGGGCTCAGAGCAGGTGACAGCATTCATAACACAATCCATACGGTTAACGTTTTAAAACAATTCTACAGTACGACAACTCATAGATGGTGTATAAAGGAACACAAACTGGTGCTTCTCATCCCAGGAGGGAAAACAAGTATCCTTGAATCAATCTGGTAAGAAGGAGAGGGGGAAAGAGAAAAGGAAAGGGAGGCCAGTCTAGAATGGAAACCATCTCTGTCCTCAACCATAGGCCTGGCAGAACATCTCTGTTTTGTGAGTTCTGTGGAACTGCATCAAATCCCAAAGGGCCTGGATCTCAACTGGAAGAGCATTGCATCAGGTCAGAGTCAGGGCCAAAAAACCCCTGGTTCTGGTTGAGGACAACTGGACATTTTTCAGGTCAGGATCACCAGTAGGTTGTTATAATTAGGCTGCAGTGCTGTGTGGGGGGATGTACCAGGAGAGACAATCCTGAAGGTATGCTGGTCCCAGACCATCTAATGCTTTAAAGGTTAGTACCAAAACCTTAAACCTGATCCAGTATTCATCTTGGAGCCAGGGCAGCTGGTGGAGGACTGATTGTATATAAGCTCTAAAAGAAGTTCCTGTAAGAACATGCACAGCTGCATTCTGGACCAGCTGCAGTTTCCAGGTCAGTCTCAATGGCAGCCCTGTGTAGAGCAAGTTACAGTAATCTAATCTGGAGGAGACTGTTGTATGAATTACTGTGGCTAAATCAAGGCAAGACAGGAAGAGGCAGGGCCGTAGCCAGAATTTCATATTTGTTGGGGCCCACTGCAGGATTTGTTGGGAGGGGGGGCTGGGGGGCATCAATGTGCCCTCTAAACTGCAGAGTCTTGTGAGCAAAAATTCTATTTTGTGAGCTACTGGCATTAAAGTTGTGAGCTGCTACATAAATCATTGTGCTCTGGCGTTATTGTTCCTGAGCTAAGACAAATATGTGTGAGCTGAAGGCTAAAAATCTGTGAACTAGCTCATGCTAACTCAGCTTAGAGGGGACACTGGAAGCCACCTAGTTTGGTGGCTCTGGGCTCTCAGCACTGTAAGCTGCCTTGAGTTCCACAAGCTAACCCCCCTTCATCCGGGCAGTCATAGCAGCTCTGTTGTTCCCAGCCCTTTCTTACGTGCCCCTCTTGAACTGAAGTTGGGCACCTGGAAGGCCAGCTGCATGAAGATTCTAGCCCCACCCCCCGCCTTTGCATGCTGTGTTAGGGAAGGGGAGAGTAAAAAGCAAAAAGACCAGCAGCAATACTACTGCTAGTTCAGAGTGACAGTGAGCAAAGGGGACAGATTGGGGGCCCTCCAATGGAGGGGGCCTACAGTTGAAAGGGGGTTGAAAGGATGGACCTGACCCTTCCCGGGCCCCACTGTAGCTACGGGCCTGGTAAGAGGACCGATTGCTTAACTTGGTGCAAGCAAGAGAATGCCAGTCTAGCTACATAAGTGACCTGGGCCTCCATTGACAGGGAGGCATCCAGAGTCACACGGACGTACGATGATCCAACACTGGTGTTAAAGGCACACCGTCAAGAGCCAGAAATTGGCACTCCAACCCTGAATCTCCCTGGCCCAGCCACAGAACCTCCATCTTAGATGGATTCAGGGCTTTTTTTTGAGCAGGAACACACACAAACGCAGTTGCGGCTGGCTTGGCGTCAGGGGATGTGGCCTAGTATGCAAATGAGTCCCTGCCGGGCCTTTTCTACCAAAAAAGCCTTTTGTGAAACAGTGGTGACATCAGGGGGTGTGGCCTAATAAGCCAGTGAGTTCCTGCTGGGCTTTTTCTACAATTAAAGCCCTGGATGGATTTAATTTCAGGAGGCTGTTTTAACCAACCACAGCCTCACAGGATGGATAAAAATAAATTATTTTTAAAAAATTGCTTTTTGAGGAAAAAGCTATCTAAAGATAGTTTTCTATTTAAGATGCATTATAGTCCAAAGGTTATTCATCCTGAAATATGGACTAGTTTTTAGTTGTGTATTGTGATTTAAATCAAATCCACCCTACCTCCAAATCTTTGGACTTAAATGTCTGGGACAATATTCACAACAACAAGGACTCATATCTCCTCAACATATAACGATAAATAATATGCTGTGTTCAAGCTCATACATACATTACAAACACTATAATTCTGCTATATATATATTTACATAAAAATATCCATATCTCCAATAAGATATTACACTATATTTAGTTAAACATCTGTGCAGAGTCTTTCATTGAAACATTAATAAGACAATCTAAGTCAGGGGTGTCAAACATGCTGTTTGGGGGCCGAATCAGGCCCCGATGGGCTCCCATCAGGACCCCGAACAACTGGCTGTCATCTGCTTCTTTCTCCCTATATATTGCTTCCTTCTACAAAACAGCTTGCTTTGCAAGGCTTGCTCAATTGCACAGGAGCTACAGAGCAGAACCTCTATTTTCTCCATTGGCTGAGGCTCCTCCCTTGGGGAAGAATAGCTTGCTTTGCCAGGCTCTGTCAATTGCACAGCAGAGCTACTGAGCCAAGCTTCTCTTCCTTCTATTGGCTGAGGTTCTTCCCACCCCTAGGGAAGGAAGGAAAGAGCCAGAGCTTCCTTTTCCCAGTTCCCTAAATCCTGTTGGAGAAATACAAAGAAAGCATCTTTAAAACCAATAAATGCCAATGTTTTAAGTTTTTAAAAATATATATCTGTGTTTGTGTTCTTTATAAAATTTATATCTCTGCTACATAATCTTAAATAGGTACACACATGGCCTGGCCCGACATGGCTTGGCCCAACTCTACATGGCCTGGCCCAACAAGGTCTCATCTATGTCAGATCCGGCCCTCATAACAAATGAGTTTGACACCCCTGATCTAAGTCTTTGTACTGTTGTTCTGGAGACTTCATGTAGAATTCAATCTTCTATAACATTAAAGACCAGGGAAAAATATTCCAAAATCATCCAATCCAAATGAGGTCCCAGTGGTTCTCTTATTCCTGCCAAACATACCTTCCTCTATCAGAGTGAAAGTCCTAATAGAGGAAGGCATGTTTGCCAGGGATAAGAGTGTTAAAAGTATTGATCCTCCATGTTATATCACAGTCCATTTTTGCTTGATGGATGAGAAAGTTTGACTGAAGGATGAGAAACATTGACTGAGGGGTGACATGATAGGTTTACAAGATTATGCATGGGATAGAGAAGGTAGAGAAAGAAGTACTTTTCTCGGGAAACTTTGGCGAAGTGGAGGGGGGCATGGCAGCGTGTGTGAGCTCAGAGCTGGGCTCTGACCGTGTGCACTGCTTTCCGGACTTTGCCGAGGCCTCCCAAGATTCAGGAGACCTCAGCAAAGGGGGAGGGGCAGCACACACACTTAGAGCTGCGCTCTGAGCGCGTGCACTGCCTTCCAGACTTTGCTGAGGTCTCCTGAGCCTCAGGAGGCCTCAGCAAAGTTGGGGGGTGACATAACATAATCGGTGACGTTGTCAGGGCACGTGTGCAAACTCAGGGGGGCAAAGGAGCAGAGTTAGACCTGGGGCGCAGAAAACCCTAGCGCCTGACCTGTCCCTCTGATTGGGTGGGCAGCAGTTTAGGAGGAAAAACTTGCCCAGTGGAGACCAGAGGGTAGGACCTGGGAAGACAGAATAAGAAGGCCTAGGTAGAAAGAGAAGTTGTTCTCTTTGAGAGGGCTGGGCTGGAGAAGGCTGCAGCTGAGCAGAGATCCCTCAGCCAAAGTGGGTGGTGAGTGTTTGGCATTAGAGGAAGGGAACGTATCACCTTTATTGTTTATATCACCTTTAGTGTTTCTGCCTTTTCACTGTTGCACTAATAATTAGAAACGCTTGTTTTTGAGCCCTTCTAATACACATTATTGTTATACTGCCTGGGTCCTCACGCCTCTTTAGTCATAGATAGGTGTTTAAAAAGGAAGATGGGGGTTGGATGGGTGCTCTGGGCCCTCTAGGCAGACCCTTACCAGAGTGGTGGGAGTGAGCGGAAGGCCCTTCCTGGTCCCCTGCTGTGTGACACATGGTCATTGAGTTTGAGTGGCTGTCATGGGGGGGAGACCCTTTAAAATGTTCTAAATCGAGGCTGTTAAACTCATTTGTTATGAGGGCTGGATCTGACATGAATGAGATCTTGTTGGGCCAAGCCATGTTGGGCCGGGCCACGTGTGTACCTATTTAAGATTAGGTAGCAGAGATATGCATTTTATAAGGAACACAGACAAACACAAATATATATATTTTTAAAAACTTAAAAAACATGCTTAAAATGTTAGCACTCATTGGTCTTAAAGATGCTTTCTTTGTATTTTTTCCATGGGATCCAGGGAACTGGGCAAAGGAAGCTCTGGCTCTTTCCCCAGGAGACTGGGAGGGTGAGGAGCCTCAGCCAATAGAAGGGAGAGAGGCTTGGTTTAGTAGCTCTACTGGGCAATTGAGAGAACCTGGCAAAGCAAGCTCTGCCTCCCCACCCCTTCCTCCCCAAGAGAAGAGCCTCAGCCAGCGGAGAAAATAGAGGTTTTGTTCTATAGCTCCTGTGCAATTGAGCAAGCCTTGCTGTTATGCAAAAGGAAGGAAGATATAGGGAGAAGGAAGCAGATGACAGCCAGTTGCTCAGGGGGCCTGATTTGGCCCCTGAATTGCATGTTTGACACCCCTGTTCTAAATAGTAAATGTAGTGGTTAGAGGAGTTATCAGACTAGAAGCTGGGAGACCTCATTTTGAATTCCCTCTGCTGTAAAACCTTCCTGGGGGATTTTGGCCCAATCACAGAGTTATTTTTTTAAGACAGAGGAGGAGAGAATGATGCTGAGAGGAGAATGAGGAGAGAGGGAAAGCATCTTTAAGACCAACAAAATGTGCTAACTTTTTAAGCATGTTTTAAGTTTTTTTAAAAAATACAGAAAATCCAGTTTTTGGTTCCCATTGTTGAGAAAAGCAGGGTATAAATAAATAATAATCAAAACTAAATTCATTAGTCTACTCTTGGATCTTTTTCATGCAGACTTCTTGACAAGATGCTGTGAGCTCTAAGAATCTGAATGAAGAGCTTTAGAGACTGAGACCATCTGGAATTGAGCTGCCTTTTTGTCTTAAAAGCTGTCAAAGAATTTTCAAATTGAAATATTGGTTGTTGATTCCCAAACATTAGTATATTATTTTTCCTTTCCAGCATTGAATATCAGTCATGTGAGAATAGGGGATCCCATGTGCAGCCTTCATTAGAATTCTGCCTGAGGTCTGCAGTCGTGGTATTTATGCAATCTGGAAAATATAGCGAAGCATCCTTGAATGGATCGTGACGGCAGTTGTCTTCAGTAGCTGCTGAACCTACTTGAATGGAAACATTCAGAAGAATAAGTTTGATTAACTCACCAGTCTCTTAGCCTAACTAATTCAACATTAATAATTTTTCTATTTTCTATTACTGAGAGCCAGTTTAGTGTAGTGGTTAAGTGTATGGACTCTTGTCTGGAAGAACTGGGTTTGATTCCCCACTCCTCCACTTGCACCTTCTGGAATGGCCTTGGGTCAGCCATAGCAATCTCAGGAGTTGTCCTTGAAAGGGCAGCTGCTGTGAGAGCCCTCTCAGCCCCACCCACCTCACAGGGTGTCTGTTGTGGGGGAAGAAGATATAGGAGATTGTAAGCCGCTCTGAGTCTCTGATTCAGAGAGAAGGGCGGGGTATAAATCTGCAATTCTTCTTCTTCTTCTATTTCCTACACCTTGTTTATCCAAGATCTTATATTCTAAAATTTTAGACTTTTCCTCTTCAGAGCAGGGGTGGCCAAACTTGCTTAATGTAAGAGCCACGTAAAATAAATGTCTGATGTTTGGGAGTTGCAAGACAGGAAGGAAGGAAGGCGGGTAGGCAGATGGGGGAGGGGGCAAGACGGGGGAAAGAAAGCAACTTTAACTTTAAACACCTTCTCTCAGCTGCTGGCTGGCTTGGCGAAGTGATTTAGAGAGAGAAAAATACCTTCTCCAAGTCAGCTGATGAAGCGGCGGGGGCTTCAAGAGCCATGCAATATGTGTGAAAGTGCCATTTGTGGCTCCTGAGCAGCGGTTTGTCCTCTCCTGGATCAGTGTCTAGGAAGGCACTTAAAGGTTCATCACACGGTGTCAGTTTGTTATTAACTGGCTGCTGCTGGGTAACTTAAGGGACGTTGTAGAAATGGATTTTTGCCAGGATCTAGGTAGTCTTATATTGGGGTTCAGTGGAATAGCTTGATCTGTGACTTTGACGTTAGAGGTAAAATTTCTGATGCTATGTTGCAAAACGTAAGTGGATGGAAGGCATATTTTGCTTTCAGGATCATGTTTCAGTTTACTGCTAGAAACAGAATGTCCTACTTCTGCACCGGCCTTGTTCCTGTCTTGCACAGCTGTCTTGCTTCTTCATCCTCTGTACCAGATAGGGTCTCTCTCTCGGCTTGACCTTGCGAACGAAGATTTAAGAAGGGTGCAGTAGTCCACGTCTGCTGCAGGCTCGCTGGTGGCTGACAAGACCAATGCAGGACAGGCAGATCCGGCCACAGTGGCTGCAGTGAAAAGTCTGATTTGGGGTTGGTGCTGTAGCAGTGCGATTCTTCCTCGATCTCCTTTTGTCCTCAAGACCAGCTATGCGTGCGTTCTCAAAGGAAGAGACAGCCTGGTGGATGGTGTGCCTCCATGCTTTGCGATCTGAGGCTAGGTCAGACCACTGGTGATGGTTGATGCGACAGGTGCCAAGGGATTTCTTCAAGGAGTCCTTGTATCTCTTCTTTGGTGCCCCTCTATTTCGATGGCCGGTGGAAAGTTTGCCATACAGAGCAATCCTGGGAAGGTGGTGGTTTTCCATCCTAGGATCACGTGGAACAGCGCTGAGCCACTCTTGCTAAGAATCAGGTTATGCTGGATCTCCATCATGCGCACTGGCTTCCTTGAAGGCACCTTTGTGTATGTGTGTGTATATGTATGTATGTAAATGCACACACACACACACACGTGTTCCACACCAGGACCCTTCAGCACTATTGAGGTATACGTAGTTCAGCTGGTAGTAGAATTAGGATTGTGGTTTCACAGATATAAGTATAGCAGTTATATTGCTTTTGTGCTGGTCCCCTTGGCAAGAGCAAAAATGTGTCATCCTGTTCTTGATCTAGGAAGAAACTGGAGACAAAATGGTGTGGGTAAGATCTGAGGCAAAGGGCTATGTGGAAGTGAGAATGGGGAGGAGGAAGAGTGAACTGAACTGTGGCTGTTCCTTGAATAATCGCAGATAGATCCTGTCAGTGGGAATACGCAGATGGCTACAAAGGCACTCCAACATCTCTTTCTCAGCATCTTTTTAAACTGATCGTCATGAACAAAGCAGGAGTCAAGTTTCACCTTTAAGACCAACTAGTTTTTATTCAGAACGTAAGCTTTCATGTGCTCTCCTAAGCACACTTCATCAGACGAGGGGATCGAGTATTGTGAGCTGAAATACAAGCAGTTTGTTGATAAAGAGGGCAAATTAACAGATCACATGGTCGCATAAAACTGTGGCTTGGCCATTTGGTCTGGATAGCCGTAAAAGGTAATAAAATTTCCTGCCAAATGGTGTTTCTGCCAATCTAGGTGAATCACAAAAGGGCATGTATATCACAGTTGTAGTCCACCCAATCTGTACATTATAAACATCATTCTAGTCTGCCATTAGAAAACAAGAATACATAAAATGAAAATGGGTTAAGTATATGTAATGAGATAAATAGCCAATATCCCTTATTTGAGTATGTCAATATAAAACATTATTCTGATACACTATTATAAAAGGGAATACATTGGAATACTGTGGATATATAGCTATACTCACTGAGAGTGGGTTTAGCATCTGTAATGAGATAAAAAAACCAATATCCCTGTTCAGTCCTGGAGAGGTGTTTGTTCCAAGTTTCATAATAATTTGTAATTCAGCAGTCTCTCTCTCTCCATTCTGTTCTTGAAGTTCCTTTGCAGTAAAACAGCTACCTTGAAGTCACCCATTGAATGCTTTGGAAGGTTAAAGTGTTCTCCCACAGATTTTTGCAAGTTCTCTGCTGAGGGTCCACCTTCTCTAGGGGGTTAAAGGAAAACTGCCTGACCACTGTGCCTAGTAGGGGATTAGCTGGTCTGTTTGTGCTGCTGACTACCAGTTTGCCAGAAAGTCGCCTTCAGTCCCTGTCACAGAGTCACCAGCACCTTTGCTGAGGCTGGAAGCCCAAGAAACCAGTGATACAGGAATGGAGGGGACAGTGGCAGCTGCAGGAAGAAGAAGAAGATGATATTGGATTTATATCCCGCCCTCCACTCTGAAGAGCGGCTCACAATCTCCTTTCCCTTCCTCCCCCACAACAGACACCCTGTGAGGTGGGTGGGGCTGGAGAGGGCTTTCCCAGCAGCTGCCCTTTCAAGGACAACCCCTGCCAGAGCTATGGCTGACCCAAGGCCATGCCAGCAGGTGCAAGTGGAGGAGTGGGGAATCAAACCCGGTTCTCCCAGATAAGAGTCCGCACACTTAACCACTACACCAAACTGGCTCTCAGGAGTTCTCAGCCCAGCTGTTTTTAGCTTTTTATTTGTAAACTTCCTCTTTCTTGCAAACCCTAACAACCCATCAAGGAGGAAAACTGGTAAATGCCATACTGATTTTTTTTTTCAAACTGATGGCAGCCATTTTGTTTTTGCAGCTCTAAAGTTATACAAAGCCAAATCCTTGGCACAACTGCTTTATGGAACGTTTTTAGGACCACCTTCCCTATGCTTTTCCCCACAAGAATATACAATAAAGACAGCTTCTGGTATCCTAATGTTAACGAAGACAGAAAAAAAATGTCACCGAAATAAACAACACTTCTAAATGTATCTTTTTAGCATGTAAAAGTCAATACGTCACATGGAAATACAATGTATGTAAATGCAGCTAATCAAGTAAGTGCAAAATAGCCTTCATAGTCCCATGGAATGCTGTCTCTTTAAAGAGTTTCAACATTGCTTCTCACAGCTCACAGCTTTTTAAATGTATTTAAATTCACTCTGCTTATGGTCAGTCGCTCCACAATAGCAGAAAAGAGTAGGGTTGCCAATCCCCAGGTGGGGGCAGGGGATCCCCTGGTTTGGAGGCCCTCCCCCTGCTTCAGGGTTGTCAGAAAGCAGGGGGAGGGGAGGGAAATGTCTCCTGGGTACTCTGTTATTCCCTATGGAGATTTATTCCCATAGAAAATAATGGAGAATTGATCCGCGGGTATCTGGGGCTCTGGGGGGGGGCTGTTTTTTGGGGTAGAGGCACCAAATTTTCAGTATAGCATCTAGTACCTCTCTCCAAAGTATCCCCCAAGTTTCAAAATGATTGGACCAGGGGGTCTAATTCTATGAGCCCCAAAAGAAGGTGCCCCTATCCTTCATTATTTCCTATGGAAGGAAGGAATTGAAAAGGTGTGCCATCCCTTTAAATGTGATGGCCAGAACTCCCTTTGGAGTTCAATGATGCTTGTCACAGCCTTGATCTTGGCTCCACCCCTAATGTCTCCTGGCTCCACCCCCAAAGTCTCCTGGCTCCACCCCCAAAGTCCCCAGATATTTCTTAAATTGGATTTGGCAACCCTAGGAAAGAGACAGTAAGTCCACAGGTCAATAAAATAACAGTTTCAAAAGCGAAGGAGAGTACTCGCCAAATCTAGAACTTGCTGGTGGTTTCGGTAGATTTGGGGGTTTCGGGGGCAGTGCTTGTGAAGAGAATGCGTTGATCCATGTAAATGATTGTAACAATGTGGCTCTGTGAAGAAATTTCTATTCATAAGAGTGCGGATGAAGGCTACCAAAACCACCAGCAAGTTCTAGATTTGGTGGATACTCCCCTTCTCTTTTGAAATTATTATTTTATTGACCTGTGGACTTACTGTCTTTCTTGCTATTGTGGAGCGATTGTGACCATAAGCAGGGTGAATTTGAATAAATTTTGTGAGCTGTGAGAAGGAATATTTAAGCTCTTTAAAGAGACAGCATTCCATGGGACTATGGAGGCTATTTTGCATGGACTTTATTAGCTGTATTTGCATACATTGTATTTACATACGATGTATTAACTTCTACATGTTAAAAGATACATTGTTATCATTTAGAAGTGTTGTTTTGGTGAATTTCCCCCCCTGTTTTTGCCCCACAAGAAGTCAGGGCCAGATATACAAATTTTTTGAGGGGGGGCAAACCCAAAAAATGGCGCCCGCACTCAAAAAATGGGAGAAAGGTGATCTGCCTTCCCCTCCCCATTTAAATGCCCCAGGGGGAAGCCACAAAGGCAGGCAATCTGCCTCCCTCTCCCCATTTAAAACCTGGCAGGGTGTTTAAGTGGGGAGGGAAGCTGCAGGCCTGTCTTTGCTGGTGGTTGGAATCCTCTTCTCTCTTTTGCATCTGACAATTTTCATTTTAATCCTTGGCTTCTTCCCAGCCCACACAAATTCTGAAATTTTCCTACGCCATTTATCAAATTGTTTGGCATCTTTCACAATAGGAATAGTTTATAACAAATACATTATCCTTGGTAGAATATTCATTGGGGCCAAGAATCCCAGCTACAAATACAAGTTGATGGGGTGTGAACTGGCAGAGACTGACCATGAGAGAGATCTTGGGGTCGTGGTAGATAATTCACTGAAAATGTCAAGACAGTGTGCGTTTGCAATAAAAAAGGCCAACGCCATGCTGGGAATTATTAGGAAGGGAATTGAAAATAAATAAATCAGCCAGTTTCATAATGCCCCTGTATAAATCGATGGTGCGGTCTCATTTGGAGTACTGTGTGCAGTTCTGGTCGCCGCACCTCAAAAAGGATATTATAGCATTGGAGAAAGTCCAGAAAAGGGCAACTAGAATGATTAAAGGGCTGGAACACTTTCCCTATGAAGAAAGGTTGAAACGCTTGGGACTCTTTAGCTTGGAGAAACGTCGACTGCGGGGTGACATGATAGAGGTTTACAAGATAATGCATGGGATGGAAAAGGAGAGAAATAAGTCCTTTTCTCCCTTTCTCACAATACAAGAACTCGTGGGCATTTGATGAAATTGCTGAGCAGCCAGGTTAAAACAGATAAAAGGAAGTACTTCTTCACCCAAAGGGTGATTAACATGTAGAATTCACTGCCACAGGAGGTGGTAGCGGCCACAAGCATAGTCACCTTCAAGAGGGGTTTAGAT
This sequence comes from Heteronotia binoei, assembly GCF_032191835.1. NCBI lineage: Eukaryota > Metazoa > Chordata > Lepidosauria > Squamata > Gekkonidae > Heteronotia > Heteronotia binoei. The sequence continues at coordinate 67,596,671 of NC_083235.1, forward strand.
AAAAATATGGAGCAGAGGTCCATCAATGGCTATTAGCCACCGTGTGTGTGTATGTATAGATTTTTTTGCCACTGTGTGACACAGAGTGTTGGACTGGATGGGCCATTGGCCTGATCCAACATGGCTTCTCTTATGTTCTTATGTTCTTATGTTGAATATAAGGTGGGTTGAAGAGGGCACGGAAGATGGGAAAACAGTGACGAAACTTATGATAGACAGGCTTGAAAAGTCAATGAAAATTGATGGCATCTCCTTAACTACCATCAATAAAGCCTACAGATTAGGGTCAAAGGCACTTATAAGTAAAAACAGACCTAGAGATGTCCTTATTCAATTTAATTCCATGGAGTTACGTGATGCGGTATTGCAGGAAGTGCAAAAACGCGATCTTAAATTTAACAGAAGAAAAGTGCTTATCCTCACAGATCTGTCACCAGAAACATTAAAAAAATGTCATCTCCTAAAGGTTGTATCAACAAAACTTTTTGAAAAGAAAATCCGTTTTTGCTGGAGCCCGGTATCGGATATACTAGTATTCAAAAATGGCGCTCTTTTCTAAGCATCTGATGGTGTCACAGGCAAAGCTTTACTGGCGGTGCTTAACGTTTCCATCACACAAGAAGAAGAACTACTGCTATCGGTTTCCCAAACTGAAAACCAGACTTGATAACCCAACTCACAGAACTAAAGAAAAAACAAAGTTATCTTAAGGAAGACTAGTTTATATGTCAATTTGCAATTGTTTCGTTTCAGTGACTTGCTTCCAGCAAAATATCGATCTGAAAAGGAACGGGTTTTTTTCCCAGAGACTACTGGGGATACTCTGACAGAGATTCTCTAAAGATTGCGTTGGAACTCTCATCTTCTAAGAGCATAATACTGGAATGTAGAATTGTTGTTTAAAATTACTAACGTGTTTATAGTTAATAAGAAGTTCTTTAGTATTATAACTGTATTAACACAGCACCATGAAATGGTTTTAAATAATTTAAATATGTAATTATGTTTTATATGTTTTATTGGTTTTAATGGTAGTAATGTAATGTTGTGAGCCGTGCTGAGTCCGCTTGCGGAGAGGGCGGGATATAAGCTTAATGTAATAAATAAATAATAAGTTTAATAAAATGAAGTGCGTATTATGAAATATAGCTTACTATGAAGTTCTAATTTGTACATACAATAATTATTTACAACATAACTTACTGATTACCCCTATTATAGATGAAATTATATACGTTTAGATGAATTAATTCTGTATTTTTATGGTTAAAAAGTATATGACTTTAATATTGCAGCTAATTAATGCTTCATGACAAAAACAGATGTATCATTTCAGTGAATGGAGTATAGCAAAATATTGACCCTAAGAAGAACAGCTTTTAATAATAATAGTAATAATAATAATAACTTTATTTTTATATCCCGCCCTCCCCCGCCGAAGCAGGCTCAGGGCGGCTAACAGACATGGAAATCCCATGATTCATATAAAACAATGTAAACAATTTTAATATATCAGTTGTATAATAAATTAATTTAAAATAGATAAAATATATAAAATGGGTGCTAAAATACTGTGATCATAATATCCATAAGATGGCTAGATGTGCATACGTCAGATTAATCGGGTTCCATCTCGAAGGCAAGCTGGAAAAGAAATGTTTTGCAAGCCCTGCGGAATTGGTTCAGGTCCCGCAGGGCTCGCACCATCTCTGGAAGGTGGTTCCACCAACGAGGGGCCATCACTGAGAAGGCCCGCTCCCTAGTAGCCTTCAACCTAGCATCTCTTGGCCCAGGGATTGTTAGTAAGTTCTGAGAGCTAGATCTCAGTGCTCTCTGGGGCACATATGGGGAGAGGCGGTCCCTTAGGTAGGCAGGTCCTCGGCCATATAGGGCTTTAAAGGTAATAACCAGCACTTTATAGCGAACACGGTACACAACCGGCAGCCAATGCAGATCCCGCAGCCCAGGCCGCGCAATAAACCATTATTGATATGTCAGCAGAGTTTCCCTAGGGAAGTCTATTGAGCCCACACTTCCTAAGATTATAAGACTAGAAAGTGAAATGAAGGCGTATAACTACTCATGTACATATAGTTAGTAAGAAGGTATATGATAGTATATCATATATACCTGCCTGTCCCGCATTGGTCTTGTCAGCCACCAGCGAGCCTGCAGCAGACGTGGACTATTGCACCCTTCTTAAATCTTCGTTCGCGAAGCCAAGCCGAGAGAGAGAGAGAGAGATATGATAGTATAACTGATCTTCAGTTTGAGATCATTGAGTGCATGTTGATCCTGTTTTAAAAGTTCTCTCTTTATTGCTTTTCAGTTCTTACATCTACCTATGTATAGGTAAATGATATACCTAACTATTGCTAAGGGAAATTAAATACAACTTACTATGAAAATCTTAACTGTATGTATAATAATTCTGTACAACACAATTCATTGCTTAACTTTATTATGGGTGAATTTTTATACAAATATAGATGAATGAATTCTAGCAATTTGTTAAGTCCATGACTTTCATGTTAAAGCTAATTAACTGTAATTGTTTTATAAGTTTAAAATGGTTGAATGACACTGATAATGTTAATATATATATATATATTTAAAGAGTTCAGCCAAAGAAGATTTCCTCAAATGTAAGTACACGTATGTACAAAACTAAAGTTTTATAATCTATATAGTAAAAATTATAGTTTTGACAACCAAATAAGTCTTTTTCTTTATGCTTTTATCTATTTAGGTCAACATAAAATTAAACAGCTTGGATGAGACTAGTTAAAGAAACAGGAAATAAATAGAGTATCAATATAACCAAAGAAGTTAAAACATAACTTAGATTTAGTGGCAAACATACCTATTATAGCTATTCATAGGAAATTAATTTGGAGGGGTGGTTGCTTAAGCAACTAATCTTGACTAATTAAAACTGCCCTCATATCAGTTATTAGTTTTATTAGTCTTAACTTTGAGAATAGTTTTGGTTCCTTTAATGAGAGTTTTTTAATTAATCTCTCTTTGGTCTCTCTTTCTATAGAGGCGTGGAACAGTGTCCCACTAGTTGAGGATTTTTAAATAGTTAGATTGTTCTTATAGTATAGTCGTTTGTTAAGTTTCATTTTGTAAGTTGTCCTGCTAAGTTTCACAAAGTCAGTTTAGTATATCTATTGTGACCTATAATGTCTAAACATATTAAAATTGCCACTTGGAACTGCAGAGGATTGGGCAACCCTATTAAGGTCAGACGAATTTCGAACCGGATGTATAAAGACAAAATAAATATTCTTTGCCTGCAAGAAACTCATCTCAAAAGAACATATTCACCTCTTTTGAAAACTAAATGGTTTTCTCAGAGCTTTCAAGCCCCAGGTTCTTCCAAGGCAAGAGGAGTAGCCATTTTGTTATCTACAAGCACTCCTTTTCAATGCCATAAAATATTGATTGATCCGCATGGAAGGTTTTTGTTTATTCAAGGTGACCTTGATGGTTCCCCAACAACTATAGCTACAATATATGCCCCAAACAAAAATCAATTGGATTTCATAGAAAATGTTTTTTTTTTAAACTTAATGAATTTAAACAAGGGGAAGTTGTGATAGGGGGTGATCTCAACTTAATTGCAGGCACTAAATTAGATAAAACATACAAAATTACTTCTTCAGTGAACCCTACAAATCAGGTTTCAACCTTACAATGTTTATTTTCCAAATTTGGCTTACAGGACGTTTGGAGACTGTTAAACCCAGGGGTTAGACAATATTCTTTTTTCTCGCCTGCCCGTGACATATACTCACGCATTGATTACTTGCTAGTACATAACAACATTGTGCAGCAAATAGTCGAGGCTGATAGAGGAACCCAATCCATCTCGGACCATTCTACTGTGACAGCCGCTTTGGAATTAAGCAATCCAGAAGACAGAAACCAAACATGGTCTTTAAATACTTTATTGTTAAATGATCAAAGTTTTTGTGATATGATTGCAAAACAGATAAAGGAATACTTTCTTTGCAATTCCTCTTGTGGTGTAAGCCAGGAAGTCATTTGGGATGAGTTTAAAGCGGTTACAAGAGGCAACCTTCTTTCCTTGTCAGCGCACTATAAGAAAGAAAAACAAAAAACAATAATGGAATTCTCTCTCTCTCGGCTTGACTTCGCGAACGAAGATTTAAGAAGGGTGTAGTCCACGTCTGCTGCAGGCTCACTGGTGGCTGACAAGACCAATGCGGGTCAGGCAGATCCGGCCACAGTGGCTGCAGGGAAAAGTCTGATTTGGGGTTGGTGCTGTAGCAGTGCGATTCTTCCTCAATCTCCTTTTGTCCTCAAAATTGTAATGTAATGGAATTACATAAACTGTAATGGAATTACAGAACAACATTAAACAATTAGAATTAAGGCATATGAGATTTGGGGGTAAGAAAATATTAGCAATTCTTATATTAAGAATTGCTGCTTCCATTCCCATTTGTCTGATGAAGCCTGCTTCAGAGCATATGAAAGCTTACATTCTGAATAAAACTTAGTTGGTCTTAAAGGTGCACTTGTCTACTGCTTTGTTCTATCGCTTCAGACCAACACGGCTGCCTACTGGGATCTATTGCAGGAATGTGTTTTACTTGAGCAAAATTAATTAAATTTACCAGCTTTTTGCTATTCCAGGACATTAAGTACTTTAAAAACACCTGTTTTGTCTGATCCAAATATACTTATCAAATACTCGATTTAATCTGTTAGCCAGAATAGTTGAGAGAATTTTATAGTCGATGTTTAATAACCAGATGGATCTATAGGATGTGACATAAAGATCTTTCCCTTCATTTAAATGCAATATTGGTATAAATGCAATATTGGTATCCACTCATTCTTTAGAAACTTCCTCTTCTTTCTACATATAAGTAAATAATTTCTCCAAGTATATTACCAACTCTTCAGTGAAGTTTTTATAAAGATTATTAGTAATTTTAATTTCTTAATTGCACCCATAATCTCTGAGCTATATATTAGATGGTCTATAGTTCCTTATGCTCTATTGCGGGTCTAGGGACGGTCCATCCATACAGTCCTGATGTCTTCTTTACTTGGGCTATCTGCTTTATATAGGCTGACATAAAAATGTTGAAATTCGCCTAGAGTCTGTCATAAGTATGTATTCTCAATGATGTTTTAACTCTTAAGTGGTTCATATATTTTGTTTTTATCCTCCACTAGTCTTTCCAGGATTTTGCCTGGCTTCTTAATATGTTCAAATAAGTTGATTTTTCATATAGCATTGACCTTTCTTCTTCCCAAATGAGAAACCAAAAAAACAAAACAATAATGGAGGGTTAACCTGACATATAGAAGTAAATATCCTTAACTATTCCATCTTATACAAGAGCCCCCTTGGCGCAGAGTGGTAAATCTGCAGTATTGCAGTCTGAACTCTCTGCTCATGAGCTGAGTTCGATCCCGGTGGAAGCTGGTTTCAGGTAGCTGGTTCAGGTTGACTCAGCCTTCCATCCTTCCGAGGTCGGTAAAATGAGTACCCAGCTTGCTGGGGGGAAAGTGTAGATGAGTGGGGAAGGCAATGGCAAATCACCCCGTAAAAAGTCTGCTGTGAAAACATTGTGAAAGCAATGTCACCCCAGAGTCGGAAACGACTGGTGCTTGCACAGGGGACTACCTTTTTTATCCCATCTTATAATTTACCATCATAGACTCCCACTGTGGCACTTTAGAATTGAGTTTCCATGGGGAACTAGTCCCAGTCGCTGTTCCTCTGCCAGCCCTCCTTGGGATAACCTGTTAAATGTAATGTGTAGTTTGGACCAGAGAGAGGCTCTTTTTCTGTATATGGAAGTCCTCCCCTATATCCATTTGCCTGATTCCTAGTGCTCCTAGGCTGCTGACACCAGTGTGGTACTGGCATAGTTAGCTGTCATTCTGTGCTTCCTTAGCGGAAGAAAGAAATTCGAAAGAGGGCCGATCTCCAAGGAGCTGGATGCATAACAATAGCACTGGAAGCATGTAGTAATAACAGTGTCAACACCTTTCAGTCATTTAGCGCAATGCTGCCAATGCCCCATGTCTACCATAACTGAAAACAATGCATGCTAATGTTCGCATGGCTCTCTGACATCACCAGACTTTGATTTATACTGTCTGGCAAAATGGTCTGAGTTAGGTTCTGATGTCTTGCAAGTTTGCAGTTCAGCCAATGGCAGTGATTAGATTTTGACTCAAAGGGTTTTTTTCAAAAAGCCAATCATTAGGAGATTGGTAGGAGAAGTAAGTTGCAGTCTAGTCTCTGTTAAACCCAGTCTTGTTACGATATAGTTCGTTAATGCTCTAGTACCCTTTAGATCCTCTGGCTTGCTCAGTAATGGGTCAGGCATGCTCTTGGCCCTGAAGTGAAGCCATGTTGTCAAAGAGTATTTGATGTGTTGTTTCAGAAAATGGGAGTTGTTACTACAGGCTCCAATAGAGATTATCTGGACAGGGACCTGGTTAGAGATAAAAATAACAAGACAAATGGCCATCAGTGACAACTAGCTCTATCACATGCTTCCTGGCTGGCATTTCAGCCTGCCATCTTTTCAGTACCTGATGAAATTTGGCTTCTAGCTTAAGAGCTGCGCTTGGCAGTTCTCCTAGATGTGTCAAGGATATGCATGAAGGACCATGGTATTAACTGTGCTCTGTCCTGTAGGGAATTAATTCTGCCAGTGGCACAGGCTTTTCAACTCACAAATCCTACTTCGGAATGAGTTGAACGAATAGCAAAAATATTAAATAAAATTGGAGTCATTGTCTGTTTTCTCATCTGCCTAGTTCTGTTTCTGTTCATAATTTCTGGTGCATTTTTCCTAAATAATGGCTGGTAATTTCCATGGCTGAAGGGACTTCTTTCCGTAGATGCAACTTTGTCATCTCCTGCTTCCAACAGTAGCCCTAAATTTATTCCCTTATTCAGAGTAAATATCTGTATCTGCTTCTGGGGAAAAGGGATACAGAATGGTGGGAGAAGTTGGAGCTCTGAAACAGGAGTGAAAATTGGTGGAAATCCTCTAATGTATCCAAGTCACTGACTTCTGTTCCTTTTTGTTTTTCACAGATGGTATCACTAAACGGTAATCACCGTGCTTTGTCTGTTACCTCAAATAGGACCTGCACTGGAGTGGCATTTGTGGTCTTCTGGTTATGCTCTGTGCATTGAGCAGCCATGGACCCAAAGAACAAGCATTGGGTAGGTTTCCTGCACATATCTATTGTTGCCTTTGGAGTGTGCCAGAGGAATTTACTTTTGATTGACATCAGTTTGATGGTTAATATCTGTTTGAGGGGCAGCAAAGAGAGAAGGGGTCTTCTTTCATTGGATCAGTTTTCACTGCAAGCTCTTGATTATCAGTAAGTTTTTCAAGCAGAATTATGTCTGGACCCCCCCCCCCCTTGCACTCACTTTTGTCCTAATCAAGTTAAATTTTTTTGCGCCTTTCTTGGTTGAGTGATATAACAGGAAATGAAATTGTTTCGAGTTGGCCAATGTACTGTTTTTTCATGTTAATTTTTAATTTCTATCATTTTTTTAGTTTCTTCCCTTCACAACTCACTCTGTATATGCATTCAATGGTAAAAAAAAAAGTGTTCTATGGAATGTGGAAGATCTCAATCAGCCTATAAGCTGCCTCTGTTAGCTTCTTCCAAAGTGTAAGTGAATTCTTATCAGGAGATTTGCACAGATGGAAGGTTACAGGAAATCTAGCACTTCAGGCGGTTGTTTATTTTGTTTCTCTGGCTGGGCTAACCCTGAGCAGAATATTATCTGCAGATTAAGATTGTAAAGGCTTGCACTAATACATGGGATGTATGAAGTCGCATCTGCTGTTCTAGGACTGGATTTGTATTTCATGGAAGAAATCCTAAGAATTAAAGATTCAGGTTTTCTGGGATCCGTCATCTTGGCTTCAGAGTTGCTTGCAGATCGTCTCTCTGCGGCAACTCTGAGTCTGGCCGTTGGAGGGGCGTCACAGAAGTGATGCCCCCATAGAATAAGCCCGGAGTGGGTTTTTCTTCGGCATGGGACTTTTACGGGGGGAGGGGAGGGGGCCAGCAGCAGCTGCCCTCTGTGCTCTCTGTTCGTCCTGAAGCTCCGCGGCCATGAAAGCTGGCATACTAGCAGAAAAAGAAGAACACCCGATCACTTTCTGCTTTCACTTTCTCCAGTACGACTTTGAAGCAGCATTTTTCTACTTCTAAAGCGATGACTCTACTTAACAAGTAGGTGTTTCTTCTAATTCTACTCCCTGACGGGTCACTCTGCATAACTACAAAAGACCAGCTCAAAGCATTTAGAAGAGGCCTCGAAATGTCACGAGCAGTCTTAATTACTTAAACTGGATTGAATATGATTACTAAAATTGATCCGGACCATAATTGGACATATATACATCAAAGAGTTTACTAAGAAGTTGTAATACGATATGAGCACAAAGGAGTTAAATTGCAGAGAGTTCTGTCTCTATTGCCTGATTGTATCTGAAAGAATGGTTTTTAAAACTTCAGTTGGAGCTGTTGTGGAATGGGGATTAATAGGAACTTGAAGCGAATTTACAATCTGATTTAAGAGACTGAGTTTGATATTAGAAATGGCACAGTTTAATGAATTGTCACATGGAAAAGGTATTTGTTCAAATCTTATCTCTCTGAAGGAAGATCTTATCTCATTTATGCAGCTCCTTAATGACCAAATGGAATGTTTTATGCTGGCAGCTAATGAAATTGCAAACCTACAGGGGTCCGGTTCTAAAGAGAGTATATTGATGGCAGTGGAAGGGGAAAGTGATACTCTCCGAAATAAACAAAGGAAAAGTAAGAGACTCTCTTGTGATGCATTTTCAAAACTTGACCAGAAATTAAGATGCAGTAAAATCAAGCTGAGAGGGAAAAATGGCGATGAATTCTTCCCCCTGCGGTTGAGGGGGCAGGCCATGTTGAGAAGAGAAAAGTTGCACTCCAATCAACAAATCAGGATTTGGAAAGCATTTCGGAAAAAGGATTTGGGATTTTTTTTCTGCTTTGGTGAATGGCTGGACAAGAAGTGAAATGTGATCTCAAAAGACAGACTGTGATTAAATGGGCTGCCTCGGATGCAATATGGGTGCAGAAATCAAAGGAACTTAAAAGTTTTTAATCTTTGGGAAGAAGGACTCTGGAATCTGGGTTCTTTTTTTTCTTTCCCTTGTGAATAAACAAACATGTAGCCATTAATAATGAACAGATGATAGATTTTAAAAGAAAAAGGGAGATTTTGAAGAAGAAATGTTAATGTGTGCAGTTAACATATTTCTCTATATAGTAGATGTATTCACAGTTTGTCTATTTAGTGAGATTGTCTGTAATGATATAAGTATAAGATCAAAGGTTGAAAAGGCAGATAGCATAATTGCTGTGGAATTGGGTAAACTTGATGATTTGGCAGACCGGCTTTTAATATGTTATCAGGAGAAATGGCTTAGACGGACATAGACAAAACATTTAGTTGTATTTTATGTAATTTGCTAAGGATAAAGAAATGATTTTTATGTGCTTTTTAAAATAAGGATTTCGCTAAATCAACGATTTAATTTGTGCTTATAATAGGTTTAAGTTAAGTGAGATAAAATTGGCGTTGGGACAGTTTTGAAAGAAAAAATATTTTTTCTTAACTGGTTATATTTTATTTGTGTTTAAGAAGAAGTGTCTAGATTTACATTGTTTTACTAGTTTACTAAAAGAAAGTATTCCTTTTTTTTAGTCTGCTAAAGGAAGAAAGGAAGGTAATATTTAAGGAGATTTTTATACTTGTAGGTAGAATGATCTGAGCATTTTATTGGGAAGTGGAATTATAATTGATATATATGTACTGGTTTCTGTTTCTGTTTTCCCTATTCTATCAAGGCCCCTTTCCCCCTCTCTTTTATGTATCTGCAATGCTTCTTTCCTTTGTAGTTTAAATCAATAAAACTTTTAAAAATCAAAATTAAAGATTGAATTTGACGTTTTCTGGTTAACCATCCTTATTAGCAAGGAGCTAGGAAAGCAAGGCAGGTTTAGCTTTCCTTTGGAGTATTTCAGTCGCTTCAGAAAACGTTTTTCTTATGTATTTTCTTAAAATGCTGAACTAACAATCCTAAATGAAGTCCAGTACTATCTCTTATATTTAATATTGGCTATGGTGTATGTTGGAAAGCAGGTGCAATAGGGAGAAAAGGGAAAATGAGAAAGGGAAGCATCAGAATTTTGCTGAACCGTCTGCACTGTTTCCAGACTCGGAAGCACTTGTGAGGTTAGCGTACCTAGTATTGAACTGCTAGAATAAATTAGATGTTTTAAAGTAGTCATTTGGAATTGGACCTGTGCAAACTGTTCACAAGTGCATGAGTAGATGAAGGCTAACATCCCATGCATCCTTAGCTGGGAATAAATCACACCATATACAATGAAATTTACTTCCAGCTGAACATGCATAGAGGCAGTACTGTAATACAACATTTCCTTTAATCGGTTGAATCCTGATTGCAGACTCTTAGCTTAGGCATACCTGACTTATTTTTCCCTGGCAGTCATGATGGAACCATCTCATATTTTAATGCTGAAGTTGGCCATATCTTTGGATACTTAAATCTGGTGACTGGATCAGTGAATAAGGAAGATAGATCTTTCTACAAACCCGAAATGGGGCCCAAGTTTGCAGAAAAAAAGTGAAATCTTAAAAAAAAAATGCATTGGGTGGTTTAAAAAACCCGAAAAGGATAAAAGGAGTACCCTGTAGTTTTAAGTAACAATTCCCTCTATGGCTGTTGCTAGGCAACCACAGGTTCCAGGCTTGATTCTGCCACAGCCTCCAAAGCAGCCATTTTCTCCAGAGGGACAGTTCTCTGTTGCCTGGAGTTCAGTTGCAATTCTGTGGGATCCCCAGGTCCCACCTGGAGGTTGGCAATCCTACATCATGCAGCACCCTCTGGGTGACATGTTACCATCTGATGTGCGTGACTCAACTAGGTGTTGCTGCTTGCTACTGTTCAACAGAAGCCTCCTTATGAAAGCCAGTGTGGTGTAGCAGTTAGAGCAGGGGTTGCCAAATTTGCTTAATGTAAGAGCCACATAGAATAAATGTCAGACATTTCAGAGCCACTAGGTCTGAACGCAGCCATACTTGTTCTGGCCCACCAGCTCCTGAGATGCTGACCATGCCCCCTTCCAATTCACTGTGTAATGATATATTATTATATATACAGAGAGAGAGAGCATCAGGAATGAATAAAAACAGCCTTGAGCTGCGGGCACGACGACTTGCTTGCTTCAAATTTTAACTGATCTTTGATGGTAATAAACAGAACTATTAGATAACTAGAACTTTTTGTTTCCTGAATTTTTTTTGAGAGCCAGTTTGGTGTAGTGGTTAAGTGTGCGGACTCTTATCTGGGAGAACTGGGTTTGATTCCCCACTCCTCCACTTGCACCTGCTGGAATGGCCTTGGGTCAGCCATAGCCCTGGCAGAGGTTGTCCTTGAAAGGGCAGCTGCTGTGAGAGCCCTCTCTAGCCCCACCCACCTCACAGGGTGTCTGTTGTGGGGGAAGAAGGGAAAGGAGATTGTAAGCCGCTCTGAGACTCTTCGGAGTGGAGGGCGGGATATAAATCCAATATCTTCTTCTTCTTCTTTTATTAAAAGTGATAAATTTTGGCAAGCATTTTCTAGCTCCCTCAATTGGAAACATCTGAGAAAGAGAGGTGGAAAGAAAGTATGAAAGCGAGGGAGGGGGATGGGTTGGTTTGGCTTTGCTTGGCTTGGCAAAGGGTTTGAAGAGACAAATGCCTTCTCCAAGCCAGTCAGTGGGGTAGCAGGGGCTTCGAGAGCTGCACAGTATGTGTGAAAGAGCCTCATGTGGCTCTTAAGCCATAGTTTGGCCACCCTGAGTTAGAGCTTCACAGTAAGGTCTTTGAGACCCAGGTTCGAATCCCCATCTTGCTGTGGAAGCTAAATTGTGATTGGGTTACATACTTTCAGCCTAACCCGCCTCACTGGGTTGTTGTGCAGATAAAAAGAGGAGAATAATGTAGTCGTCTTTGGTCCCCTCTGTGGATATAAATGAAGTATAAATGAAGTAAATAAGTAAATAAAAAGGTAGGTTGAGAAGGAGAGAATGAAGCTGGGAAAGCAGAGAGGAGGAAAGTAAGGATATGGGGGTTTCCAGGAGAAGGGGAGAAGGAAATACTGTGGGGAGGAGGATACAGGTCCTTGAGGGTTCACTACCATACAAGAGGACCTGGCTCAGCCACAGTTTGCCTAGATAAGAGACTGCCAGGGTGGAAGGGAGAGGGAAATCTTAAAACAGACGGACAGATAAAGTTAGGTTGGCTATTAGGTGGGAAGGAGGTAGTGTTGCCAACTCCAGGTTAGGAAATTCCCAGAGAAATGGAGCATGGATCCTAGGGGAGGGACCTCAGAGGGGTTTAATGCCCTTCAAGGCACTTCCCACACTTTAAAGCAGCTATTTCCTCCAGGGGGACTAGGGTTGCCAACCTCTAGGTGGGGGCTGGAGATCACCAGGAATTAGAAGTGCTCTCCAGATGACAGGAATCAGTTCTCCTGGAGAAAATGGCTACTTTTTAGGGTGGACTCTATTGGCATTATACCTTGCTGTCTTCCGTTCCCAATCTTCACCTTCCCAAGGCTCCTCTCCCATATTTCCAGGAATTTCCCAACCTGGAGCTGGCAACCTTAATGGGAGGAACTAATCTCTGTATTTGGGAGATCAGTTGTGGTTCCCGGAGATCTTCATCGTGGTCTCTGTGCAGTCCCACACATGGGTTTTCCGCCTGGAAATGAACCCGACCTTGGAGAATTCAAAGCTAGCCTAGGCGTTTTATTTTGGCGTGCATTCCCTCTCGATCTGGGGAGCAGGCATCCACTGCGCATGCCTGGAACGAGGGGAAGGCGCTCCACCCACCCAGTTTCTTCTTAACCGCCGCTCGGAATAGACCTACCTCATTGCGTCTCCTCAATTCTCCACGACGACTTCTTCTATCTTTATTCTTCAACTGGTATCGTTAATCTTCATTTTTCATACTATCGTTACTATCTTAAAAAAAAGAGAGAGACTGACTTTATCTTCTGCTTTACTACTATCCCTCCCTCCCCCGGGTGTATGGAAGGGAAGGACAGCAAATTACGGTAACTTTTAAAAAGTGCATTCGATGTGGGACCAAAATTCCCTCTACCGGCAGACACTCTTTATGCTTATTTTGTTTGGGGGACGCCCACAGAGTCGACACTTGTGTTCACTGCAGCCAATTTAGAAAACAGGTCAAAAAGAATCGAGCTGCTCAATTCAAAAGCCACCTTTTGGAATCTTCTCTGCAGCCTGTGATGCCCCATGATTCTGGGTCTCATACTTCGCCACCTTCCCTAACTACGCAAAGGGATGTGGTTCGATCGGCAGCTACCATGGCATCGGTTCCCAGCAAGCATAAGTCCGAAAAGCACTCAAAGAAATCTGACGACTCCAAGAAAAAACACCAACTGGAATAATCTTCCAAACATCGATCGGATTAGACAGCATCAAAATCCAAACAGAAGACCGACCATAAGTCTTCGGATTTGAGACCCTCTGACCATACCATGGCATCAACTTCTGCATCGACTTTGCACTCGGCGATGGCGGTGGCCACAGCTGCGGTATCATTGGCACCTAATGTTCCAGCGGAACTCTCGGCTCCCACCGATGTAATAACTGACGAAGTCATCCGCATCCAATCGCGATCCCCTTCTGTCCATGAATCACTGCCAGATGAGATCCTTGCCGCTGAATCTCTCGACCTACCACTTTGACCTCGAGGACAGCAAACTAATCTTCTTGGACTCCATTCATTCCAAGAAGTGTCAGCGCCCCGCATCTTTAAGGACTCAGCCGTCTCTCCGCTATATTGAGAGTCTTCAACCCAAGCTCATGATCGACGTCGTTCATGATCTCTGCTGCACCGGTCACCAATGTACAGAGATTTTTCTACACAAGGCTATGCTGACCCACAGTCTCCAAGCTGACGCACAGATGGCTATTATAGTCCATCGCGGTCTGGATCACCTTCGCCTCCATGTTGGTACCAGCAGCATTATAGGATTTCTCGATCGCCTTTCTATGAGCCCCATCGACCTCGGTACCGTGAAGAAACCTACCAGCCTCGGTACTGTGAAGAAACCTACCAGCCTCGGTACCGTGAGGAAGTCTACTACTCCCGATACCATGAGGGTTTTATCTCCACATCGACAAAGGCATTACAGCTAGGATTCAAAACCGCCATCACTGGTGGCTTCAACTTCAGCTGCCCAGTCCACTCCATCTAAACAACAGATAGAACAACTTGGCCAACCCACCCATCCGAAAAAGGCTATATCGATAGCGACCAAACCTTCACACGGCCGTCCAACCACACCTATGGACGCACCTGAAGATTCTGATTCGAACACTCTGACTCTTCTCGATCTGCATGATCCACACCTGTATCGCCTATTTCTGACATCAATAAACCAGAAGATCTTTCACCATCAGAGGGCTCCAAGGCCTATTTTGACCTGCTAACCAACATGGCTAACACTCTAAATATCAAGCTCACTACTGATTTGCCTAGAGTATTGGATGTGGACCATGACCTAGTCCACACTGACTTACCTGCTGGATCTTTCCTCCCAATGCTTCTTGTTCACCTGGAGGGCCTCAAAGAGGCTTGGGATAAGCCTGCATCGGTTCCTCCTGCATCTAAGACGGTCGAATCATTATATAAAATCCATGCACCGGATTCTCAGTTCTTGTTCAATCATCCTGCACCCAACTCCATGATTGTCCACTCTTCATTGAAGTGCAAACAGATACTTCCGGTTCCACCTGAGAAAGAAGGGAAAAAACTCGACACCCTAGGAAGATTTATTCCCTCACTACTGCTACCTCTAAAATTCATAATTATCTAGCATACTTTTCAGCTTATACTTTTAATTTAACTTCACAGCTAACTACGCTGGTTCCTTCTCTACCTGATTCTGCGCAGAAGCAAGCGTCGCAACTCCTACAAGAAATTTCTTGGGTTGGCAAACAACAGATTAACACGGTCTGTCATGCTGTCGCTTGCTCATCCAGGACCATGGCCACATCCATTGCCTTGCGTCGTCATGCCTGGCTTTGATCCTCCTCACTGCAACCAGACATTAAATTTAAGATCGAGGACCTGCCCTTTGACGGTCAGGGTCTCTTCAGTGCAACAACCGATGACATCCTGACTACTGTCAATGATAGCAGAAAAAGGGCTAGGAGATGGGGAGTCGGTTAACAACAAGCTCAACCCAATTGGCAAAGAGTTTGGAAACCGACCTACTATAAAAGTCCCCGTTCACCAAAACAGGCCGACTACTGGAAGTGCAAAGCTCCACCAACCAAACAACCTTTTCATCAATGACCTTGTGCACAGACTACAAAGAAGACAACTCCCACCTTGAAACAGTCCTTTTGACTTCCTAGCACTATCTCTACCCCCCACCACAACATCCGTCCAATACTACGAGACTGCTTCCGTTTTACCCCATATGGGAATTCATAACTTTAGACTCCTGGGTCCTGGCGATAATCCGCAGAGGTTACAGCATAGAGTTTGATTCTCCCCCGAAGTTCTATCGTTTCGTACGTACCCCTCCATCTCTTCCACTTCAATCGGAGATCTGCGCCTTGCTTGACAAAGCAGTCATAGAACCAGTTCCACCACAGTTCCATCGCACAGGGTTCTATTCCCGATACTTCCTGGTACCAAAGAGAGATGAAGGACAACGTCCAATACTGGACCTTCGCAAACTCAATTACCATGTACAGTACAAAAAATTCCGTATGATTACCCTACAGTCTATTCTTCTGTTGATCCCAAAAAATGCTTGGATGGCGTTGATAGACCTTCAAGACGCCTACTTCCATCTCACCGGCAACCATCATCACGGAAAATTCCTGAGGTTTGCCGTCGGGGATCAACACTACCAGTTTTTCTCCCTCCCCTTCGGTGTCTCTACTGCACCAAGAGTTTTCACAAAGTGCATAGTGGTAGTGGGGGCGACACTTCGCCAACAAAAAATTTCCATATATCCTTACATAGACGACTGGCTCATTGTGGCGCAATCCAGAGAGCGACTCCAACAAGACATCTCTACCACTCTGCTTCTCCTGTCCTCATTGGGCCTTCAAGTCAACTTGACAAAATCCAATCTGATTCCAACTCAGGACATTCAATTCATAGGCGCATGCCTATCCACGATATCCCACGAGGCTTACCTTCCTGTAGACAGAGCCCGCTGCATTCAGTCTCTGGCCTCTACCATCATATCGCACCCTACCCAAACAGCGTTCATTTTTCAGCGCAAGCTGGGACTTATGGCTGTGAAGATCTCTGTCTTGTGTTTTGCGAGACTCCACATGAGACCTCTGCAACTCCTTATGGTGAAGATAAGCAGGGTATAAAAACTAACTCTTCTTAACAAAAAATGGCAATGGTTTAGAAAAAACTGAGTTGATATTTTTCAGTTGCAACTGTGACGGTGCAGGATATTCACAGGGGACTACATGGAAGGAGGAATTAAGTAAGTGCAGATTGCAAATTTGACTAGTGACCAAGGATGGTAACAAGGAAAAGAAAGAGGATGTGTGAAGCAGAAGGATACAGTTACAAATGCTGGAGTTGGAAGGAGTAGAGTGAAGTCTGTGAGATAAGAAACACTGACTAGTGGAATAACAATCCTATAGCGTGTCAAGTTTCTGAACCATTGAACGACTGTTCAGATAGACTGTAGAGCTATGAGGTCTTAGGAACTGAATATTGCCAGTCTTGTTCTACAGGAGGTGGGTAGAGGCAGTCATTTCCCACATGTTGTGCTGAAGATTTCTTTTACAACACAGGTACATCTAAAGTGTGGATAATGTGCCTGCAATCGTCTCAGAAACTGCACCAGATTCAGTGCTCTGTAGTTAAGAATATAAATATATACAGAAGTGAGCTTTACTTTGAGAGTATGAGGGATGATAGAATCCAAGCAGTGTCTCGGCAGTGGACAGATGCACCATTCATTCTGCTGTCCTCCTATTCGAACAGCTTTAGAGGCCAGATTCCAGTCACGGTAACAAAATTAACTAATGTTCCCTTTTTGCAGCTAGTTGGTTTAAGACAAGAGGCAATTACTGCTTGTAGAAATGTTTTTAATGCCCTCAAACGATGATGGTTTTCTCTCAAAACAACTGAAGTGCAGAAAATCATTTTTTGTTTTAGATCTAGCCCTCCCCACCAATAAGGGGAAAGTATCTGTTTTAAGGTTGCTGGCAGGCCTAGAGAAAAATATCCTTTCCGTTTAATAGAGGTTTAATGCGTGGAAATGGACAGTTAAAGCTTTTTATACCATAAAGGTAAAAAAAATTCAACTGATTATTATAAAGCCTCTGTTCAAGGGACTGGACATTTTTTCCCAGGCCAGTTGGTAACTTTCCGTTTTAGAGATTAAGTACGTATGATGTTACCTGTGTTTTCAGTAGTAATTTCCATGAAACTGTCTGCAGCTTAGGACTGGTTCATGCTGTACATGGTAATTATGTTTCATACAGGAGACATGTACATTTTGCATTATACGTGCTCATCGTTAAGCATCTTTGTTTATATACCTGAAAGCCCAATTGAGGCTGTGCCTCTCTGATACAGATGCAGAGCTGTTAACGGAGCCATGTGATCTTTAAAGTTGCTTTGTTGCTTTGTTAGTATATTATTGAATTTGGTAAGAAACAAGAATGGCTGGCTTGTGTGCATTTATTGTTTTATAAAATGGAATTTGCAATCCAGTTGGTTGACATTTCAGGCCTTTGTATAGCCTTTTGTGCAGGTAGGCTAAAATAGCCTCTCAAGTTGGATTTGAACTAGCCCATGGGGGGGAAAAAAAACCCTAGCTGTTATCACTGATTGTTGTATAACTGTTATAATGGGACTAGGTACAGCTCACAGGATTGTGTGTTTGCCTGTTCCTTGGCCACTGCAGCCACTCTTCCTTCTGTCTGCCCTGATATTCACCAGAGTTCATGCTTAATCAGGATTTCCTTTTGGACAGAATAATAAGATTTTGTTCTGTTCTTGAGTTTCAGAATTGCAGATCTCTGACATCTGGCGTGCATTGTTCTTGGACTTCCCCCCCCCCTCATTATTTGTGTATCTTTATGACTGATACCAAGTGGGGGCATGGAGGATGTTCAGAGAGGTGGAGGCCTCCCATCCAGGTACTTGTGAGAGTCGACCCTGCTTAGTTTCCAAGATCTGACAAGGTCAGGCTTGCCTGAGCTAACCAGATCAGGGCACTTGCCACACACTCTTGGATCTTCATCTCCCTACTTTCCATCTGGCTGCCATGTGTTAACCCTGGTTGCACGCTCCGTGGTATGTTTCCCCACCTTGATTCCCAACCCTCAGTGAGTTTTGACAGTATATGTCACTTTAAGGGTCCACACTACTGTGTAATGATTATGTAACTCCCACTATACAGCTTAACTAGAACCATGTGAGTAACATGTGTTATGCATTAGCTAATAGAGCAATGGGATTGGCTAATGGAAGTATAACAACAGTGGCCACACTTGTGGGTGAATATTGGAGGAGAGACGTGGAGAGGAGTTGGAAAGTGGCTTGTTACTTTGTTGGATTGATTGACTATATTGACTTGATGGACTGGTAAATGACTATTCTTCTGGACTGTGATATTGTACCTCTCAACTGGCTGGACTGAATGTGAGTGACCTACCATTGGACTGACTTTGACTTATGCTTATTGCCTGAACCCAAATATACTGTTTGAACTGGCTATTGTTGAGTTTGTCTTCAATAGAACTATAGCTGGGGCTGGGCTGATAAGACTGCTCTACACGAAGAACTTCCACAACTCTGACAAGTTTTACATGAGGCCAAAGAGGCATTGTTTGAGACCTGTTACTGATGTGCTAAACCTTAGTCTGGCTTCTGCTATTTTAAACAGTACAAAATGAATAAACCATCATCCACCTTAAAGCTGGCATGCCAGGAGGAAGGCTGGCATCCCTGACATCTGTCTAATTAGATGAAGGAAATGGGTGGGTTTTTTTTGGGGGGGGGTTATGGAGGAGCATATACTTGCTGCTGTTTCTTTTTCCACCAGAGGAGAGACAATTTGCTCCCTTTAACATTTGTATTCCTTACATGGAATCACACATCGCATCACTCAAGCTTTATTGACATAAAACTTACATAGAATCATAGAATCACAGCTCTGGAAGGGGCCATACAGACCATCTAGTCCAACCCCCTGCTCAATGAAGAAGAAGAAATTGGATTTATACCCCACCTTTTACTCACAGTCTCAGAGTGGCTTACAATCTCCTTTCCCTTCCCCTTCCCACAACAGACACCCTGTGTGGTAGGTGGGGCTGAGAGAGCTCTCCTATAACTTGAGCAGAACAGCTCTGAGGGAACTTGTGGCTGACCCAAGGTCACATCAGCAGGTGCATGTGGAGGAGTGTGGAACCATTACACTAAACTGGCTCTCCTGTAGGCCGGATCAGCCTACAGCATCCCAGACAAGTGTTTGTCCAGCCGTAGCTTAAAGACTGCTGGTGAGGGGAGCTCACCACCTCCCTAGGTAGCTGATTCAACTGTTGAACAGCTCTTACCATAAAAAAGTTTCCCCTAATATCCAGTCAGTACCTTCCGTCCCTTAATTTAAACCCGTTATTGCAAGTCCTATCCTGTGCTGCCAATAGGAACAGCTCCCTGCCCTCCTCTAAGGGACAGCCCTTCAAATACTTAAAGAGAGCAATCATGTTCCACCTCAACCTCCTCTTTTCCAGATGGAACATTCCCAGCTCCCTCAGCCTTTCCTCAAAGGGCTTGGTCTCCAGGCCCCTGGTCATCTTCTTCACTCTCCTCTGGACCTGCTGTATCTGTCAACATCCTTTTTGGCCTCCAGAACTGCACACAGTACTCCAAATGCAGCCTGACCAATGCAGTGTACAGTGGAACTATGACATCTTGCAATTTGGATGTTACCAGGGCTTTTGTTCCCCCCCCCTGGGGGAACATGGGGGAACAGAATTCTGGAAACAAAATTCTCTTCATGGAAACAAAATTCTCAAAAAATGTTCAAATATTCACGAGTGGCACCTGCGTGTTTCTCCTTCATTTCTCTCTTTGAGAGTTCTGGCACCTTTACCAAAATCCTCTGTTGAAACACCCCAAGGTGACAGCCCTTTTTGTCACTGCATCACACTGGCTGTTCATATTTAACTTATGGTCCACCCATTCCCCAAGATCTGACTCACACACACTGCTACCCAGAAGCATATCCCCCATTCAGTATGCATGTTCCTCATTTATCTGATGGAGTTACGATGTATTTTTTTAAAAAAAAAACCCTGAAAACTGATGTTTTGCTGGGACTGTTGACCAGACAGGTAATAACAGTAGGGTTGCTAGGTGCCCCCTGGCCGTCAACGGGGGATTGGGAGAGGGGGTGGTAAAGACAGTACTTGAGCTGAAGAAGGATGTTCAGACTGTGTGTTGTAGTGGATAGAATATCAGACTAGGATATGGGAGACCTAGATTAAAATCTCCCATTCTACTTGGAAATTCATTGGGTGACCTTGGGCCAGTCACATAGTCTCAGTTTAATCTACCTCATAGGGCTGTTGTGAAGAAAAAATGGAAGAAGGGAGAACACTCTGGGTCCCCACTGGGGGGAAAAAGCCATGGTATAAATAGCTAAATAAATCTGCAAGGTAAGGTGCTTGAGACTCTGAATAATTCTTGTGTTGTGTTTTCTAGTCTCTGCCATTCATACCGTTCTGTTGTTGATGATGGCTGATAATTAAACATTTGCCAAGTGTTGTGTCGGCCAGGCTACAAACCAAGTGCTGCAAGAATGAGGCTACAAACCAAGTGTACAGCCACAAATTTACAAACTTCTGTTTAATAGATTGGTTTTCTGCGCTGATTCCCCGTTCTGTTTTCCCTCAGACTTTTCCACCAGCATATTTTAAAGGATTCCAGTGTTGGCAAAAAAGAACTCGAGTTCCCTCTCTGGCAGCACGAAGCTGCACCCTTGTGAGTCCATTGAAGTAAATGAAAGTAATTCTTGTTAGGGAGGTTATGCAAATCAAGCGCAAACATAATTAGCTAGTTCTGTTTTGCTGCCCTTTTTCCAAATACAGCCTTATCTTTTGAAAAATAATTTCCCAGAAATCATGATGGGAATCCCTGTGCTTCTTTCACATGAATGTATCTTCTCAGGAACATTTAAAATTGTTAAATGTCTCCGCAGGGTAGCATGATCCTTATAGCGTTTGTTGCAGGGAATCCAGATGAAATCTCAGTAGCTAATGCCGTTGTGCCAGTGAATCAGTTTCATTGTGATCTAATGTTCGCAGAGAAATATTCGGGAAATTAAAAATTCCCTGCAAAGCTCAGAGTTATGGTAGTGTTGTGTGGATCCTTGCAAAGTTAGTACTGTGGATCATTGGCTAGTGTTTGTGATGGCTGACACAGTGAACTCTGTGAGCCCTCGTTCCCACAGTCCAATAGTTCTGCTATTTTTGTCATATTTTAAACTTCCCTTGGTTTTTGATTTGTCTCTTAGCAAGGATGTGCATGCTTGCCTGTTGGCTGCTGATGGAGTGTGCATATCCCATAACGTGTGGGAGGAAAAGGCCTTCCATAGTAGAAAGGTTATCTCTGCCCCCCTTTGGTTATTAAATATTGCCATGGGCTAGCGTATCCAGATGTTATCATTCTCCCTATGGTTTCCAAGTGTCTGGAAGGCTTCTCAACGAAACCTTTATGCCAGTAGGCACTGATACAGGGCTTCCTGCTTGGTCACATGATCTGCTTCCACATGGTGCCCTGGTGAGTATTCTTGCCATCCTGTCAATGGAAGTAATGCAGGAGAAATTTCTGGATTTGCTGTTATGCAGTCATTTGCTAGGAGCTGATTCTCGTGAACGGATGCAAAGCAGTGTCCATGTGCCCTGTGTTAGAGCTCACATCTTGATTTCTGCAATTTGCACAGTTGTGAACAGAAGTGGAGCTAAAACTCTTCAAGCATCTAATGAAGTATGTGCCCAGAACAGTTTATGCCACTGTTTTAAATTGCCACAAGATTTCTTCCTGTAATCTGTGGCTGCAGATTAACGCAACAACCCTGTGGAATGGGTCTTCAGGCGTGTTTCCCATCCTTTAATCTCTTATTTTAATCAACAGCTTTCTTTTGGGACAGTTGCCCCTTTTGGGAAACACCGTCCTGAGTTTTCTTCTTCTGGACCTACATCTCTCCCTTCACGTTGTGCTTTTCAGTGTCCACTCACCAGCACTGTAGGAGCAAGTATCTTGAATAGAAGATGAAGAAGAAGATATTGGATTTATATCCCGCCCTCAACTCCGAAGAGTCTCAGAGTGGCTCACAATCTCCTTTACCTTCCTCCCCCACAACAGACACCCTGTGAGGTGGGTGGGGCTGGAGAGGGCTCTCACAGCAGCTGCCCTTTCAAGGACAACCTCTGCCAGGGCTATGGCTGACCCAAGGCCATGCTAGCAGGTGCAAGTGGAGGAGTGGGGAATCGAACCCGGTTCTCCCAGATAAGAGTCCGCACACTTAACCACTACACCAAACTGGCTCTTTGCAAGGAAATGTGTAAGGAGCTGTAAGACTCTTGTTTGCAAGGAAATGTGTAAGGAGCTGTAAGACTCTTTTTTTTTGTAGAAGTAACTCAGTTGGTGCTGAACCAAGATGTGGATCAGCAAAGTGAAGTTCCAGAGAAAGTGTTAAAATGGCTTTGTGATTTAAAAAGACAGAAGTATTCAGTTTTGGTAAGCAAAAATGTCAGTTACTTCCTGTGACTTCACAGTCTGGGGTGCCAGCATGTGCTCATTCATGATTAAAGGAACTCTAAAAAGCAAAAACCCCCAAAAATCTGTCTGGTAGCATTTCTATAAAAAGCCCACCTGCTGGATTTTGTGTGTGTGCTCTGTTGGAGTATGAAAGCTTCCCAGTCCTCGCTCATTATTTCACTTTTTCTTGGTGAAACCCCAGTTACGGAAAGTAGCTGTGCTTCAACTGCGTAATTACTTACCAGGAATTGTGTTCAGTTAAGAGGAATGTAGGGAGTCTGTGCCCTGCAATACACTTTGTGCCTTTTTGTGCAGTTAAAGAGTAGTTGTCTAGGAAACACAATGCCCTGGAGAAAGATGCAGTCTCTCTTTCCTTCCTCTCCCCTTCTCTTCCTGCTGGGTTTTCTTTTGCAACCAGCGCTACTGCTTGAACTTTATCCGTGGAGTTTTATTTGGACAGACTTCAGGTTTTTAACTAATGGTGGGTGAGATTTTTGGCTGCACAGTTGACCATTTTCTTCTGCCTTTCACATTGCTTGCATAAGAAGCTGCCTTCAAGGAAGATAGCATTTCCCCTCATCTACTTTTGTGCTCTTATGCTGGACTAGCAGAATCTCTCCATCTCAGATAGAGGTATTTCTCAGCCTTGTTCTCCAAGAGCCTTTAACCTGAGATGCCAAGTGCTGAAACTGAAATGTTATGCATACTCTTGTCAATAAGTTTATGCCCTCTTGAGAGCCAGTTTGGTGTAGTGGTTAAGTGTGCGGACTCTTATCTGGGAGAACCGGGTTTGATTCCCCACTCCTCCACTTGCACCTGCTAGCATGGCCTTGGGTCAGCCATAGCTCTGGCAGAGGTTGTCCTTGAAAGGGCAGCTGCTGTGAGCGCCCTCTCCAGCCCCACCCACCTCACAGGGTGTCTGTTGTGGGGGAGGAAGGGAAAGGAGATTGTGAGCCGCTCTGAGACTCTTCGGAGTGGAGGGCGGGATATAAATCCAATATCTTCATCTACCTCACAAGGTGTCTGTTGGGGAGGAAGGGAAAGGAGATTGTGAGCCACTCTGAGACTCTTCGGAGTGGAGGGCGGGATATAAATCCAATATCTTCATCTACCTCACAGGGTGTCTGTTGTGGGGGAGGAAGGTAAAGGAGATTATGAGCCGCTCTGAGACTCTTCGGAGTGGAGGGCGGGATATAAATCCAATATCTTCATCTACCTCACAGGGTGTCTGTTGTGGGGGAGGAAGGTAAAGGAGATTATGAGCCGCTCTGAGACTCTTCGGAGTGGAGGGCGGGATATAAATCCAATATCTTCATCTACCTCACAGGGTGTCTGTTGTGGGGGAGGAAGGTAAAGGAGATTATGAGCCGCTCTGAGACTCTTCGGAGTGGAGGGCGGGATATAAATCCAATATCTTCATCTACCTCACAGGGTGTCTGTTGTGGGGGAGGAAGGTAAAGGAGATTATGAGCCGCTCTGAGACTCTTCGGAGTGGAGGGCGGGATATAAATCCAATATCTTCACCTACCTCACAGGGTGTCTGTTGTGGGGGAGGAAGGTAAAGGAGATTATGAGCCGCTCTGAGACTCTTCGGAGTGGAGGGCGGGATATAAATCCAGTATCTTCATCTTCTTCTCTTAATATAGATAGAGTGCCTCATTATGGATCTGCAGTTTATGCCCCGTAGCATGCTCATGCTTGTGGTGGTACATAATAAACACAGCACTCCCTTGCTCAGTTTGTTTACCTGTTTGATCTTGCAAATAAGGTGTCATGGGTGCTGGGGACCCTTCAGAGGAGGTTGAGTCTGATGAGGAAACTGTGCCCCTGCCACCTGCACCAGTGCCCCTGCCTCCTGCTGGAGAAGATCCCAGCCCCCCTGCCTCGCCCTCTCGGGTGGCTCGTGTGCGTGACCGCCTCCGGCAGGACCTCAGGGATCGGAGGAGGGCGGCACGCTCACAAGCAAGACGCTCCCTGAGCCCTGAGTTCTGAGAGGATTCTGGCCCTTCTAAGAGCAAGGATGCTTGAGTGGTAACAGGATCCTGGCTGCCTCCCTGAGCCAGCAATTAGCCCAAACGGGCAACAGCCAGCAGAGGGCTATATAGCTGTAGGCTTTGGGAGGAAGCTTTGTGGAAGCAACTAGTCATCTCCCTGACATTCTAGCATCCACTCCGGCTTGACTTTGGTTCCTGACTCCCTGACTTTGGCTTTGGACTTCTGGACTCCCTGACCTCGGCTTCTGGACCTCAGACCTGCGATACTTCTACAGTGATTCGGATTTGGCGCCTCGGACCCTCCTGCTTACTGGCTACAGACCTCGGACTGCCTCTGGACTTTGCCTGACCCGGCCCCAGCCGTGACAGATTGCTTCCACCGACAAACACCCACTCCACAGGATGGATGCTGAAGCAAGTGAAACCACAGAACTACTGGCTGCGCTCCAAGCCCAGGTACAGCAGCTAACACAGGCAGTAGTGCACTTGCAGCAACAACCTGCGGCCAGTGCTCCAGCCAAGTGCCCAGTTCCCCCACCTGACAGATTTGGGGGTGCCGTGGAAGAATTTCCTGCCTTCCTAGCACAGTGTCGGCTGTACTTTGAACTGAGAGCACGGGACTTCCTCAATGACAAAACCAAGGTGTGTTTCGTCATCAGTCTGTTAAAGGGGCAGGCGGCCAAATGGGCCACACCCTTACTGGTCGCGTCCTCTCCCCTACTGACTGATTACCAGGGGTTTGAGGCCCACCTGTCTGCTGCTTTCTCAAACCCAGTCCAAGCAGCCACAGCCAACCGGAAGATCAGGGCACTGAGACAAGGCAACTCCTCGGTGGCTCAATATGCCACTGAATTCAAGCTCCTGACCCAGGACTTGGCGTGGAATGAGGCTGCCCAGATGGACCAGTTTACTGAGGGGTTGGCAGAGGAGGTCCTGGATGAACTGGCCAGGGTGGAGCAGCCACTCACGCTCCAAGAACTTATCACCCTCTGCCTCCGCATCGATGGCCGCCTGGAAAGTCGCCCCCAAGCCAAGACCAGAGGGCGCCAGCTCCCTGCGCCGTGCTACCTGGCTCCTCGCCCGTCCCCAGCTAGTACCAGCACCAAGGATGAGCCTATGCAGCTTGGAGCTGCTCGACCCCGCCTGACCCCAGAGGAAAAGACCAGACGCCGCACACAGAATCTGTGCCTCTACTGCGGCACGGCAGGCCACTATGCCTCTGGCTGCCCTGCTAAGCATCGGATACCTGGACCTTCGCTGCCACCGCCGCCAAAAGGGCAGCCCCAGGCGTAAGTGGACCCCCCAGCCTGGGGCGACTAGCTGGGTCCTCCGAACAGCGGGCTGATACCCCAGGGCCATTCCTGCTACCAGTCAAACTCCGTCTGCCTGATGAACGCTGGCTGTTCGTGTATGCCATGCTGGACTCGGGAGCGGCCCACTGTTTTATAGATGCCGCCTTTGTGAAGCAGCACCAGATCCCTGTGCAGACAAAAGGGATTCCGTCGCTGGTGGAGGCTATTGACGGGCGCCTCCTCCGTTCTGGCCCCGTCACCCAGGAGACCTGTCCCATCACCTTCCACGTCCAGCAGCACCAAGAACAGCTGCGGTTTGATGTCGCCCGCATGCCTCGCTTCCCGCTGATTCTAGGCCTTTCCTGGCTGAAGCTGCACAACCCCATCGTGGACTGGGCCCAGCAGGAACTACGCTTCCGAGACCCATGCCCCCATCTGACTCCTCCCACCACTCTAGCAGCTGGCATCCCGAGTGGTGGTCCTCAGCTCCCTCAGAAGTATGTGGACTTTGCTGATGTCTTCGAAGAGACAGGAGCTGATCAGCTTCCCCCTCACCGGCCCTACGACTGTGCCATTGATTTGGTACCTGGGGCACCACTCCCGGTGGGGCGTCTGTACCCAATGTCGGAGCCGGAGTTGGCAGCTCTGCGAGACTTCCTGGACAAGAACCTGAAACGCGGATTCATCCGACCCTCAACCTCTCCCCTATCTGCTCCAGTGCTCTTCGTGAAGAAGAAAAGTGGGGAGCTCCGGCTGTGCAATGACTACCGGGCCCTGAACAAGATCACCATCCGCGACCGGTACCCTCTACCACTGATCCCTGAACTCTTGGATCGCCTAAAGGGGGCCCAAATCTACACCAAGCTGGACCTCCGTGGAGCGTACAATTTGGTGCGCATACGGCCCGGAGACGAATGGAAGACCGCGTTTGGGACCCGATACGGGCAGTACGAGCACCTGGTAATGCCCTTCGGACTGACCAATGCCCCCGCTGTCTTCCAGAGGTTCATGAATGACATATTCCGGGACCTGCTCGACCGCTTCACGATCATATACCTGGATGACATCCTAATTTACTCCCACAATCCTGCCCAGCACGCCGAGCACGTCCGCCAGGTCCTGCAGCGCCTACGAGCCCATGGTCTCTACGCCAAGCTGGAGAAGTGCGACTTCGACCTGCGCTCCGTCGAGTTCCTTGGGCACATCGTGTCACCGCAGGGGATCCTCATGGACCCGAAAAAAGTAGAAGCGGTCCTGACCTGGCAGGCTCCTCAGAATCGCAAAGACCTGCAGCGGTTCCTCGGTTTTGCCAACTACTATCGGCAATTCATCCTGGCCTACGCATCCCTGACCACACCCCTGACTCAACTACTCCGCCCCAAAGAACCCTTCCGCTGGTCCCCAGAGGCCGATAACGCCTTCTCCACCCTGAAGACTCGCTTTGCCACCGGGCCACTCCTGAGATACCCCGACCCCCAGCTTCCCTTTACGGTGGAAGCTGATGCCTCCAACGTGGCCCTGGGAGCAGTGCTGTCCCAGCGCGAGGAGCCGTCCCAGCCACTACAGCCCTGCGCCTATTACTCGCGGCAGCTCACTGCTGCAGAGAGGAACTATACCATCTGGGAGAGGGAGTTGCTCGCGATCAAGGCGGCGTTTGAGGTTTGGCGACATTACCTCGAAGGGGCTCGCCACCCTGTTCAAGTGCTCACCGATCACCGGAACTTGGAACACCTCCAGACCACCCGCCGTCTCAACCAGCGCCAGATCCGGTGGTCCCTATTCTTCTCTCGCTTCGACTTCCGGATCTCCTACATCCCCCATACCCAGAACCGGAAAGCAGATGCGCTCTCCCGGAAACCGGAATACGCCCCTGCCTCAACTGAGACCGCGCCCGCTGCTCCAATCCTGCCGCCCTCAGTATTTGCAGCCACCTCCACTTCACCAGCACTCGTGGAGGACATTCGGGCTAGCCAGGCCAATGATCCCTGGGTCCAGCAACACCTCCAGGCTCTCCAAGATGACCCAACAGGGGAGTTCACGACTCGAGGCGGCCTCTTGCTACACCGCGAACGCCTCTATGTGCCGCCCGGGCCCTTGCGGGCAGAAGTGCTACGCCTGACCCACGACTCATTACCCGCCGGGCACTTTGGACAGCATAAGACCACCCACTTGCTGACAAGGGAATTCTGGTGGCCACGAGTTCGCGCTGATGTTGCCCGCTATGTCAGCTCCTGTGACGTCTGCCGACGGGCCAAAGACATCCCAGCCAAACCCTCAGGGTTGCTGCAGCCCTTGCCCACATCTTCAGGACCCTGGGATACCATCTCGATGGACTTCATCACGGAACTTCCATGCTCCAAGGGTCAGACTTGTATCTGGGTGGTCGTTGACCTATTTACCAAGATGGCCCACTTTGTTCCGTGCCCGAAACTCCCCACAGCTCAGGAGACGGCCCAGCTTTACCTGCAACACATCTTTCGTCTGCATGGACTCCCAGCCCATCTGATCTCCGATCGGGGCCCTCAGTTCTCCTCTCGGTTCTGGCAAGCCCTCCATTCCAGCCTGGGTACTCGAGTGCACCTGTCCTCGGCCTACCACCCACAGACAGATGGCCAGACAGAGCGCACCAATGCCACGCTAGAGCAATATCTCCGCTGTTACACCTGTTACCAGCAGGATGACTGGACCACTCTATTGCCCCTAGCGGAGTTTGCATACAACAACGCGGTCCATTCATCCACCCAAATGACCCCGTTTGCTGCAACCTACGGGTACCACCCTCGGTTCTTCCCAGCGATCCTACCACCCACGAATGTCCCCGCCGTCGATGCCTACCTGCAAGAACTCCGTGCCAGCCAAGACTTGCTCCGAGAGCAGCTACAGCAAGCCAAGGAGGCATATAAACGGGCTGCGGACCGAAAGAGGCAAGAAGGCCCTCCAGTGCAGCCGGGGGATCAGGTGTGGCTCTCAACTCGCTACCTGCGCCGGCCTGGTCGGTCTCACAAGCTGGATGCACGGTTCATTGGACCCTACCCCGTCGTTGAACAAATAAACCCCGTCGCCTTCAGGCTCCAGTTGCCACCCCACCTCCGCATTCACCCCGTGTTTCATCGCTCCCTCCTTGTTCCGGCTGCACCCCCTGACCCAGCTCGGACTCCTTCCCCACCGCCGCCACCACCAGTGTTGGTGGATGACGAGGAAGAATATGAGGTGCGCCAGATCCTGGACTCCCGGTACCATCGTGGAGGCCTCCAGTACCTGGTGGACTGGGAGGGATACGGCCCAGAAGACCGGTCTTGGGAGCCCGAGGACAATCTTCATGCCCCGGACTTGGTGCACCAGTTCCACAACGACCACCCCGACCTTCCAGGTCCCTCGACGGAGGGGGGCCCTGGGGGGGGGATAGTGTCATGGGTGCTGGGGACCCTTCAGAGGAGGTTGAGTCTGATGAGGAAACTGTGCCCCTGCCACCTGCACCAGTGCCCCTGCCTCCTGCTGGAGAAGATCCCAGCCCCCCTGCCTCGCCCTCTCGGGTGGCTCGTGTGCGTGACCGCCTCCAGCAGGACCTCAGGGATCGGAGGAGGGCGGCACGCTCACAAGCAAGACGCTCCCTGAGCCCTGAGTTCTGAGAGGATTCTGGCCCTTCTAAGAGCAAGGATGCTTGAGTGGTAACAGGATCCTGGCTGCCTCCCTGAGCCAGCAATTAGCCCAAACGGGCAACAGCCAGCAGAGGGCTATATAGCTGTAGGCTTTGGGAGGAAGCTTTGTGGAAGCAACTAGTCATCTCCCTGACATTCTAGCATCCACTCCGGCTTGACTTTGGTTCCTGACTCCCTGACTTTGGCTTTGGACTTCTGGACTCCCTGACCTCGGCTTCTGGACCTCAGACCTGCGATACTTCTACAGTGATTCGGATTTGGCGCCTCGGACCCTCCTGCTTACTGGCTACAGACCTCGGACTGCCTCTGGACTTTGCCTGACCCGGCCCCAGCCGTGACATAAGGGTAGGAACATGATTATGGTTGCTCTACAAGATACCTTTTTTCCTTGTGTGGGAATGTTATTCCCTTCACTACTGCCCAGTCTTAGTAGGGTCACCTGTGTTTTGCTTGTGTTGCCTGTCTGGGCTAGCAGATTGTCACACGTAAGGAGATAGCTGATCTCATCTGTTTGACCCCCGTAAGTTATTTCTATTTATGATCAATGGCTGTATCGTGCTGTGTATGTTTAAACAGAACTGGTTACTTCTTGGAACGTAGGTGGGAAATGAAAACAATAATTGTATTTTATGTAACTTAAAATTTTTTTTTGGGGGGGGGGGATATTTTTTGTATTTTGAACGTTTGATTGTGTGTATGTGTTTGTGCACCTGGAAGTCATGGTGACCTCTGGTGACTGACCTTTCTGGGGGCCTGGAGGATATTCAGAGAGGTGGCTGCATAAAGCCTGCCCCGCCTCCTGACTGCTGGTATTTTAAGGGGGTCTCCCATCCAGGTACTTGCTGGAGTTGGCCCTTCTTAGCTTCTGAGATCTGATGAGAGCGGGCTTGACTGGGCTATGCAGATCAGGGCGTATCTAACTTAACTTTAAAAGACATAACAGGCATTTGTGCTTTCTGTTTAGCTGGAAAAATCTCAAATGTGTTGTGTGCTGGGGCTGATTGATACGGAAAAGCATCTTTGGCGATAAAGGAATTGCCAGCGGAAGACGGTGGTGGAGTTTGAAGGTTCAAGTTGACTCCTCAGTCTGATGGACCACTTTGCTCTGTTCTTTGTTCCATACCTTGTTGAGTCTTCTGTTCAGGATGTGGTTAGTGAGCTAATGGTACAGTTCTAATAGAATGGGGGATCCTCCTGTGTGAGTGCACACAGGTACACAAATGCGTTTTTCCCATTTTCAAAGTACTGCCCGTGTGTTTCAGTTTAGTGTGAACCCGTAAGTATGTTTAGGTACCCATTGGTTGGGGACTTAGGCCCCGACAAATGTGATAGCCTGTTAACTCCCCATTGAAACAGCATCTTCATCAGGGATATCCCCCCCCCCTTTGATTCCTGTCCTAGCACTTCCAAGCTTGGCTAATTGAAGGGTTGGAGAGGCTCTCTCTGTGACCACGGGTATCTTTCTTTACAGTGGCCATGTTCTGCTAGGCTTCAAGTCCATTTTTTTCCTGAGCAGCTGTCTATGCAAACAGAACATCAAAAACAGCCGCCTAAGCAAAACGATGGAAGGCATACACCTGAGCCGTAATGTGCCTTTTCCCAGAGGTGGTATGGCGAGGCTACCTTTTCAAGGAGCTTGCAGAAAAGAAGTTTCTTTTGCAGGGATATGCCTGAAACAATTCATTACTTGTTTGCAGGGGAAGCAAGTGGTATCCTTGTTCGTGAGGTGCAGAAACATCCGTGTGGCCTTAAATCGATGACAAGAGTTTTCTCTGAGCTTTTTGCTGTTACTTTTGTGCAAGATCTGGATCTGATTTTACCTGGATTATAATATCAGCAAAGGCCTCAAAGCAGAGAGGATAGTATGAGTATTCCACACAGGTTCCTATCTGTGTCACCTGATCGGATACAGATAGGCTGAGATAAGGAACGGATGTGCTTCCTGTTATCTTTTGCCACCTATGTCTCTTATCCCCCCCCCCCCCTTTTTGGTTCCTTTTGGAATCTCAGCGGGTGGCAAGCCCCAGACACAATAGGTAGCTATTAATAACCTGCAGCGCACCTTCTGCTGGAGTCGCCTCCTGAGTCTCCATGAATATTTGATGCTTGGAGGGGGGTTTCGCTGCTCTCCTCCATCCGGATTCCTACTGGGAAACCCTGCCGGGAGCAAGAGGCTGGTGCAGGAGAGAGCGAGAATTACTTAGCTCAGCAAATTGAAGGCCTCTTGTATCCCCCTTGAATTATTGAGATCATTGCCTTTAGAAAGAAATAGTTTGGCATCCGGACTGTGAGATTTGGCAATACGTGACTGCGTAGCCATTCACAGACTTTCTCATTTGCTAAATTAATCCTCCTCCTGTCCAATCCAGCCTTCCTTTCTCTGCCTTTATGGCTAGCGCTGGTGTTTCCTTACCATATCATACATTTTTTGACACCAGCCGTATTTTGAATGTGAGGCTGTTCTCTGCTAGCATCGCTCCTTGCTTGATTGTACACCGCCTTCCTTCTATGCAGGTATTTTGTGGAATGCCTGGCTCTGGCTCCCTCCTTCTTGTGAACCTGTGGTACGTGATTGGGAAGAGCTTCCTCCTCTGTCATTTCTCATCCCTCCCTTTCTCATCCCACAGCCAGCATGCAGCAGTGTGACTGGCAACAGGCTGAATTAATCAGTGGCTTCGTGCTTCACTCTGCCGTCCCTGTCTCTCTTTTTTCTGCAGCGTTGCGCTCTGCTCGCTCTCTCCCTCTCTATTGCTCTCTGCATCTCTCTGGGCAGCAGCACTGGAAGTTGCCGTTCGAGGTTCCAAGCAGTGCAACGATACTAGCCCAGATGCTTTTTAAACAGACAGATTTCTGGATGTCCCAGACCGCCAAAAGTGGCAAAGTAAGTTTATCTTTCACACTGTCTTCTCTTTTCTTAACATTTGAATTCAAGATGGCTTTCCCCCCTGCATCTTTTCCTCAGCCACTGATGTATAAAGGGCTTCATTAAATGAGTTGGTCCATGACAGGGACTTGGCTTTGTTCGTGTTTCACTTTGGTGCGGTTATTCTGTGTAAATGGAGAATTTCAGATCCAAGTACATTAGATGGGTTTGTCGTGCTTTGTGTTAGTAAATCCTTCTGTGCTATCTCTTTTTCAAATGTGTCTGAGCATTGCACCACCAAATGCCCCCTCCTGTAGGTATACTTGTTGGGGGGGGGGAGGTATGGCATAAACTCGTAAGGATTATGCATGCTAAATATCCTATATCTAGAGAGCTGCTATGTATGCTCAGAAGAAACAAATGTTGTAGCAATTATCCATCCTTGCAGGTTAATAAATCTGGGATCACATGCAGTTTGGGGAAGAACTGTGTGTGTGTTTGTGTTTGTGTGTGTGTATAATTTCTGACTGTACCCACATTTTTCTCCTGAATTAGGGAGAAATATATGCTTGAAAATTACATTATGTAATAAGTCTTGTAAACATAGCCCAAACACCAATCCCTGTGGCACGTATGTTAGACCTGTAGAGATCTAGCTCCTGGGTGATCTGTAAGAGCAAGAAGGGCCAGAGGGACAAACTGGAGATGCTGCAGAGCACACTGTCGCCTGTGGGGACTGTCTCTTCTCTTGACGCTCTTAGGATGAAGAGGAGGGAGGGAGGGAGCTAATGAAGGCTGAAGTTTGCATTATTGGCACCAAAGGCTTCTTCTGACGATTGGCATTCCAATTTTCTGCTTCTTGTCCAGTTGTTTGAAACAGTTTGTACTTATCCTAGAGATATATCGAGCATCCTGCACAGATGTGGTTGGTTAGTCAAGCCGTGTGTATGCTAGTAGACCCTCCTTTTAATGTTTAATTGTCATAATCATCACATGTAAAGGCTCTCTGATTTTAAAGAACAAGGAGATGTACCGTAAATCATTGTTTGCAGAAGAATTTCCACAGTCACAAGCTTCTGGAGTGTGTAGAGCTTCCTTGCCAGAGAGAAATAAGAGACTTTCAGTTTACCTTTACAGCTTGCTCCTGAAACTTTGCAGCATTGCTCCTTTTCAGGTTCTGCAGATATAATCCATTGAGGAAGAGCCAACATATAGACTTCCTTGGGTTTCCCAAGGTGACTGGTGGCCAGCCTTTCTGGCAAGTGTCCTACAAATAAAATCCCTAGTGTATGTATTAATGCATGCTAAGTATATAGTCCTCTGTCCCATGCCTTGGTGTGACTTTGCCTTTAGTCTACTGAAAGAGGGAGCCGGCACAGCATGGGTCTGAAGAGGTAGGCGGGCGTGCCACAGTTTGGCTACTTAGTAAGTCGTTATCTGCTGCTGCTAGTAGTAACATGGGACGTAAGTTACTTGAACTGTTGCAGGTTATTATAGTATTTCTACTCTGCATGCTAAACTGTTGCATACTGTTATTATATTTCTACTCTTCATGCTAAGCGTATGTACTCTGTAATGGGGCACAGTGTGGTTTACTGCCCAGCCTACATAAATAACCTTTTTCTCTAGGGGAAAAATAATATGAACGTTTCACATAAATGATGAAGATAAGAAGGGGACATGCTCATCCCCGCCTGGTGCCAAGGCTGAATCTCGTGCCTTGGTGACTTTGGGTGTGCAAGTGCAGAATGTGGAATGCATGGGAAAAAAAGACTTGGCTGCTTTCTTGTCATTTCCAAAACTGCTTCCAAAGGCTGCCATGTGGATCTGCTTCTGGTTCTAATGAACCCCAAAGCTGCCAAGTCCAGCTCCCTTTTATAACAGATTACTGAGAATGGCGTTTGCTTTTGCCAGTGGGCAGCGGGACTTGTTTTCCCATCACTATAAAAAGGGACTGTGCTGCAGGCTTGATGGCAACTAAATTTGACATCTGATGGTCTGCGATGGTATGATGCATGATGCGCTGCTTTTCTCTGGAGAACTACCGTAACACGGAAGAAGTTTTGACGGAGCCCTAGGGGCAAGGTTAGAAGGGCAGATTGGGGGTGGGCATGGAGGCAGCCAGCGCCATCAAACTTGCCTGCCCACTGGTCTTACTTGTCTTTTCCTCTTAAATCTACTGCACTAACCTTCCCCTGCACTCGCTCACATGTTCAGCAAGATAGTGGAAACTGCATACTGATCATACTGACAATGGGAAGGAATTTCAATATTCCCACACCCAGCGAAAAGGGAAGAAACACCCAGATGCCTGAAGATTTGATACTGGTGCTTGGGACTGCTGATCCTGGGAAAGAATAAGCTAATGTTCAGTCTGCTGCATTGGAATTTGATTATTTTGGGAGGGGGTGTGTGCGTGTCCAAGACAAGCCCTGTCCTTTAATGCAAAAATGATATCCTTGAGAGATGGCAAATGGGAGTGAATAATACCTATTTACTATTAAGATGGGTACCAGTCTGATTGTTTTGCCTCCCCACCCCCCATAACTGTTAGGTAACTCCTACTGTAGAGAGTGTAGTTGTCAAAGTAACTCCCACGTGTATCCATTATGTCTCAGAGGGACCTGATCTCTGTAACAGCTCTAACAGAACACACCATAACGATATTAGATGAATATAATTTTCTTTCTACATGAGAGGAATACAAAACAAGCTTGTCAGCATGCAGTTAGTTTTTCATCTTGCCAGGGCAGATAACCTTTTTTTTTTTTAATGTAGACCTTCATGGTGGGACAAACTTAACACAATCCCGGATTGCATCAGAATCCTGCCTTGACTCCAGGGACCTGCATTGTCTGGGGAAAAAATGTGTAGGAAGTAGAAAGCTGCAGTATTTCCCCCTAAATTAACTGGTTTAGCTAACATTCCCTGAGGGGGGGAGGGCTTAATCAAAGGTAATATTAGTGATTGTAATGCAACATTTCTAACTTTTTAACCCAGGATCAGGTTGTAGCATAACATGCCCCTTTTCTCCAGTTCCTTTTCTTTTCCACAGAAACCTATCCCAACCGTTGCTTGTTCTGATGTAGGAGAAAGCACCTCAGCTCGGAGAGTCAGTTTGGTGTAGTGGTTAAGTGTGCGGACTTTTATCTGGGAGAGCCGGGTTTGATTCCCCACTCCTCCACTTGCACCTGCTAGCATGGCCTTGGGTCAGCCATAGCTCTGGTAGGAGTTGTCCTTGAAAGGGCAGCTGCTGTGAGAGCCCTCTCAGCCCCACCCACCTCACAGGGTGTCTGTTGTGGGGGAGGAAGGTAAAGGAGATTGTGAGCCGCTCTGAGACTCTTCGGAATGGAGGGCGGGATATAAATCCAATATCTTCATCTACCTCACAGGGTGTCTGTTGTGGGGGAGGAAGGTAAAGGAGATTGTGAGCCGCTCTGAGACTCTTCGGATTGGAGGGCGGGATATAAATCCAATATCTTCATCTACCTCACAGGGTGTCTGTTGTGGGGAAGGAAGGTAAAGGAGACTGTGAGCCGCTCTGAGACTCTTCGGAGTGGGGGGCGGGATATAAATCCAATATCTTCATCTACCTCACAGGGTGTCTGTTGTGGGGGAGGAAGGTAAAGGAGATTGTGAGCCGCTCTGAGACTCTTCGGAGTGGAGGGCGGGATATAAATCCAATATCTTCATCTACCTCACAGGGTGTCTGTTGTGGGGGGTGGGGAAGGTAAAGGAGATTGTGAGCCGCTCTGAGACTCTTTGGAGTGGAGGGCGGGATATAAATCCAATATCTTCATCTACCTCACAGGGTGTCTGTTGTGGGGAAGGAAGGTAAAGGAGATTGTGAGCCGCTCTGAGACTCTTCGGAGTGGGGGGCGGGATATAAATCCAATATCTTCATCTACCTCACAGGGTGTCTGTTGTGGGGGAGGAAGGGAAAGGAGATTGTGAGCCGCTCTGAGACTCTTCGGAGTGGGGGGCGGGATATAAATCCAATATCTTCATCTACCTCACAGGGTGTCTGTTGTGGGGGAGGAAGGGAAAGGAGATTGTGAGCCGCTCTGAGACTCTTCGGAGTGGAGGGCGGGATATAAATCCAATGTCTTCTTCTTCTTGTCTTGAAAACCCTGTGAGGGGTTGCAGCAAGTCCATTGCAGCTTGACAGCACTTTATGATGATGAGAGGAGATGATGATGTTGATTAGCATTAATGTCGACTATGTTTAATGCTAATTAAAGTTTGCCTGTAACAAAGATTTGAAATGGCCTTGTTAAAAACGAAATTGATTGAACACCATCCATGGTTAACACTCATGCTGACATTACATTCTGGGGATTTATGCACAGCAAGGTTGAGATTGTTGTGCTTACATCGACCCAGAGTTTCTGTTTGAATGTATGTTCATTTTCCTCTTTATTAAAAGACTGCTTATCTGCAAAGACCTTTATAGCACGAGAATCTGATTCTACAGCTTTCTGAATACTAGCGATGGAATCTGAGGACCAGTTCAGAGGGCCAGACAGTTCTTGGTGTTCTAAAGTGGCCTATGCCATTTTAGAATGCGGGTGAATGGTGTTCCCAAATGCTACTGTTTGCCAAGCCTTTTCGAAAGCTATTGTATTTTGAGGAAGAGAGTCAAGCCTAGCCTACTTTCTGCGATAGGCTAGTTTTCCATGCCAAACTTTGGATTATGCAGTTCCCCATTTACATGCAGTCCTAGGAGGACTATGCTGCATGCTTGCTTATGTACATTTAAGTAGCTATATTTCTGAAAATGCAGTCCCAGGCAGTTGTTAGGAGGGGCGAATGCGCCACTTTGGCCTTTGATACTGCAATGCTTTTGTGTTTTATTGGGCCTGATGGAAGAAAACCAGTCGATCTCTTCCATCCTTTTCAATCCAGGTTTGCCCAGATGGCAGCGTTCTGCCTTTGGGTATTATCATGCACAACAGGCAGTGTCCCCAGGAGAGGCTGGGGGATCCATATGCTCATCCTGGAAAGACTGCTGGTAGACAGCACAGCTTGTACTGGTCTCTGGCAACCATAAGGGATACACCGTCCAAATGTGGGCTGAAGATTTAGACTCCGGCAGGTTTGTTAGGAGGTATCCAGACCACCAGAGTTGTGGGCATGAGTCCTGTAGCTGTCCATACAAGGAGAAGTAATAATAGTTCTTCTGGGATCTTTCACTGTTTGTTCTCCACTTTGAAGGATTTTGGTTTTTTTCACCACTCGAATTGCTTGGAATGTTCGAAGAGCTCAGAATGTCTCTGAATCTGGAGGTTCAGTGTAGCTGTTCTGACTTACAGCTGCTGAGAAAGTTGTCCTCTGTGAATTTGTGCAAGATTCCTTTAAAACCAGATAACAGTGTGTTTTGGCAGGGAGTTGCATAAGACTGTGGTTCCCAGCCTTTTTGGTATGGTGACTCACGAGTCCAAATTTACTTGGTAGGTGACCCTTCCAGGGTTGACCCAGGGTTTTTCGGCACCTGAGGCAGGCCGTGACCTTGGCACCCAGATAGTTCAGCATTCCATTTTCTACAGCAGCTAACCCCAAATAAATGGCATTCCGTCATACACAGTCTGTGCATATGGAGGTTACATTCCAGCTTTTGACAGCCCTCTCCTTCTCCATTACTGCCTCTAGTCCCTCCCCCCCAGATTCTAAGAAACTCCTTCTAGTAACCAGCATGACACATTTTACTTGATCAACATGCATATCCAGTGAACAAAAAATATCAACTGATGTATGACATGGAAGATACTGTTTCTAACATAAGAACATAAGAGAAGCCATGTTAGATCAGGCCAATGGCCCATCCAGTCCAACACTCTATGTCACACAGTGGCAAATTTTTTGTGTGGCTAATAGCCACTGATGGACCTCTGCTCCATATTTTTATCTAAACCCCTCTTGAAGGTGGCTATGCTTGTGGCCGCCACCACCTCCTGTGGCAGTGAATTCCACATGTTAATCACCCTTTGGGTGAAGAAGTACTTCCTTTTATCCGTTTTAACCTGTCTGCTCAGCAATTTCATCGAATGCCCACGAGTATTGTGAGAAAGGGAGAAAAGTACTTCTTTCTCTACTTTCTCCATCCTATGCATTATCTTATAAACCTCTATCATGTCACCCCGCAGTCGACGTTTCGCCAAGCTAAAGAGCCCCAAGCGTTTCAACCTTTCTTCATAGGGAAAGTGTTCCAGCCCTTTAATCATTCTAGTTGCCCTTTTCTGGACTTTCTCCAATGCTATAATATCCTTTTTGAGGTGCGGCAACCAGAACTGCACACAGTACTCCAAATGTCCCATCTTGTTCTAGGGTCCCATCTTGGTTTCTACAATACAAGAGAGAGTAATGGAAAGGGTAGGGGCAGCCAGTAGGGAGGGCAGGCCCATGACATCGTTCAGAGGCTTTGCAAACCCACCTTTGGGTCCCGACCCACAGGTTAGGAAACGCTGGTATAAGTTAACTATGCATACTATGGTGAATTATTTTCTTCTATCCGGAATTTACTGCATGACACATTTTACTTATTTTCTTCTATCTGAATTATTTTCTTCTATCCGGAATTTACTGCCAGTTACTGCTGCTGCTCCTCCTCCTAGGTGCACAACTTCATACTTCATTAAATTGGCCCAGACCAAAAAAAGTGAATGTTCAGTATACAGATATATGTACACATGTTGGGGATATGAATTGTGGGGTAAAAGGTGACAAAATGCATTAAAAGTCATGTCATCCCTCTTGCATTTCATGGCCTTTTAATTCCATTCTTCAGTTTCTGCCCTGTATGTGTACCTACACATGGTCTCTAGCCCTTAGAAGCTTATGCCACAGTAAAGCTATTAGTTCTTGGGTGCCACTAGGATCTTTTTTGTTTTTACTGCAACAGACTAACATGGCTACCCATCCATAGAATTACTGTTTTAACAAACCCTGTGATTGTTGTCTCCTTGCTTTTCTCTCTACATAAACCTTCCATTCTCATTATGCATTTTTTTTTAGTTTGTCACTGAAATTCTTCCTTCTCCTTTTTTCCCCTTCCTCCTTTTGCAAAAGAATGAAGACATTGCTTCTACATGCTCCACCTTGTCTTCCAAGCTGCAGCAGTTGTTTGGGGGGCTTCTGTACAACCTCATAAGAACATAAGAGAAGCCACGTTGGATCAGGCCAATGGCCCATCCAGTCCAACACTCTGTCACACAGTGGCCAAAAATTTTTTATACACACACACACACAGATTGTGGCTAATAGCCACTGATGGACCTCTGCTCCATATTTTTATCCAATCCCCTCTTGAATCTGGCTATACTTGTAGCCGCCGCCACCTCCTGTGCCAGTGAATTCCACATGTTAATCACCCTTTGGGTAAAGAAGTACTTCCTTTTATCCATTTTAACCTGACTGCTCAGCAATTTCATCGAATGCCCACAAGTTCTTGTATTGTGAGAAAGGGAGAAAAGTACTTCTTTCTCTACTTTCTCCATCCCATGCATTATCTTGTAAACCTCTATCATGTCACCCCGCAGGCGACGTTTCTCCAAGCTAAATAGCCCCAAGTGTTTCAACCTTTCTTCATACACATCGTTGTCTGGTCGTTCTTCTGGATTTCCCCTGGCCCCACTCTGCAAGTTCCCAAACTGCTTTGATGTACAAGCTTTCCTAAAGATCACACTCAAAGTACATTTGGGGAAAGTATGGTGGGGGAGTGGCAATTTTTGCCCCTTCCTACTCACATTTGGTGCTGCATTCAGCACCATTTCCCTCCATTTTGGGGGCTTTTTACTTTAAAGTCAGTAATAGGTGAATCACTATAGTGTTAAAACACAATAGCAATATACAAACCATTTCTCTCTCTCTCTCTCTCTCTCGGCTTGACTTCGTGAACAAAGATTTAAGAAAGGTGCAGTAGTCCACGTCTGTTGCAGGCTCGCTAGTGGCTGACAAGACCAATGCGGGACAGGCAGGTCCGGCCACAGTGGCTGCAGGGTGTGGATGTGGATATGCCCTTCAGGCCTGTGCAGAGGAATTTTTAGGTGAAGCGCAGTGTGCGCAGTACTGGCTCCACCCTTTCACCATGGGGTCATCTGCCATGGCCCAGTAAGCCAGGACGCCGGCAGCGAGTCCTCCAGGTGGTAGATGTTACATTAACGAGCTCTGTCTGCCCGGGCTTGATGTTAGAGTTTTCCTTCTCTTGGCTGGCGAGGTTGGTGAGCCCAGCCTGCCCATCCGGTTATACCGCCGGACATTCGGACATTTATATATATAAAAAAGGCAAAAACCCCTTTGGAGGCAAATGGGGGGTGAATTGTAGGTGCAGGGGGAAAGAAACGGGAATCCGCGCACTCAGAAAATGCATTGTTGCTGTGAGACCTAAACAGGCAATTGCTGCTGTTGTGGAAGCAACTCTTATTTTCTGAGTGTTGGTGTCCCCAGATGTTTGAGGGAAGACTCCCGAGTTT
Organism: Heteronotia binoei; assembly: GCF_032191835.1. NCBI lineage: Eukaryota > Metazoa > Chordata > Lepidosauria > Squamata > Gekkonidae > Heteronotia > Heteronotia binoei. The sequence goes on from NC_083235.1 coordinate 67,637,880, forward strand.
CCTTCCATGGTCAGCCACTTTCTTCTGTCCCTTGCTTCTTTTGCTGTGCCAGCCAGCAGAGTCTCATAGCTTGTGATGCGATGTTGCACCAGAATTGTCACCTGACCTAGGAGATGGTGTTGCTTGGACAAACCATATTCATTGCCAATTTTGTGGCCGTATGGGGTTTTACAAAGTGGTTACAGGGTATATGAACATATGAAGCTGCCTTATACTGAATCAGACCCTGGGTCCATCAAAGTCAGTATTGTCTTCTCAGACTGGCAGCGGCTCTCCAGGGTCTCAAGCTGAGGTTTTTCACACCTATTTGCCTGGACCCTTTTTTGGAGATGCCGGGGATTGAACCTGGGACCTTCTGCTTCCCAAGCAGATGCTCTACCACTGAGCCACCGTCCCTCCCCTGACCAGCAGCGGCTCTCCAGGTTCTCAAGCTGAGTTTTTTCACGCCTACTTGCCTGGACCCTTTTTTGGAGATGCCGGGGATTGAACCTGGGACCTTCTGCTTCCCAAGCAGATGCTCTACCACTGAGCCACCGTCCCTCCCCATATATAGGAAACACTCAGAGGCAGGGCAGTTGTGATTTGTCTATGCAATGTGGAAATGTCCCAAATAAAATCATCCTACCAGCATCTTCTCTACCAAGAACACTCTATATTGATGCAAAGTTGTACGGAGAATATGTGTCAATATCTGATGACAACGGGACGGTATTGGGCACACTTCACAGCAGGCTGGATTTGCTTGCCTGGCGCTGGTCATGGCTGCAGCTTGGTACACTATTACATCTGTTTCTTTAGTCCTGGGGTATAGATCCATTTAAATCTTTAAATGCTGTTCAGCAAAGTAAGTAAATGATAGTGTTGTAGAATGTGCAATTGCTTACTGTGTTGGAAAATAAATACAGGCCCTGCAGTAGGCACCAGTGCTGAGAACACAATCACATTGTCGCACTCAGCATTCTTCTTCCTAACCTTTTGAATGCATGTTGGAACCAATCCTGAGTTGTCTAGCCACTTAGCTTTTCAGTTCTAATCCCTGCCGCCTTGCTTTTTTGTGTGCATGTGCAGAAGAGTAACAGCTATTGAACCATCAAGAATAGGCTGCATAAATTACTAATTTCTACTTTATTAATCAAATGCTGACCTGACGCGTGCCCATTTGTAGATAATCATAAATGCTCCAAATCTGAAGATAATTATTTCAGGATTTGAAATTTTCTGTATTCTGTTACCTTGCTGTCTGGTTTTATTCACCAATGCAATGGGAGGTAGAAAGGTGTAGTGTGATAACTTAGCAGATGTGTGCTAAGAGATTGATCCTGATTGGCATTTCTGTGTATAGCATTTCCGCTTTCACAAAATACTGCATCATTTCAGGCTTTGAGGGTTTCTGATTCAGTCTTAAGTGTTTACATGAGCTATTTCATTCTTGGGCTGTGCTTGCTAGCAAGATATAAGCGTCGCTTGTTCTTGTAGGTAGAGAGGGGAGACTGGGGAGGCATAGAAGTAAAAGATATAGCTAGACTCCCTGTCATATGCAGCTCACCTGTTGACTGGGAAGGGTTGGACAGAGGCTAAGACTTCTCTCCTTTTGCAGTAAACAGCAGACTACAGGGTGAAGGAGAGATAGACGCAGAGGATTATGAGGTTCCCCATGCCTGCAAAATAGTAAAGACCAAACATATATGTTCACACGCAAGAGACAACAGATGTGATGACTATATGAACATATGAAGCTGCCTTCTACTGAATCAGACCCTGGGTCCATCAAAGTCAGTATTGTCTTCTCAGACTGGCAGCGGCTCTCCAGGGTCTCAAGCTGAGGTTTTAACACCTATTTGCCTGGACCTTTTTTAGTTGGAGATGCCGGGGATTGAACGTGGGACCTTCTGCTTCCCAAGCAGATGCTCTACCACTGGGCCACAGTCCCTCCCCATGACTAAGGGTCATATCATCTCTGTATGCAAAACTAAACTATGGATTTGGGATCTGAGATCTCTTGAATATTTATTGTATGGTCTAAATGATCATGTGTAAAGCATAGGTAAACTATTTCAAAGAAAAATGGAATGTACTGGCAAGGGAAACCTATGTGCTCAGTATCTTGCTCCACTTGGCTATGTAAATGATATTTCTTGTAGCCAGGCTCCAATATTGGAAGAAAATTCTGAAAGCACTATAGTGTAGGATAGAGGGTTCAGGGTTTAGGTTAAAAATAGAAACAAATTCCAATTGCCCCTTGAGCATTTTCAAAGAAAAAAGAATGAACACATCTGTAGATCTGTATAGATTATTAAATATAATGCACACTGTGTTACAGTGTTACACTTGTCTCTGGGTTCTTTTGGTTTGTGAATGAGACTTGATACAGACATCCAACCTCTCCAACTCCAGGTATTTCCTTAGTGGTTCCCTGCCATCATCTAGAGATTTTAAGTAAATTATTTAGGCCACTTTAGACCATCCCATAATTTTCCTTGTGATTGTACCCTGCATTCATATGTGGAAAAAAAGATTCCACCTCCTTTCCTTCTCCCTTAGTTTGGTAGAGTGAGCATGCAGCTATCTGCATTTTGCATGAAATAACTCAGAAAATTCAAAGCTCTGAAGGACAGATTGCGAAATGGTTTTATTCTGTGCCCATAACTTAATGGGGAAATCTAAAAGGTGAAGCTGCAGCATATAGAAAGCAAAAGAACAGCTACTTTCGGACATCCCTTCTTCATGAAGCAATCATCCTTCCTCTAGCAGGCATTGAGCCTGACAAAAGTGACAAGAATGACAAAATCTTGCTCTTTTCTGTTTTCATAGTTCATTGGGTTCCTCAGAACTACCTTTTTGGACTAGTCTTCTGGACATCACTGGAGGTGTGGGGGGGAGATATTTGTGAGTTCCCTGCATTGTGCAGGGGATTGGACTAAATGACCCTGGAGGTCCCTTCCAGCTCCATGATTCTGTGCTGTATCTGTGCGGAATTGGCAGCCAAGCCACACCCCTAAAAGGCAGTGTAATAAACGATGTGTGCAAAGAAGATGATGAGTGTTGTGGCAACCTGGTGATTAGCTGGTTTAGTGCAGCATGTGCTTCATGCATATAAGAATCGCATACTAGCTGTTTCATACTAGGGCTTCGTCAGGTGTTACACTTCCCTGCTTTTGAACATATGAACATATGAAGCTGCCTTATACTGAATCAGACACTTGGTCCGTCAAAGTCAGTATTGTCTTCTCAGACTGGCAGCGGCTCTCCAGGGTCTCAAGCTGAGGTTTTTCACACCTCTTTGCCTGGACCCTTTTTTGGAGATGCCGGGGATTGAACCTGGGACCTTCTGCTTCCCAAGCAGATGCTCTACCACTGAGCCACCGTCCCTTTTGTCACCGTCTCTTAAAACAGCATGCACAGATTAACTATGTCCTGACAAATCTGAGGCAAGGAAAGGATATCACAGAATCATAGAGTTGGACCTCCAGGGCAATCTAGTCCAACCCCTTGCACAATGCAGGAAAGGAGAGCAACACCCAAAGTAGCCTTGAACTTTATTGTTCAGATGAAATTAATATTTGCCCATTGGGGTTGTCTAGCAGAAGAGCACTCGTTTATCCAGAAATATACTTTACAGACTTCAAAGGCTATGGGGGTAGGCAGGTTCTACTGATTGGTACCTGGTAATCTCCCTGGAATTAAAGGAACTTGCATGTGTTCAAGCATTGCATACCAAAGGGTTTATCTCCAATGCCAGAGAGAATGAGAATTAAGTGGAGAGGGCTGTTTACCTTTCCCATTGGACATGGCTGCAAGAGATTGATAACCTCTGCTAATTAACCAGAGAGCCTGACAGTAGAAACTAACTTCCATCATCATTATATGTTGTTCCTCAGACATTTTAATTGCCTTAGAAAGTTCTTTGTTGCATTATTTTCCAGTTCTGTATTCTGAGTTCTACTGCATCATTTAATGTCTCTAATGTCTGATTGAGTTGTTTTTCTTATTTTCTAATCCATCTTGAATCTCAAAGGTGGACTATAAATGAAAATATCTCAGCATTAAAAATTTCAGATGGGAAAGACTTTTGAGCTAGTGAGGTACATAGGTAGAAGATGATGATGATATTGGATTTATATCCCACCCTCCACTCCAAATCTGAGTCTCAGAGTGGCTCACAATCTCCTTTATCTTCCTCCCCCACAACCTGTGAGGTGGGTGGGGCTGGAGAGGGTTCTCACAGCAGCTGCCCTTTCAAGGACAACCTCTGCCAGAGCTACGGCTGACCCAAGGCCATTCCAGCAGGTGCAAGTGGAGGAGTGGGGAATCAAACCTGGTTCTCCCAGGTAAGAGTCTGCGCACTTAACCACTACACCAAACTGGCTCTCTGGCTCTGGAAAATGGAAGACAGCACTCGTTGTCCATCATAACACTGGCATGAGGTCTGTCTTAATGGGCAAATGCTGCCTGGTCTCAACTGCTTGGGGGCTCTGGCACCTAACAGGACTTCCTAGCTAGGAGCAATGAAACCCAGTGTGATCTGCCAAAGTTAGACTCCTCTGGTCGGGTGCAACCCAACCTATCATGTAGTCTAAATCCCTGTCAAGTTAGGAAATCTTCCTAATATACTGCTGACAGATATCTGTCTAATCTTCCTTTGTCGGCCTCCAAGGAAAGCGATTCCATCCTGGAGACTTCTTGGACAAGATTTCTGTTAACTCTGCAAAGACGCCTGCCATCGCAGAACCTGCAGAGGTTCCATTAATATGTGATTTTAAGAGCACTGTTTGTATTTTCTTCTTTGTCTGATGATAGCTGTAATGGAGCTGATATCTTTTGTAACCTGGTCCCTATCCAGAAATTAACAAGGGGGCTGTTTTCTTCTAATCCCCTAAAACCACTCACACTGCAATAGAATTACGTCAGGTTTTATTTTAGCTGTGCTGGGGATACAGTTCATTACTTCCCTGTGCTTCATGAAAACTTGCTTGCTTGAGATGTTCATTTTGCTGAAAAAGCATTTGCATCTACTTACACTTGTAAGATCCAGAAAAAAGGTAGAGGAGATGCCATCTAGTCCTGAACAGATGGATTGCTGGTTAAGACCACTGGGGAGCCCAAATATGGCAACCTTACCCTTTGACAGGTATTCATGACCCGTCTCTGGCTGGGGAAGCTTCCCTAGAACAGCTCAAAGAGGAAGGGTGGTGGCAGGCATAATCAAAGCTGTCATAAGAACATAAGAGAAGCCATGTTGGATCAGGCCAATGGCCCATCAAGTCCAACGCTCTGTGTCACACAGTGGCAAAAAATTTTATATACACACATACACTGTGGCTAATAGCCACTGATGGACCTGTGCTCCATATTTTTATCTAAACCCTTCTTGAAGGTGGCTATACTTGTGGCCGCCACCACCTCCTGTGGCAGTGAATTCCACATGTTAATCACCCTTTGGGTGAAGAAGTACTTCCTTTTATCCGTTTTAACCTCTCTGCTCAGCAATTTCATCGAATGCCCACGAGTTCTTGTATTGTGAGAAAGGGAGAAAAGTACTTCTTTCTCTACTTTCTCCATCCCATGCATTATCTTGTAAACCTCTATCATGTCACCCCGCAGTCGACGTTTCTCCAAGCTAAAGAGCCGCAAGCGTTTCAACCTTTCTTCATAGGGAAAGTGTTCCAGCCCTTTAATCATTCTAGTTGCCCTTTTCTGGACTTTCTCCAATGCTATAATATCCTTTTTGAGGTGCGGCGACCAGAACTGCACACAGTACTCCAAATGAGACCGCACCATCGATTTATACAGGGGCATTATGATACTGGCTGATTTGTTTTCAATTCCCTTCCTAATAATTCCCAGCATGGCGTTGGCCTTTTTTATTGCAAACGCACCCTGCCTTGACATTTTCATTCATTATCCTCTGTCATTCATTATCCTCTGAGATCCTCTTTGGTATCACAGTGATGTTTATGGAGTCTACGGGGAAGAGTAGGGCTTAATCCACCGGTACAGGCAGGCTGTGCTTTGTTACAGAGCATTGCAATGGCATCTTCCCTCCACTAACAAACATGGGCACAAATGATCCGTTGGGGAATTCTGCTGTGTAAACTGCATTGAACTGAATAGGAGCTGCACAAGATCACTTGCGTGCTCTTCTCAGTGGTCTTTTCACAGAAGTTCCTCATGGAAGCTGCCCCTTAAGTGGAAGAGAATAAACAAGGGCACGAGGGACAGAAACAAGCCACTTGATTGGAAAGGCTGTATGAGAGAACAGGTTCAAAACCTTTCCCACTGTGTAAGATTATACTTTGTTTGCATTATAAAAGGGATCAAGTTGCATCGTAATAGAGGCTTCAGAAGAAAAAGGTGCGTGCGGCTTAATTTTAAGACTATCAGCAGCATTAAGACTATTAACAGCTGTTGGACAGCAGTTGGACTGTACTTCTTCAGATGCTCTGGCTCATGGAAGCTCATTAGTATGTCCGTTTTAAAAGTCAGTTTTAAATGTCAGTTTTAAAAGTGCCATCAGGGTTCTGTTTTGCTGCAGTAGGCCCCTCTGAAGGTACTTTATTGCAGCCCTACTTCCCTGAGTAGAAGCAAAGATGCACAAATGAGTTTACCTAGTTGTAGAAAGAACGAATAGGCTTCTCCCTGTGGCTCCACGTACAAGGAAAGGAGAATGATGTAAGCTACGTTGGGTCCCCACTGGGAAGACAGGCAGGGTATAAATGAAGTAAATAAACTATTGTATGCTGTTTGTGAAATTGATTTTTCAACTAATACAGGCCAGGTGCCTTGGGGTTTAAATGTATAAAAAATTCCAGTATGGTTCCCTGACTTGTCAGGGAGAAAATGTTGGATTTGCTAGACAGGGCAGGACAGTTTTAATATGTGCTGTAACAACTAGCTAGAGAAGCAGCCAGCGATGGGTTGTGTTGAGGTGCTTCCAAGGTTGAGATGATCTTTGCTTTGTGATTAGGCCGTCATGAATCAAATATATGGGATTCCTGAAGTTGAAGTCCTATATTCAGTAGGCAACTCAAAAGAAAATGTCTTGGAGATCTACCTGGAAAGAGTGAGGCACTGTCCCTGAGATGAGTCTGTTCTTTATCATTTTTTTTTCCTGAGATGAGTCTGTTCTTTATCATTTTTTCCTATTTCCCCCCCTATATTTTTCCAGTTAGAGAATGAGAAAAGAAATTGTGGGAGTCTAGAGGAAAAACAGGCAGTTTTCTTCTGTGCCTATGTTAATGTATCATTTTTTTTTAAAGACAATGTTCTGGGCATTGGTTTAAGTCAGTTCCTGCCCAAGCCAGGTAAGTTTTTTGTGCCTAGCACGCCTGGTGGTTAACTCTGACATTGGTAGGGAAGATCTCAGTGAGAGACGCCATTTGTTGTTTCTTCTTGTCCAGGATGAGATGACTGTAAATCTGGGTCTCAGCACAACAAAGGCCCTGACTATCCTGAGAGACCAGCTTTCTGCATTGCTGGAGGGGCATCAGAAGGAAAGAAAGAAGGTGATTTCGTGGAAGGTAAGTGTGATCACCATCGGTGTTAGTCTGTGATTAGCTTTAAGAATGTACTATTACTTTGGAAATAAAAGATGCAAGTTTTAAATAAAGGTATAGCGTTGTAGACCGATAGGGAAACTAGAACTTTTTTCTCTCCTGAAAAGTGGAAGATGGCACTTAGATACCTCTCTATCACAAGTGTATATGTTGGTGTCTCCAATATTCCTCTAGTTGAGGTGGACTGGTATGATACGCACCCCTTTATACCCTGCCTGTCTTCCCAAACTAGGGACAAGAGGCTTGCTGGAGTATTCTGTGAGCAAAACCTTGCTCCCTTACAAAATATCACCAAACCCAGAGCAGGAGTTTCTTATAATATCCTGTGAGGCCCTGGCTTCACCAGGACTGTGAGTTCTTTTTTCAGGATCCAGGGGACACACTGAAAAGCCACTGCCTTCTTGAAACGAAGAAAATTTATTTTTAAAAAAAAGAAACAGTAAAAAATACAAGCATCAATACAGGTTCAAGTTTCCAAAGCGCACAGAAAATAAAAACACCTGAGTAACCTAAACTATATTTCTTCCCATTTTCAGGAGGAGGCTCATTTTACAGGCGTAAAAAGAAGTCTTGCAAAGGCAAGATTGATAATACCTTCTCGGCTAGTCAACAAATTAACTCCCCTCTGGAAAATGCTTTCCCCACCTCCTTTCACACACACAAGATCTCTTAACACAAAGTACCTGGATGGCACATCTTTCAATTAAACATTTTAAGAGTATTGCATAGCAAACTGAAACATGCCGGGAAACAAATCAGGCCTGAGCTTGACAACTGGCAGTGGTACCTGGATAGGTGAAAAGAAGATGGCTGAACACTGCCAGATTGCTGCATGCCCTAGTGCAACAAGGTGGACCCTCTCCCCCACCCCATCCTGCCTGCAGCGTAAATGGGTTGGCTTTTGTCAATCTACCACAATGCTGGGCATCGAGAGTTAGCACTTGAAGCCTTACAATCGGGCAGCAGTGGTGATTACGGATGGGCACAAACTAAATTATGAACCAAAAATTATGGCACAAACCAGGCCTGGTTCATGCTTCATGAACCTCGATTCATGCCATCCCACCCTCACAAGCCCCACAAATTTTCCTAGTGGGTTTGTGTTGTTTGCAGACACACTGGCAGCGAGGCTTGAGGAAGGCATTTAAACAGACCTTGGTCTCTTCAGATGCCTTCTCCAAGCTGCAGCACACCTTGCAAGAACCATGGAATCTTTTTAAAATGGTTTTTGCAAGCTGTGACTCGCAAGTGAACCGGGAAGGCATTTAAATACCTTCTCGGTGGACTCGCTGAGTTGTGCCAAGGTGGCGGCATGACTCATGAGTGAACTGGGAAGACATTTAAATGCCTTCTCAGTTGGAAACTATTTCAGCAATCCCTTTCACCCTCCCCCCCCCCCGCAGTGTTCCCTCTAAGCTGAGTTAGCGTGAGCTAGCTCACAGATTTTTAGCCTCCAGCTCACACATTTTTATCTTAGCACAGGAAGGACGACCCCAGAGCACAATAATTTATGCAGCGGCTCACAACTTTAATGCCGGTAGCTCACAAAGTGGAATTTTTGTTCACAAGACTCTGCAGCTTAGAGGGAACATTGCTCCCCCCCCCCCCAGTCTTCCAAGTGGGATTCCCTTTAAATGGTTTTTGCAAGCCATTTCAGCATTTCAGTGATCCCTTTCATTCCCTGCTGCTTACAAACGGGAGAGCAAAGAGGATTGGTGAAATAGCTTGCAAAAGCCATTCAAAGGGAATGTTCCCTTTAAACGGCTTTTGCAAGTGGCTGCCATGACTGAGTGAAGTCCAAGTGGCGAGTTCACCCAGAAGTGGTAAACTCCCTGTTTGGCATCACTTGTGCACAGCACCTTGCAAAAGCCTTTTAAAGGGAATATTCCTTTGGTATTTGCAAGATCTCCCCACCCTTTCCATCCTGCTGGCCTCGGGGAGCCACCACAGCAGACGGGAGGGAAGATCCATGATCCTCATGAACTGGTTCACGAACCATGGGAGATTTGTCCTGTTTTTTTGGTTCATGGGACCTCACTAACCACAAACTGGAATAAACTGCCATTTCTTCAGTTTGTGCCTGTCTCTAGCGGTGGTTCCAGCAGCCACCGTCATGTGATGGTCCTTTCTGGTGTGCAGAGGCCAACTCAGAGACCTGATTTGTCCCTTAGCCAAACTACATTTTCCAGTGTTCAGCATGAGGGGATAGTTTCTATAGCTGACTTTTCTGCTATTTTTGTAGTGAACTTCAAAAGAATCCAAGGTTCAGGTGTGTTGATCTGGTCTCTTTCCTTCTCTTGTAGGAGGTATGGAAGGCCAGTTTTCTGTACCATGGCAACCGTTGTTCCTGTTTCCATTGGCCAGGGGCATCCCTGATGCTGTTAACAGTGCTGCTTCTTTTAAGCTGTTATGGGAGTCAGCCAGAGGGAAGGTAAGCTGCCCGTTGGCAGGGTCAGAGGGGTGTGTGGCCACCAAGTCTCAGTGTGATCTTGCATTCTGTTCCTCCTCTAGCCTTCATGTCTGGACCTTGTCTTTCAATCCCTGTCAAGTTTTTTTGGGCAAGGACTCCTGTGGAAAACACGTTCATCTGCTTTCCGTATCAGGATCAAACGTCAAAGTCAAAACACACATGGCGATGGCTGCCAGTGCCTGTTCTAGTAACGTGTTCATGTGCCTTTAAATAGTTACTTAGTAAGAGATTTGGCAGTACTGGCTTCTCTCATTGGTGCAGCAAATAAGGAGTTCTGCCAGAGGAATTCCATACCATGACACAGCTAGGGAAGGCACAGGCACCCTGTCTAACAACAACAACAACCCTGTTGTGAGGAATGATGCCTCTGAGATTATGTCATAAACCAGGGGATGGAGGGGATCTGCAGATTTAGACGTGGCTGATTATATATTTTTACCTACTGCCTGTAGGATTGCACTGGAAGTTGAACAGCAATTGATGACCAAATTGCATAAGCTTGTCCGATTAACTCCCAAAATAGCATCCTGAAACAACGCGAAACATATTTATTTAGAAAATGATGAAACTTCACCTGTTTGGCAGGCCAGAGATTTGAAATGTGGAGCTTCTTAATAGTTTGGCTTCTTTTTAAAACTCCATATCCATATTGTTGTCTTGCCTGCTAATCTACTTGTACCAGAAACAATGTATTTTTTGGGGGGTGGGGGTGGAATCCCATGATTGTCAGTGTATTTGGGGGGAAAATATCCATGTTTGTCACAGTTTTTACAAGAAGACACAGGCTGTACCGGAGTCCTCTGAGAGGATTTTGTTACTTTTGCTGTACTGAGTGCTCCTCCCCTAAAGGAAAATGTGCTAATGAGAATGCGTCTACTGTATACTATCCTGCTCCGTTGCTCTTATAACATAATCCCCTGTTGGAAGAATTAGTGGTGGTGGTGTGGGAGGGGACAGGATTCTGTAGAAGGTGGTAAAACTCCTTTCATGAGCAAGATGCATATTCTAGGGGATGATTTTTGGAGTGAAACAAACGAGGATTAAACACATATCTGTGGGCTGCTTGAGACCATGGACCTTTTGCACCCAAACTGTGAAGCCGCCATCATAATTACCATTGAAATGGCTTACTAAGCCTTCCCTTTAGGCATTCCAAACTTCTGGGGACCAAGAGAGCTGGAGACAGGCCTGTTTCCCAGGTAGTCACACTCCTCTTGCCACTATAAATGAATTATTTGAATTAATATAGTTTTGCAGACCAGCCTAGGCAGTTCCTCGGTTCTGTTTTAAAGGCAGAGGTTGCCTTCCTAATGTCGGAGCATGAATCCACGGAGGCAGTCAAGGCCAGCCGCAGACCTCACGGAGTGTGTGTTTAATTCCATTATTCGTCCAACTCTAATTTTGTATGGTTTGTTTTTGAACAGTCAGGGTTCCGAAATCGTCAATGCCTTGGCACTGTTCCTCCTGCTGCTGCTCGATCTCTTTCTCATTGTACGGCAAGAAAGACTAAAGTGCCGGGAAGTTGAAAGGAGGCTCTGGAACATAATCAACAGAATAACTGGTGAGGCTGCTGCCTCCTCAGGCTGGTTTTATGATCCTGCACATGTGTGTGTGTGTGTGTGTGTCTGCCTTGTCTACAATTGGGGGTGGTTAGTAGGGATGGACATGAACTGGCTGACAAACTAAAGGTCGTCATTAATTTCGGCGAACTGAAGAACCACCATAAACTTTTATGAATTTTGATGCAGTTTGTGGTAGTTGGTGAAGAGCAGAAGCAGTAGCTTTCTGCTCTTCACAAAAAAAAAAACAGGAGGAGGAGGAGGATTTATACCCTGCCTTTCTCTCTGAATTAGAGTCTCAGAGCAGCTTACAATCTCCTTTATCTTCTCCCCCTACAACAGACACCCTGGTGGATGGGGCTGGGAGAGCTCTCACAGAAGCTGCCCTTTCAAGGACAACTCCTGCTTATAGCTATGGCTAACCCAAGACCATTCCAGCAGGTGCAAGTAGAGGAGTGGGGAATCAAACCTGGTTGTCACAGATAAGAGTCCACACACTTAATCACTACACCAGACTGGCTCTCTGCAGTGGAAAGCAGTGGTTTAAATGGCCCCCAGACATTTAAGCTAAACAGCTGAGTGGTAGGGAGCTCCCTGCCTCTCAGCTGTTTGGTTTAAATGGCCTGCTTTGTGCTCCCCGTGACTTTTCATGGGGAACAAAAAGCACAGGTTTAAATGGCTCCTTGCTGCCCAGCTGTTTAGTTTAAATGGCTCACAGCCATTTAAACTGCTCTCTGCAAAATCCATGGGGACCAGAAATCAGAGGTTTAAACTTTAAATGACTTACAAATCTATATGAACTGGGTCAGTTCACAAGCCAGCTTTCCAGTTTATATGGGTTCATGGTTCGGTTTGTGGATCAGCCACGAGCCAGAGCACAGTGCAACTGCAAAAATGTGGTTCACCTAGTGGTGAGATGATAGACTTTTGCCACAGTAGAATGTTTTTCACTAGAACCCTGCCTCAGGGATTGTCATTCACATCTCGTTAAATCTGCTTTTCAGATGCATTGACAGACGGCAAAGAGCTGAAGTGGGCAAACTCCATGTACCCTGACCTTCACATGCCCTTTGCCCCATCATGGTCACTCCATTGGGCCTACAGGGATGGCCATCTTGTCAACCTCCCTGTCAGCTTGTTGGTAGAAGGTGATGTCGTTGCCCTGAGGCCAGGACAAGAATCTTTCACTTCTCTCAGAGGGATAAAGGTACAGTAACTCTTCCTTCTGTGTGAAGCTACTTGGTAATGTAGGGTGTATGGTATGGTTATAAAGCAGAGGGCTTGAGACTTAAGAACATAAGAACATAAGAGAAGCCATGTTGGATCAGGCCAATGGCCCATCCAGTCCAACACTCTGTGTCACACAGTGGCAAAATAATTTTATATATACACACACACTGTGGCTAATAGCCACTGATGGACCTCTGCTCCATATTTTTATCTAAACCCCTCTTGAAGGTGGCTATGCTTGTGGCCACCAACACCTCCTGTGGCAGTGAATTCCACATGCCAATCACCCTTTGGGTGAAGAAGTACTTCCTTTTATCCGTTTTAACCTGTCTGCTCAGCAATTTCATCGAATGCCCACGAGTTCTTGTATTGTGAGAAAGGGAGAAAAGTACTTCTTTCTCTACTTTCTCCATCCCATGCATTATCTTGTAAACCTCTATCATGTCACCCCGCAGGCGACGTTTCTCCAAGCTAAAGAGTCCCAAGCGTTTCAACCTTTCTTCATAGGGAAAGTGTTCCAGCCCTTTAATCATTCTAGTTGCCCTTTTCTGGACTTTCTCCAATGCTATAACATCCTTTTTGAGGTGCAGCGACCAGAACTGCACACAGTACTCCAAATGAGACCGCACCATCGATTTATACAGGGGCATTATGATACTGGCTGATTTGTTTTCAGTTCCCTTCCTAATAATTCCCACCATGGCGTTGGCCTTTTTTATTGCAAACGCACACTTCGAGTGCTTCACAGAGACGAGAGGATGTTCACGGTTGTGGGGGGGGGGGAGTCTTGTGTATTATAGGCCCTTTTGCATTGATTGAAAATGATATATTTTTCTTTCTTTTAAAAAAAAAAACCCTCTCCCCCAAACTCAGGAACTAGAAGCATCCTGGGGGGGGTGGGTTGAGTTTATTACACCTGTATTCTGCTGTTACTCGAACCTTTAGGTCTCTCATCCGAGAGATGAGCCAGGTCCGCACCCCCTTATCTTTGTAAATGCTGCAGCACAGGGTATTCCCAGAGCTCTGGATCCCAGTGAGAAATTTCTTTTTAAAATGAAAACAGGTGTTTTTGAAACTACAGTGTCTCAGTCTACACAGGTCAAGGCCACACAAGAGGAACGCAATATCTACAACAGCGGGCAATGCGCCATGTTTGAATAGATGCAGGATGTGCCATGGGGTGAAATTCCATGAGGTGGTTTACATTGCAATCAGGCCCTCCTGCATCCACTTGAAGTACAGAGATCTAAAAAACCAGTAACTCAGCCTAGGATTGCACTGTCAGGCCTATGAATCCACACACCAAATTCAATCCTGAAGATATTTCTGACTAGAGTTACTCCAAAATTCTTGTTACCTGAAATGGTGCTGTTGAGGTGGCGCTGACCGTTGTAATTCTTCCATTGGAGGCCATATGGTATTCACTTGGAGGAAATAGTAACTACTGTCCCTTGACTAGAATGGCCTCTTTTAGTGTAAAAGGAACTGAAAAAGAAGAAATTTAGCGCATTAGGAAGTTTTGGAAATTTCTACCAGGGGGTTAATGGCATGGCAGGCTTACAACCAGCTTAATAGTCAAAATTCCCTCTTCAAAGAACCCAGGGAAGATTGTAGTTCTGAGAAGATCTAGTTTATCTGCATCGGTCATATTCAGCTGAATGATTAACACCTTAAAGTTAACCAGTGTGTTGTGAGACAAACTCTAGTGAACTGGAGCCTACTCAGTTGACCCTTAGTTGGTATATACACAAAGGTACAATTTGAAGAAGCGGGCGGTCGGAATTACTAAGGAGACTGGAAGACCCAGTCTTCCAAGTCATAGGTGTGTTACATGACATTGAAAAGCAATGTGTGAGTGTGAGTGAACTACTCCCATCTTCAGGTAAAGAGTCAAAATAAGATGAATAGAAAGACATTAAAAAGCATGAATAGAGAGATGAATAGAAAGACAATTGTTTTCTGTAGCGAGAGGACCTCTGCTAGGCCTACCCATGTTACCCTTTTTCTGGGTCCATCCCCAAGTCTGGTCAACAGGGGAGGTCTTCTCTATCTCCTGTGCTTGGAGCTCTATTTCTAGGCACTTAGGAGCTTGACTGGAGTTGCAGCATGTATGGAGAGTGGTCTCAGTTTGAATCGGGCCCCTGCCTGCCTGACAACTGAATTTGCAGCTCAGAGTTCTCAAAGAGTGTTTGGCGACCAGACCCAGGGATGGACCCAGAAAAACTATAACATGTTGTTGGGCCCCATTGGGCCCTTTCAGATCTGTGTATGAATTCCAACTGAACAGCTGGAGTGGGCTTTGAATTTTGTTATTGAAGACTTCAGTTGTAGTTTGATCGTCTTAAATGGCAGTAGGGCATTGTTGGTACATAATAGTATGTATTTCATTAGAAGACGCACAGGTGAATGACTTCTAAATAGTATTGCTGGTCCTGATATGAGAACAATGCTGATATCAAGGTCTGTTGCAGTGTCTGGATTCTGAGTTTGTGTGGTTTCTAGTAAACATTTGCTTCAGAGAGGGAGGAGGACAGCTGTGATTCACTCTTTTGATGTTGTTTTTATCTGCAGTGTAACGTAACACATCTGTGTCTTGAAATGCTAAGTCTTCTGCCCATCTGTTGTAATAACTCCTCTGCTCTCCGTCTGTTTGTCCGGTGCAGAAGTAGGGAAGGCTCTCCATGTGAAGCGTCATCCTGATCCCAATTGGACCCCCATGCATTTGGGAACGGAGTTCCTAGAACAGAACTCCCAGTTGGCCAGACTCAATGTAGTTAGGCCCTTGGAGAGGCCAATATAATGCAGAAAAGAATTGTCACTCTATTCATTTTGGTTTGCCAATTCAACTGCCTGTGGGAGTAGTCCACCCACACCCTGGGCTATTGAACACAAGAGCTGATTAAGAGTCATCGTGTTCTTCAATCTAATCTAACACACCTGTGACTTGGAGTTCTGGGTCTTCCATGTCACGGGCTGGGGCCGGGTCAGGCAAAGTCCAGGGGCAGTCCAAGGTCTGTAGCCGGTGAGCAAAGAGGGTCCAAGGCGCCAAAACCAAATCACAGTCCAGGTATCGTAGGTCAGAGGTCCAGGAGCCGAAGTCGGGGGGTCCAGAAGTCAAAGCCAAAGTCAGGGGGTCCAGAAGCCAAAGTCAAAAGCCGGAGTGGATGCTAGAACGTCAGGTAAGTGACTAGTTGCTTCCACAAAGCCTCCTCCCAAAGCCCACAGCTATATAGCCCTCTGCTGTCTGTTGCCCATTTGGGCTAATTGCTGGCTCAGAGAGGCAGCCAGGATCCTGCTGAGACTCAAGCATCCTCACTCCTAGAAGGGCCAGAATCCTTTCAAAACTCAGGGCTCAGGGAGCGTCTTGCTCGTGAGCGTGCCGCCCTCCTCCAATCCCTGAGGTCCTGACGAAGGCGGTCACACACACGAGCCACCCGAGAGGGCGAGGCAGGGGGGCTTGGATCTTCTCCAGCAGGAGGCAGGGGCACTGGTGCAGGTGGCAGGGGCACAGTGTCTTCTGCAGGCTCAGCTTCTTCTGCAGGGTCCCCAGTACCCATGACATTCCACTCTTCTTAGGAATTAATACTACTGATTCCTTCTGTTTGTACCTTTGTGTATATACCAACCAAGGGCCAACTGAGAAGGCTCTGGCTTACTAGAGTTTGTCCCACAAAAAACTGGTTAACTTTAATGTGCTAATAATTCAGGTGACTGATACAGACATGCTAGATTCTCAAAAAAACTGATTTTCCCTGAGCGCTTTTAGAGAGGAAATACTGCCCAAGCAAAGATGAATAACACGATGCCAGACAGGTGTTGGAAATGTAAAAAGCATGAAGGTTCTTTCTACCATATGTGGTGGACTTGTGAAAGAGCTAAAATGTTTTGGCAGATGATTCAGTAAGAGATTTCTAATATCTTGGGATGTGAGTTTAATAAAGTTGCAGAGACTTTTCTGTTGGGACTACATATGGAAAAATTTCCAAAAGAAGATAGAACTTTAATTTGGTACTTGCTCTCAGCTGCTAGGACATTGTATGCGCAGCTGTGGAAGCAAGAAAAAATACCAGAGAAATGGGACTGGATTATAAAAGTTATGTCATGGAGTGAAATGGACAAATTAACTAGAATATTAAGAGACTATGATTTAGAACTTTTTAAGTTGGAGTGGAAGAAGTTCAGAAGATACGTAGAAAAAGAGTGGAAAATAAAGGGACATTGGACAATCTTTGATAATGATTAAGTTTTTAAAACAAGAGTATAACTTTTGGGGTTTTTTAATAGTTAAGGGTACCTTTAATATTTGGGTTTTTTTTTAAGTAAATAACACTGGCGGGGGTCAAGTAACGGGGGGAGGGGTGGGGGAAAAGTAAGATATGGGGTAGATAATTTTTTCCTTTTTTAAGTTGTAAGATACAGATATAACTTTGCTACCATATGTTACTAATAAAATTGTGTATATAAAAAAAAAAGAGAGGAAATACTGCCCAGAAGACAGTGTTAAGCTCGCAGTGCAGGCATGACTGTGGATTGCAATGCCATTAATGCCTTGGTGGAAATTTCCAAAACTTCCTGATACAATGAAAATTCTTCTGTTTCTATTCTTTTAACACTAAATTAAAGGTCAGTCCAGTCAAGGGAGAGTAGTAACTGTTTCCTCTAGGTGAGAACAATTGGACTTACAATGAACAAATTAAAGGAAGTTTGAATAATGGGTAGTATTTGCAGTGATAGCACTACCTCCTATTTTTCTAACAGGATGATGAGCACATAGTTCTGGAGCCAGGGGATCTGTTTCCTCCTTTTTCTCCTCCACCGTCACCAAGTGGAGAGGTGAAGAAGGGCCCTCATAATCCCCAGATGTATCGATTGTTTCGTGTCACAAAGACTCCTGTCATTGACAATGTCAGGTAAGCTCCCTGGGCCTGGCCACCATTTTATCATAATTTGTAACTGATTTGTAGCAGAGTGTATAAGGAAATTAATAATTCCATAGTCAGTTTAACGCTAGGGAATGCCTTATAGTCATAAAATGTCTGCCATATGCTCTTTGCTTTCTGTTGCTGTTTCCGTTGCACGGTGTAATGAGGTAGTGATACATCTTGTGCATAAAATTGGGAAATGCAACACAAGAGTATAAAATACTTGAAACAGTGCCAGAACTTGGTATATCCTGTTTAAAATAATTTCCTCATCTTCCCATTTTAACTGGGCTACTAATATATAAGGCCTTTTGGATGTTGGCATATGTGAGTAAGAGAGCTTAGACCTCCAAAATCTGCAAGATGCATTTTGAGTCTTGAGCAACTGTTAATTTTCTCAGGAGGTGAAACAAAATCTATTTTGTAATGCTTAAACTCCATACCATCAAATGCAGAACAAATCAGGATAGAACTAGAGGTGTGCATTTGTCGTGCCGAACCACATAAATACCCAAAAAATACCTTATCGGTCAGATTCTCTAATCTTATTTGGCTTTTATTTTGGTGGAGGAAAGGCATGTCTCCCTGATCAGTCTTCTGAACGGGCTTCCAAGTGGAGGGGACTGAAACTGACCGTTGCCTTCTCTCCCCAAACTGCCCTGACTTGGGGAGGGAAAGCAAGGCATACCTCCCTGATGTGTGGAAGGGAAGGGGGAGCATTTAAACATGCCTCTCCTATTGGTCTTCCCTTCCCCAGCTGCCCTACTGTGGCAGGCTGGCTTGGTATGTGAGAGCAGGTCAGTTTCAAAACTCTCAGTTTTGCTGTCCCCCACTTCGGAGCTTGGGAGAGCAAAACTGAGGGGTTGAATGCCTCTCTCCCGTTTAAAAGGATCAGCTGACAGGCAGACCTGCTGCGCTGATCCTTTAAATTGGGAGGAAGCCATTAAATCCCCCCATTTGGTTCCCCCCCCCTTTCAGGGAGGGAGAAGCCAAATGGAGGGGTTTAATGGCATTTAAAGCCTTCCGCTCTCTTGCTGAGGCATGCCACCTCTATGAGCGGAGTCCAGGAAGAAACATATTTAAAATTTAAATATCTTCCTTCCCCGAGTCACTCCACAACAGCAGTATGCTTCAGCAAGGAAAGGAAGGCTATTTAAAGAGAAATACCTTCCCTTGCTGAGGCATACTACGGCTGCAGTACGACTTGGGGAGATAAGGGGAGGCATGTTGCTGAATAATTTTGGCAATACTGATTTCCCCCCCGAATACTGATTCCCCCCCCCCCCGAATACTGATTTTTCCCCGAATACTGATTTCCCCCCGAATACTGATTTTTTTCCTGAATTCCAATATTGGTGTGTTACCAATATTTTTCAGGTTAAATATTCCTAAACCTGAAAAAATACCAATTTCCATTTTGTGCACACCCCTAGATAGAAGAACACATATATTTAGGGAATGAAGATGGACCTGTTTGGATTAAGGACTAAGCGGTCATTGCCAATTTCAGGTTGTGTTTAGACATGGCTTTGTCCCGTCCCGTGACTGCTTTGGATAATGAGAGGTTCACGGTACAGTCAGTGATGCTGAAGTATGCTGTTCCTATTGTGCTGGTAAGTTCTAAGTTGTGTGAATGGATTGTGATCAGCCAGTTTGGTGTAGTGGTTAAGTGTGCGGACTCTTATCTGGGAGAACCGGGTTTGATTCCCTACTCCTCCACTTGCACCTGCTAGCATGGCCTTGGGACAGCCATAGCTCTGGCAGAGGTTGTCCTTGAAAGGGCAGCTGCTGTGAGAGCCCTCTTCAGCCTCACCCACCCCACAGGGTGACTGTTGTGGGGGAGGAAGGTAAAGGAGATTGTGAGCCGCTCTGAGACTCTTCGGAGTGAAGGGCGGGATATAAATCCAATATCATCATCTTCTTCATCAGATTTGCCCCTATTCAGGTGCCAGGGACATCTAAATGGATTTCCTGCTTCTTAAAAAGTGTTACCTATTGATCATTTTGGGGTAGAAGAGTTAACATCTTCAGTGCTTGCTAATTTAGTTGTTCAGTATGCGGAAAAGTTTATTATGTGTGCAGGAGAGAACTGGAGCAAATTCACTGCCCCTAGCCAAGGTGGTCAAGTTAAGGACGGCATCTTCAGGGGTCAGGATTGTCTCTTTATACAACTGCTGTAAATGGAAGTTTTAGAAATAGTCCACTAGTGTCATGTATTCTTGTACATCCTCAGCTTGCATCGTTATAAGAGAAGAGGTTCAGATTTTTAACTTGCTCCGTTGCTGAAGAATTGGAACCTGATCAACCCTGATAAATGTTGGGCAGTGAACCAAATATTGGTTTGGGTTAGTGAGACTGTAATGTACTAATAACCCGATGGCATTTCTTTAATCCAAGGGTCCCCACCCTTTTTGAGCCTGAGGGCACCATTGGAATTCTGACATCGGGTGGTGGAGCAGGCACAGAATGGCTGCTGTGAAGAATGCAGAGACAACTGCAAAATGTCATGGAATGAGGCTAACTCTAATTGTAACTTAGAATTTTAATAGATTTTAATCAACTGTAGTTAAAATGTTATTTATTGTTGTTCTTATTGTACAATGTATGCATTAAGTTCTTGTTAGCTGCCCTGAGCGGGGAGGGAAGGATACAAATAAAAAGTGACTGACTGACTGACTAACTCCTTAACAGTTTGGACAGAAGCTCTGCTTAACAGTATGCTTTTATAAATGAACACCCAGTTCTGTAGTGAAGAAGAAGAGAAGATGACTACAGATTTATACCCCGCCCTTCTCTCTGAATCAGAGACTCAGAGCAGCTTACAGTCTCCTATATCTTCTCCCCCCGCAACAGACACCCTGTGAGATGGGTGGGGCTGAGAAGGTCTCACAGCAGCTGCCCTATCAAGGACAACTCCTGTGATAGCTATGGCTAACCCAAGGCCATTCCAGCAGGTGCGAGTGGAAGAGTGGGGAATCAAACCTGGTTCCCTCCCCCCAACAGACACCCCGGGGGGCTGGGTGGGGCTGAGAGGGCTCTCACAGCAGCTGCCCTTTCAAGGACAGAGCCTCAGAGCGGCCTACAATCTCCTTTACCTTCCTCCCCCACAACAGACACCCTGTGAGGTGGGTGGGGCTGAGAGGGCTCTCACAGCAGCTGCCCTTTCAAGGATAACCTCTGCCAGAGCTATGGCTGACCCAAGGTCATGCTAGCAGGTGCAAGTGGAGGAGTGGGAAATCAAACCCGGTTCTCCCAGATAAGAAGAAGAAGATGTTGGATTTATATCCCGCCCTCCACTCCGAAGAGTCTCAGAGCAGCTCACAATCTCCTTTACCTTCCTTCCCCACAACAGACACCCTGTGAGGTGGGTGAGGCTGGAGAGGGCTCTCACAGCAGCTGCCCTTTCAAGGACAACCTCTGCCAGAGCTATGGCTGACCCAAGGCCATGCTAGCAGGTGCAAGTGGAGGAGTGGGGAATCAAACCTGGTTCTCCCAGATAAGAGTCTGCACACTTAACCACTACACCAAACAGACCCTTGTGCTGTGGTGGCAACTGTTTCCAAAGCAGCATTTAAAAAAAAAAAAAGCCCCTGCCCATCACATCAGATCTCCAGTGGCTAATCAGAAGCCCTACAGGGCAAAAGCCCCACCTGACCCAGCCCACTTTCGAAAAATTCTTGGCAGACGCCACAGCATGTATGGGCAGCACCTTGGGGACCCCGATGGAATCTTTGAGGGGATAGTCACGTGGTTTGCCATCTCCTCTGTTTCAATGGCAGATCAGCTTCTTGGCCACCAATGCCATACGGACTGTTTTCAAGGCTCCCGGAGTAGTCACGTGGCAGTACATGCTTCTTCAGCTCCAGGTAAAAGAAACTTTTCCTTTTTTTCACCTTCCTCTATTTTGTCACAACTGAAGTTAATTCCTCCTTATAGGAAAAATTATGTTCCTTTCAGCAGTTCCCGCTGAGATAATATTCATATATCGGGGTATGCTTGATGTGCTTTGTTTTGAAAACCAGTTGCAAAGAATATTGTAGTGTGGGTGTGAAATGTACTGACTTAATGCCAGCACACCAAGGAACGTGAGCAGTTTGCCTCGAACGCACTCCCGTGTAAAGTAGGCTCCTAGCTCCTTTTTTTGAGGGGGTGGGGGTTAGGATTGTTCTTTGTCCATTGCTACTGAGGTGTTTAATCTCGGTTTGCTGCCCTTGGACTTCCTGGCAATGGCTATCGCAAGAGGTTTCTGTTTTCCATCTCAGAGTAATGCGGAAGTTGCAGATTTGCCTCTGTGTAAAAGCACTTTACTGGGATTTGCAGGAGATCAGCAGTTCAGATCTGAATTGAAGCACTGATGATCTGAAATCTGTAATTTTGGGGAGGTGGGGGTGGGAAGAGAACCTGCCATTCTTGTCCTTTCTGATTTGATTTTGTCTTTTCTGCTAAAGTATCCATTTGCAGCCAGGACGAAGAGCTTTTGGTATACCCAGATAGCTGCAGTAGCTGTGCAGCCCGGCAATGGCCAGTATTCTGTCAATGAGATGCCTTCTGTTTGCATGCTACAGTCTAGTCAGAGCAATGGGTTGATGCTCTGGCCTTTGTAACAGCAAGGTTTCAGAGGTAGGGGTGTTGAGAGGCAGTCTAGTTTGAATGGTACTTCACGATTTGGATGTTTGAGCTGGCACAGAAAGCAGCTTGGTGTGGGCTGGCAAATGGAAGCAGCTCCCGGCTGTGTTTAGTGCCAGACTTTGTTGTTCATGTACCATTAAAGTTTATTCCATAAATATTACATAGTTCAGTTCCATTTTGTTTTATGTGCATTCATGGGAATCGAGAGCATCCAGAATACTGTGGCTGGTGGTTCAGATATTCTCCTTTTGTGAAAGTGTGGTAACATTTTGTCCATGGGGGTCCTCCTTGCTTGCCTTGTTTCCAATTTGCTGACTTTCAGACAAGATGGTGTCAGATCATGATGTTTTCTTGGCAGACTTTTGACGGGGTGGTTTGCCATTGCCTTCCCAGTCATCTACACTTTCCCCCCATCAAGCCGGGCACTCATTTTACTGACCTCGGAAGTATGGAAGGCTGAGTCAACCTTGAGCTGGCTACCTGAACCCAGCTTCCACCAGGATCGAACCCAGGTCGTGAGCAGAGCTTGGACTGCAGTATTGCAGTTTACCACTCTGTGCCATGGGATATATCAATTTCTGGGGAAGAGTTGGACCTCTGTACCCTTATTTGTCTCTTTTTAACTATATTCTTCATGCTTTATTCTTGTTTTTGCTATGCTCAGTTACTCTGACAGAGCCCTGTGGCGCAGTGTGTTAAACCTGCAGTACTGCAGTCCTAAGCTCTGCTCAGGGCCTGAGTTCGATCCCCGGCGGAAGCTGGGTTTTCAGGTAGCCGGCTTGAGGTTGACTCAGCCTTCCATCCTTCTGAGTCGGTAAAATAAGTACCCAGCTTGCTGGAGGGGAAGTGTAGATGACTGGGGAAGGCAATGGCAAACCACCCTGTAAAAAGTCTGCCGTGAAAACGTTGTGAAAGCAACGTCGCCCCAGAGTCAGAAATGGCTGGCGCTTGCACAGGGGACCTTTCCTTTCCTATACTTAAGAGCCCCGTGGCGCAGTGTGTTAAACCTGCAGTACTGCAGTCCTAAGCTCTGCTCAGGGCCTGAGTTCGATCCCCGGCAGAAGCTGGGTTTTCAGGTAGCCGGCTCGAGGTTGACTCAGCCTTCCATCCTTCTGAGGTTGGTAATATAAGTACCCAGCTTGCTGGAGGGGAAGTGTAGATGATTGGGGAAGGCAATGGCAAACCACCCCGTAAAAAGTCTGCCGTGAAAACGTTGTGAAAGCAACGTCACCCCAGAGTCGGAAACGACTGGCGCTTGCACAGGGGACCGTTCCTTTCCAATTATTCTGAGTGCTGGTCTCAATCCAGAAAAGTAAAATAACACTTTGTGAGCAAGAAACTTCCATTCCTGTTTCAGTCTACCCAGAGCTAATGCAACATTTCCAGCTATGCAGAGTCTTTGTACTTACTAGAGAATTGGAATGCTTTTTACAGGTCAATGGCGTACTGCCCATCCTACCACTGCTTTTTCCAGTCCTGTGGGTTCTTGCTACTGCCTTTGGTGAAGCCAGAGTCTTGGCCCAGATGAGCAAGACCTCACCTACTTCCTTGGTAAGCACTTAGCCAATAGGGTAGGAAAGGAAGGGGAGAGGAAGGGCAGCATAAGATTATTGATTCTAGAGTGGGATCAACAAGTAGCTTCTGGAGTTGCAGTACGGAAATGTTCCTGTGTGCAAATGAACATATGAAGAACATATGAAGCTGCCTTATATGGAATCAGACCCTCGGTCCATCAAAGTCAGTATTGTCTTTTCAGACTGGCAGCGGCTCTCCAGGGTCTCAAGCTGAGGTTTTTCACACCTATTTGCCTGGACCCTTTTTTGGAGATGCCAGGGATTGAACCTGGGACCTTCTGCTTCCCAAGCAGATGCTCTACCACTGAGCCACCGTCCCTCCCCAAATGTTTTAGATGGTTTCTCCTGTGAATTATCAGTGCATACAAATGGAAATACTAGTGTAGCACAGGGGAGGGAGGAATAAAGAAGTATATCTGAAACGGGTCAACAAGCTGTTAAAGAGTGAATGGGCAAAATAGGAGCGGTAGGAGGTCTTGATTGACAGACTGTTGGTTGCAATGTCAGGATTTCTTCCCAAGTAGTGGGAATCTGGAAAATCCAACTGCCTTATTGTCCCAGGTAAAATGGTACTTGCTCTAAATTCGGCTGTTCTGCAATTGAGCAGTGGTCTGAAATCAGTAAAGATGCCACCATTTGCACCGTCAGATGCTGCGGAGGACAGGAATAGTAGGGGTGTATGTTATCTTTGTGTGAATTGACTCTTACCCTCTCTAGTTGCTCCTTCAGTGTCTCCTGATGGTTGCCCTCTCCCCCCGCCCCTGCTTGCTTGCTGTGGGCATGTGAAGCTTGTTTTCCTCATCTTCCGCTTCCCTCTTCGTTTGTTGCCAGCTCTTTCCTGTCACCCAAGCTTATATTCCCAGATGGTTTTTCATTTTTAGACTTTTCTGCCCTGCAGCCCACAAAATAGGTGTAGTTCTTTCTATGTGATTGCATCTCTGATGTGATTCTGCATCTTTGCCCTTAATGCCAAAAATGCTTATTTGTGTCTTGGCTGAATTCTGTCTTGAGCTAGAGTAGCATTTTCTCATGCTCGCTTTTCTCCAGATTCATTTGGAATGTAGCAGGGATTATCACTGCCTCCTCCACCTGCCTGAAATGTGATGCTTGTATCATCTTTCCACGCCTTACTTTTACTTTTGGACCAGATTTGAATGACCTGTGTCCTGTTCTGCATGATCTCACCTCTTGTTTCATTTGGCCCTCATCTTCCTTCCCTGGTTTCCTCCAAGCCACTTTTGGTTTTGGTGCTGTTGCCTCCCCCCTCCCATCTTCATTGGCCATTTTTAAATATCCAGTGCTGTTGATGTAAAAATGCTTGGCTCTGGTCACAGTTGGCTTCTGCATCTAAAAACAGTCCCAAGGTGAACCTACAGATCTTCTTCCTGGTCCCTGTGCAGTCTACACACTTGGGTTCATGCCCTTTGGTCGAAGCCAATCCTGGAGAACTCCAATAGCAGCGTAGGGTATTTTTGGTGGGTTCCTCTCCCGCTCTGAGGAGCAGGCACACAGTGCGCATGCCTAGAACGGGATGAGCTCCACCTCCAGCTCAGTTTCTTTTTTACCGCTGCCTTTACCGGTCCTCGTTGTGCTAGCTCCTCTTTTCAGCGGTTCTCCTCAGCGTTTCCTTCACCCTTCTTCGTTGTCATTTTTCTGTCTTCGTTGTCTACCTACAAAAAAGAGGATCCTTCGTGAGTGCTGTTTTTCTTCCTTTCGCCCCCCCCTTCCGCCCCCCTCTATCCTGGCAGACAAAAAGGGGACGACCACCTTTTTTAAAAGGTGCCTAAAGTGCCGGGCCAAACTCCCATCCACTGATGGGCATTCGTACCGTCTCCTGTGCCTGGGAGAGGGACACAAAGTTGAAACCTGTGTCCACTGTAAGGGGTTTGGCAGACAGATGCTGAAAAACTGAGCGGCGCGTCTTTAAAGCCATCTGCTACAAGTTTCACTTATGCCCCAATCCACTGTCTCGAAGACTTCACTGCCTCCCCCCAAAAGGAGTGGGGAGATTCGGCTTCGTTGGCTCCTTCTCGTAAAAAGAAGCATAAGCCCGACAAAAAAGAGAAGCATCGATCTACGGCACCGAAGGTTCCTGCAAAGACACCAGAAAGGTCGGTCTCAGCACTGACAATCTCAACTTCGACTTCTACGGCCTCTACTTCTATGGCTTCGACTTCAGCTCCTACAACTTCTGTTACACTGCCGCTTCTTTCCACTACGACTTCCACCATGTTGCCTGCTCCTTCTATGGCTTTGACTTCGGCTCCTATCTCTTCCACTTCGGCCCCTTCCACTTTGGCAACCTCATGGGCTTCTCTCGATGCGTCTACTGTCATTTTGATTCCAGACAATGACGCCTTCGACCTGGATGTTCTGATTTCTGCAGCCACCACACTGAATAAAGCCCTCAATTCTGCTGGAGCTGGCTCTCAGATTCAACTGGATTCTCAGCTCTCTACAGTTCCAGATTGATTGGCTTGGTTTCAAGAGGTACCGGACCTTTCTCTCCTGAGCCAATCCCCACGACGTCGTCTTACTCAGCTTACCATACTCAAGGCTACACAGCTCGCCTCCTTGAGATCTACCCACAAACGATTTCACTCGCGATCCAAATCCTGCCGTACCCGTTCATGATCTTATTGCCGAAGTCGATCAACTTCTCGACATCGAGAACATCTTATCGAAGCCGACACGGCTTCTAGGTGTGGGTGCTCAACTTCGAGAGGGTTTCATAGAAACCGTCATCGTTCTCGCTTCACATCAAGGCAACGCCGTTCGACTTCCAGGACTTCTTACAGACACAGGCATCACCATCGATCTCGCTCAACATCAAGGCTCAACATCAACATCCTACCATTGTCAGTGCTGTTCTCCAACCCCCACGCCCTTGAGAACACCATCTCCGGATACTTATGCTCGATGGGTTCGCCGTCACTATCCAGATGGTAAACCTGCTGCTTATGCGGTCCTTCCTTCAGTTCCAGGCCCTTGGAACCCGCAAAACTCTCTGCTATGGTGTCTGTCATAGTTCAGCCAGCTTACAACCATAATAAGTCCCCTGCAGTCGCTGGAGCACCGTCAAAACTACCTGCTCCCATTCTCGAGCCAATCTACATGCCAGATGATCTCTTGCTAAAAGATCCCGTCGCTTCACTTCCTAAGGACACAGAGGACACCTCTTCAGATGCCTCATCATCAGCGTCTTCTCCCTTGGAGGCTGGAGATCCATTGCTTCTGGATCAGCCTGATGGCATCACCCCTCCTAGTCCGCTATCTCTGTCTGATGGGGCTAAACTGTACTTGGAGATGATTACATGGATGGCAGAAGCACTGCACATCGCAGTCAACACTGACAAGCCCGAGGTTACTGATTTGGTTTGCAAACTGGTCCAGGATCAACTGCCACCGGCCACTTTGCTACCCATGTTGCCTGTCCATCTTGCAACTCTCAAGGGGGCTAGGGAGACTCCTGCCTCCATTACACCTACTCCTAAACATCTCAACGCCCTTTATAGGGTGGAATCTTCAGATGCAAAGTTCCTGTTTTCACATCCTGCCCCGAACTCGATGATAATCCACTCTGCTTCTAAATCCAAACCAACTAGACATCCTGCCCCTCCTGAAAGAGAGGGCCATAAGCTGGACACTCTAGGTAGGAAGCTGTACACCACCACCACCACTCTGAGCAAGCTCCATACCTATTTGGCTTATTTTTCAGCTTATAACTTTAATTTAGCCGGTCGCTTGACCCCTCTGCTCGCCAACCTACCTGATTCTGCACAACCTCAGGCTTCAGCCATCATTCAAGAACTATCTGCTGTCTCCCAGCAACAAATAAATT
Source organism: Heteronotia binoei (assembly GCF_032191835.1). Taxonomy (NCBI): domain Eukaryota; kingdom Metazoa; phylum Chordata; class Lepidosauria; order Squamata; family Gekkonidae; genus Heteronotia; species Heteronotia binoei. Next base: position 67,665,658 of record NC_083235.1, read on the forward strand.
AACTTAAGCATGCAGCCTCCTGCTCGTCTGGGGTGCTAGCTACCTCCATAGCTATTCGTTGCCATGCTTGATTGCGCTCTACCACACTTCAGCTTGACCTCAAAACCAAAGTAGAGGATCTCCCCTTTGATGGGAAGGACCTCTTCCACTCTACCATGGATGAGGTTCTCTCCAATGTTGATGACAGCAGGAAAAAAGCAAAGAGATTGGGTGTTGCTACCCCCACTACTTCCTCCAAACCTTATAGGCCTAGGCAATGGTCATCCCACAAGAAGTATTATCTTCCGAGACCTACTGCTAACTGGAAATGGAAGCAATTTTCTTCCATAACGGGATCTGCTTACTCGAAACACAAATCAAGCCAATCCAAATGCCCATCCCCAGCCAGCAAGCAGTCGGTCTGACGACCTTGCTCATCCAGAAATTCCAGTATACTCCCTCCCACCCCACCCAGGAACCAGACTCTCTCCCTTTCAACATCTTTGGGAGTTTATAACAGATGTCTGGGTCCTCCCCATTATCAGAGTGGGATACGTCATCGAGTTTTCCGAATTGCCTGTATTCCCGCATTTCGTTCCAACTCCTCTCTCTCCAGCTCTTTCTGATGAAGTGCACTCTTTATTGTCAAAAGAACCTGTGCCATCTTCAGATCTCAGGGTGGGATTCTATTCATGTTACTTTGTCGTTCCCAAGAAAGATGGAGGAAAATGCCTCATCATGGACCTGAGAGACCTCAACGGGTTTATTCGCCCCCAGAAGTTCTGGATGATCACTCTACAAATGATCTTACAGTTGATACCGAAGGATGCTTGGCTAGCCTCCATGGACCTGCAAGACATCTATTTCCACGTCACTATTCGCCTGCACCACCGTTGTTACCTCAGGTTCACGGTATCCCATCTGCGACCTACACGGACCCTTCAATTCATAGGGGCAGTCGTCAACACGGTGCCATTCAAAGCTTTCCTGCCCCTAGACAGGGCCCAAGCCCTAGAGACTTTGATCAAATTCTTTTTCGTTACCCCGAAACAAACTGCGGAGTCCATTCAACATCTTCTGGGTCTCATGGCTGCCACGACCGCAGTCATTCGTTCGCCCATCTGAGGGTGCAACCCCTGCAGCTGTGGTTCCTCCAGAACTTCAGACTAGCTTCCCATCCTCAAAATTTACTTCTAACAATTCCAGAGAAGGTCCTATATTCTCTGATATGGTGGTCATTCAACACCAACCTACTAATGGGCAAGGAATTTCAACTTTCTCCACTCACGCGAATGCTGACAACGGATGCCTCACTCAGTGACTGGGGAGCCCACTGTGGGGATTTCACACCACAGGGAGCGTGGTCACCAGTGGACAACATGAGCACATCAATGCAGTGGAGCTCAGGGTTGTGCATCATGCTCTGAAATCTTTCCTCTTTCAACTGAAAGGTCATCACATCCAGGTGGCCTCGGACAATGTCACCACTGTATATTATATCAACAAGCAAGGAGACATGAAATCATCCTCCCTCTGCAATCAGGCTCAGCAACTTTGGAACTGGTGCATTCACAACAACATCTTTCTCTCTGCAGTACATCTCCCAGGATCAATGAACACTCATGCAGATGCACTCTGCAGATCGAAGCCCAGCGACCTGGAATGGTCGCTCACCGACTACTACCTTCGGTCCTGTATTCCAGGCATGGGGTCTTCCACAAATAGATGCCTTTGCATCACCCACCAGTACAAAATGCCCAGTCTTTTTCAGCAGGGGTCCCCCAGTGAACAAGTCGCTGGGAGATGCCTTTCTCCATCGGTGGTCGGGGAAACTCTTTTACATGTTCCCCCCAATTCCATTGATAGCCAGGACCATATAAAAAATAAGGACGGACCTTACGAGCTGTATATTGATAACGCCATGGTGGCCACGTCAGCCCTGGTTTTCTCCACTGTTGCTACTCTCACAGGGGGTTTTCCATCATCTGCCTCTGATCCCTGACATTCCAACACAACACAATGGGAATGTCTACCATCACAACCCAGCCTTCTTTTGATTGACCGCCTGGAGAATCAAACATTAACCTTCCCTCCAGAGATCAGGGAGATGTTCCATGATGCCAGGAAGCCTTCTATACGCAAGTTTTACCTACTAAAGTGGAAGCGTTTCTCACTTTACGCTAAGAAGTACTCTGTGGACCCCTATAAGGCCTCCTTACAGATGCTCTTCTCCTACTTACTATCCCTCACTAATGCGAGCCTCAGTTTTTCGTCACTAAAAGTCCATCTGTCAGCTATCTCAGCTTTCCATGTTCTGGTGAACAAATCTTCAGTTTTCTCAAACCCATTGTCAGAGACCTTTCTAAAGGGATATTCAATCTGAAGCCTTCCATCAAACCTCTTCTCTCTCTATGGAGCCTCTCCCTGGTTCTCACGCAGCTCATGGGCAAACCCTTTGAGCCCCTGGCCACTACTTCCTTGCAACTCCTTTCTTGGAAGACGGCCTTCCTTGTGACTGTTACGTCGGCCAAAAGAGCAAGTGACATATCAGCATTTAGATCAGCATACTGTCTTTCACAGAGACAAGGTGGTATTGCGCTCTCGGATCCAACTTTCCTGCCCGAAGTTGTTTCCCCCTTTCATCTCTCTCAGTCCATTGTACTGCCAACTTTCTGTCTGAACCCTACTGACAATATCCAGAAAGCCTTACACACACTGGGCGTCTGCAGAGCACTTGCATTTTACCTGCAAAGGACAGCTGCTTTCAGAAAGGACCTAAGGCTATTTGTGGCCTACGGATTGTCTCAGCAAGGTGCCAAGGTATCACCTCAACGCCTTTCCAAGTGGGTGTCTTCCACTATAAAGGTTTGCTATGAACTTGCAAAGGAACCCTTACCTGAAGTAATTCGTAGCCATTCCACCAGAGCGGTGTCGACCTCTTCTGCCTTTTTCCATGGGGTCCCTCTGGAAGACATTTGTGCAGCAGCCACTTGGTCTTCTCCCACTACTTTCATGACACCCTACTCTGTTGATGTCCATTCCTGGCAGGATATGTCTTTTGGGAGATCGGTGTTGTCCTCTGTTCTCTAGTAACGACCTCATCACTGGATTTCAGGTGAGCCTGCAATAAATCATGCATTTCTGCGCTGCTAACCTGTGCTTGGTTTTAGGTTGCTCAGATCTTCTTACCAGCACCCACCATCCACGTAGCTCAGCTCGTTATTTACCCAAATGTGTAGACTGCACAGGGACCACAAAGAAGATAAACAGATTGCTTACCTATAACTGATGATCTTCGAGTGGTCACCTGTGTAGTCACACACGACCCGCCCAGCCTTCCCCACTGCTGGCACTTCTTTCTACTTACCCGTGGTTGGACTTGCTAGTGGCAACTGGAAGAAACTGAGCGGGAGGCAGAGCTCCTCCCCCCGTTCTAGGCACGTGTACTGTGTGCCTGCTCCTCAGAGCGGGAGAGGAGCCTGCCAAAAATACGCTATGCTGCTATTGGAGTTCTCCGGGATTGGCTTCGACCAAAGGGCACGAACCCAAGTGTGTAGACTGCACAGGTGATCACTCGAAGATAATCAGTTACAGGTAAGCAACCTGTTTTTTCCCTCACTGACTCCATCTCTGTAAGACACTAGGAATGAGGTTGGGCCACTTGTTTTAATGCTTGATTTGTGAAAGGCAGTGTTCTGGAGTTTGTTTAGGTCCTTTCTTCCCTGTCTCCCACTGGTGAGCTTTTTTTTTCAGAGGGATGTTCCTTGTGTATTGTCTCTAAGCATCTTGAGAATAACCAATCTGTTCTCTTGCTGCAGCTGGCTAAGTTCTCAGAGGATACGCTCAGCAGCTACACAGAGATGGTATCTACCCAGGTACTATTTTATTAACCAGTCTTGCCATCTCCTGTTCTTGTGGTGTTGCACAACATTGTGAGGTCTTCCCTTCCTCTCTTTTTGTAATTTGCTTGCTCCCGTCATGCTTATTTCTTGTTGGTGGTGCTTTCCTCTTGCTATTCTATTCTGCTCCGCATGCAGTTGCACATCTTTTCCACATGCTCTTCCTTGATGTTCACAGAAATCTGGTTCCCATTGGTTGCTTGAGCTGAGAACAAAAGGGTCATGCGATTTAACCCAGTGATTGCTTAGATTTTTAAAAAAGCTTATCCAGACTATATTTACTTTTTTGAGGTGGTTATCTTTTGAGGTGGAAATTGCTGGCTACGAGGTACTGGTAAGTATCCAGGGACTGAAGCTGAATTTCATATTTTTCTTTTTTTTTTGAGAAATCAACAACAACAACAACAATTATAATTTAATTATAAACTTTGGTTATGAAAACACGGAGTCCATATTCATGTGTTGCATGGAACCCAGCTGGGAGAAGTGGATTTCTGAGTATTTCCAGGAGTCTGGTTGTGAAAGTCGTGTGTGGCCAGGGGAGAGGGGGGAGGGGGGATTGTAACAAGACCATTTGTCCCCTTTCATTTGCCTTCCTTTATAGGTGCTGAGGCCTCATTGAGAAGACAATTTAAAAAGCTCCCTTTACCCACCCAAAGCATGATTTAGGTACACTAAATAAGGATAATTAATCTAGCAGCACTGACTGCTTTTTAAAATCAATAAAAAAGCCATATTCTTTTTTCCTATTCAATAATGACTATACAATATAATCCTCTTATTCTGCAGTAATTTGGTGGGATATTGTGATGACGGGGAGTAAGCCCGCATTGTTTTTTCCCAAAGAGCTGGGATGAACATATGAAGCTGCCTTCTACTGAATCAGACCTTTGGTCCATCAGAGTCAGTATTGTCTACTCAGACTGGCAGCGGCTCTCCAGGGTCTCAAGCTGAGGTTTTTTCACGCCTACTTGCCTGGACCCTTTTTTGGAGATGCCAGGGATTGAACCTGGGACCTTCTGCTTACCAAGCAGATGCTTTGCCACTGAGCCACCGTCCCTCCCCTGATTGAGATGATTGAGAGACCTAGTGTTGCCAATCCCAACTATAAAAAATTATTGCTAGTTATGTTCTTTAAAATACATGTACATGCAAAGATGACATCTGTATCTCCGGTTGGCCAGCTAGCATTTTTCCTTTTCTTGGCAGTTGAAACACAGATGCCCATTTGAAATTGTTGCAGTTGTCTTTCCTGGCAGGTGTATCCTGGACCCTTATATGCCAGACAGGCATCTGCTAGCGCTTGTGGGTTGCAGTCTCTGTTGTGCTCTTAATTCACACCCATTGGCTAAGGAGAATAAGATAATTAGCAATGTGGTTGCTACCACTGAGAATCCATACTTAATGGTAGGGGATATATTCTACTATATTAGCTTTGAACTGCTCCAAAAATGCAAATCTTTGTGAATCAAAGAAAGGAGTTAATGACATGCTTCAGGGATTTTTTTCCACCTTGCTTCTGCTACGTATTGGGTTGGTAATTAAAAAGAGAGGAACCCAGTCACTAGATTTCTATGATCTTTAGTGTACAATTCTTAGATTATCAGTGCACCAGTTCCTTGTTTATGCTGGATCCCTTGTAAGATTAAATGAAACCTGATTATGCCCCTTTCAAGGATTTGTACAAGGGTGAGAGGGTATATGGGCACCTTCAAGAAGATGAAGAAGATATTGGATTTATATCCCGTCCTCCACTCCGAAGAGTCTCAGAGCGGCTCACAATCTCCTTTCCCTTCCTCCCCCACAACAGACACCCCGTGAGGTGGGTGGGGCTGGAGAGGGCTCTCACAGCAGCTGCCCTTTCAAGGACAACCTCTGCCAGAGCTATGGCTGACCCAAGGCCATTCCAGCAGCTGCAAGTGGAGGAGTGGGGAATCAAACCCGGTTCTCCCAGATAAGAAGATGATATTGGATCTATATCCCGCCCTCCACTCTGAAGAGTCTCAGAGCGGATCACAATCTCCTTTCCCTTCCTCCCCCACAACAGAGACCCTGTGAGGTAGATGATGATATTGGATTTATATCCCGCCCTCCACTCCGAAGAGTCTCAGAGCGGCTCACAATCTCCTTTCCCTTCCTCCCCCACAACAGACACCCTGTGAGGTAGATGAAGATATTGGATTTATATCCCGCCCTCCACTCCGAAGAGTCTCAGAGTGGCTCACAATCTCCTTTCCCTTCCTCCCCCACAACAGACACCCTGTGAGGTGGGTGGGACTGGAGAGGGCTCTCACAGCAGCTGCCCTTTCAAGGACAACCTCTGCCAGAGCTATGGCTGACCCAAGGCCATGCCAGCAGGTGCAAGTGGAGGAGTGGGGAATCAAACCCGGTTCTCCCAGATAAGAGTCCGCACACTTAACCACTACACCAATGGCTCTCCATTCTTCAGAATGGAACATGTCACTAAAGACTGTTCTAGTCCTGGAATTTCTCTTTCATGTGGGAAAGAGAGGTCTCCAAAAGTCTCCAGTTGCATAACCAATTTAAGTCAATATGATGAGTCATTCATGGTGCACTTTCTACTTGTGTGTCATATCTTCAGCAAAGTGGGGATTGTTATATCACCTGTGTGTGTTTTTTTTAAATTCCAGGTCAGTAAATTGTTTCCAAAAGCATTCGACCTGACATAAGATTAATTAAGAATGTTATTTATTATACTTTTATCCAATCCCATAGCAATGCTCCCTGAGTGGGCTACAGTACAGATATTCGGCAAACCCACAATAAAATCAAATCTCATTCTGTGTGAACTTTTCCCCAAAAGGTAGCAATGACCAAGCAGACTTCTAGATCGTTGTTTGCATCGAGCAAGTTGGTTTCATCTTTTCAGACTCCTGGTCGCATCTGTGTATGTGATCCTAGCTTTTTGGAAGAGGATCACGGTTCAAAATTAAATTATTCTGAACTAATCTGTTCCTCTTCTTCCCTGTGAGAAGTTGTCAAATCCTTGTGGGTTTCTGTTTTTTTTTTTCACGGCAGGAAATGATACGGTGTATCTGGAGCCATTTTGTGCGTGTTCTGAAGGGCAGGTCTCCAACGCTCACCTTCACCTCCAGCTTGCTTCACAGCTTGGGATCTGTCACAGTAAGTACGGCTGCAGTGAGAGATCTAATAACTGGTACCCTAATGTCCTGCTTTTACAGGTCCATTCATTCAATGTTTGCTTTGTTGTCAGAAAAAATATTCCAAGTTCCATGAGGACATCTCTTATGTAAGGTGGGATGGTGGCTTTTAGGTAACGTGTTCAGACTGACCTGATATCTAGAATAAAGTACATCGGGTTTCTGCCATAGCTGTGGCAGCGGTAAGCCCTAACTCAGCGAGATAGCTGACCAGATTCAAACGATTGGCTGTAGTTTTTCCCCATATCTAGAAAAATGGGATGAAGTTGGAGTTCTCTGACTGAAATCAATCCAGTGTAAATCTGGAATAGATGACTTCCTTAAGAAGAAGAAGAGATTGGATTTATATCCCGCCCTCCACTCCGAAGAGTCTCAGAGCGGCTCACAATCTCCTTTCCCTTCCTCCCCCACAACAGACACCCTGTGAGGTGGGTGGGGCTGGAGAGGGCTCTCACAGCAGCTGCCCTTTCAAGGACAACCTCTGCCAGAGCTATGGCTGACCCAAGGCCATTCCAGCAGGTGCAAGTGAAGGAGTCAGGAATCAAACCCGGTTCCCCCAGATAAGAGTCCGCACACTTAACCACTACACCAAACTGGCTCTCCTGGCTCTCTTACTTCCTTAGCTATGCCACCATAGACCTGCTATAGGGCCTGGCCTTCTGTCTATTCTTTGCAACGTGCCCTAACCCTAGACATAATTTCCACTGCAGACTTGGAGAGCACATGAATATGTTTTTTGTGATATTGAGAAGACTACCTTTTGAGGGACACACCAGTGGTTCATTCAAGGGCAGCTAAGACTGTATGTTGCTGCTGTTTAGCTGGTAATCCTGCTCAGTAAACTACGGGGGGGGGGGGGGGCTACTTCCTACCTAAGTATAGATCTTAACATTTCTGTGATAGCACCTGCACATTAGCCTGCCATTAGAACGGAGGCTACTGAAAAATTTTGCTCTGTTCAATAACCGCAGACCCGTGAAGGCAAGGCTGCTTGGAAGAGCGTTCCTCTCCTGTGCCTGCAAACTCAGATGTTATGCCTGATAATTTTTCTGCCTCAGTGATTTAAATCACAGCCTTGCCAATAGTTTACTGTATATCTCTGGGGTGTCGTGGGATGTCTTGGGCCTGTTTTAGGTGCTTTGCTGTGTGGATAAGCAAGGAATTCTGTCCTGGCCTAATCCCAGTCCAGAGACGGTTTTGTTCTTTAGTGGCAAGGTGGAACCTCCTCATAGCAGCCATGAAGACCTGACGGATGAGATCTCTACACGTTCCTTTTGCCATCCAGAAATGGAAGAAGAGGTAAGAGTCTTAGGGGAGGGACGGTGGCTCAGTGGTAGAGCATCTGCTTGGGAAGCAGAAGGTCTCAGGTTCAATCCCCGGCATCTCCTACTAAAAAGAGTCCAGGCAAATAGGCGTGAAAAACCTCAGCTTGAGACCCTGGAGAGCCGCTGCCAGTCTGAGAAAACAATACTGACTTTGATGGACCAAGAGTCTGATTCAGTATAAGGCAGCTTCATATGTTCATGGGGAGGGACGGTGGCTCAGTGGTAGAGCATCTGCTTGGGAAGCAGAAGGTCCCAGGTTCAATCCCTGGCATCTCCAAAAAGGGTCCAGGCAAATAGGTGTGAAAAACCTCAGCTTGAGACCCTGGAGAGCCGCTGCCAGTCTGAGAAGACAATACTGACTTTGATGGACCGAGGGTCTGATTCAGTATAAGGCAGCTTCATATGTTCAAGAGTCCTTGAATCACAAAGGCTGCTTTGCCCAAGACCTTCTGAATTCAGTTCTAATGATATTGTCCTGTTTCTCTGCCGCAAGGAAAAACCAAATCAGTAGTGCAAACAGATGCTCTAAATTCTTCAAGAAGATCTTGTGTTGATAAAGAGTCCCGTGCTTAGTGCGTTCAGAGTATTTTGTTGTCCCGAGCAGGGGGCATCCAGTGCCTCTTCTGGTGCTGCTGGTTGGCTCCTCAGGAACTTATACCCGTCCTGCACTGCTAATGGCCAGGAACAAGTCTAACATTAAGTTAAGCTGGGTTTCACATCGTAATGACACCGTCAACCTGGCTAAATGTTCGGCTGCTCAAATGAAACCGTTTTTTCTTTGCAAGGGGCAACCAATTAGTTCCGGCAGCAATTAAGGTGTTCAAAGCTAAAACGCTAGCCCAAATTCTCTAGCGGCTGACAATCTCCTATATCTTCTCCCCCCACAACAGACACCCTGTGAGGTGGGTGGGGCTGAGAGGGCTCTCACAGCAGTTGCCCTTTCAAGGAAAGAGCCTCAGAGTGGCTGACAGTCTCCTATATCTTCTCCCCCAACAGACACCCTGTGAGGTGGGTGGGGCTGAGAGGGCTCTCACAGCAGCTGCCCTTTCAAAGACAACCTCTGCCAGAGCTATGGCTGACCCAAGGCCATGCTAGCAGGTGCAAGTGGAGGAGTGGGGAATCAAACCCGGTTCTCCCAGATAAGAGTCCGCACACTTAACCACTACACCAAACTGGCTCTCAAACACTTCTGGAGAGAGCCCTGATTTTAATGAAAACCTAACCTGTATGGTAATGTTTTTGTGGTATGATACAGTCTGGAAGGACTTTCAAGGCAGTGTAGAATTCTTGAAACTGGTGGGGCACGGTGGTGAGGGGTGAGGGTGGAGAAGAGAGTGAGAGGTGAGAAATCCCTTAAATCCTTCTTCTTCTAGAGCAGGAAGGGGGAGCGGAATAGGGGATCAACTTCTTGGGAAAAATTAAACTGAGCAACGTAGTCTTGATTTGCCTGTGTTACTCTGTTTCCCTGTTCTTGTGCTATATTATAGCCTCATGAAAGGGATGCTCTGCTCTCAGGGCCTTTGTCAGACATAGTTCGCATCGTCAATGAGCAAGACAGAACCGAATGGTCCATTAGCAACACCCCAAAATCGTCTGACACTCATATCCACAAGAAAACATCCAGCCGAAGCAAGCACCCTTCAGGATCTAATGTGAGCTTCAGCAAGGACACGGAGGGAGGAGAGGAGGAGCCAGTCCAGGTAAGGGATGCAAAGAGGGAAGACCACCTTAGCATCAGAGCAGATATGGTGGCCTGGTCTACTAAGAGAAGAAACATGGGAAGGAGGAAAGGGCTGATGTTTCTTAGATCATTGACTCCCCAGCTGGGGCTCCCAAAGTGGGAGCACATACAGCCGGGGCCGCGTGAACTGCACTGGCTGCCAGTTACATACCGGATTCGTTACAAAGTGCTGGTAATCACCTTTAAAGCCCTATATGGCCGAGGACCTGCCTACCTTAGGGACCGTCTCTCCCCGTACGAACCCCAGAGAGCGCTGAGGTCAGCAGGGAAGAACCTGCTGACTATTCCTGGGCCGAAAGAGGTAAAACTACAGAGTACCCGTGCTCGGGCCTTGTCTGTTGTGGCTCCACACCTATGGAACCAGCTCCCGGAAGAAATGCGGGCCCTGCGGGATTTTGAACAGTTCCGCAGGGCCTGCAAGACCATCCTTTTTCGAATGGCCTTCATCGACTAAAGAGAGGGACTAAAGAGAGAGAGAAGTAAACTCACCATCTGTATAATAGCACCAGCATATTAATTTTATCGTTTTAGAATTTTAATAGAATTTTAATTAAACTGTTAAATTAGTCTGTTTAAATATACTGTATAATGAATGTATTGATTTGTGTTGTTAGCCGCCCTGAGCCTGCTCCGGTGGGGAGGGCGGGATATAAATAAAATGAGGATGATGTTGAGCATGAGAAATCTGTGTGGCGTGAGGGAAAGCACAATCACCTGTTGATCCAAAATGTTGTGAACCTGTCCACTTAAGGCTGCGGGGTTGGGCTTAATATCTGCAAGTTCTAAGGCAGCGGATCACCAACTTTTTGAAGTGGGACATACCTCACTTTTGTGGGAACCAGTGGTGCAGATTGCTGGGAATGTGGCACTGGGCATAGTCTCCCACATCCATAGTGGCTGGGAATGAATGGGGCCCATAGCGTAATGGTGGAGAGGAGCTAGAAAATAGTTCCTTAAATGAAAGGTGAGCTTCCCCCCCCCCTCCCCAGAATGCTAGCCATTCTGTTGGCTAGGCAGAAGAATTCAATGGCTGTATGAGGCCTACGTATGTTAACTTTCCTTAAATTTATGAAGCTTCTCCCTATGCCCCGGGAAGGGGAACGGCTGCTGACGTGGCACCACTTGTCTGTAATGAGGAGCTGTGCTGAGTAGATATTGCCCCCTTTATCTCATTAAGAGTTAACCTGACTCCTTTTTGAATGCAGAGTCAGGTTGAGGGTGACAGCGAGGGACTGGCGTGTGAAGCCGAAGACTTTGTGTGCGATTACCACCTGGAGATGCTCAGCCTGTCTCAGGACCAGCAGAATCCCTCGTGCATTCAGTTTGACGATTCCAACTGGCAGATGCACTTAACCTCCCTGAAGCCCCTGGGCTTGAATGTGCTGCTGAACCTGTGCAATGCGAGTGTGACAGAACGCCTGTGCCGCTTCTCCGACCACCTCTGCAACATCGCCTTACAGGAAACACACAACGCCGTGTTGCCGGTCCATGTGCCGTGGGGGCTCTGTGAGCTTGCCAGGCTGATAGGTAAGGATGATGCTTGATCACAGGGTTGGTTGGGTTGGCGGTGGAGTGTAATTTTTGCTGAGTTGCTCAGGCCCTGTTAGAAAAGCTTCGCCTGCTTTAATGCTAACGAGCACAAAAAGTCACTTTTGAAGAAGAAGAAGATATTGGATTTATATCCCGCCCTCCACTCCGAAGAGTCTCAGAGCGGCTCACAATCTCCTTTACCTTCCTCTCCCACAGCAGACACCCTCTGAGGTAGATGAAGATATTGGATTTATATCCCGCCCTCCACTCCGAAGAGTCTCAGAGCGGCTCACAATCTCCTTTCCCTTCCTCCCCCACAGCAGACACCCTGTGAGGTAGAAGAAGATATTGGATTTATATCCCGCCCTCCACTCCGAAGAGTCTCAGAGCGGCTCACAGTCTCCTTTACCTTCCTCCTCCACAACAGACACCCTGTGAGGTGGGTGGGGCTGGAGAGGGCTCTCACAGCAGCTGCCCTTTCAAGGACAACCTCTGCCAGAGCTATGGCTGACCCGAGGCCATGCCAGCAGGTGCAAGTGGAGGAGTGGGGAATCAAACCCGGCTCTCCCAGATAAGAGTCCGCACACTTAACCACTACACCAAACTGGCTCTCCATCTTTCTTCTTTTCTTTTGCTCTACATCTTTCTTCATTGGGTCAGCAGGATCAATACGTTGTCAGGATGATGAAATCTTTGTTCAGGTCTTTGGAAGTCATTCCCTGGTAGAAGTAACATTGTGCAGAGGCTTGGGCACTTTACCGTACTAAATCGATACAAGCTGACTGGGTCTCAAGATAGCATGGCACTGTCCATAGTCCAAGCAGGACTAAGTGTGTGTTCTCTCTCTCTCTCTCTCTCTGTTCTCTCTCTGCCAGCTCCTCTCACATTTGGCACATTCTTTTTGCATCTAGGAACCTGAGGAAAGCAGGCAGCCCCAGCTCTCTACTGAGCTTCTAAAAAAATAATCATGTGGCATGCAATGTTCCCTCTAAGCTGTGGAGTATTCTGAGCAAAAATTCTACTTGGTGAGCTACTGGCATTAGTTGTGACTGAGCAATTTGGCAAACGCATAAATTAGTTTATTTGGGGCTATTTTTTCTGAGCTAAGGAGAGTCAGTTTGGTGTAGTGGTTAAGTGTGTGGACTCTTATCTGGGAGAACCGGGTTTGATTCCCCACTCCTCCACTTGCACCTGCTGGAATGGCCTTGGGTCAGCCATAGCTCTGGCAGAGGTTGTCCTTGAAAGGGCAGCTGCTGTGAGAGCCCTCTCCAGCCCCACCCACCTCACAGGGTGTCTGTTGTGGGGGAGGAAGGTAAAGGAGATTGTGAGCCGCTCTGAGACTCTTCGGAGTGGAGGGCGGGATATAAATCCAATATCTTCTTCTATCTTCTAAGACAAAAATGTGTGCGCCGGAGACTAAAAAACCGTTAGCTTGCTCACATTAACTCAGCTTAGAGGGAACATTGGTGGCACAATTGCATCACCTCCTTCTGTGATTGAGAGCAATCCATTCTTCTTTCTTGTGGGGCCAGCTCATAGATCTAGGGACCTCCGAGCGGTGGCTTCACAGATTGTGGGGGACCACTGTTAGATTTGGCCTGCAATTTATACAAACCTCCTTTCTGTCGTATATGCAGGGCCTCTGTGATTTATGCAGCTACTGTGGCTCAAGAAAGTATTTTCATAACTATAGATTGTTTGTGGCGGTCATAGTTGCAGCCCCTCTTTGGAGGCACCATTAATAATACCTACCAACTAGAAACTGGATGGTGATTCTATATGCTCCTGGAGGCTAATTACATATGGATTGGCAGAAGTGTGAATAGGAACTCTGATATGGTTAAGCTGCAAGAAATGTGGGGTTAAAAACACCACCTGGAGAGTCACAGGCGGAGTCAAGAGCAGCAAGACAGAATTGTGGGCAAGGAGGGGTGTGAGCAACACGTTTCCTGGGCCTCCATCTGACCTTCCTCCTGTACATTTCTGTAGGCTTTACACCTGGTGCCAAAGAGCTTTTCAAGCAGGAGAACTACTTGGCCCTTTATCGTTTGCCCTCCGATGAGATGGTGAAGGAGATGATGCTTGGAAAACTCTCATTCATCACCAAGAGAAGACCTCCTTTAAGTCACATGATCAGCCTTTTTGTTAAAGACACCACTACCAGTAAGGCTACTGACCTGGTTGTCCTCTGATTAGTGTGTGATCAGAAATGTGATGATCCCATATGATCCCAGCAATGGCCATTTGTCTTGTAGCATGTCTATGTTTATTCAAGATCTTGATATGTTTTCTAAGAACTGAAATGCACTGAGGGAGAGGTTCTGAGAAACAAGGGGGAAAAGCTTGTCTGTGTGTCAGTAAGGTGCCCATTATGAAGGTCTCTGGATGAGGGGCTGCTTCTCAGTGCCTGGCTGACTCTAGTCTCACCTGAGGCCTAATCCTAAAATTGGTGGGATGGTGCCAGTTGCTGCCTCAAGGTAATGGGATTCCAGGATGCTGAGTGCACTTCCAGTATACTAAAGTATCTCATTGGCTTGTTTGTTATAATTCCTTCTGCCTTTTAGTCCTTGGGCAGCAGAACTGATATCCTGCACTCCTGTGGAGAAGGAATGTTCTACACCCTTGTTTTCCCTTTTACCCGTGCTCCTCTGGTATCTGTAAAGATTGGGGACAAAAAAAAAATCCCCATCTAGGCTCTAAGGAATGGTTTTTTACAGCACTTACAGAACCACCTATGAGTGCCAGGATCAAGTCTTGAGCACAGTTGGAAGTCCTTTGGAATGGCTGTATAGTTGATGAACAGTCCAAAGGAGTCAAAATTCTATTTGATTGTGACATCCAATCTAATATTGTGATAATCCATAAAGTAAAAGGTCTGATTCCGATTTCCCATTTGCATTGCAGATGTCTAGGATATATGAAGGGTCTGAATCGTTGTGAGAACTGCTTAGGATGGTTTAATTTAATGTTATTTTTGATAGCTGCACCCCGATAAGCTTAAAAGGGAAAAGAATGATACATAATATATGTAAAAGCCTGGAATGGTTTTTTTTTTTTGCATTCTAGCATGACCAAGAGCTGTGCAGGTGGGCGAAGGCAATTTGAGGGCTTAACTGTATGACACATTGTGCATGGATCTGCTCTTGGTTCTGTTGATGAAACTTAATATCCAGGCATGGGGGGAATTAAGTGCCTGATACTGGTCAATACCACAGGGCACAGGGAGAGGGGACTTTAGCTTTCCTTCTGTGCCATTTTCCTCACTTGAAATGACCACGGAGATCCATCGTTCTCCCAAAACTTCAGGGGTTTCCAATCTTGTGGAGCCTGCAGGCTCCTGTGACAAAGCACCAGGAAAGGTGTTGGCGAGTGCCACAGTGCCCACGGGCACCACACCCGGGGACGCCTGGTATATCCCATCTGTACACAAGTTTCCTAAACGGGGCAGCTTGAGGTCGGGGGAATGTTGCAGGAAGGAAGATTTAAGCCCCATTTCCTCATGTGCTCTGGTTCTAGTCTGAATGGAAGAAGAAGATGATATTGGATTTATATCCCGCCCTCTACTCCGAAGAGTCTCAGAGCGGCTCACAATCTCCTTTCCCTTCCTCCCCCACAACAGACACCCTGTGAGGTGGGTGGGGCTGGAGAGGGCTCTCACAGCAGCTGCCCTTTCAAGGACAACCTCTGCCAGAGCTATGGCTGACCCAAGGCCATGCTAGCAGGTGCAAGTGGAGGAGTGGGGAATCGAACCCGGTTCTCCCAGATAAGAGTCCGCACACTTAACCACTACACCAAACTGGCTCTTTCAGCCACTCTTTCAAGGACAACCTCTGCCAGAGCTATGGTTGACCCAAGGCCATTCCAGCAGGTGCAAGTGGAGGAGTGGGGAATCAAACCCGGTTCTCCCAGATAAGAGTCGGCACACTTAACCACTACACCAAACTGGCTCTCCTTGTCCCTGGAAGTTTCAGTACATGCAGACTTTGCTTGCATGATAGGACCCACTGTGTACCTGTAAACAGTGTATAATTTAGTTAGACACCAAGTCATCTGCTGGCCATGGAAACTTCCCTCCCCTGAAATCATGGGAAGCTCAGTCGGGAGACGTTTTTGACCTCTCTCCCAGTTGCTGGCAGTTGATGTTCGTCAGTAGTAGTCATTTAAATAAATGGTTGGTTTTGGATACTCTTCTTTTTCCCCTCCCCTCCCCTTTGTCAAATACATCACAGTGCCTGTGGGAGCAATGGAATATTAGAAATCTGTAAAATTAATGTGTCTTTCAGCCAGCAGTTTTCAGGCTTAAGACATGGGCCCCATTTTCTCTGCTAGGCACTGAGCAGATGCTTTCCCATGGGACAGCTGACATCATCCTTGAGGCCTGCACAGACTTCTGGGATGGCTCCGATATTTATCCGCTATCTGGCTCTGACAGGTAGGAAACCTTGCCTTTCGCCTGCACAAGTCACTGGCCTTATAAAGTGGATTATTGGTGAGGTTTCTGCTTGAACTGCGTTCTTTAGGCAGTTCCCGTTTCTCTGAAGGTAGTTCAAAGCTGCTTAAGCATCAGAGCAGTAGCGAGATGCTGTTTGCGGAGGCTTCCTGCCGAGAAAGATCTAGACCAGATCCGCACATCATTAGATTCCAGCAATGTGTGGAATTGGCCTCTAGGTTGCATGCCGTCGGTAGCTCTGCAGCGGTTTGAAGCCGGTGTTGTAGTGCTACAGCTGCCCTGATACCTGTGTTGCCTTCAGCTGTGATCTGGCCTGAAACTGGTTTTGCAGGTTTTCACAGTACTTCAACCTATACCTCGAAAACCAAAAACACCTCCTAGAAGCGCAACCAAGAATTCATGCAGTCGATATGTCTGTTTTGTGTAACTGTGGTAGGCACCTATTAGTACAGCAAGTGATTTGTCGTTCTGTGCCCCCCCTCTCCTCGAAACCCACATTTTTTTTGTTTTTGTTTTGAAACTTTTTTCCCCCTGACAGGTAAAGATGAGTTCTAATTCTCGCAAGCAATCGTACAGTCCTTTTTTTTTTAGAAGGAAACACAATCTCTTCTAATTAAAAAAAAAAATCAGTTTTATTTGGACCGGCAGGAGCTCTCCCTTTTTGGCAGTAGAAAACGCTGTCAAGTCACAACTGTCTTATGTAAGGTTTTCAAGACAAGAGAAGAAGAAGATATTGGATTTATATCTCGCCCTCCACTCCGAAGAGTCTCAGAGCGGCTCACAATCTCCTTTCCCTTCCTCCCCCATAACAGACACCCTGTGAGGTAGATGAAGATATTGGATTTATATCCCGCCCTCCACTCTGAAGAGTCTCAGAGCAGCTCACAGTCTCCTTTCCCTTCCTCCCCCACAACAGACACCCTGTGAGGTAGATGGATTTATATCCCGCCCTCCACTCCGAAGACTCTCAGAGCGGCTCACAATCTCCTTTAGCTTCCCCTCCCACAACAGACACCCTGTGAGGTAGATGAAGATATTGGATTTATATCCCGCCCTCCACTCCGAAGAGTCTCAGAGTGGCTCACAATCTCCTTTCCCTTCCTTCCCCCACAACAGACACCCTGTGAGGTGGGTGGGGCTGGAGAGGGCTCTCACAGCAGCTGCCCTTTCAAGGACAACCTCTGCCAGGGCTATGGCTGACCCGAGGCCATTCCAGCAGGTGCAAGTGGAGGAGTGGGGAATCAAACCCGGTTCTCCCAGATAAGAGTCCGCACACTTAACCACTACAGGGGAAGAAGGTCTATGAGAGCTATGGCTGACCCGAGGCCATTCCAGCAGGTGCAAGTGGAGGAGTGGGGAATCAAACCCGGTTCTCCCAGATAAGAGTCCGCACACTTAACCACTACAGGGGAAGAAGGTCTATGAGAGCTATGGCTGACCCGAGGCCATTCCAGCAGGTGCAAGTGGAGGAGTGGGGAATCAAACCCGGTTCTCCCAGATAAGAGTCCGCACACTTAACCACTACACCAAGAGACATTCAGAGGTGCTTTGCCATTCCCTGCCTCTGCGTAGCAACCCTGAACTCCCATCCAAATATTAACCCTGCGTAACTTCTGAGATCCGAAGAGCTCTGGACAGCCTGACTCATGCAGGTCACGCCTCTCCCCTTTTATCACATCCTGCATGTCTTCTTGGTTGTGGAGAAGGGGAGGCTCGGGTGGGTTAGGAATTTAAAGAGAAAAAAAAGATTTCATTCTGCAGTATTGTGATCGTCCCTCTAAATGATTCCTGCGCTCCTCAGTTTCACATGGCTATTGGCTGAATCGGAGCTGGTGACACCGTTGCAGTAAAGCAGGGGGTGGCCAACGGTAGCGCTCCAGATGTTTTTTTGGCCTACAACTCCCATCAGCCCCAGCCAGCATGGCCAATGGCTGGGGCTGATGGGAGTTGTAGTAAAAAAAAACATCTGGAGAGCTACCGTTGGCCACCCCTGCAATAAAGGGAAGGAGCTTGCTGTTAGGTTACAGCAACAGCTGTTTGGACTCTTAGTTGATGCAATAGTCTTGCTGAGCAGAGACATGTGCAATGCTTAATTTCCCAGCTTTCCCAGTCATTACTTTCCCAGCTTTCCCACTCGATCTGTTTCTGATTTCTGTTCTGCGGGGGATGAACATGGGTGAAGCTGCCGCCGCCGCTTCTAAGCCGCACTCGTAAGGGACTTTTGAATTCCAGCTGTGGGGAAGCAACCGTCCCGTCTCTCAGAAATGTGGGGAGGGTAGAAGGGTTTCATTGTTTGTAAATCCCTGCACCACGAATGTGAAAGGAATGATATTTCAAACTTACAAACAGGAATGAATGGAATACTCACCTCTAATAGGTTCCATTCCTGACTAGAATCTAGGGGGTAGTTTTTCTAGCCCAGTCAGCTCTTTCTGTAGAGTGAAGCTGTGTTGAGGGGAGGGACGGTGGCTCAGTGGTAGAGCATCTGCTTGGTAAGCAGAAGGTCCCAGGTTCAATCCCCGGCATCTCCAGCTAAAAGGGTCCAGGCAAATAGGTGTGAAAAACCTCAGCTGGAGACCCTGGAGAGCCGCTGCCAGTCTGAGTAGACAATACTGACTTTGATGGACTGAGGGTCTGATTCAGTATAAGGTAGCTTCATATGTTCATATATGTGCAAAATATATATCTGATGGCTGTTTGCCTTTTTTCACTCCCCTCTTAGAAAGAAAGTGTTGGATTTCTACCAGCGTGCCTGTCTCTCAGGCTACTGCTCTGCCTTCTCCTACAAGCCCATGCACTGTGCTTTGTCCTCCCAGCTCAACGGCAAGTGCATAGAACTAGTTCAGGTTCCTGGTCAAAATGCCATTTTCACATCCTGCGATCTCCCAGGGACCACGCCCATCAAGCAGAGCAGCCGAAGGAACAGCTGGAGTTCAGATGGTATGTGCCTGACTTGTGCCTGACCTTCACCTGTATGCTGTGCTCTGTATTCACCTTGTGCATCTAGAATAGTGTTCAATCATTTTTAGTTCCGGGACAAACCTATCTTGATCCAAACTTTCTGCAATCCAGAGGTGAACATTTGGAACCTGGTTGTATATTCTTCCACACCCTTTTTGTCGGTGTACTATGTTAGTCTGGCAAAGTGAACATTCCTTCCGCTTGGCTTTGTGCACAAGATGGGTGCACACTAGGGATGGATATGAAATGTGAAAATGGTGGTTCGTTTCATAGTTTGTTGGGTTGCTGATTCAGTGGTTCATTTCGTTCTGTGTTTTTTTCAGTTTCCTGAATGATTTGTGGTTGGTTTGGTTTGGGAAGGTATAGAATGGCCCCTGAGTGGGCGAGAGATGCCAAACTTGCAGCAAACTCTTCAGTGGACTCTCCACCTTCTCTACAAATTTGGCGCAAATTGGGTTTTGGGGGGCCAAGCTACAGCCCCCCCCCTCCTGATGGCACTTGGGTTTTTTTTGGGGGGGGGCACTGTGTGACACAGAGTGTTGGACTGGATGGGCCACTGGCCTGATCCAACATGGCTTCTCTTATGTGACACAGAGTGTTGGACTGGATGGGCCATTGGCCTGATCCAACTTGGCTTCTCTTATGTTCTTATGTGACACAGAGTGTTGGACTGGATGGGCCACTGGCCTGATCCAACATGGCTTCTCTTATGTTCTTCTGTGACATAGAGCGTTGAACTGGATACGCCATTGGCCTGATCCAACAGGCCTTCTCTTATGTTCTTATGTGACACAGAGTGTTGGACTGGATGGGCCAGTGACCTGATCCAACATGGCTTCTCTTATGTTCTTAAAGCAGGTGCCTCCCATCTAGTCGGTTTCACTGGAAACTGACCGAAAGCACAGAGGGCTGGGGAATCATGCCAGGCTGTCTGGAAAAACAAACCAAACATGAAGCAAACCACTTGCCAAGAAAAAAGGCTGGTTCATTTTTGTGTTTGGGTGCCGTGGGGTCGGATGAACCGGTTTGGAATGAACCATGAAGTGGCTCATCCCTGGTGCACACCTAATCATCATGTTACCTTTTATGTGGGGCAGAGAGGAGTTTCCTCTCCTAGACTCTAGAGCAGGGGTGTCGAACTCATTCATTTTGAGGGCTGGATCAGACATGACTGAGACATTGTGTGTCATTCAATGTAATGCCAGGTAGCAGAGATAAACTTCATAAAAGTCACAAACAAACATAATTAAAGATTTTTTAAAGCTTAAAATAAAACACAATTAATATATTAGCGCTTGTTGGTCTTAATGCTTTCTTTGTATCTCTCCCATTCGATCCAGGGAACTGGGCAAAGGAAGCTTTGGGCAAAGGAAGAACTGGGAACTGGGCAAAGGAAGTTCTTTCCTTCCCTAGGGGACCAGGAGGGGGAGGAGCCTCAGTTAACAGAAGGATGAGAGGATTGGCTCAGTAGGTCTGCTGTGTGTTTGAGAGAGCCTGGCAAAGAAAACTCTCTCTCCCTCCCCTTCCTCCCCAAGGGAGTAGCCTCAGCCAATGGAGAAAATAAAGGCTTTGCTCTGTAGCTCCTGAGTGATTGTGTAAGCCTGGCAAAGCAAACTGTGACACAGAAGGAAGCAAGAGAGAGGGAGTAGGAAGCAGATGACAGCCAGTTGCTTGGGGCCTGATTTGGCCCCCCAGACTGCATGTTTGACACCCCTGCTCTAGAGTTTCCAGCCATTGATGGATCATCTGTTCAAGTATATGCATTTCCTCTGCTTGATATGACTTGCTTTTAGCCCAGTTTCAGATATGACTTTTGTGTGGCCAAGGGCAGAGGATGGTCTGTAGCCAGTAAGAGCAGGTCTCCTTGTTGCTTAGAGCAGCAAGCGATCCTGACCCAGAAACTTTTAAAGAGGTCAAGTGTTATTCCCTGACCCGTTCTGTAACTTGTTGTTTCAAGTGGACTTCCTAGCAATTACAGGGTATTTTGCAGATCTTTCCTTTGATTTAGTGGTGCTCTGGTGCACGTTAGATCCAGTTTTGACATCACTGTCATTGTGAGTCTGTGAGAAGTGACATTTTACTTCGGATGCCTGGTCCCTTAAGAGCAGGGGTCCTCAACCTTTTTAAATAGGGGGCCAGTTCACTGTCCCTCAGACTGTTGGAGGGCCGGGCTGCCGTTACTGTACAAGGCCGCGGGCCGTCAGTTCTCCGTCTTCTGCATCTCTCTCCCTTCCCCACACCACACACCCTGGCCTGGGAACTCACCTCACCTCGGTATCACCTCACACTCTGTCTCCGCTGCCTCAGCCCAGTGCCGGAAGTGTGCGCTGCTAACGCAAGTTTAGGTCGAACGTCCCTTCCGGTCTGTTTTTGTTATAACCCGGCGGGCCGCATAAACGTCCTCAGCGGGCCGCATCTGGCCCACAGGCCGTAGGTTGAGGACCCCTGCTTAAGAGCCTTTAATTAAGCCGTTTACATCCGTATGTAAAGTTTGTGACTCTGCAGGAGGCAGCTGGGGCTTAAAACGTTTTGTGTTTTCTCTGCCATCAAGTCACTTCTGACTTATGGCGAACCTATGAATTAATGACCTCCAAAGCATTTTATATTTCTCTTAAATGCAAACTCTGTGATGCTGATGACAGATCCACACAAGGTCTGTTTGCTAGGGCAGGACATGGAATAATTTAGTTCTATCAGATTACTTAAGTGATATTCCCAAGGTTATTAGTTCTATCAGATTACTTAAGTGATATTCCCAAGGTTATTAGTTCTAAGAGAAGTTGGAGAAGACCTGTTTCCAAACCCTGGAACTCCTCAAATTCCCAGTCTCACTTCTTCTTTTTTAAGTTTAGGTTTTTATCTTCCAGTGTAATGTACTTTGGGTCTACAAGACAATTTGTTGGTCTCCATATTGGCTCCAGAATTCTGTATTTTCTTCTGCTTCAAGGTCTTGTCCTTGTAGCCGTCTTATCTGGCAGTTTTAGAAGAATCCTGACGGGCTAAATTCATGCTGCATCATCCTATTATTAGGGCAATATATTGTGTCATCAGAAAGAGGGCTTATTTGATCCAGTTACTTCAGATCACCTTCTTCCCAGCTTCAGAGCTTGTTAGTTTCAGACAGGCAAATTCTTGAGTGTCCTTGAGCCAACTATGCAGGGTTCTTTCTCTGGAATCCCAAGTAGGTATGAATGATTGCATTTCCCAGCTTTTTGCCCCACAATTGTCTTATTTTCTGCTAATTTTTAATGCCAGTCAAGAAATTGTGGGTGTAACTAAAGGCTCCCCAGAACTCTAGAAATGACCAAACAGTACAAATGGGAAGGTTATAAACATTTTAACTTTCTGAGGGAATTCTGCCAGTTTGCCAAATGCTGTAAAAATAAGCAATATGCTTCTTTTAGCCCTCAACCTATTTCTTTCTTGTTTTGATATAAACTCTTAGTAAAACAATTACTGGGGGGTGGGGATGGGATTCACTGAAGCATTTGGTTTATAATAATAATGATGGTGTAAGTAACATATGACTCTCCTGGTTACTCTCTGGATAAGCTTAGCATCTCAAACCTGGTCTACCCATGCAGCAGGCTGAGTTCTGAGAGGAGAGACTGGACGGTGGCACTTTGGATTGTAAGTGGGGGGCCACATTACCTGCAAGTAGAAAAAATTACTTGATTAATGTGATAAAGTGTTTGGAAGTGGCGCCTCTGCTTGCAGTCTGAAGCGGCATAGGCTACTTTACCACTTATGGATTTGACTGCTTCATTCTGCTACATGTATAGGCCAAGGCCCCACTGTAATGTAACTTGATCTGTCAAGTGAAACATGGTTTTTCCTATCTGTTTTCTTGTTAACTGATGAGAACCTTTTTTTTTTTCTTCTTTCCCCTCTGTTCCTCTTTGTGTGTTTGTGTTTTGCTTGGGCTCACTGGTTTCTTCCTTCTTAAATTTGTTTTCACATGAGTGTCTCCCTACAACTATGTCCCTCTTCCTGCCCGTCTATAAAATCCATTGTATTTCTTCCCCGACACATTTGCATGTTGTTTGCATGCTCAAAGAAGGGATCGGGGAAGTGATGGAGAAGGAGGACTGCATTCAGGCTCTGAGTGGTCAGATCTTCATGGGAATGGTCTCATCTCAGTATCAGGCCCGGTTGGATGTCGTCCGCCTCATTGAGGGATTAGTGAATGCCTGTATTCGGTTTGTCTACTTCTCCCTGGAAGATGAACTCAAGAGCAAGGTAGGCTAACCCTTTGTGCTCCTTTTCTATACGACTTGTTCCTGCAGTGACCACGTGAAGGGTAGAATTATCTGTTTTGTCCTTGGGTCAGTTGTGATACAATGCAACTTACATTTTAGAATATGTATCTAAAAGGTGTATTTTAGAATATGTATCCATGGATCTTCCTGTTGGTTTATCAGTCTGAGCAAGGGGCTTTGTAGAGCTGGCTCACTGTTTTATATGCTTCATTGTTTTGTTTTTTTAAAAATCGGTTTTATCCTTGGAGATTTGATAAAATTGAAAAGGATACACGCACGCACACATGCAGAGGGGAAAGATTAGTTCGTGTGCACTGCATTCGTATTTGAGCTCATTTTGCTGGACTTCTTAATATAGGCTGGAATCCCATAGCATTTCTAGCTTGAGGCCAGCATGCTGTAAGGACTGCTTTCTCACATAAGAACCTATCTGTTTGCTCTGGTCATCTCTGGAGACTCTATTTTGGTTACCCCTGCAATTTGAGATTAGATGGGTGAAGATGAAGAAGAAGAAGAAGATATTGGATTTATATCCCGCTCTCCACTCCGAAGAGTCTCAGAGCGGCTCACAATCTCCTTTCCCTTCCTCCCCCACAACAGACACCCTGTGAGGTGGGTGGGGCTGGAGAGGGCTCTCACAGCAGCTGCCCTTTCAAGGACAACCTCTGCCAGGACTATGGCTGACCCAAGGCCATTCCAGCAGGTGCAAGTGGAGGAGTGGGGAATCAAACCCGGTTCTCCCAGATAAGAGGCCGCACACTTAACCACTACACCAAACTGTCTCTGAGATGGGTGGCATCTCTCTCTCTTCCCACCCCCCTCCCCTCTCTCGTGTTGTCTTCTGCCAGCAGGTGAAGACTTTTGCTTCGTTTGGCATTCCCCTGGTATCATGTGTTTATGTCTTTTAATTTATAATTTGAACATTTTTAAACTGTTGAAATGTTTTATTGTTTTCATGTTCACTAGCTTGGGGATGCTGATCAGGTGGAAAGGTGGCATAAGATGTTTTGGATAAGTAGCAGAACAGGATTTCCTTGCTTTGTGCTTCCGCCTTCAATGCTGTTTGGGTGGGGTGGGGTGGGGTGGGGGAGACAAGGACAGGAGCCTCTCAGGAACACCACGAGTGCTGAATCTGGTCTGATGGGAAGGGAGAATTGGTGACCATCACTTGCTTCTGTTAGCAGAAACTTCTGCGAGATCAAAACTTTAGCGATTATATTGCCCCCAGTTGCTATATTAGAAAGTCTAGCAAAGTAGTCCAAATGTGTATCCATGTAAAAACTCTGATCTATTCGTGCTATATATTTTCTCTCTAAAGCATTCCATCTTCACAGCCAAAATATCCATAAACCTGCACAAGTGTAAATTAAGATTTAAAAATGCTGGTTCTCTGATTTACAAAGCTGTGAAAACTTCACGGACTAGAGGGGTGAATTTGGAATGACTTTCATGTTTGTTTGGGTGACTCTGTTTATCTCTGCTTTGGTCTACTAGAGCCCCGCCCTTCATTGCAAGCTGTCAACAGATAGCAGAGGTACGATTGGGAAAAGCAGCAAAATGCTCTCTCCGTTTACAAAACTATTTCTCGGTATAATATATAAAGTCTTCAACAATTCATAACAGTGTTACAGTACAAAAATGCAGTTAGAAAACCATCCAGTGCACAACATGGCTGCTGTCCATAAATCATAATTCTTTCTGAATCCAGTCTGACGATAAAAGGAACTGGTCCAATTTTGTTTTGGATATGAGCTATCCTTCTTCTAGGGACCAACGCCCATATTCATAGGTTCAATAGAGTTGAAGTGCCACAACAATTTCTTGGCTTCCTCTGGTTTTTAAAATATTTTTTAATTTTCTGTGGAACGCTGCTGCCAATTTCTATCTATCAGTATAATAGTTGCGTCCATTATACTGACAGATAGAAATTGGCAATGGTGTTCCACAGAAAATTAAAAAAATATTTTTTAAAAAACCAGAGGAAGCCAAGGAATTGTTGGGGCACTTCAAGTCTACTGAACCTATGAATATGGAAGATGGATAGCTCATATCCGAGATGAAATTGGACCGGTTCTTTTTATCATCAGACTGGATTCAGAAAGAATTATTTATTTATTTATTTATTTATTTATATTTCGATTTATATCCCGCCCTTCCCACCAAAGTGGCTCAGGGCGACTCACAACATATAAACTTACATAAGTTTAGCTTAAAATATTTACATAATAACAGTTAAAACAATAAATTAATAAAACATAAAACATAAAAACCAGCGGTCTGTCAAATGCATTCTAGCTCCATCCAGAAATTCTCAGTGTCAGTTAGTTGTTGTAGGCCAGCCGGAAGAGGACTGTCTTACAGGCCCTGCGGAACTGCCCTAGGTCCCGCAGGGCCCTCACCTCTTCCGGCAGCTGGTTCCACCAGTAAGGCGCCGTTACCGAGAAGGCCCGATCCCTGGTGGATTTCAGACAGGCCTCCTTTGGCCCGGGGATTACTAGCAGGTTTTGTGAGCCCGATCTTAGTACTCTCTGGGGAACGTGTGGGGAGAGACGGTCCCTAAGGTAGGCAGGTCCTAGGCCATATAGGGCTTTAAAGGTAATGACCAACACCTTGTACCAGACTCGGAATGTTATTGGCAGCCAGTGCAGACCCCGAAGCCCCGGCCGAATGTGCTCCCATCTTGGGAGCCCTAGTAACAGCCGGGCAGCGGCATTCTGCATAAATTATGATTTATGGACAGCAGCTATGCTGTGCACTGGATGGCTTTCTAACTGCATTTTTGTACTGTAACACTGTTATGAATTGTTGAAGACTATATATATTATACTGAGGAGTAGTTTTGTAAACGGAGAGAGTATTTTGTTGTTTTTCCCACTTCATTGCAAGCCAGCATTTCTGGTTTTACCATCATAGTGCCAGTTCTCCAAAGTCCATGTATTACACCCAAAAGAAATTGAGCATATCATGCCAATTTCTGCATGTGTGGCTTTGAAAATGATGGAAATGTAAGTAGCTTGCTTGTATCATGGTTGTTGAGGAGGAATCTAGATAAGAATCTAAGCATTTTAGTTTCCCTGTAAAGTCTTCTTCTCTTTCCCACAGGTGTTTGCTGAAAAAATGGGACTTGAGACTGGCTGGAACTGTCATGTTTCCCTAACACCCAATGGAGATGTGCCTGGTTGTGAAGTCCCTCCTTCCAGCCCAAGCCATGCAGGCTCTTTGCATGAGGACCTGCATCAAGGTAAGAGGACAGCTGGGGGGAAGGGGAAGGGGCCTGCTGGGAGCAAATATATGTGGTGCATAGTAAGAAAGATGTCAAAGCAGGGATACATTCTAGGATTACTGTCCCGCACGGACAATCCAATTTCTCACTACAACAATGCAAGACAAGGACAGTAGTTTTGAAGTTTTCTATTTAAGGAGGGGCAGAGAGAGCCACTAATAAACATTTAGGGCCTTGACTTGAGTATAGATAATGGACGTTATCTTGATGGGGCATTTGGGGGCACTGAATGACCAGGTTACCTATAATGTGTATATTGTTGGTTAAAATGAGGAGGACGGTGCCTTCCGTGACTGGCAGCTGTGGTCACCAGGTAGGTCCCAAAGAGGGGTGTTACTTTGCGGAGTTCCACCCGGTTGGAGCCACGACTGAGAAGGACCTGGGCATGGTCAAGGGCAGCCAGATATCTCTGGGGCCGAGAATCACCAACAAGTTGTGATTCAGTTGCCTGTTGTTTGCGTTTGTACTCCTCCACTTGTGTGCCTAACTGGTTTTATGAGTATGTGGGATTCTCACCTTTTATTTCCTGGCACAGGCACTGTACTTTTTTTCATGACAGACTTAGTTCCAGCAGGTGCAGCTCTTGGGAAAGACAAGGGTGGCTCAGTGGTAGAGCATCTGCTTGGGAAGCAGAAGGTCCCAGGTTCAATCCCTGGCATCTCCAAAAAAGGGTCCAGGGAAATAGGTGTGAAAAACCTCAGCTTGAGACCCTGGAGAGCCGCTGCCAGTCTGAGTAGACAATACTGACTTTGATGGATGTCTGATTCAGTAGAAGGCAGCTTCATATGTTCATATTAGGGGAGGGACGGTGGCTCAGTGGTAGAGCATCTGCTTGGGAAGCAGAAGGTCCCAGGTTCAATCCCTGGCATCTCCAACAAAAAAGGGCCCAGGCAAATAGATGTGAAAAACCTCAGCTTGAGACCCTGGAGAGCCGCTGCCAGTCTGAGAAGACAATACTGACTTTGATGGACCAAAGGTCTGATTCAGTATAAGGCAGCTTCATATGTTCTTCATATGTTCATATATGCCTGTTGTATTTAACTCTGTTCTTACAGCTTTTAAAGGGATGAGTAGCAATAAGGCAGTCCCCATGCAGCCTCCTTCCAGTTTGCTAACCTCCTTTCCCCTCTGCATGCAGGATGTCTCTGCTGAGGCAGGGTCATCTTAACTTAAAACTTTGCCATGTTGGTGTCCCTTTTACGGCCCTGAACGAAGGAGGCAGAACAGATGCAGAAACTCCAGCAAGTCTGATGTTTTCTGATTCTGGATAAATGAGTCATCGAACACCTTTATTTTAGGAGAGAACTGAGTGGAATCTGCCTACAGATAAAAATCTTTCCAGGCTGCTGCAGTGCCACATAAGAGCACTGTGTGGGTGCTTTGAGGCTGATGCGTTTTGTGGCTTGTAACACGTGCTGTGTAGGTGAGCCTTATGTTTGCTTCTCACATGGCGTTTTTTTCTCTCCTTCACTAGTCTCTCGAGACGATGCAGAGGGGCTTCTGCTGATGGAGGAGGAAGGACACTCGGACCTGATTAGCTTTCAGCCAACAGACAGTGACATCCCCAGCTTCTTGGAGGATTGCAATAGGGTGAGATTGGCATTGCATTGTGAGGCCAGGACAGTGTCTATTGGTAACGAACTTTGTAGTTTTAGCAGTTTTCATTTAAAAAATGGCTGCTGCTTGCATCAAAAACAATGGGATCCAGAACACAGGAGGAGTGGACAGATTCCTCTTGGCAATGTGTAGTTTACTTGTCTGCAAACTGTGAAATCCTAGAATTTTATGCTCCCAAGGATATTCAAAGGCCATTTAATTTCACAAGTTGCTCTTTAAAGCTTCCCTCAGTGGACAGATATAAATAGGAGATTGCAGCTTTTGAGTGAGTCTTAATAAAATAAATCAAATCATGTCAGGAGGAAAAGCAAAGGTGTTCCAATGTCTGAGAACACTGGGAAACAGACAGTAATATATACAGAATTTGCGCAAGCAAACCAAGGTCCATCCCTGCTTGGGCTGCTGAGGGAGGGAGAGGAGGGCACACTAGACTCACAGGCCTAGATTTTGCTGGGAGATTCCAGATGTCCTCCTGCCTTATTTTACAGTTACAATGCCTGTTGTAATCTTGGGGCTTCTGCAGTAGCTGGAAATTTCTGTAGGCGGGTATAAATATCTGTTTTAAACCTTTGATGTCAGACCCCAGCTCTTCTTCAGCAAGAGAGAGGTCCTCGTTTAGCAAAGGGTTACGGTATGCAGTTATGGATTCATAGAGAGGCTTTCCATTCAGTTGAGGATTGGTGAGTCCCTTCCCCTGCTTCCCCTAGTAGAAATCTTTTACTATGGATTCCATGCGTGTCTGTCAGCAGTCCTGTACTCTGCAAGCAAAGAGGTTTTTTGGAGGACAAGGTGCCTTATGCTGCCGGTTACCTAGCAACAGAACCCCACAAATGAGGGAGGAGTTCACTTACAAAAACAAAATGTGTGAAGGGCTTCAGCAACAGCTCATCTTGTCTGTTATCCCGGTTGTGCTATTCCGGATGCTTCCTAAGAAGAGGGAAGGGAGGTCAATAGCACTGCAAGGAGAGCCAGTTTGGTGTAGTGGTGAAGTGTGCAGACTCTTATCTGGGAGAACCGGGTTTGATTCCCCACTCCTCCACTTGCACCTGCTGGCATGGCCTTGGGTCAGCCATAGCTCTGGCAGAGGTGGTCCTTGAAAGGGCAGCTGCTGGGAGAGCCCTCTCCAGCCCCACCCACCTCACAGGGTGTCTGTTGTGGGGGAGGAAGGTAAAGGAGATTGTGAGCCGCTCTAAGACTCTTCGGAGTGGAGGGCGGGATATAAATCCAATATCTTCATCTACCACACAGGGTGTCTGTTGTGGGGGAGGAAGGGAAAGGAGATTGTGAGCCGCTCTGAGACTCTTCGGAGTGGAGGGCGGGATATAAATCCAATATCATCATCTTCTTCACCTACCCAATTGTATCAAAGGAAAGAGAAATGTTTATGTGGGGTGGGAGGGAATCTTGGAGAGAAACACTATTGTTTTTCCTGATTTTTCTAGATGATTTCTTTACTTAATAGATCACCCTGCCTTTTCAAATCACAGCTACAAGGCAGTTTATGGCGTAATAAGTAAACATGACCTAAGAGCTTATAAAAATGGCAAGAAACCCAAAGATAGACCGTTTTCACACACAGCTCACCTCGCAGTCACAATCCTGTTCCCTCCGCAGTGTCCAGTCGGATTTTCCACCATCTGCGCCGGAGTTATAGGAAGTGCTGCGGCTTTTGCGTAGCAAACGTAAACTGGGTTTTAGCGGTTTACGTTTGCTACGCAAAAGCCGCGGCACTTCCTGTAACTTCGGCGCAGATGGTGGGAATTCTGACCGGACGATGCGGAGGGAACAGGATTGTGACTGCGAGGTGAGCTGTGTGCGAAAACAGTCTATCTTTGGGTTTCTTGCCATTTTTATAAGCTCTTAGGTCATGTTTACTTATTACGCCATAAACTGCCTTGTAGCTGTTGATTTGAAAAGGCAGGGTGATCTATTAAGTAAAGAAATCATCTAGAGGTGAGCTGTGTGCGAAAATGGTCATAGAAGATAACAGCAATTAAAACAGCATCAGATTAAATTTAGTGATCAGGAGCGGCAAAGTGTAAACCTCCTAAAAACCCTCATGTTGGAGAAACAATGATGGCAGAAGAATTAAGGATGCTACTAGCGGGGGGTTCCAATAATAATAATAATAATAATTTTTATTTATATCCCGCCCTCTCCACCAGGGCAGGCTCAGGGCGGCTCACAAACATGGAAAGTGCTATGACGTACAGTAAATATATTATACAATAAAATACAATAGAATACATTAAATAAATAGATTAATTAAAACCACAACAGATAAGGTGCTATAATACAAAACGATGTATATCAGATGGCTGGATGTCATTTCAGGATTCAATCTTGTAGGCCATTTGGAAAAGTATAGTTTTACATGCCCTGCGGAACTGATTATAGTCCTGCAGGGCTCGAACCTCGGCTGGTAGTTGATTCCACCAATGGGGAGCCATTACTGAGAAGGCCTGCTCTCGGGTGGACAAGGAGTGGACAAAGGAGTGGACAATTTAAAAGGGTTTAAACTACTGCAGTTTTGGTGCCAGGTGAGCTGCTGTGAGGATGAGATTCCATTGGGAGCTGCTACTGAAAAGGCCCTGCCTGGGTCATATTTCCCTAGTCCATGAAAGTGGGAAAGTCTTGCCAATTAAGATCTCTGTTGGCCGTAACTGGCAGGACACTGCATACAAAAAAACAACAACAGCACCTTTAAGCATTCAATTTCTTGCTTCCAAGCTGACCCCCTTTAATTGTGTTAGAAAAAGGGATAAAGCCGCTTGACATTTGATGGCAGTTTGACCCTGTTATCTGCCTGGATGAACGTTTCCCTTTTGTAGTGGTTGTAGGTCATCCCATGGGCTATTTTGTGTAGTGAGTGTTAGTATTATACATTGTATTTTTTTAAAAAAAAACAAAACAAAACATTACAGCCTTAATCTGACTTTACATTTCACTGCAGCTCCTAGAACAAGGAATGCCCAGATCTGACATCTAGAACGGGGAGACAGAATCTGTTCAGATGCATGGCTAGTGGCTAATTTGCAAAGCAGTAGGTTCTAGCAAGAGTCACCTTGTGACATCTTCTAAGACAGGACACTCCTGTCAGCAAGAGCTGCTAAGCCCAATCATTCCGTCTGCTGCAGTCTATAGAATCGGGGCCTTGTTGCTCTCCTCGGTCCTAACCTTTGTCTTTTTTTACTGTTTTAATTACTCTTCTTTCACTTCAGGCCAAACTTCCGCGAGGAATCCATCAGGTGAGGCCCCACCTGCAGAACATCGACAATGTGCCTTTGCTTGTTCCTCTGTTTACAGATTGCACCCCAGAAAGTAAGTAATTCTTTGTTGGTGTTCATGTTTTCTCTGCACAGAGATGCTTGGTTTTGGGGCGGAAAGACCCTGGAGGAGGAAAACTAGAGAAGGGTCAGTTAGGTAAGTCCTCTTTCTTCTGGTCTCTTGCAGCCATGTGTGAAATGATCAAGATCATGCAGGAATATGGGGAGGTCACCTGCTGCCTGGGCAGCTCAGCCAACTTGCGCAACAACTGCCTCTTCCTTCAGAGTGATATCAGGTAAGGTGTGACAGGGAGCAGGCTCTGGTTATCTGGCTCTGAAGAAGATGAGGCTCCGGACTGTCTTTCTTTCTTTCTTTCTTTCTTTCTTTCTTTCTTTCTTTCTTTCTTTCTTTCTTTCTTTCTTTCTTTCTTTCTTTCTTTCTTTCTTTCTTTCTTTCTTTCTTTCTTTCT
The DNA here is from genome assembly GCF_032191835.1 of Heteronotia binoei. Classification (NCBI taxonomy): domain Eukaryota; kingdom Metazoa; phylum Chordata; class Lepidosauria; order Squamata; family Gekkonidae; genus Heteronotia; species Heteronotia binoei. The sequence continues at coordinate 67,697,620 of NC_083235.1, forward strand.
TTCTTTCTTTCTTTCTTTCTTTCTTTCTTTCTTTCTTTCTTTCTTTCTTTCTTTCTTTCTTTCTTTCTTTCTTCCTTCCTTCCTTCCTTCCTTCCTTCCTTCCTTCCTTCCTTCCTTCCTTCCTTCCTTCCTTCCTTCCTTCCGAAAAGGGAAAATAGTATACATTTATTTATTTATTTATTTATTTATTTATTTATTTATTTATTTATTTATTTATTTATTTATTTCCCGCCCTTCCCAGCGAGTGGCTCAGGACGGCTTACAACATAGAATCTAACATAAATAAGGTTTAAACATTTAAACAGTAAAATAGTTAAAACATTTAAAACATTAAGAACAGCAGAAGTCTAGTAAAACCACACTTAAAACCACACATAAAGTAGAGACAAAAATATAAAATAGAGCCATCTTGGACTTTTAATGACTATGAAATGTATGGAAATGATTTTATTGCATATTTTGACTTTTAATATTTTATGTTGCTTTTATTTGTTGTTAACCACCCTGAGCCCGTCAAGGGAGGGCAGTATATAAATTTGATTAAATAAATAAATAAAATAGCAACAATGGGGTTTCCAAATATCTGGAGGGGTTTCCAAATATCTAAAAAATAAGTCCATACACAGATGTTGTCTATATGCCATGTGTTCAAATATTGATAGAATTCTAAGATCCTCAAGTCCTCTGATTTACTGTAGGTGGGCGTTTCCTGTCCTTGTAATTCCTTGTACTTCAGCATCTTTGCTCCTATTGCATACATATGAAAAAGCCTTCTCTAGACTGGATTGCTCTTGTGTTCCCTTGGATGCACACTTCACATTGAGATAAAGATCACTGACAAGTATGAAGAAAGTAGTGTTTGAAAAATGTAAAGTGCAGCTCTTTTCACAAGATCAGCCTTTGGACTTGCTGCAAGGTGACTTGAATAGATCACTGTGACGGCACAAGAACCCCAAGCTGAAATCAGAGTATAAATATTTATGGTCTTTCGTCAAGCAAAGCCAGAGTATGGGAAAGTGCTGAGAAGTACAAAGAGAAAAGCAGGTCAGATTGATTGCAGGAACTGGCTGAGTTAAAAGGCACTGAAGACAGTTGGATGCAGTCGTCTTGCATTATTCCTTTTGTGGTGAAAGAGCTTTGCTGTGATCTGCAGGCCCTGTTCTGCCGTGGCGTCTGAGGTGTCTGCCTGGCACATGCCCCCACTTGGCTTTCCAAATACCTGGAGGGGCTTTTCTCTCCCTTCTTGTTTCAACTGCCGTCACCACCATCTGGCCTTTGTTGGAATTGCCCACTGAGAGGACCAGCTTTCTTTCCCAGTTTTGAGGCTTCACCTAGATGTCTCCTGCTATTCAGCATCCGTTCACTGCAGGGACTGCCCCTCCCGTTCCTCCCGGTGCTCTTTTTAAAGTAGTGTGCCCACCTTCTGGAATTGGCTGGTCAAGTAAGAGCAGAACCACCAAATCAAGGTGCCCCTTACTCCTACTCCAGCCATCCTCTCCATGGCTGGTGGCATTGAAAGCTGCTAAGAGACCCAGGAGCATCAACAGAGTTGTACTCTCCTGTCACTCTCCCAGTGAATGTCATCAGTCAGAGTCACCAAGGCTGTTTCTGTCCCAAAATTATGCCTGAATCCCAATTGCGAGGAGTTTAGATAATCCATCTCCTCCATAACTTCCTGAAGCTGTGTAGGTACCATCCACTCAGGCACCTCGTTTAAGGATAGATTACCAGCCACTGGGCAGCAGTTCTTTAGATCATTTAGTTTCTGAGGCTGCTTGAAGGCAGGACCGTATTATGACTTCCAGGGACCCTTCGTCAGCGCCTCCTAGCGTAATAATACCAATATTAAAAATCAAAGATTTCAGGTTTTCACGGCTGGTAACATCATTAGGGTTTGTAGAATCTTTCGGGCTCAAGTGCCGTGTTCTACTGGAGAAAGTTTTCCTTCCAGACGTTTCGTTCTCAGCTGCGGAGAACATCCTCAGTGGCGTTGCAGCTGGAGCAGGCGCTCTGACCTTGGCTGCTGTGCATTGAGTGCCCTTTCACCACACTCCCTCCAGCCTAGAAATAGCAGCTCTCCAGCAGCCCTGGCCTCACTCAATGATTGAAAATGATTTTCAATGTAACTTTACATACTTCAACAATTTTTCCCTGTTTTCTTTTTTTTTGGTCAAAATTTAATAGATTTTTGTGGGCCCCCTAAAGCATCGTGGGCCCTGGACACTGTGCCTAATGACTAAGTCGGCCCCGCTTGCAGGCCTGAAAACACTCTGACTGTCGTTTGGGTTCTCAGCGTTCTGCTCTTTAGTGTACGTCGCTTGTAGGAGACAGAGGTGTTTGCATGCTGGGCTCTACATTCGCTGAAAACAGCAAATGCGCTTCAGCAGCAATAGCCGTTTAAACTCCTTATTTAATCTGTCCATTTAAAATATTTATATCCTGCCTTATCTCCTTGGACAAAGCAACAAATAGAACACCATGTCACAAGGCACCACCAGCTTCCCGCAAAACAATTTACCATGCACCAAGTGTCTTTTTGAAGTAGAACTGTTTTATCAAAGATTTCAGGTTTTCACGGCTGGTAACATCATTAGGGTTTGTAGAATCTTTCGGGATCAAGTGCCGTGTTCTACTGGAGAAAGTTTTCCTTCCAGACGTTTCGTTCTCAGCTGCGGAGAACATCCTCAGTGGCGTTGCAGCCGGAGCAGGCGCTCAGACTTTCTTGGCTGCTGTGCATTGAGTGGGGCCAGGGCTGAAATAGCAGCTCCAGCCTAGAAATAGCAGCTCTCCGGCAGCCCTGGCCTCACTCAATGCACAGCAGCCAAGAAGGTCAGAGCGCCTGCTCCGGCTGCAACGCCACTGAGGATGTTCTCCGCAGCCGAGAACGAAACGTCTGGAAGGAAAACTTTCTCCAGTAGAACACGGCACTTGATCCCGAAAGATTCTACAAACCCTAGAACTGTTTTGCATGCACTCTCAAATGCAGGAAACAAGGTGCTCTTACCACTCAGTCCGGTATGCACCTGAAACATTCTGCCCTCCCTTTTCTGGTAATCCTCCTGTGTCTTTGAAAGCTGAAAGACCAATTCAGGTGGGAAGTAGCTGTGTTGGCCTGGAGCAACAGAACAAACTTTGAGTCCACTGGCTCCTTTTAGGCCAATAAAGTTTAATTCTGGGTGTAAACTTGATTAAACCTGTTTCAGTCACGTCGCTGAGGAAGCGTGCCTGCACACAGAAGTTTATACCCAGAATTACTGCTTTGTTGGACTCACTGGTGCCACTGACTGGACTCAAACTTTGTTCAGCTGAAAGATCAGCAGACTTTCAACGTATTATCCATCAGTACCTCAGAAAAAGAGTCTGCTGACGAATTTTCCTTCCTGCAGCTGTGAAAAATGTCGATTAAAAAAAAGATTGTAACCCCCATTCCAAACCCCGTTTCTGTGGGGTGATACCAGAATGGTTGTGTCATCCACCTGAGACTGCTAGCCACCTTGCCATGAGAGCAGCCATTCGAGTCTGGTCTGAAAGCTGGCAATAAGGGATGGAAGTTGGCCCTTGAGAATAGAAACTCTTGATTCACCAGCACAGCTGCCGCCGTGCTCTTCATATTCCAACGAATGAACCGCTCCACCCCGTGTCGCCCCCCCCCCACAAACGAGTCCACTTCTTGCTCAGAAAACTGACTTCTTTCTTCCCGCACTGCACTACAAGCCCTATGAGTGCCGCCGCTTCGACTCCACAGTTGCTGCTGCTCACATGATCGCTCCATTCTGTTCCATCCCCTCGATTCTCTCACTGCCACTGCATCTGCTTGACTGGGCCTCTCCTTCCTGCCCCTCCATAGGGGCGAAAGCGACTTCCCCCTACCCAGCTGGCGCGATTGGTGCCGCAGTATCCGCCCACTGTTCCCTCCTTTACCAGACAAGGATTACTGTAATGCTTGCTGTAGCAGATAGCTAGGAAAAGAGGGAAAGCAGCCAGAGACCTTTTTTTGAGCTGGAGTCCAAGCCAACCAGAACCTGCATTCCTGCTAAAAAAAAAAAGCCCTGGGTAAATCATTCCAAAAGAATCAGCCTAATCACAGAAAAAGCCTGCAAAGAGGACACCTCATGCACCAAATCTCCCAAATGTTTTTGTTTCATAAGTACGGGAGGTGGTATTTTTAAAGCAGTTCAGGGATTCTCTGGCAGTAGCTGTTGAGGCTCGATTCTCAGCTGAGTTCCAGCGTGCACGCCTTTGGATCAGTGAGAGGCAGTCCTGGAGAGCCAGTTTGGTGTAGTGGTTAAGTGTTTGGACTCTTATCTGGGAGAACCGGGTTTGATTCCCCACTCCTCCACTTGCACCTGCTAGCATGGCCTTGGGTCAGCCATAGCTCTGGCAGAAGTTGTCCTTGAAAGGGCAGCTGCTGTGAGAGCCCTCTCCAGCCCCACCCACCTCACAGGGTGTTGTCTGTTGTGGGGGAGGAAGGTAAAGGAGATTGTGAGCCGCTCTGAGATTCTTTGGAGTGGAGGGCGGGATATAAATCCAATATCATCTTCTTCTTCTTCTTCTTGGTCTGCGGTCTTACGCTCACGTTCCTTAAGCGATGTAAGCTTTGTTGAACATAGAGGAGTAAAAAATTTTACGGTCAGAGTGCATGCCTCAGTCCTGAAAGGGTAGATCTCTATTTGCTGTGGATGGAAGGAAAAAAAAAAATATCCCTCACGGGAACAGAATATGGATCTAATTGTCTTGTGGACAGTTACAAAGTGATCCTGTGGACCAGCATGGGCCTGCAGACTACAAAATCCTCACCTATGTTTAGCATTTTGAATACGATTGTATTTTGTATACCCAGCGACATGTCTCGGCTTGTGGACCTTCCAGGTGTGCTTTCCTCTAACCTGTGTGCTGTTGTCTGTGCAGCATAGCCCTGGATCCTCTGTACCCTTCCCGCTGCTCCTGGGAGACCTTTGGCTATGCCACCAGCACAAAAATGACACGTGTTTCTGATGAGCTGACGCCCCTTCAGTTGTCTGGCCAGCTGAACAGCTTGTCTTGCTCCCTGTCCATTTGTCCTGAAGAAACCATTGGGATCATCCGTCTCGTAGAACAGGTTAGCCCTCTTTCTGTGGGGGTTGATATCAGAATGGTTGTGTCATCCACCTGAGACTGCTTAGCCACCTTGCCGTGAGAGCGGCCGTTCAAGTCTGGTCTGAAAGCTGGCAATAAGGGATGGAAGTTGGCCCATGAGAATAGAGAAACTCTTGATTCAGTTTCTGCAGCCAGTGTCTCTGAATGCTCGCTGATCTTTCGGCAAGACTGCGTAGAGATGTCACCCCTGTCCTTGTTTCAGACCTTCTGAAACCCCTTATCCCAAGTGGAGTTTGGTTTAGAAGCGCTCCAGCCAGTCCCCAATGATGTGTTGTGTGTGGATGCTATTGTTGAGAGGCAGAAGGGGAGAACAGCTGTCCCTTTTCCAGACTGTAGAAGTGTTAATATCTTTATCAAAGATTTCAGGTTTTCACGGCTGGTAACATCATTAGGGTTTGTAGACTCTTTCGGGATCAAGTGCCGTGTTCTACTGGAGAAAGTTTTCCTTCCAGACGTTTCGTTCTCAGCTGCGGAGAACATCCTCGGTGGCGTTCCTTATCTTCAAACCCCTTCCAACCTTCCCAGCAATTAACACAGAACAATGGTCACATTCAACAGCCAGTTTCCTTATCACTACCCTTCCAGGAAGCCCCACCAAACAATGGGCACACCCACAAACCTATTGCCCTTTCATCACACCCCCTCCAGCCTACAAATAGCAGCTCTCCAGCAACCCTGGCCCCACTCAATGCACAGCAGCCAAGAAGGTCAGAGCGCCTGCTCCGGCTGCAACGCCACTGAGGATGTTCTCCGCAGCTGAGAACGAAACGTCTGGAAGGAAAACTTTCTCCAGTAGAACACGGCACTTGATCCCGAAAGAGTCTACAAACCCTAATGATAGTTAATATCTTTATTGGTCCAGAGTTACAAGAGGACAAGCAGATTCCAGTGTACTGTTGGAGTGGATTTTTCCAGTGCTGCCTTGAGAAAGTGAAGAGTAGTAATCTTTCAAGGAGGCCCGGAAGCAGGTCTAGCAGCCTGCCCTCTTGGGCCCTTCCTAGGCCTTGCCTGCTCCACGTGTTCTTCTGCTGCTGTATGAGGGCTGCTGGGTTCGCTGGGCTCTTTGCTTCCTTGTTTGTAACTGCTGAGCCATCCAATCAAGTGCATCTATACTAAGGGCTCCCCCTCTCCCCTCTTAAGAAGCTGGGAGAAAGTTTCTAGCCTGATTCCCTGCCGCCTTCTCTAGACAGAGTGCTCCAACTCTGCCCTGGTGAGCTGATGGGCATTCTCAGAGCAGAGCTGCTGTTGAGTGTCCTGCAATTAACCCTTTTCAAGGCAGCATCATTTTGGGTATGAAAAGGGCTCTTTCCTCTTTTGGCCTTTAATAGGCTAAACCTGCAGTCCCTTGGGGGCGTGGGGGAGTCATCACAGAGCTTGCCAACTCGCTAGGCATGTGGGTAAATCCCTGAATTTTTAAACTGCTGACAAGACACGATACTTTTAGACAGATCAGTAAAGTACCAGCTGGTCCTCAGCAAACTGAATGTGAAATGTCACTGAAAATGTCAAGACAGTGTACGATTGCAATAAAAAAGGCCAACGCCCTGCTGGGAATTATTAGGGAGGGAACTGAAAACAAATCAGCCAGTATCATAATGCCCCTGTATAAATCGATGGTGCGGTCTCGTTTGGAGTACTGTGTGCAGTTCTGGTTGCTGCACCTCAAAAAGGATATTATAGCATTGGAGAAAGTTCAGAAAAGGGCAACTAGAATGATTAAAGGGCTGGAACACTTTCCCTATGAAGAAAGGTTGAAACGCTTGGGACTCTTTAGCTTGGAGAAATGTCGACTGCAGGGTGACATGATAGAGGTTTACAAGATTATGCATGGGATGGAGAAGGTAGAGAAAGAAGTCCTTTTCTCCCTTTCTCATGGGCATTCAATGAAATTGCTGAGCAGTCGGGTTAGAACGGATAAAAGGAGGTACTTCTTCACCCAAAGGGTGATTAACATGTGGAATTCACTGCCACAGGAGGTGGTGGCGGCTACAAGCATAGCCAGCTTCAAGAGGGGGTTAGATAAAAATATGGAGCAGAGGTCCATCAGTGGCTGTTAGCCACAGTATGTGTATATATATATATAAAATTTTTGGCCACTGTGTGACACAGAGTGTTGGACTGGATGGGCCATTGGCCTGATCCAACATGGCTTCTCTTATGTTCTTATGTTCTTAATGCGATGGCCCTAATCGCGCACGTGTCCCTTTTGCATCCCATCCTCGTCACGTGTCATTCCTTCCAGGCTCGGCATGCAACTTATGGCATCCGCAAGTGTTTCCTCTTCCTCTTGCAGTGTCAGCTGGCTCTGGTCATTATCCAGGTGAGTTGCTCTGATTAGCTTCAGGAAGCGGAGAGGGCAGCTTAGCTTGAAAGGAAGAAAAGTCCCCCCCCCCCCCCCCCGTGAGCAGTATTCGTCATCACTGCGTCACGGTAGGTTGCTTTTATCCTAGTCAGAGGCAGAAATGAATTATCTTCTCAATCTGTATTCCCTTTTGGAATAAACTGGGCCTGAAAAGCAAAGTTGTACTCTTTTGTTGTTGTTGTTTTGAGATGACATCGTGACACGACTGTTTTCTAGAAGTTTTTTAAAGCACTGTGCCTGGAGAGGTAGAAAACACAGCCCTTCATCCTGGCAAAAAGCTAGAGGAGCAAAAAGCTAGAGGGAGCAAAAAGCTAGAGGCAGGGAGCAATGCAGAAAGGGGACTGTCTTGTTACTGAAAGACTCCTGCTGGGAGGAGGTGTGTGTGTGTGTGTGTGTGTATGTATATATACACATACAGACAGACACACACACACACCTACACACACCCCTTTAACTGCCCTCAATTTTATTTTTGAGAAGAGCTCCTGTTCACCAGTGCAACTCTTGAAAGGTAGAATATTTCTTTTAAAAATGGGAAAAGCCATCGTTGTCCAAAATGAGCTGAAGTGACTGCACTGTAGCCTTATTTGATTGTGTACTCAGATTGCTCCTAGACTCATGACCTGGTTATTTGTGGCTTCCCAGTCATCTATTCCAAGGAAATGCCTGTGGCTGTAGTTCTTATACAGGATGAAGTCATGGATTTCTTTGCAGTATTTTCCCTGCCCCTCATTTCAGGCCCTGAATCATTTTGTTCAGCTAGAACAATATATTCTGAGCATAGCAGTGGCTGCCAATTTCCCCCTCAGTTCTTCAGCTGCCAGTCTGTTCCTGCAAGGCAGGTAGGACGCTGCTTGGTCTTCCGGTTCTGCTGATAACCATGCCTTTTGCTGTATTTGTTCAGTTCCTCTCTTGCCTGGTGCAACTGCCCCCCATTCTCAGTACTACGGATATATTGTGGCTCTCCTGCTTCTGCTACCCATTGCTAAGGTAAGCAAGCTTCTTCCAGTGATCCATAAGCATGTTCCACTCAGGGACATATGAACATATGAAGCTGCCTTCTACTGAATCAGACCCTCCATCCATCAAAGTCAGTCTTGTCTACTCAGACTGGCAGTGGCTCTCCAGGGTCTCAAGCTGAGGTTTTTCATGCCTACTTGCCTGGACCCTTTTTTGGAGATTGAACCTGGGACCTTCTGCTTCCCAAGCAGATGCTCTACCACTGAGCCACCGTCCCTCCATCTCCATCACCTACTGCCTGGACCCTTTTTAGTTGGAGATGCCGAGATTGAATCTGGGACCTTCTGCTTCCCAAGCAGATGCTCTACCACTGAGCCACCGTCCCTCCCCTGACCAGCAGTGGCTCTCCAGGGTCTCAAGCTGAGGTTTTTCACACCTCTTTGCCTGGACCCTTTTTTGGAGATGCCAGGGATTGAACCTGGGACCTTCTGCTTACCAAGCAGATGCTCTACCACTGAGCCACTGTCCCTCCCCTAATATGAACATATGAAGCTGCCTTCTACTGAATCAGACCCTCAGTCCATCAAAGTCAGTATTGTCTTCTCAGACTGGCAGCGGCTCTCCAGGGTCTCAAGCTGAGGTTTTTCACACCTATTTGCCTGGACCCTTTTGAGTTGGAGATGCCGGGGATTGAACCTGGGACCTTCTGCTTCCCAAGCAGATGCTCTACCACTGAGCCACCGTCCCTCCCCTATGTATAGATGCTTGAGCATCTAACAAGGGAAACTAAGACCTGGTTTTCATGTCGGAGCCACTATGCAGGAGGCTGCTTGAAGCATTTTCTTGCAGTAGCAGCTTTGGATGGAGGCCATGATACATGAGAGACCATGAGGATCAGCCTTACTATGAGGAGAGCGACGGTGGCTCAGTGGTAGAGCCTCTGCTTGGTAAGCTGAAGGTCCCAGGTTCAATCCCCGGCATCTCCAACTAAAAAGGGTCCAGGCAAATAGGCCTGAAAAACCTCAGCTTGAGACCCTGGAGAGCCGCTGCCAGTCTGAGTAGACAATACTGACTTTGATGGACCGAGGGTCTAATTCAGTAGAAGGCAGCTTCATATGTTCATATGAGAGTTTGTACCCTTGAAACTGTCCATACAAGAAAGCCAATTTCTGTGCAGAAGCACACGTTAGAAACTCTGTCCTGCCGCCCTGAGGAATTATTTTTAGCAGCTCTCCATTTGAGGATTATGGTGATAAAATTTCCACATATTGCCAAGTGAGTCTGTAATTCTGAAGTACATAACTTTTTAAAGAAGTTTCATAGAATCTCTCTGTACAACAGGGTTCTCTAGACTTGTTGAGCCTGTGGGCACTTTTGGAAATTTTATGTCAGGTAATAGATGTCTCAGCAAAATGGCCGCTTTAGGAATGTAGATCCAGTGGTTACATTAGGAGGTTTCACAGAGTGTTAAGTGGCTCCAAGCCAAGCATCCTCCTATGATGGAGGCAGGTGTTTCCAAATGAATGCTTTCTGAAGAAAGGAAATTCCTCCTGGACTCTCTTGAAGCATCCCTTGCTCCAATAATGCCGAGACTGGCTATTTGCTTTGAGAAAGAGGTGCTCTGGGGTAGAACCAAGTGGGCACTAAGGAATACATTGGCACGTGCCATGGAGTTCTTGGGCACCATGATTGAGATCACGTATTTACTAAAATGTTACTTTGTGTTGTCCTGTTAGATTCAGTGGGTGACTAGGACATAGATTGAACTGGTTTTGTTTGCAGGTGAACTTGGCTTAATGCTTAAGTGAAGTATTCTGTGTATTTTTGCAAGGACTGATATGCTGGGGGGAAGTAGAACATGAGAGACATGAAGTAGCAGGGTAGTTGAATTGGTGTAGGTACAGGGGGCCTAATGCTTGCAAGTAGTTGTAATCTTGATATAGCTCTTCACTGCAAACTAATTCCAGCTATCCTTTGGTTTCCAAGGTTGTATCTTAGCCAGCCTTCGTTTATTCCTCATTGCCCTTTTAATTATCGCCCTGTGTTTAATCAATATTCCCCTTCCTAGAATTTCAGGCTAGATTTTAAGAAATAATATATTTTCTTAATTAAAACTGATCTTGCACCATTGAACTTCTCTTTCCCCCTGTATGTACAATCTGATGGATAAAAGATGAGTTGGGGCCTTGAGACGAGATGATGAAGGTTTAAGAGTCTATTAAAGTAGCTCACAAAATTATTTATTGCTGAGACTTTTCTTCTGCCTTTCTATTGAAACCGCTTTGAAGATGCCTCACAAGTATTTTTTTTAAATAGGACGATACAAAAATTCCCCAAATGTAGCAATCAGGAAAAGCAATGTAATCAATCATTAGGGAAAAAATCATAAAAACAATAAAAAGCAGCAGCAGAATGAGCAGTAGAAAAATAATTTGCCATATCAGGGAGTGAACTCAAATATTAAGAAATACTGTTTGGAATACGACAGCTTTTGCAGATCCCCTGGAGGCCAAAAGGAAGAGAGGCAGTATGGACCTCTTACAGTCCATTCCTAAGCAGGGCCATAGTCAGGATTTTAAATTTGGTGGGGCATAAAGCCATGATTTTTGTTTGTGGGGCCAGGGGGCTGCCAAAAAAGCCCTTCCCACCGCAGAAAACATACCAACACCATGCTGCGCTCCTAAGAGCAAAGGAGAGGAAGAGGAACCCAATGCGGAAGAGTTCTCCAGCAGCACTACAAGTCCCAGAATTCCTGGTGAAGAAGGGCAAACAACACTTGAGCCGCTTCAGGGCTCCAGCGGAAAGGATCGCCTCTCCCCACTGTGGGAGGGTGGGTGTCTTTGGGCTGCTGTGCCAAGGGTGCCTCCCACCTCTTGCCACGGCAGACCTGGCCCAGGGGCTGGTTACCCCGCTTACCTGACCGGAGACCCTGGAAGAGCAGTGCAAAGATGCATCCTCTCTTGCAGACCATGGTTATCTCCCCCCAGCCACACAGCCTTGATTCTCCTCCCCCACCCCCCACCCACCCCGCTCCAAGAAAGAGACAGAAGAGTGGCTCCCAGTGCACAAGAGTCCTCTTAATGAACTTCCCAGCTCGGCTGACAGCAGATCATGGAAACCATGCTTAGACATCCTTGGCCTTGGCCTCCTTCCAATGTGCCCAGCAGGGAGGCTCCTTTGCATACCCCGCTCCAGGACCAACGGCACCCTTTTTGCAGGAGAGCAGCGAGCCCATCCAAGGCTGCCTTCGTTTCCCGCTTGCCCCTGCCACTGCTTCCCCCACCCCTGATGCCTGCCCCCCATTGCTGCTGCTCGTGGTCCATGAGCCGCGGCTGAGTGGCAAGGGGCAGAGAGAGCCAGAGTGGGTGTTTGCGCATCCCCTCCACCTGGCTCCCACTCACCTTTCGGCTGGAGCTCCTGCTGCCAATGGCAGGGAGGCTGTGAGCTCCTCAGCAGTGGCAGAAGCGGCACTCTCTGCCCAACCCCCAGCTTGGCTATGTCCTACCCACAGGGCAACCTCTACTGGCTGCCAGGCTCGCTGGTGCTCTCTTTCTGTGTGTGAGAGAAATAAAAGTAAAAAGTTAAAAACTGGAAGTTGAGGGCGACGGGAGGGAATGGCCTTGGAGGTAGATTGGTGGGGCTGGAACCCCAGGGGCCCAACTGTCGCTACGGGCCTGATTCTAAGCACAATTACACTCTTTTAAGTCCTTATGGTCATTGGGTTTAGGAGGATGTAACTCTGTTATGATGCCGCTGCGAGGCTAGGAAGTTCAAAAGTCTGTATCCCTAATCCCAATTCAGGTTTATTGCCAAGGAACTCAACTATGTTAAGCTGGCTTGCCTGTATCAGTACATGAAGCTGTCTTATACTGAATCAGCCCATTGGTTTGTCAAGGTCAGTGCTGTCTGTCTACTCTGACAAGCAGCGGCTCTCCAGACTCTCAGGTGGGAGGTCTTTCACATCACCTTCTACCTCATTCTTTTCTCTGGGGATGCCAGGAATTGAACCTGGTGAGTGTGGATAAGAGGCGTGGTGGAACAGGTCAGGAAGGAATTGTGTGGGAAGGTTTGTCCCCCAGATTGGGGCTGAGGTAATTTCTAGAACTGACTATTTAAGCAGCCAGTTTGTTATAGAATTCTGTTATAGAATTACAACCTTATGATTATGTTATAGTTACAGCTTTTCAGGCTAATTTTAACTTTATTTCTTCAAGTGTTTCCCTTCTGGGTAAGCCCCCTCATAGTTCCATCATGTCGGTTGCAACTGGGAAAAATCTAACCTCCATTCCTAATAAGGTAAGCCGTTTGGATTGGTTAACTGTATGTGTGTGTGTGTGTACGCGTGCACACACGAGTGAAAACAGTGCCACAAGAACGTTCAGGTCATTTTCTTGCCAGCTACAAAAGCAGGGCACCCATTATTATAGGATCATGGGACAGGGTCAAGAGCTCATGCGTGTTTTCTTTAATAGTCAAATATCTAGCTTGCTGGCTTTGAGTTTTTAGCCTCTGGGCCAGAAGTTGTGATCTAGCACCACCTGCTCTGTGGCAAGAGAGTCAGCTCAGCTCTTGGCTGGAAAAATTGGAAGTTGTAGCTGTTCTCTTTTCACACTAGAACTATACTGACAGTGTCATAACCCCAGGTAACGAATACAATAATGCAAAAATTTACAGAAGTTATAGTTTGTAATTTTAGTCCGTTCGCTATGAAAATACTTCCAATTATAATCTCAGTCCATTCACTATGAAAATACTTCCAATATATATAAGTTTATGTATAAAATTTATTGGATATTTTGTTATTCATGATGTTTTGTAGTTTATTGCTTATTTTCAAGTTTGCTGAAGTCCTGCTTGGAAGAAGTGTGCAGGAAACAAGTTTTTAGTTGACTCCTTGTCCAGGACTCTTGGGACTGTGTTTCTACAGTCTTCTGAGGAGTTTTTGGTACCCTATAAGAGAAGAAAATCTTTAATATTCCTAATTGAACTTATTCCTTTTGCACAGCATATATGATTTTGATATATTCTGTGAAACTTATATATGTTGGAAATGTTTTCATAGTGAATGGACTGAGATTACAAACAATATTTTTTTGTAAACTTTTGTATTATTGTATTCATTATCTGGGGTTATGATACTGTCAGTATAGTTCTAGGGTGTTCTCTTTTCAGCAAACTGAGGTAGAACGTCTTTGTCCTTCTGTGGGAAGGAGCTCTGTGTAAGTTAGCAGGTTGCTTTCACACAGCACAGACAAACTAACCTTGTTTACAACTGCTGCATAGGGAGATGTGTAGAATCTTCAGGATGTGCTGTTTGAGAATAATGAGAACTCTATAATTACACAGCTAGTGATTTGTCCATATGTTCAACTCTCCTACCATGCAACAGAGGTCCAAATTAGATTAAAAGTGCAGTGCATGGATCTCACTGACCTCTGTCCTAACCTGCATTTCCCTGGTGACATCTAGTAAAAGGTGATGCCATCATTCTCATTTCCCCAGCGACATCTCATAAGACAGTCGCTTGAAGAAAGTGGGAGCGCTTGGAGCACAATGACTTCACTCAGGCATCACATTTTACTACTAGTTACTGGAGGAAGCAGTTTGGCGACATGAGTCAGTAGCAGCTAGACAGCCCCCATTATGCCTAATTTGGACAGATGCTTCACATGTCTTTTGCTAGACCTTCAGTGTTGCCAGATACGTAAGACTTATCAGATTCTTGTCCCAGAATCAAGGGCTTCTGCATAATCTATCTCCCTCTTCTGCTGTTTTTTAAACAAATAAAGAGAGGCTTGCTCATGTGTGGCACTAACATGTTTTTTTTGGGGGGGGGGCGGTGGGGGTGGTTTAGAGTGGCCAGCGAGTCTCAGGCAAGAGTCTCATTGGGACTGTGTGACTGGAAAGGGGCAGGGTTTTCTCTGTTGCTGTTCCCCAATTCTGTATGAAGAGGAGTGCCACTTATGAATTTCTCTTGTCCAGTAGCAGCGTTGCACTCTGGACTGCTTTCTCTGTCAATTGAAAAATACTTTTTAAAAAAGCAAGTTCTGTCTGATAAAAAAGACAGACAAGGAGGAAATACACACCATTCCCTAAACTGGGCTAAATGTCAGGGAGGGTGTGCCTGAGGTAAAAAAAAGGACATCCCTGACAGAGAATATTTGCTGTTCTCAGGCACTTTCCCAGGTGAAGTAGCTTATGCTGTGCGAGAGGAATGCTGGCAGAAGCTGTTTCCACAGCTGTTAAGAGGATTCCAGATTGATAACCTGGGGAGATTGGGGTTAGAGACGTGGGTCAGCGGGAGCCACATGACCTTTAGTCTGGGCCTATGGATCAGGCCTGAGAGAAGCTACTTCAGGTATTTTATACCAGCGGTCCCCAACCTTTTTGGCACCAGGGACTGGTTTTGTGGAAGACAATTTTTCCATGGACCCGGGAAGTGGAGGGGGGGGGCAGGATGGTTTCTGGATGATACAATTGTGCACTTTATTTCTATTAGTTTGTTGTGGTGGTTAAGTGTGCGAACTCTTATCTGGGAGAACCGGGTTTGATTCCCCACTCCTCCACTTACAGCTGCCGGAATGGCCTTGGGTTAGCCATAGTTCTCACAGAGATGTTCTTGAAAGGGCAACTTCTGGGGAGAGCTTTCTCAGCTCCACCCACCTCACAGGGTGTCTGTTGTGGGGTGTGGGGGGGGGAGGTAAAAGGAGATTTTAAGCCACTCTGAGATTTGGAGTGGAGGACAGGATATAAATCCAACTTCTTCTTCATCATCATCTTCATCACTACATTGTAATATATAATGAAATAATTATACAACTCACGACCCGGTCCATGGGCCGGGGGTTGGGGACCCCTGTTTTATAGCACTGCCGGTGCAAGGTCATTGTCACTAGAACTGTTGAGTGTGAGGGTCCTGGGCGAGTGTTGTGAGGGCAAAGTAATTCCCTCCAGTTCTGTAAGTAACTGTGGTATTCTTGGTTACGTTCTTAGACACAGCACTACTTCCTATTCTGCTTTCTACTGAAATTCAGCCTTACCATCTGTTCCTGCTTGGCTTGCTTTGGCTACATGTTACAAGACTACTGTGCAAACTTCAACTCCTCTGCCTTCAATGTCACGGGCTGCACCTCGATCATGCTGAACAGGTAAGGAGCAGTCAGGGCATGCTTCTGTATCAGTGTTCTTAGGTGTTGTGATTTAAATAGATAAACAAAACACGAGCGGCTTACCTTGATTTTCTTCAGTACTTAGAAGTGACTTGCATAACAAAAATGCAAAAAAAAAAGTTCAATTTAAACTGAGATACGTAACAGCATCGGTGCACCTGAAGCAGTTGATGAGTTAGAACAGGGGTGTCAAATGTTCAGCCCACGGGCCAAAACCAACCTACCCAGGGCTTTAATCAGGCCTGCAGGGCTCTTTTCTCCCCCCTTCTGTCCTCACCTTTTGAAGCTTTGAGGTTGCTGAAGTTCCAGGCTCTTTCTTCCTTGTCTTTGCAGACTGAAGCAGGAAGCAATTCTGGGCCGTCAAAGCTGTAAAGAAAATGCGAAATGGACTTTCCATTAAGTTTTCTGTCTCTCTGGGAGTAGTCTGTCTGGGCACAGAGACCTTAATCGAAAATCCATTCCATGTTTTCCTTGCAGATTTTTCTGTGCTGCAATGTATTTTAATGGAGTGGAGCTCAGTTTCACTTTTCAGCATTTATATGGCCAGTTAGTAGCTGTTCCTTGCTGGAGTTGTGTGACTTGGCAAATAAAGGGTTGATGCTTTGAGCCAGCATGTCTCTGCTGAATGGACCTTAGAACTGGTGCCCAGTGAGTTCTCTAACCTGGGAACCCACAGCCACAAGGGGATATTATACTGAAGAGCTATTGCCAATCTGAGTAATCCTGGGGGCAGGGGGAGAAGCCTGCAATGCCCAGCCATTTCATGTTTTCCTAAGCCCAGAGCATTTTATATTTTTGGTTTATATTTTTTAGTTTCTGCTGTGATCCTTGTGCTTTTTTTTTTGGATGTTTTATTTTTAAAATTGCATTGCCAAATCCCACTATTCCCCAGCTTTTGATTTTAAACAAAACATTGCAGGAGTTTTAAACATGTTTGTATTTTAAGTAAAAAAATAATATATTTAATTGTATTTTTCTGTATCCTTTATAAAGGTTATATCTCCACTGCCTGGCATTATATTTTATGACATGCCTGGTACAGCCCCACAAAGTCCCATTTATGTCAGATCCAGCCCTCATAACAAATGAGTTTGACACCCCTGAGTTAGAAGGTTGTCCTAAGCTGGTGGTGATTCTGCTAGCACTGTCCTTGCGGAGCCATAGGCTGCAAGCCTCAGGCAAAGGGGAGCAGATGCTCAGCCCCAGGTCTTCTTCAGCTACCTCAGATCTTCCCAGTTCCTTCCTCCTTCCAAGTGGAAGTAATCTGCATAGTTCAATTAACCCTCCTCTCCCCTCCGTTATGAGGTTGCATATTTGAATGTTAACATTTGTAGACTTTTTTTCTTGTTCCAATATCCTCCATTCCCAAATATTGAGGTAGAAGTGTGGGCATGAGTAGGGATGGGTATGAACCGAATTACAAACCAGATTTTCTCATTAATCAAGCTGGTTTGCGGGGGTTCGCAAATTCACCTGGTTCACGATGCACTCACGAACTGCCATGGTTTTGTGACAGTTCATTCGGTTCCTAGCTACCTTCCCTTCCCCTCACTCTTGGAGGTATGCCACAGCTGCAGCATAGCTCTGGGAGGGAAGGGGCAGCATTTAAAAATCCCCCCATTGGTGGCATGCCTCCACAAGTGTGGGGGAGGTAATTTGCCTTCGCTTCATTCCTGGAAGCATTCCTGGAACCACTGCAGCATAACTCAGGAAGGGTGGGGAGACGTTTAAAAACACCTCCTTCATGAACCCCACAAACCTGAACCAGTTCAAGAAAATGGAAAACTTTGTGGACGTTCACGAACCTCCAAGAACTGCCCTTTTCCTGGTTTGTGTCCGTCCCTAGTGGAATGCCATTCTGTGGCATGCATGTGTGAAAGCTTTGTCTAGTTCCTCTCATTTTTAAAAAAAAAATTATGTGAAGGTTCATCCACTCACCTTTATATTTAAAAGTAAATACTCAAGGTGCCATGCAGTAAAATACATTCACTGCAGTTAAAATAGGCATTAGCTGCCATTAAAACACCCCTGGGGATTGAAAAAGTTTCAGCTGACCTCTCTAAAGGTCTCTGATCTTTTAGAAGAACTTATATATTTTTTTCAACAATAAGGACTACAGATTTTTTTCCCCTTAAAAACCTGAAATCCAACTTTTTAAATTAGAAGTTATCCTTTTCCAGTTGCAAGGCGCTCACTGAATACAGGTCCCAAACCCTGACATGATACAGACTTTTCCACCCTGCTTTCCCCACCCTCTTTGTCCATTGCTGCAACAGATTTGTGTAGCTACTGTGGGGATTTACTGGATAAAATCACTGCTGGCATATGGCTGCCTCTTTCCACTCCCAGTTATATAGTAAAGGGTCTGTGTAGGACTGCCACAGAGTTGCCTTTTTCAATCATACTTACCCTGTTGGCCCTGATGGGTCTGAAAGGCAAGATACAAATCTTCTAAATAAGGAAATGGTAATGGGTTGAACAAGCCTCCAAGTCAAAGATTTCAGGTTTTCACGGCTGGCATCGTCATTAGGGTTTGTAGAATCTTTCGGGCTCAAGTGCCGTGTTCTACTGGAGAAAGTTTTCCTTCCAGACGTTTCGTTCTCAGCTGCGGAGAACATCCTCAGTGGCGTTGCAGCCGGAGCAGGCGTTCTGACCTTCTTGGCTGCTGTGCATTGAGTGAGGCCAGGGCTGCTGGAGAGCTGCTATTTCTAGAAATAGCCCTGGCCTCACTCAATGCACAGCAGCCAAGAAGGTCAGAACGCCTGCTCCGGCTGCAACGCCACTGAGGATGTTCTCCGCAGCTGAGAACGAAACGTCTGGAAGAAAAACTTTCTCCAGTAGAACACGCCACTTGAGCCCGAAAGATTCTACAAACCCTAAGCCTCCAAGTCCTTTTTCACTACCACAAGAAAGCCCTTTTTCAGAATTCCAGAGCCTACGAGAGCTTGCTAATAGCCCACTAGTTCCATTTATGTTCCCTGTCCAGGTGGGGGCTCATTGTATATATTTTTAACTTGCCCCGTGAAATGCCCTGTGTTTTTTCTTGTTCTTCCAGTCATGTGGAAGGCGCTCCTCATTGGTTTGAGTCATTTTCCAACATTCTTCTTCTGTCTCAGAAACTCACTGCTGGAATGATTGTTTTACATACTGGTAAGCGATTAGTTTCTTTATTGCTTACTGTTTTGGGGTAAGAACTCCTCACAGAAGGTGGTGTGGTAAAGCCATCTGATGCTTGGCTTATGACTACAGTGAATCAGGTTCCGATTCCCACTCATCCCAGAAGCTCGCTGGTTGAGACTGGGTCGATTCTTTCTTACCTCACAGGTTGTTATTAGCATAAAATAGAAGAGGATAAACCATGTGTACCACACAAAGCTTCTGGTGAAAGGGTGGGATAAAAATTAAATACTGGTGTTATCTATACAGCCAGAGACTGATGACAGGTGTCTATAAAAAACATAGATGGTTAGGACTGGGCCTGTGCCTTTGTGGGGCTGAACTCAGTGTGTTGGTGACTGGAACTTCAGACATCTGATTTGCCTCAGAAATTAGACACAAGGAGCCTCTCATACGGATCAGGCCCACAGTGCACAGGGAGAGATTTTCTAGCTTTCCCCTGACTACAAACTCCCTTTTGTGCAGCACAGTATAGGTACCTGGCTCTTTTCCCTCTAATGAGTCTTAAAGCAGCAGTGGGGTGGGGAGAAGGCCATTTGCAGTCAGGACAATGGCTCTGTGAGGTGAAGAGTTATTTCCCCTTCCTTCACACCGTAATCTTTTTTTTCTGCACAAATGTACAACTAGTGATTGTTTTTGTAAAGGCCAAAGTACATATCTAGAGCAGCATTCACGCAGCTTCGGTATCAAATGAAATTTGGCCCTTGCCCAGATATTTTTGACAGGCAAAACTCGCCACATGAGAGAATAACCGGAGCAACACATTGTTTTACCTGTCCAGCATACTTGGCGATCTTGTAAAATATGCTAGTTGTGGAAACTACCACATTCTGTTTACCAGTTCTTCTTAATGGGTTGGACCCAAATTGTCTCTCGCAGCGAAGGAGATCCCACGACTTCAGGTATTACCCTCGGCTCATCCTCTGCTACTCGCTGAGTCGCATTTTATGTGAGATTGTGCCCTTGTGGTTATCTATAGTCCCCTTTGGCTACTTTCTGGCTATGTTCTATTGGCAGAGCTGGCTAGAAAGGCTTCTTGTTTGAACTTCATCGATATAAATGAGTCTTGTGCAAGAGTACCGCTGTTAAACACACTAACAACTGTTAACTGCCTTGTAAATTTAATTCCATAGGGCAGCTGTAAAACAACATGCTTCCTTTAACTATTAGTGCAGTAATAGAAATTAATCAATGCCCTGTTCCAGGGAGATAAACACCAAATGAACCCATTAATTTAATAGTCTGTCCTCTGAAAAAGTGGCACGTAATACATTTAGAGTATATTTCCATCCCAAGCCGAATTCTCCAGGTATCTGGGAGTAAAAAGAAGTAATGTGAAGTTTTTGTTTTGTTTGTGTTTGTCATGAAGGGCTGTATCTATTCAGAACCCTTAACACAGTTCCCTCAGTCATTTTTTTTGTAATTAAAAACATCTTAATGGCAAAAATGAATAGATTGGGGGGGGGGAGGGTTCCTGCCCAGGTATTTTTTAAACAGGAAATAAAAAAATAAGCGATAACTGCGCTTTGGGGAAACTGTACAGTGACCTAAGAGGAAAAGGTTTTAGAGTCACTTCTCTCTGAATTCTACCCCAAAAAGTACAATTGGGTACCTAATTTGCCCCAATAACGCTTTCAAGACTAAGTGCATAGAAAACAAGACTATTTCTTGTTGGGAATTTGAATTGGGGTGACTTCTGTGGAGTAGGCAAGAAGCTATTGCAATTGAGCAGCGATGGCATAACCTGTGTTCTGGGCTCCTGAGCTGAAAATGTAGTAGGGCAACCTTGAGATCTGTTGACTTGGATACTGAGACTCACAGGTCACCATTCTCTCTACACAATAGCATAAATAGCCCCTTGTAGGTCTACAGTAAGGCTGCGGATAAAAGCACAGTAACTTTTTTTCCCTTCCCAGTGTTTATATCTGTCACCCATGTCCATCGAACCAAACCACTGTGGAAGAAAAGCCCTTTCACGAACGTCTGGTGGACCCTGACAGTGGTGGTTGTGTGAGTATTGTCTTCCGGTTCTTCAGAAGAGCTGGTACTTGGATCTCTTCATCCTTCCCAATCCACTTTCTTGCTCCATACCAGACAGCTGTTTTTTTCCCCCACTCCATTACTTTTTCTCCCATTGTCCATTTTCTTCCAGGCCTCTCACTCTTCAGTCGTTCTTGAGCACTGCCCGATCTATCTTCCTCTGGCTTCACATGCCTCAGAACTTCCCTTGTCCTCTCTGGCTTTGCTCTCTTTCCTCTAATGATTGAACTCTGAAGTTCTTGATTTTGCAACTAGGGGATTGTCATCTTGGGGATCCTGCCCGTTTGGGCCTACACATTCACTGTCTTAAGTCATCCATTCACCCACTGGCATATTCCGCTTTGGTTGCTGATGCAAAGAAGTTTAGTTTATTAGTTTATTTATAATTTATATCCCGCCCTTCCCACCAAAGTGGCTCAGGGCGGCTCACAACATAAAATCCAGCATAAAAATATTAAGTTTAAGCATTTAACACAGTTAAAACATTTAAAACATTAAAACATTAGGGATAGCAGAAATCTTATAGGACTACACTTAGTTTCCTGTGCCGGTTAGATCTTCTTCGTGGTCTCTGTGCAGTCACACCGATGGGAGAAGGCGCCTGCGCCGATCACGATCGGTAAACTTCAAAGCTGCGGATTTCTGCGCCCCGCCCCAGTGCGCATGCCCAGGAGCCCCACCACGCATGCCCACTGGGACGAGAGCGGACATCCCGCCAGTTCTCTTCTGACCGCCGCGCTGATCAGTCGATCTCTGGCTACGGTCGGTGAACTTGTTCTACTTCTTTAGTTAGGTAGCTGGTAGTTAGTTTTCAGTTAGTGTTAGTGATAGTTAGAGTAGAATTTGCTGCGCGGGAACGTCGGGTGAGTTTTTTCCCGCCCTCGGGCGGCCTCCCCGTCCACCTTCCCGCCGTTTCTTTCCCTCGCATGGAAAGGCGGTGGGGCTTCTTCAGACGGTGCGTCCAGTGTGGGAGCAAGATCGCACCGCCTGACGGACATTCGTTGTGTCTGTTGTGCCTTGGAGAGCGCCACAAACCGGACTCGTGTGTGCACTGCTCCAAATTTTCTAAACAGACTCGGAAAAATCGGGCGGCGAGACTGGCGGCGGCGCTAATGGAACAGGCGCTTTCCCCCAGCAAAATGGCCAAAGGCCAGAAGACCGCCACCGAACAGGTATCGGCGCCGAAGCAGGTCGATACCGAGCAGACCCCCTCCGATGCCGACCGCCCACATAAACGTTCGGGCTCGGCGGAAACGTCGGAGTCCTCAGTGCCTGCTAAGCGGCACAAGGAGGATCGCGGGGAGCATAGCAAGAAGGCCAAAAAGGCTGAGAAGCCTAAGCCTCGTAAACCAACCCCGCCAATCTCACCGGAGTCGGAAGGCCCGTCGGACTCGGCGAGGACCGTCCCTCCTCTGAAGCTGTTTGCGTCGCCTCGTCGGCAGACCCCTCTGGCGTCCATGTCAACCCAGCTGGTTATTTCGGATTCGGACTCTGAAATCGAACCGGCCCAACGCTCCGGCGTCGACAGGAGCCCTCTTCCTCGACTGGGGACCCCCCGTTCCCGAAGCCCTCGGGACCGATGGGATCCTTCCCGAGAACATCGATCGGAGGCGCACTCACCACGCCACATCGAGGGTATCCGCTCTCCGCATCGGCCAGCGACCCAAGTCCTGTGGGACCAACGTCAATGGCAGTACTTATACGGCGCATATCCAATGCAACCGCCTTTCCCGTGGCTTCAGCCACGACAGACAGACTGGGATCAACGATCGGAGTCGTCGTACCGATCCCGGACGTCCTATCGTACTCCGAAGCACTCCGCATCGGCATCGATCTCGAAGCCCCCCGAGCTCGAACCTCGTCGGGAACCGGTAAAGACTCCGATGGTCAAGCCGAAAGCCCCGGTCGACCCCGAGTCGCCACCACCCCGCGACCCGTCGGAACCCTCGCACTCCCCAGGAGACTCTACCAGGTCTGTGCGGGACTCTTCTCCAGAGGACCCGGAGGACTCTTCCCCAGCGGAACCCTCCCCCTCGGGGAAAACGTCGGAGGAAAACCCCATCTCCCCGTCGGAGGACTTGAAATCCTACGGGGACCTGATTAAACGGATGGCACTGGTACTATCGTTACCGACGGAGCAGCCACTACCGGAGGTCACGGACACTGTGTTTGACATCGTCCAGCGCGATACCTCGACGGCGGTGGCGCTTCCTCTTACGAACGTGATGCTCCAGACGGCGAAGTCCTCATGGGACAAACCCGCCTCGACACCGGTGTCTTCCCGCCGTCTCGATCACATGTATCGAATTCAGGAGAACACGGCGGACTTTTTATATAATCATCCGAAGCCCAACTCGGTGGTTGTGTCAGCGTCTTCGAAGGCTAAGAAGACACACTCCACGCCCCCGGATAAGGAAGTCAGGAAGCTGGACTCTATTGGTCGCAGGCTTTACTCAGCAGGCTCTCTGGGTGTGAAGATAGCCAACTACTCCGCATGCATGGGCAGGTACCAGTATGCATTATGGGACCAGGTCTCTGACATTTTGCTCACTCTGCCAGAACAGAGTAGGTCCGCCCTCAGGAAGCTGCAAAGAGAAGGGATGTTGCTGGCTAAACAGCA
Organism: Heteronotia binoei; assembly: GCF_032191835.1. NCBI lineage: Eukaryota > Metazoa > Chordata > Lepidosauria > Squamata > Gekkonidae > Heteronotia > Heteronotia binoei. The sequence continues at coordinate 67,721,084 of NC_083235.1, forward strand.
GCTGAATGCCTCCAAGCACTCTGGAGACACCTGCTCGAAGGCTTTGACTACAGCAGTATCGCTGCGGCGTCATTCGTGGCTCAGATCTACTGCCCTCCAGCCAGACACCCAGGCTTACATTGAGGACCTCCCCTTCGATGGTTCGGGCCTTTTCAGCTCTAATACAGACTCTGTTCTCCAGGAGCTGGATAAGAGTATGAAGACGTCAAGGAACCTGGGGGTGTCAACGTCCCGCCCTACGACAAAGCGTCAGTGGACTAAGTCGTGGCAGAGGAAACCCTTCGCAAAGTCCCCGGAACACTCCTGGCGCTCGAAGCTGGCAGCTTCATTCCAGCGTCAGCAGTACTCTGCTAAGCCCAAGTACTCTCCACCGGCCACCCAGCCGGGCAGGCAGAAGGGCTCTAAGCAGCAGAAGCAGGGCCTTTGACTTCCTCCGGGCAGTTTGCCCACCCACGGCTGTGGACTCTATTCGCCTTTCCCCCTTCCTTTCGGTCTGGGGCCGCATTACATCGGACCTCTGGGTCCTGGCCATCATCCGGCGGGGATACAAAATAGATTTCCTGCAACACCCTATGACACACAAGTTCGTTTACACGTCACCCTCTCCAACCCTCCGAGAGGAGGTGCAATCTCTGCTTCAAAAAGGGGCCATCGAAGTCGTACCAGAAAATCAGCGGGGCCAAGGCTTCTATTCCCGCTACTTTACGGTGCCAAAGCGGGATGGGGGCCCCCGGCCTATCATGGATCTCCGTGCGCTGAATGTTTTTGTCCAGTGCGACAAGTTTCGTATGACCTCCCTGAAGTGTATTCTTCCCCTCCTCAGGCCGGACACTTGGATGGCCACCCTAGACCTGAAGGATGCATATTTTCATATATCCATCCTTCCTTCCCATCGACAGTTCCTACGCTTCGCCATTGGGGACTCCCATTTCCAATATCGGGCCCTTCCCTTTGGCCTCTGCACTGCCCCACGGGTCTTCACCAAGACCATGGTGGTCGTCGCTGCCCACCTGCGTCTGCAAGGGGTGACGGTGTTCCCGTATATCGACGATTGGTTGATAGTGGCGACTTCACGGGGCTCACTGCTGCGACACATCGACGTCACTCTTGCCCTCCTTGCAGACCTGGGCCTCCAAATCAATTGGAGCAAGTCTCATCTATAGCCCTCCCAACGGGTGCAATTTATCGGTGCAGTCCTGGACTCGGTGGCCTGCAGGGCCTTCCTTCCTCTAGACCGCACACAGGTCATCATCAGGACGGTTTCTATCCTCCGCCAGAACCCCACGGTGCGAGCTCGTCAGGTTCAACGGCTTCTGGGACTCATGGCAGCTATGACGGGGGTCCTGGGCATGGCGAAGCTTCACATGCGCCCGTTACAACTCTGGTTTCTTCGGGTCTTCAATTGCAACAACGATCCATTGTCTCGACTGCTGACAGTCCCTCCAGAGGTTCTGGAGTCCCTGGTTTGGTGGGGGACAGAATGCAACCTAGTGGAAGGGGTTCCCTTCCAAAGGCCCCCGCCTTCCATCACAGTGACGACGGACGCGTCCCTGTGGGGATGGGGGGCTCACGCTTCGGGACTGTGCGTGGGAGCCCCATGGCCCAACCAGCTCCGGGGTCAGCACATCAACTTCTTGGAGCTGATGGCGGTGTTTCACGCTCTGCACTCTTTCCAGACTCTGGTTCGGGGCAGGTCGGTGGCCATTCTGACCGACAACACCACCGCCATGGCCTACCTGAACCGGCAAGGGGGCACGGTGTCTCGCAGTTTGTGCAGACTGGCCATGAGCATCTGGGAGATGTGTGGGTCCCTGGGGACGTCCCTGGTGGCCACTCACCTTCCGGGGGAGCAGAACGTTCGAGCGGACTTCCTCAGCCGAGGCGGGGCGCTCCTCCACGAGTGGGAGCTGAACTGGGACTATCTGGTACCGGTCTTCCAGCGTTGGGGCACACCGGACCTCGACGCCTTTGCGACGAGGGACAACAAGAAGTGCAGGCTGTTCTGCAGCAGGGGGGGAGTAGACCCCAAGTCCATGGGAGACGGCCTCCTCGTCCCGTGGCGCTGGCACAAGGTGTACCTGTTTCCCCCCGTTCCACTCATAACGAGGGTGCTGCAGAAGATTCTGCAGGACCGGCCGGTGGGCATCCTCGTCACACCGTGGTGGCCACGCCAGCAGTGGTTTCCGCTTCTTCTGGAGCTGGCCAGGGGAGAGTTTCACCACTTCCCGCAGGTGCAGAATCTCCTACTGTCACATCAAGGTCGGGTACTTCATCACGATGTCCCGCACTTGAAGCTCACAGCATGGCGTTTGAGCCGCGACAGTTATCAGAGAGAGTGCAATTTGTCCTGTTGAACAGCAGGAAGCTTTCCACGCGCAAGTCATACTCCTACAAGTGGGGCAGGTTCTCACAATTCGCGGAGGCGGCAGGGGTCCACCCGCGTGAGGCGGGCCTGCCACTTATCTTTGATTTCCTACTCTCGTTGCTGGATACGGACTTGGCAGTATCGTCAGTACGCGTCTACCTGGCTGCCATCTCGGCAGAACACCCGCGGGTGGATGGACAGTCTGTTTTTGCCCACCCGGACACTAAGAGGTTCCTGAAGGGCCTTGCTCGGCTATATCCAGCAGTGCGGGTGCCCGCGCCAGCTTGGGACCTGGTCTTGGTGCTCAAGGCCTTAACTGGAAAACCATTTGAGCCAATGGCTACTTGTGCTCCGCACCTCCTGGCCTGGAAGGCGGCTTTCCTGGTCGCAGTGACGTCGGCCAGACGTGTAGGCGAACTGGCGGCCCTCCGATGTGATACCCCCTATTTAACCTTCACTCAGGGGGTGGTGCTCCGTCCGGACATTACCTTCCTTCCGAAGGTCCTGTCGTCCTTCCATCTCAATGCTGACATCTCTTTGCCAGCGTATTACCCCAATCCGGCTTCGGAGGCTGAGCGCCGGTTGCACGCTCTTGACGTGAAGAGAGCGTTATCCTTCTACGTGCACCGTACGAAGGACTCTCGTAAGGACCCTCGTTTGTTTGTATCCTACGCGGCTGCGACGAGGGGTCAGAGGATATCGTCCCAGCAGTTATCCAAATGGATTGTCGAGACAATCAGGCTGTGTTACCTGCTCCGCAAGACGCCGCTCCCGGGGCCGGTGCGGGCCCATTCCACCAGGGCGATGGCCACCTCGGCGGCATTCATGAAGGGCAGGCATACCTCTTCAGGACATCTGCAAGGCCGCCACGTGGGCGTCGCCACACACCTTCGTGTCGCATTATGCCCTGGACTTGAGCCGGCGTAGGGAGTCCTTAGTGGGCCGGGCAGTCCTGCAATCTCTTTCCTGCTGACGTACCGTGGCACCCTCCTCCAGGTATGCTGTAGCTTGCTAATCTCCCATCGGTGTGATGCACAGAGACCACGAAGAAGATAAACAGGTTTCCTACCTGTAACTGATGATCTTCGAGTGGTCATCTGTGCAGTCACACTACCCGCCCTCCTTCCCCTCTGCGGCCGGTCCGTCAGTGGGCTGACGCAGCGGTCAGAAGGAACTGGCGGGATGTCCGCTCCCGTCCCAGTGGGCATGCGTGGTGGGGCTCCTGGGCATGCGCACTGGGGCGGGGCGCGGAAATCCGCAGCTTTGAAGTTTACCGATCGTGATCGGCGCAGGCGCCTTCTCCCATCGGTGTGACTGCACAGATGACCACTCGAAGATCATCAGTTACAGGTAGGAAACCTGTTTTTATAAGCCAGCCGGAAGAGGGTTGTCTTACAGGCCCTGCGGAACTGAGCAAGGTCCCGCCGGGCCCTCACCTCTTCCGGCAGCTGATTCCACCAGGAAGGGGCCATAACAGAGAAGGTCCTGTCCTTAGTAGATTTTAGGCGGGCTTCCTTTGGCCCGGGGATAACGAGAAGATTTTGGGTTCCCGAAAGGTTCCTCGTGAGTGAAGGGTGTTGGGGTAGAAGCCTCGGATGCCTTCCTGTGATGAGCCGATCTTGCTCTCTGTGTGGCAGGTTGCTGGGCCAGGTTGTCCAGACCCTTCTGGACCTAAAGTTGTGGGTAAACCTTAAGTCTCCTGTGGCCTACAAAATGGACGACATCCCCATGGCCTCCTGGCTGCTGGGTTTGCTCTCCCTCATTCTTGTCGTGATCATCAATGAGACCGTCAAACTCCACGAAATCAGGTAAGAAAGCCGCATCAGTGGGCAGTGAGCCTTGTTAGCATTTTATATCGAAAGAGACCCCGAGAATTTTATATAGTTATTTTCCAGAGTTCTCATAGACTTCACACACCCTCAGCAATCTTTACCCCTATAATTGAGGTTCGACATAATTATCTCCATGGTACAAATGGATGGGGGCTTTGAGAGAGAGAGTGGCTTGCCTTAAGGCCTCCTATCATGTTTGTGGCTGAATTGTGATTTGAACTGTGACTAACCATCTAGCATTTTGTTCTCTTGAGCACAACACTATGGTGCAGTTTCTTTTGGGATATCGTATTTTTCGCACCATAAGGCGCTCCGGATGATAGGACGCACCTTCCTCCTGGGGGGGCAATCTGCTGTCTCTGCCTTCGATCCGGCGCTTCCCCCGCGCCTCCCTGCCTGGCTCCATCTTCTTCCATCAAGCGCTGGGATCGCTCCACGTGGCCCCACCGCAAACCCAGCGCTTTGTGAGCGCCGGCTGCGGAGGGGGCAGCGTGCTTCCTCCTTGCCTGTGTGCCTGGCTTCAGCTGTGATGCTTAAAGCAAGCGCTGGGATCGGAGGGCGGAGGGAGCGATCCCAGCGCTTGCTTTAAGCATCAGAGGTGGAGCCAGGCAGACAGACAAGGAGGAAGCTGCCCTCTCCACAGCCGGCACTCGCGAAGCGCTGGGTTTGCGGAGGGGGCGGGTGCTTCCTCTTTGCCTGTGTGCCTGGCTTCAGCTGTGATGCTTAAAGCAAGCGCTGGGATCGGAGGGCGGAGAGAGCGATCCCAGCGCTTGCTTTAAGCATCAGAGGTGGAGCCAGGCAGACAGACAAGGAGGAAGCACGCTGCCCCCTCCGCAGCCAGCGCTCGCGAAGCGCTGGGTTTGCAGTGGGGCCACGTGGAGCGATCCCAGCGCTTGCCGGAAGAAGATGGAGCCAGGCAGGGAGGCGCGGAGGAAGCGCCAGATCGGAGGCAGAGGCAGCGGATCGCCCCCCCCCCCAGGAAGGTACGTACCTTCGCTCCATAAGACGCACACACTTCCCCCCCACCACTTTTTTTTGGGGGGGGGAAGTGCATCTTATGGTCTGAAAAATACGGTACATCTTCATGGGCCATTTCTTCTGCTTCTGTTGACATTTTAAAGCAGAGGATCTCCCTCCCCCTCCCCCCCCCCAAAATAAGAGTGACGTGCAAGAGTTCCATATTGGCTTTTCTTCTGGAGTGACCACCCTTGGCCATCTGCAGACCAGAGTGTTTTGCACCGTGTGAATGGCCCATGTCATAGTGCTCACTGTTCCCAGCAACTGCTGGCCACGTGTTTATGGAAGTTCATAGGCGAAGCATGAGGGAGAATCCTTCCTTTTAACCTTCCCCTTTAGCTCATAGATGTCTGAACCCAAGCCTGTTTTAATTGGCTAACGAGGACTCTTTCTCTAGAACAGTTACCACCAAGGGCTGTTTGGATGCCCCTCCCCCCAAAGAAAACAGCAACACAAATCAGTGGGCAGAACTGCTTGTAAAGACTGGGACAGCCTTGCTTCACTCAGCCAGTGTTCTCAATTCCCTTTGGTAATCTGGGCATGAATCCCTTTTCTAGGAAACACATAACCAAGCCATCTAAGTAGAATTTGTATAAAATATGGGTGCAATATTGTTAGCCTCATTCAGAATTCATTAAATGAGGGTGTTGCAAGCAAACAAAGGTAAAATGAACACTGTGAGATAACAGGTTCCTTGGACAGATGCCTGTCTTCACAGTTTGGCTTGGATGCTATCACCAACAGGGCTCAAGACTGACTCACATGAATAGAAATGAATAGAAGTAAATAGAATGAATAGAAGTAAAGGGCATTCAAAACATGCATTTCTATTAAGAATAAAATGGCCAGTATACAAGAATAGTGGAAAGATTTTCAGACCCTCATAGATGAATAGCAGAACAGTGGAATTCCCTAAGGGAGTGGTTGTTACTGTGTAAGGAAGCAAAAGGGAGAATACAAAATAAGCTTTTCTTGTCTGATTAGAAGGGGTGCGGTATTAAATTTTGTGAGATTCTTCAAAGACTGTGGGTGAGTGATGGTCCTTTGAGAAGACAGAGTCCAATCTTGGTTCCCAAGGGTTCCTGAATCTGAATTTCTGGGTGAAAGGGACCATTGACTATTATTGGCCATATAAATTATCATTGGGCATTTCAAAGAATCCAGGATTAATTAGCCTCCTGAAGTCCCTGCTTTCTGGTCACCTGTCTCCTATTGAGCCACTGAACTGAATGAACAATTTATAGCATAAATTATGGGGGAATCATGTTGTAATTGAATAGATTTCTTGATAAGTTCCCTTCACTTTTTGCGTCTCATGTAACAGACAACGAAGTACACACAAGACCCAAGTGCTCTGCAAGCCCCTGAGGTGGTGTTCGGGCACTACAACTTCTCAGCAGCCAAATCAAGCAGAGACAGAAGCTGTCTCCCTCCCTTCTTGTTGGTGCTCAGCACTTGCTGTTCCAACTTTGCCTCTGAACATGGAGCAGTTGTTCTTAACTATTACAGCAGATAGATACGCGAAGTCCCCTCCCTGGTGGTGGTGGAAAGTGCTGTCAAGTTGCAGCTGACTTCTGGCAGCCTCACAGGGTTTCCAAGACAAGAGATGGGCAGAGGTGGTTTTGCCATCGCCTGCCCTGGACTTCCTTGGTGGTCTCCCATCCAAGCACTTAACCAGAACCAAGCCTGTTTAGCTTCCAAGATCTGAGATCAAAGCATCCAGGCAGACTTTAAAAGGATAAGAATATTTTGCATAGCAGTCGTATGTAGGGGAGAGATGATATTTAGCTGCATTATTGCTGCATCAAAATTATTTCAGCCAGGGTTCTGTAAGTTAAAATGATCTGTGTATGTTATCCAGGGCTTTTTTTTTTAAGAAAAAGCCCAGCAGGAACTCATTTGCATATTAGTTCACACCCCTGTCACCGAGCCTGCTGGAACTGCGTTCCCGTGCATTCCTGCTCACCCCCCCCCCCCCCGAGGTTATCTTATCTAAACTATGGTTTCTGATGCTTTAGAATTTGAATATATTTATTCCAAAGGAAACTTGCAATGTAATGTTGAGGGCATTTCTAGATGGTAGAGGATAATTGGAGAAGACAAAGGCAAAGGCCAAAGACAAGCAAAGGCTTCCTGTTCTGCAGCCAAAAGCATCTTTTCTTTTCTTTCTCCCAGCTCTGGTAGGTGTCAAATGTTGATGAAAGTATCCATGGTGGCAGAGCTATAGATCCCACAGAGATGGTAGAGAGGTTTTTCTTTTCAGTCAATCAAGAACTACTTTTAGGAAAGCTGACTCTTGGTAAAAGTATCCTCTTGTGTGCAAATCGGTAGAGAAAGAAGCTTCAGCTCTCTGCTCTTTGCCATGACACAGCAAGTATCTGGTATCTTAGTGTCAGCATTAGCCAAACCAACACAAGGTACTATGTGCCAAAATATATAAAGTGCACATCTGTTGTGCCAAGGAACCCCATATCCTCTCCTTTGCGAAAAGCTGTCCTGATCATCTGAATCAGTGGTTGTTTGTAACTTTGCTTCTACAGAAGTAAAAAAATACGTTGGTAAAAACGGGAACACTAGAGAACAAGAAAAGGAGAAGCAGCATTTGTAGGGGACAGGAAATGAGAGCCTGGGAGGAGGCTGAGACCGCAAGGCAAGGATATTCCACCTTGGGGCAGCCGGCATTCCCCCTAAGTCCTGATCTCCTCTGTGCACATTCCTCTATGTGGCTGGAAGGTTTGTGTTTTGAACGATGAGGCGCTCTGGAGACCAAACTTCTTGTCAAATTCTTCAGTATGTAGTAGGGTTGTGAAGAGTCGCTGTTGAATCTGCACAGGGTTCTTTAAACTTTCCTCCTTCTGAGAATCGCCGCAAATTTATCTGCTGTGGAACATACGAGAGTTGCAGAGGATTCTGTGGAAATCCTTTAAAATCGCAAATTCAGTTCCGCTTGTGGCCCTTGGCCAGGATTGTTGTGCCTTGCCCACCTCTCCATGTGTGTGAACTGTGAACACACCCCAGAACACACCCAGGGATGGCAACTTTCTAAAAAGGGATTATTTGGGATTTCTGATTGGCCCCTATGAAAAACATCTTGGTCTTGTCCAGTAAGGCTGCTGCTGATTTCGCCTCCTCTTTTTTCTTCTTGAACCGATGATCTCTTCTTTCTGTCTCCCCAGGGTTCGAGTACGCTATCAGAAGAGGCAGAAGCTGCAGTTTGAAACCAAGCTGGGCATGAATTCTCCATTTTAATCCCCACCAGTAGGAGGCGCTGTGGGGGGTGTTGAGGGCTGCACGTTCCTTTCCCGCACAGCCTTGACATTTTGCTGAGTGGGGGGGAGAGAGGAAACACATCTTACCCATCCGGCAGGTGCAGTATAAGTAGAGATAAGCCCTTGGGAGATTGATACCTGTAGCAGGAGCCCCAGGCAAAGCGTCAGTAGACAGGCTGCTGCTGTTCCTTTTATTTATTTTAGTACCTCTTTGGTGTTCTTTGGGATCCGGCAGGTTGACATGGATCCTAGATGGCTGTGTGCAAGGGATCCCTGTTTGATGTGGGGTTTTGTTTTGTTTTTTTGGTAACAGTACTGACTTTTACATTGTTTCCCCTATTTTGCTGACCTCTTTGTTGCTCTCCTCTGTTCATGTCTGGCGGCCCGCACCGTCTCTGGTGATTCTGGGGAGCAGAAGAGAAGCTGCCTTCCCACCTGTGATCCCTCCCTGGTGGTCACAAAAGCTTCCTCTTTGCAACGAGGCTGCCATCTGGCAGAAGACGGGCAAGCTGGCAGCATGCCTGGAAGGTGGTATTTGGAGGAGGTTTGTAGAGTTGAAAACAGATGGTGTAGAAAGGCTGCCCTGTAGAGTTCCTCTAAGATGTAGGGATATAATACAGAGTTAATGGCAGGATCATCATTCTCACAGTGAGAGCATCCTTTATGGAGCAGGGTAACTGTATGGTCATCTCAGCCTGGCTCATGTCCCATTAGCTAGTCTAATGCAGCGGTCCCCAGCCACCGGGCCCCGGACTGGTACCGGTCCGTGGCCCATCAGCAACTGGGCCGCCAGCTGAGCTGCCCACCCTCCTACGGTGCCCCACAGCCTCCCGCCCCCCCTCCCCCATGCTGCCTCCTCCCCCTCCCCCCTCTGTGTTTATTAGGTTAAGCCGAGGAAAGCGCTTTCCCGGCTGCTTAAAAGCTCACCTCTCTCCCCTGCGGCAGCAGCTGATCCACGGGGGAAACCGGCAGCAGCTGATCCACGGGGGAAACCGGCAGCAGCGGCTAACCACTGCTGAACAAGCCGCGCTGCCTTTGCCTCCAGAGGCAAAGGCAGCACCGCTTGTTTAGCAGATTGCTCACCGCTGCTGCCGCGGGGGGGGGGGGGGGGAGGTGAGCTTTTAAAGAGCCGGGAAGATGCTTCCCTTGGCTTAACATAATAAACATGGAGGGAGGAGGAGGAGGGAGCGGGGTGGGCGGCAAGGCTGTGTGGCTGTGTGGCGCAGGAGGGGAAGGCCAAATTCAGTCCCCTCCCCCTGCGATTCCCCCACCCTGCTGCTCCCTGGTGCCAAAAAGGTTGGGGACCACTGGTCTAATGCTTGCTGTGCACTGACATGATTGAGCACTGGGTTTCTGTCTTTTGACACACACACACTGCAGGGTCTTTTTTATTCCCCCTGACGAAAGCAAAACGTTTTGTATTGTGATTGTCTTGCTCTGAAATGGACCTCATTGGCTTGTATGCACCTGGGAGACGGACTGCCCCACAAGCAGCCTCTGTGTCTGGATTGACTGTGACTTTCTTCTGTAGGAAGATGAGTTTACAAACTGCCCTTTTCCTAGTTGATCTGAAGGGGGAATGGCAGATGGGATCAGACATCTGTCTTGTCTCAGGGTTGCTCAGTTGCTTCCTGAACCTGCCAAGCTGATGTGCTTCCTTTTGGAAGCAGGCTCTCCCTTTTGTTCCAATCAGGTGAACTGTTTGAAAACATGCCATCGTGTGTGCATGTGTTTCTAGCTCATGAGCATCTTTCCTGCCCTTCCTCTGCCGGTTGCTTGCAAAGAAGCTGCCTTATGGGAGGTTGTCCCCCTTTTTTGTATCCTCCTTAATGGCTGCTGAACGGTCTTATTCCCTTGACTCACCAACCCAAATGCCCAGTGGCTCAAATGCCACTTGAGCCAGCAGCATGAGTGCCTTTATGGCTTGGCATTGGAGCAGCTGAAATGTGCCCAACTTGCTTCTGGCATTCCTGGAGTCTTCTAGCCGGGATTGGAATAGCGAGCAGCAGGGATTGCAGCAGTTGGGGGGTTTTCAGCCCCAAAGTATAAACTAAGCCAAATGTATTCCGGTTCTACATTTTTGTTTTCAACATGCTGTGAAATTTAAGTCACCTTGCCCCCAACTCTTGCTTCAGATTGGGGATTGAGGGCTCCAAACTAATCAAGATATCGGTTAACTTCTCATGTTCCCTTGGTACATTCCCTAATGGGACAAACAGCATGTGCTAGGATCTGATTTAAATCAGCAAAAATGTGCTGTGGAGAGAGGTAAAAGCTACTACCCTTACCTTGTGCTATGGCATTGATCCAAAGGCCCCCCCCCCGCAACTGCTGTTTATAAAAGTTGAAAGGGGCAAAGGATCAGTCATATATCCCCTTCTGTTCTTTGGCTCTAATGGATGCCATCGGCACCAGGGCAAATAGTCCATCCTCATCTCTTTATAAACCTCAGTTCTGCAGGGCAAGAGTGCTTAAGACTTATATACTGCTTACATGGGCCCTGACTGTGATCTATAGTTGTTGCTCATCTGTGTACCCCGGGTCCTCTTAGGGCTGGAGCTAGAGGCTTTAAGGCCATGGAGGTCAGCTAAATCTTACAGTTACCTGCTGTTTTGGAGCATGCTTTCTTAAGGCAGATTGGTCAAGTTCTAAAATTTGTTCCCTAAAGACAAGAGTCATTTGTAGGGGTTTCTGCCCAGGACTGGTGAGAATCCACGTCTTTCTTAATCCATTCTTTTCCTCACCTGCCAAATTTCAGTCATGGTTAGTAAATTCTGGATGTTCCTTTTTGGCATGATAAAACCAGAGCTACCTCTACTGGTCAGCGTTAGTTTTCCACCCTGCTCTGTCTATGAACAGTCTCTTCCTCAGCCAGACACACGGTCTCACTTAAAAAGTACAGTGTTCATATTTTGGGATGCTGTATACTGATTTCCAAGTATTCATAGCTCCCAAGGAGTTCTGCTCCCCTTCCTGGAATTTTGGCCCAATCTCATTTACCTCAGATGCTAAATATGCTTGAAAGCACTGGCCCATAGTTACTAAATATGCTAAACTCTAAACAAACCAGAAGAAATACTACATTTCTGTTTTAACTGTGGTTAAATCTGAGATATTCACCTCTTCAGCAAGCATATGGCATTTAAATTTCCAGATAAAAATCCTGGATGAGGCCAAAAGCGTAGAGTTGTTGCTGGATTTTGTTAAGGATGGGAAAGGTGATACATTTGGTAACTGGAGGAATTTTTAAAAATTGTAGTGTAGTACAGTGTTTTGTTGTGCGCATTGCCTGGGAATCTGATCAAAAGGTTGTTTTTGATTTTTAAACAAGTTATTGTCTAGAAATGTTTAAAAATTTGTCACTTTTTTTTTTCAATATGAAAACTGCTTTTCCCAATATGAAACTAAAGGTCTAGTTTAACAGTGAAATACATTATATGAGCCTTCAGAGACAATGCGCTTAAGGGAGTTTTCTCTGTTTCACCCAGCTATTAACTCCCATGTGCTCTAGTCCTCTCCCAAATGTCAGAATCATATTTGGCTTCAGTTGGCCAGGATGGACATCTGAAAGCCGTGAAGGATGCTTTGTTTAGCACCCAACCTGGGTCTTGAATCTTCTGCTAAGTTTAATGGAGTGGGGGAAGGGGGCATATTATTTATTTGGAAGCTGAACTGGTTTGAGAGGAAGACATACATTATTTTTTGTTGCCACGTTTCAGCAGCCACTCTTCACCTTTCCTCTTTCTGAACTAAAGTGGGAGTCCTAAAAGGCCTTTGCCACAGGAATGTACTTGTGTGATTCTAAAAGGCAACAGCTGACAAATAAAAAAAACTGTGTCAGACAGTTGCCTTGCTAAAGGATAGACTTTCTGTAGGTTTTTGCTTGTGATGGTTGATTACTCCGGAAATGTTTCTCCTCTCTGCCCATTGTACACATTCCCCCCCCCCACCACCACCACCTTGATTGTACCCTGATGAAATTGACACACGAGTAATTGAGCCTTTCTGATGGCTGTCTCTTATTGCCTCACTCCTGGTCTCTTCCTCTGTGGCCAGCAGGGCTTCAGAAAAGCATGGGCACGCCTTTTGGAATGAACCCCCCCCCCCCCCCCGCAATCAAACTGTTTTTAAATGGTGTATATTTTATATTTTAAAGAAAACCTTTTTGGATGTATGTAAAGAAATAGATTTGTATTAAACTTGTAAATTGTATAAAAAGTAACAGAGTAACTGATGAAGAATGGCAATAAACGATTGTCTTTGATACTGTACGCCTGGATGGGTCTTTGTCTCTGGGAAGCAAACCGGTTGGACATTGAAGCAGCTGCACAGCTTACTTGTACAAGATCCATGCAAGGCAGTGGTTGGGTAGTTGGCTTTTCAGGAGGAAGGGTGGGACTTACGTAGAGGAAGTAAAGATTTGAGCCGGGGACTTTCAAGAGCACATGCATAGCCATTATGCTGGCTCTGACTTGGTGCCCACTTTTTTATTTGTGGCTCTCCTCCTATGTAATATTGACCAATATTGTGGTGTGGTTCAGTTTCCTTTGACAGCTTCCTCCCACTATCTTCTTGATTCTTTTTTTCTTCCAACTGGCAAAGGCTTGGGGTGTGTTTGTGTGTAAAATAAGCTATGTAGACAGTCAAAATTGTTTGTGATGATGAGGTTTTCTTGCACTATCCTACATTACTTGGCTGGATAGTTAGGGCTGATTTTTGTTGTGTGCATAGTTTCTGTCATGTGTTGATGAAATATACTGGGAGAGGAGGAGGCTGATACTTTCCCACCCCAACTGTTACACACTCAAGCCCATCGCATTTGCTGAAATGTGAATGTATTTTATACCGTCATCACCATACCAAAGTACAACCTGTACAGTAAAAACTGACTCTTAGTAATTTTTTTAAAAAAACAATAACTTTTCAGATCTTTCCTTGGGAGGTAACAAGCTGTGTTAATTTAAGAGAGACATGCACATCCTGAATTGGAACTGAGGAAAAGATTAGGCTAAGCAAGCCAAACCCAAGCATCAAAAGGGCAAAACAGACCCCAGTGTTTAATACCATTAAGTTGCGACTGATATTAGTGGAATACAAGAACTCGTGATTAAAACCAAAGGGCCAGATGGTTTAAATCTGCCTTTCTGACGTTTGCACATGTGACCAAGGTTCGTTAGACCCCTTTGCATCCATACATAATTTACACAGCATACGATATCTTTTACAATAAAGGATGAGCTCTTAAAAAATAAGCTGGATTTCCCTCATCAGTGATAACAAGAACAGCATTTTACTGCACCCGAGTGGCTCAGACATTAACGTGATTCCATCCCAGACCCTAAAGTACGACTGGTTAGTAAATATATAACAAACCACACTTTAAAAATATATACATTTCTTTCTTTTTTAAAAAAATTACAATTTTATCAACAGTGAAGAAAATGGACTCATCCCAGGTCAGCTAGTGTGAAATTCAAAACCTTCTTTAATTAAAAAAAAGGCTTCTTTGAACCTTTTTATAAAGTGCCACAGGTTGCAGCTATTTTTTTTTAAAAATTATCCTGTCGGCTCCAGCTATTAGCCAGAGCAGAGCATGACAAATCCACTCGATACCACGGATCCAAAGAGAGTAAAAAAATCTGCACCAAAAGCTGTGCAGCTCTAAAATGCAACCAGACCTTATTGCTTTTGCCTTTCCCCTTCAGAATTTACATACATGCTACCTCCCATCTATGAGCCATTAAAAGCTTTTTTTCCTTTTTAAATCCTGCACTGAAACTCTCAGCAGAAGCCTTCCCAATGATACCAGTGTCAGGGGCTCGAATTCTAAACACTTAAATTGCCATGTACGCCTCCACTGATAGCACAGGGCTGGGCTATACATTTCCACTCTCATTTTACTTTTCCATTCTGAAACATAGTTCCTCGGTGGTTTTTATTCCATTCACGGCACATGGTACACAAGTACTAATTGTGCATTTTTGTTTTCCATCCTCTCGCTTGGTCATGTTAGGCCAGCTTGGCACCATCTCGGTCTTATTTAAATATGTGGTATAGAGATGCACAAGGTCTTCCTCTTCAATGCAGAACACCACAAGGGAGGTGGTTTGTCACATGGCTGCTGTTCTGCCCCATTTTCAAAGAAGCAATGGGCTGGTGGGCAGTTGAGCAGTGGACAAGCTGCTCAGTTAGCCTCTTGCTGTAGAGCAGGGGTCCTCAAACTACGGCCCACGGGCCAGATGCGGCCCTCTGAGGACGTTTATGCGGCCCGCCGGGTTATGGCAAAATCAGACCGGAAGTGACGTTCGACCTAAACTCGTGTTAGCAACGCACACTTCCGGCACTGGGCTGAGGCGGCGGAGACAGAGTATGAGGTGATACCGAGGTGAGCTGAGTTCCCAGGCCGGGGTGTGTGGTGTGGGGAAGGGAGAGAGATGCAGAAGACGGAGAACTGACGGCCCGCGGCCTTGTACAGTAACAGCAGTCCGGCCCTCCAACAGTCTGAGGGACAGTGAACTGGCCCCCTATTTAAAAAGTTTGAGGACCCCTGCTGTAGAGTAAGGGCCTTGGGAGGCAGCTTTGTCAGTTGCGCAGGCTCTGCCAGAGTTCATTTTATGAAAAAAGGCAGTGTCTCTATTTGCCGTCATACATGCTGCCAGTAGGGCAAAGGACAAGGGAGGAGCATTCGCAGCTGAGGGGCAAAAATTACTTTTCGTACAGCTACAATGGGGAGTGATTTGGCATGACAGGCATCCTCTTTGTCTCAAGAGGGCGCTGTATATACATTATAATACTTAACAGCATTTTCCTCCCAGTTACTACAGACAGGATGGAAGGGAGTGGAAGACCTCTCCCCTCCCTTCCCACTCCTGGCACGATGAACAAGGCCAAGGTACTTGGAAAGAAGGTCAAATAGTTTTCAGTTCCACCGAAAAGCTTGTTATTGAAATATCGAGCCCAGTTTGCTCCTCTGAGAGCGTTGAGTCTGGCCAGCTGCTTTTTGAAGGAGAGGAGAAGGGGGAACTAAGGGGGAGGATTTCAGTCCACCCAGATTACACGGTACTTTTCCTAGTGATGTGTTGGGGGAAAAAAATCAGCAAAGATTTTGCCTTGCTCTGCAAAATGCCAGGTTACCAGTCTTGGCAACTGAGAGCAGTGGTCCTTATTGAGTGCCTGGTCCCCTTGCTGCTGTCACCACCCAAAGTGACATATTATTGGCACCTGTAAATGACAAAAGGCAGGAATGGAGATGTTTGTGGCATTGCAGCGGGAAGAGGCTAAGAGGCTCAAGGAAGGCTCTCTGGCATCAGCCTTTCCTCAACAGTGAGTCCAAGCAGCAGGGCCATCATCAGCTCCTTTCTGGGAGTTGGGAGCAATGAAGCTTGTCAGGCCTGGAAAGGGTTCTGATGCATGTAAGGAAAAGGAAGTTTGCATGCAACGAGTGCTCTCAACCCATTGTGCTTCAGCCCCATCTCAGAGATGCAGGTCCCAGGCTGACTGCGGCTGGCCTAGGCTGAATGTTATGCCCGAGACTGTTCCTCCTCCTCCACTTGAGCAAGATGGCAACATACAGAAACAGAAATCAGAAGTAGCTGCAGAGCCACCTACTCAAGGCCGTCCATTAGTCAAGCACAGTGTAGCAGGAAGAGGAACCTGCAGTCCAGGAGAGGAGCTTGCCCTCAGTCCAGCATGGCATCCAGCTGCTCTGCTAGATCATCGAACATGTTGCTGATGTCTTCCAGGATGTTCTTGGTAGAGTGCAGTGTCCCGTAGTGGCTGGAAGGGGCAAAAGCAGGAAACATGATCAGTTACGCTGCAGGGTCTCTGGTTATAACAGTCAGGTCCTCCCTCACTGTTTGGGGAGGGATGGTGGCTCAGTGGTAGAGCATCTGCTTGGGAAGCAGAAGGTCCCAGGTTCAATCCCTGGCATCTCCAAAAAAGGGTCCAGGCAAATAGGTGTGAAAAACCTCAGCTTGAGACCCTGGAGAGCCGCTGCCAGTCTGAGAAGACAATACTGACTTTGATGGACCAAGGGTCTGATTCAGCATAAGGCAGCTTCATATGTTCATATATGTTCATATGTTCTCACCAGACTGAGGCTCAAAGACCTCTCTTTTTGGTAGGAGTCCAGTGGCTTCTTTCTTTCTTCCCCTGTCACATGAATGATCTGCTGTTGTGAGCAACTTGTGTTGTCACTTAAAGCCTACCAGGTTGAATCTAGACTAAAGTTTCCGTCAGAGGAATGAAACTTTCCCACCTTCAGCCTCCTCCTGAAGCTCAGCGGTCTCCAAAAAAGGCTCCTCCTGATGGAATGATGAGGAACAACATGTGCGTGGGGGGTGGGGGTGGGCGGGGTCTACAGTAGGAGGATGTGTGGCAGTGATTGGGGGAAAAAAAGGCAAACTCCATGCTAACAATTATTAGGAAAAGGACTGAAAATACAACAGACGGTATTATAATGCCTTTGGTATAATGCTATCATGCAGCTGCATTTGGAATACTGTGCACAATTCTGGTCACCACATCTCAAAAAAGGATATTGCAGAGCCGGAAAAGGTACAAAAGAGGGCAACCAAGCTAATTAAGGAGTTGGATCACCTTTCCTATGAGGAAAGGCTGAATAGTCTGGGACTTTTTGGTTTAGAAAAAAGACAAGTAAGTGAGGCATGGGTAATTAAACTGTGGATTTCACTGCCAGTGGAGGTTATGATGGCCTTCAGCACTTATTTATTTATTTATTTATTTGAGATTTATATCCCGCCCTTCCCACCAGGTGGCTCAGGGCGGCTTACAACATATAAAAACTAACATAAAATATAAAATTATGCATAAAAATTAACATTCCAAATTTACATAATTAAAATCTAGACATTCGCATAATTATGTACTTAAAACATTCAAGACATACGGCAGTCTTACAGCTACACTCAGTTTCAAATTCCCATGTTTCAGTGTTTCAGTATTTCAGTGCTGGTTAGTTCTAGTTGGTTGTAAGCCAGCTGGAAGAGGACTGTCTTACAGGCCCTGCAGAATTGAACAAGGTCCCGCAGGGCCCTTACCTCTTCCGGCAGCTGGTTCCACCAGGAGGGTGCCATTACTAAGAAGGCCCTATCTCTTGTAGTTTTCAAACGGGCTTCCTTTGGCCCGGGGACAATCAGGAGATTTTGACTTCCCGATCTCAGTACTCTCCGGAGAACGTGTGGGGAGAGACGGTCCTTCAAGTAGGCAGGTCCTAGGCCATATAGGGCTTACCACTTTAAAAGGGGGTGTGATGGACAGCAACCAATTAAGGTTTTAACCTGATCTGAGAATCCTGAGTGACAGATTCAAATGAAATTATTCAGTTGAGAGAGTCAGAAGTTGAGAGTTGACAGTAACAGGGAAAGAGCAAAGCAGACTAATCAAAGGATCAAGAGGAATGCCGAGTTTCAGAAGTGGGTCACATAGCCCATCCCTAGCAAGACTGAGAGAAATAGCTCCTAGAAGACAGGGTTGATCTCCAGCCAGTGTTTAGGGAAGGAAGTGGGAACTTGTGTAAATGTTTCTGCCTTCACCAACTTTAGTATCTGCGAGATTGAGAAGCTTATGCTTGTTTATGTAAGCAGAGAATGCCAATAAATCTCTTTCCTCAAGTTTTAACAACCTGTCTGAATAACAGAAACAGTAAGTTTGTGACAAATTATCTAGTGTTTATTTGTATACAGTTACCTCATTCCTACTGCCTATTCAACCATATAAGTCCTAAACCTGATTCCCACCAGATCATTTCCCCCTCAATGAAATAAAACCATCTGTTTTTATTTGCCATCACCCTCTTGTGTACCATTATCAAACCAGGACAAAAGAAGGATTTTAGTCTCTCATCAGTTCTCTAGGCTGGGACACAATTTACTATTATACATTCAAATGACTGGCTGGGACAGCAAGAGGGGGGGGGAAGGGCTGCTCAGCTAACAACAAGATAAAGGGAAATCCTGTGAGGGAGGATGAAATTGTCATAGGAGGTTTGACAGATTCATGGAGGAAAGCGATTCCTCAGTGGCTGTGAATCAGAGTGACAGGAAAGAGCCCCCATCCCTCTGAATCCCCATGATTGGAGACAGCAGTGGAGAACGGCTTCAGCCTCTTTGCCCTCCAGGGCAACTGCTTAGCTGCTGTGTGAAACAGTATGTTGGAACAGACAGACAACTGGTCTGATCTAGCAGACTTCTCTTATGTTCGTATGAGGAAGGAATTGGTGGAAATTAGTCTGGATACAAGTTGCAGCAGCTTGAATTCATGCCCATAGCTACAATAGGGCCCCCAGGGTCCTGGCCCCACCACTTTAGTTCCAATGCAAGGGCCCTGGCCCCACTGCTCTCTCTTGCCTGCCTGCGCCTGCCTCTCTTCTGGGGTTGGCTGCAGCAGGAAGAAGCAGGGGGGTGGGAAAAGGTCCCCACCCCACCCCACGTGCCAAGCAGCCTCTTGTTCTCTCTAGCCCTGCCTGGCCCATCTTGTGGGGTTGTCGTCGGGGGGAATAGTGACAGGAGCCCCACCCGTAGCCTTCCTGCAGTTCTTGGTAACTTGTGGCTTCTGCACCTTGCCGAAGCTACCAGCCCATGAGCCTGAGGAGAGGGGGCCGTGGAACTCCCTGCCACCTGCCCAGTCTCGTGCTCCCTTGTTGCCTTCTGTGTTTGGCATGGGCTCTTGGGTGGCCTCTTGCTGGGGGTGGGAACTCTGTGTTGCTCCCGGGTACAGCCCGCCTGGGTCACTTGCACAAGAGGAGACCTTGGAAGGGAGTAGAGGAGGGGAGGCCTCCTCCGCCAACCTACCCCGTCTTGTTTTAGGCAGCTGGACACACAAGTGAAGGAGCAAAGCGGGAGGCTTTATTTTGAGCTGTTTTGTTCCCTCCTACGCTTTGTACAGAGCAATTGCGTATACTCAGGAATAGCTGCCCTTGAACTCGGCAGGGCTTCCTTCTACGTAAGTGCACATGGGAGTGATGTAATTTTGGGCCCCACAGCCCCCACTACTTTCCCCAGTGCCGCCGCCCCCCCCATTTCCTAGCTATGGGCCCTTCTGAATTCAAGGGGAGGGACGGTGGCTCAGTGGTAGAGAATCTGCTTGGGAAGCAGAAGGTCCCAGGTTCAATCCCTGGTATCTCCAAAGAAGGGTCCAGGCAAGTAGGTGTGAAAAACCTCAGCTTGAGACCCTGGAGAGCCACTGCTGGTCAGGGGAGGGACGGTGGGTCAGTGGTAGAGCATCTGCTTGGGAAGCAGAAGGTCCCAGGTTCAATCCCTGACATCTCCAAAAAAGGGTCCAGGCAAATAGGTGTGAAAAACCTCAGCTTGAGACCCTGGAGAGCCGCTGCCAGTCTGAGAAGACAATACTGACTTTGATGGACCAAGGGTCTGATTCAGTAGAAGGCAGCTTCATATGTTCATGGGGAGGGATGGTGGCTCAGTGGTAGAGCATCTGCTTGGGAAGCAGAAGGTCCCAGGTTCAATCCCCGGCATCTCCAACTAAAAGGGTCCAGGCAAATAGGTGTGAAAAACCTCAGCTTGAGACCCTGGAGAGCCGCTGCCAGTCTGAGAAGACAATACTGACTTTGATGGACCAAGGGTCTGATTCAGTAGAAGGCAGCTTCATATGTTCATATGTTCTGTAAATTCCTGCCTCAGACCTGACACTGCTCACATGAGTAGACCACATGAAGCAAGGGAGAAGAAATAATGAAAAACGGACATCTGAATTGAAACTTTTAGCTGAGAGCTACCTCCCACAATGTATCCTGTACTCCACCATGGATGCCATAATACAAATACAATCGAAGGTAATGAATGGTGGGAATGGCTTTTTAAATATGGCTCTCCCATTTTAAAAACACTGAGTGGTCCTGCTTTTCTCTTTAAAGAGAAACCCACATTTCTTACTTTTTAACCTGCTTTTTGGACCCCCCCATGCTACACATGCAAGAGCAATACCTAAAAAAAGCAGTCAGAGTAATGCATACACATTAAACACATAAAGTAACGGGCTGTAGTCTTGCTGATGCAGATGTGGAACACCTGGGCCTGTGTCCAAGCGCAGCCTTGGAAATAAAGTGCAAACATAACCACCATTTGGTGGGCTGCACATACACAGCTGCTGGCCTGGCAGGGGAATTGCTTAATGTTTGCAGTTCTAGAATTACATGTGTAAAAACACGCTTGTGCATGGTTTCTGTGTAGATCAGGGTGAATGCGTCTGAAGCATGTACACATGCACATTCTTAGCAACAGGTTTGTGTGTTTTGTATTTGTAAGAGTTTCTATGTGTTTTATATTTGCATACTTGTCCCTGTGACAAAGGTTTGCTGAGGATACAGGCCCCTTGCTTGCTTGCCCCCTACCCCTGTGCAAACTCAAGCTTACCTCTGTGCTTCTTCTGCGCTTCTCTTCTTTTCAGCAGCCTCAGGAGTGGATACTAAGGACGAATTGGTTTCTTCCACTCTTTGCTGAACCTGAGTCATGTCTGGAGATGCATTCAAAGGCCTTGTTAAAAGGGGCACCCCAAAATTCAAGGCTTGCTTGCTACTGAGCCCCAATTTCACAGGGTAGGATCCTGTAACCATTTCAGTGGCTGCCCAGGGGGCAACAGTGTTGCGGGAGTTCTGCAGGACTTGCTGGTAGATAGTTTTCGGCCCTGAAAATACCAGTTTCGTAGAAGCAATGGATGTGTGTTTGGCGAAGTCATCTGAAACGGAAAAAAACAACAGGTAGTGAAGAAGAAGATGATGATGATATTGGATTTATATCCAACCCTCCACTCCGAAGAGACTCAGAGTGGCTCACAATCTCCTTTCCCTTCCTCTCCCACAACAGACAACGTGTGAGGTAGATGAAGATATTGGATTTATATCCCACCCTCCACTCCGAAGAGTCTCAGAGTGGCTCACAATCTCCTTTCCCTTCCTCCCCCACAACAGAGACCCTGTGAGGTAGATGGATTTATATCCCGCCCTCCACTCCGAAGAGTCTCAGAGTGGCTCACAATCTCCTTTCCCTTCCTCCCCCACAACAGACACCCTGTGAGGTAGATGGATTTATATCCCGCCCTCCACTCCGAAGAGTCTCAGAGCGGCTCACAATCTCCTTTCCCTTCCTCCCCCACAACAGACACCCTGTGAGGTAGATGGATTTATATCCCGCCCTCCACTCCGAAGAGTCTCAGAGCAGCTCACAATCTCCTTTCCCTTCCTCCCCCACAACAGACACCCTGTGAGGTAGATGGATTTATATCCCGCCCTCCACTCCGAAGAGTCTCAGAGTGGCTCACAATCTCCTTTCCCTTCCTCCCCCACAACAGACACCCTGTGAGGTAGATGGATTTATATCCCGCCCTCCACTCCGAAGAGTCTCAGAGCGGCTCACAATCTCCTTTCCCTTCTTCCCCCACAACAGACACCCTGTGAGGTAGATGAAGATATTGGATTTATATCCCGCCCTCCACTCCGAAGAGTCTCAGAGCGGTTCACAATTTCCTTTATCTCCCTCCCCCACAACAGACACCCTGTGAGGTGGGTGGGGCTGAGAGGACTCTCCCAGCAGCTGCCCTTTCAAGGACAGCTTCTGCCAGAGCTATGGCTGACCCAAGGCCATTCCAGCAGGTGCCAGTGGAGGAGTGGGGATTCAAACCCGGTTCTCCCAGATAAGAGTCCGCACCCTTAACCGCTACACCAGACTGGCTCTCTCCACCAACAACCTAACTTGCACACCCAGTATGCAATTCAACTGCAGGCTTCCCAGCTGTCCCCTTCTCAGAGCTGTTCTGCACTCCCACAGAAACAACAGAGAAAATATCAGAACCCCACAAGTATGGCGTCTACATTAGGTATGATCCTCTCAGCTTTTCTGCTGAGGTAAAAGCAATCGGGGGCTATTGTACTAGTGTGATTAGCCACCTTACACTGCTGTTGGTACAATGAGAAAATAGATGGGATAACAGGTCTTAACCAGGAGCCTGGGTTTGCAGTAATTTTGCCAGAACTAGGCAATGAGCCCTGAGTGTCTGTTGACCTTGACTTTATTTTGTCTTACCTTGTACTGTACATGATTGTGAGTCCTGGGTGTATCTATCACTCATTTTGGCCTTCTCCTTTAAGCTCAGATTGCAGTTCTCTCTCTCTTTGTTTGAAGGGTCAGCTACTTAATGATGGCTGGGAGGAACACATACCCTGGTGCAGGTTATTAGACCTTGGAGATCCCGTTTTTATGACCCTTCCGTGCAATCAGCGTATGAGCAGTGTAAGAGCTACCTGGACAAAGGCTCCAATGGCATATTCTTGCTGGGAGACCCAAGGGCTTGGATCTACGTGAGGGTTTCTGTGGATGGAAGGATTTCCCTTTAGAGGGTGACCTTCTCACCTCCTGCTGCTGCTCTAGATGCCCCCAGAAATGCTGCTCCAGGGGGACAGGGGAACTCCCCTCCCAAGAAACAGCACTTTGTGGGCAATTGAAGCAGCTGCAGGAATGGGGGAGCCAACAGTCATACTCTGGGAACAAAAACCCTTCCATCTGCAGAAATGGTCCAGTGGATCCAACCCCTGGCCTAGAATATTCACCAGCTCTTGTGAATGGGGTGGATCTTACTGCTCATCCACTGCAGGAGTCTTTTTGTTCAACCACCATCATCTGTTCTCTACTCTGTCTCCTGCTAGGAGACAGAACCTATTCAGCTGAAAAGCCCTCCATGATCTCTGTTGCCTGTCAAATTTGTCCTGTTTCCCCCTTCTATCTCCTTCAGCTTTCTCTCGACCAGCCAAGAAAAGGAATGTGGTACTATCCCAGTCCCCTCCCATCTTTCAATGAGAAACCAGAGGAAGCTGGAATAGTGCTAGATTGCTTGTTTCTCCCAGCAGAAAGAGAGCTGCAGTGTAGTAAAGTGTCTTTTGGAGTGCTGGCGGGGAGGGGAGAGAGAATGCCGCCTTTAAATATTTCTGGCTTTTAGAAAAAGCCCCCTGGTAGCTGCCCTGCCCCGGAGGCCACAGGCTGCCATTCAGCTGCCCACTTTGAGCCAACAGCTGGTTTCTGGAGGCAAACGGGCAAGCAAGTTGCAACTTTGATCCCTGCATACTTGTCCCTGTGACTGGTGCCCTCAGTTGGACCGATCTTCCATGTCTCTCCATCTGCAGTGGCGTCGGGCTGGTTGGTTTCAAAGAGAAAGGAGGTTTCTTGATTCCCCTTTCCAGAGAAAGGATGCTTTTCTCTATCTCAGCAATCTGCAATTCCATGCTGTCGTCATCAAAAGTGTCTCCGGTGGACTGCAGCTCCGTCACGTGTAAGGATGGTCCGCTGATGCTTACTATCTGAGCTTGGGCATACTGTGGTGTTGGGGCGGTTGTGGCTGGGCTGGGGACATCAACGCCAAAAGCCTTCAGCACATTCTGGAGGGGCTCCCTCTCTTTGCACCTGGGCCTGCGCTTCACGGTGTCAGATTCAGTGAGGTTAAACTCTGGTACCAGGGCCTCTCTTGCTGGGTCTCCTTGTTCTTTGCCACTAGGCTGAGCTTGGGCAGAGTCCGGCATGGCGGCATCTGTCTTTAGCTGTCCAATGGGCTTTGGTCGCTGCTTGATGGTCAGATTGCCTTCTTCTGCAAAGGGAATGCACTCGCTGGAACTGCTCTGGGAAGAGCAGGGAGACTGGGCTTGGCCATCTTTCCCCGCCTGGGCCTCTTCATCACTGTCTGACTGGATGTCTTCGTGGCTCTGCAGTGACGTTTCAGTCACGGGGACCATAGGCTCACTAAACGTCCGTCTCCTGGAAGTGTTGCTTTCAATGAGCTGGCTTCTACCACCAGCGGCTTCCGTGCTGCCAGAGTCCCCTTCGATAGAATTGTGTAGGCCTGCCTTGTTAGCCGCCTCTTCATCAAAACCCATGGGGTTTGGAGACTGAAGAGGTTTACCTGTGCTCTCCTCAGTTGCGGGTCCCTCAGTTACAGCCGATGCACTTCTCAAAGGACGACTCATATTGCGAAGATTATCTCCTTCATCTTCAGAAGGCAAAGACCCTTTCTGTGGCTCCAAGCCCTGTTCATTCTCAGCATCGACAGCTTGCGCACTGGAGACTGAGCTGAGGCGTTTAGGAGGAGGGGGTGGAGGGCCTTTCCTTCTGGCACGGATGGCAAAGGACTGGCTGCGCGAAACCTTAACATCGGCGGGTGGCTGTGCCCGTGGCACCTGGCTTCGTCCGGGCCGTCTGGTCAAAGTAGCATAAGAGCCCACTGAGCTAGTGGGCGGCTCCTCGTCCTCGGGCTCCCCGTCACTCAACGCATAGCGGTTCAAGCTGTGTGAACGTTTCTTAGGCTTCGGTCCCTCGCCATTTTGCGGTTCCCTGAAGGTGGTGGAAGCGACAGGCTTTGGGGGCACGTGAGGTGGCTCTGTGCCCCCACAGTGAGAATAGAGATAGGAGAAAGCTTTCTGAGCTGTTGATTGTAGGGTGGTCCTCTGAGCGCAGGTCTGCTCCGGAACAGAAGGTGAATGAGATTGCTGTGCCTTCATTGACATGTGGGGATACATGAAGACGTAGGGGGCGGTTCTCTTGCTGGCTGTGTGGGGTGACGTGCAGGGAGATGGGTTTGGTAGCTCTGCTGGTGCTGTGTAGGGAAGGGCACTGGGTCTCTGGTACTGATCCATGCCCTCAGGCAAATTTCTCTCTCTCAAGGGACTTCCCAAACAACCATTGGAATAGCCATTGACTCCATCTAGGCAACTGGGCTGTGGAAGAAACGTCCCAAAGTTTTCTGGGCTGGGTCGCCCTTGAGAGTTAGTGGAATTGTCCATGAGGTGGGGCTGGGTGGAAGAATGCCCGCCACTGCTGCTACTGATGCTTTCGCCACTGCCCAAGCTCTCCTGAGAATGGCTTGAGGTGGCACTTTGGGACAGCATGTTCTCCTGTGAGTGCCCTGAGCCCCTGGAGCGCATGCCAATGCTCTCTTGGCTCCGGGATATGCCCTGAGCATTCTTGATGGTCAGCGTCTCCTGGCAGCTGTTAGACATGGCTGTCTGGAGCTCATAACTCAGCTCGCTGTCCTGGAAAGTGGTCATCTTGGGGGTGTGGGGAGAGTGGCACTCCCCATTCTCAACAGATTCAATGGTAACAATGTCTAAGGCGCCAGGGATCTTTCGTCTCAGAGTGTTGGCATCAGCTTGGTTCAGGCTCTTGCGGAGATCTGTCAGTTTCTTGACAGCCAGCATGATCTTCTTTTGGTGGCCTGCAGGGGGCAAAAGAGGAGCAAAAATTAAACTCAAAACCAATGGAGAATTTTTCTCTCTCTCCAAGGCCTTCAGCTGGCCATTATAGAAAGGGACAACGTCAACTCTTGTCTCAGTCTAGACCAGTACATCAGAGGCAGAGCCACATACCCCAGACTGAAGGAATGTACCCTGTTTTTCTATATAGGCAATAATCTGAAACGAGGACAGCAGAAGGCACAGTCTCGTATCCCAATATCTAGAATCTCAAATTCTACGACCAGAACAAACTGTGCAAACTGCAACTAGCCATGCTTGGTGAAATGGTTAAAGTGTCAGACTAGGATCTAGGAGACCCGGGGTCCGTTCTACTCTGAAATTCACTGGGTGACCTTGGGCCAGTCATGCTCAGTCTGGCCTCCCTCACAGAACTGTCATGGGAATAAAAGGAGGGGAAGAGAGACATATCCATTTATGCTACCCTGGTGTCCTTGAATAGAGGGTGGGACAAGACCGTTCTCTTTCAAATGGCCTTCACTGAGTAATTGCTAAGTAAATTCACCATCTGAATAGCACCAACATATCAACTTATTAACATTTACTTATTGTTTTTAGAATTTTAATAGTTTTTAATTACCTGTTGGTTTATATTGTCAGTTATAATTTAATGTATTTTAACTCAATGTATAACTAAATGAATTTTGTTGTGAGCCGCCCTGAGCCTGCTCCGGCGGGGAGGGCGGGATATAAATAAAATGTGTTGTTGTTTACAAAAATGGAAGGACGAATGAATGGGCAGGAACAATAAAAGCACAACTTAAGTTCCAGAATCTGCCTTCAGCAAGTAGCCTTGAATGTGACTATATTTTAAGCATTACTGGTTGAGTGCCCAGGCACCTGCTCGAAAGGTCTTTCCTCGTGATGTCCAAGAGGAAATGTGTGAGATGCATATTCCGCAAAAGCCTCTCTCACAATGTTTATTAATGCTGATTCCTACATCTCTTTTTGGCGTTTGGGTGGACTGGGAGGGGGGGAGTGGAGTGGACTCCAAAGAGCAGGCAGGCCTCATTCTCAGTGCCCAAAGAGACATCCAATTAATCTGGGAATTTAGAACAAAGATAATACTACTAGGTTTGTGACCTCTGGTTTGGGAAATTCCTTGAGACTTGGGGATGCAGCTTGGGACCATGGCGTTTAGGGAGGGGAGGGAACTCAGTGGTGTATAATGTCATAAAATCTACCTTCCAGAGCAGCCATTTTCTCCAGGAGAACTTATCTCTGTAGTATGGAGAGAATAGGTGCAATTGGACATATGAAGCTGCCTTCTACTGAATCAGACCTTTGGTCCATCAAAGTCAGTATTGTCTACTCAGACTGGCAGCGGCTCTCCAGGGTCTCAAGCTGAGGTTTTTCACACCTATTTGCCTGGACCCTTTTTTTGGAGATGCCAGGGATTGAACCTGGGACCTTCTGCTTACCAAGCAGATGCTCTACCACTGAGCCACCGTCCCTCCCCAATTCTGCAAGGAAACCAGGCTCCATCAGAGTTTGGCAACCCTAAATACTATACTAATGATTGCCTCCAAAGGCGCTGAGCCAGCATAAAGTTGGTTGGGAATGAGTTCTTCTGCATCAGACCAAGCCATGAAAGAAGGCAGGGAGGAAATGCCTTGGAAGTAATGCCAAGATCTGATGATATCTACTCCTTTGGGAGATTCAGCAGCACCCGGCTTTGGATTCAGTGGGAGCTCACAGGAGCACAGCTCCTGAACCTTTCTGAGAGTTCCACCTCCTTCTTCCCACCTTGAATAGTAGGTGCAGCTGCATAACAATCCCTGGATGAGCTCCACCACCTATTTTTCTACAAAATGACTCCCGAGCAGCACTATCTTCAGACAAGAAAGATCAAATTGAATGTCGTGCTCTTGAAAGTGACCAATCATTCCCCACTAACTGAGATGATCTCCTTGTACCTAGAAGTGTGGACCTAGAAAATGTGTTGGGGAAATTGCTTTCCTAGAGCACAGTTTGACTGCTAGTGGAACCTGGTCCTTGAAAACAAAGATCGCAAAATAATTGTTAGTCTTTTGACTACTACAGGAGTGTTGTTTTAATAGACATAAAATTGCCCTTTTGGACTATATGTGAGAATAAAGCACTTAACATGGAAGTGCTACAAACATAATGCAGTCTCTTTAAAGGACTTGGGTGATCAGGAACCTCAGGTTGGATCACTTATCTACCGATCCATGGATGTTCAAGGGACACTTTAAGAGGCCACTGTATAAGTGACATCTGCCCGCTGACTTGTACTGCAGCGATACAGGCTTCTTTTTAGGTGCAGGTTATCAGCAATACAGGTAGGGATGAGTCTGAAACACAACCAGAAAGTCAACACACTTGTAGTCCTGTATGTATTCCCCTGATTTGCCCTTACCGAGCTTGTTAATGCCAATTTCCTGCAAATCTTCCCAGGTCAGATCTGTCACTATGCCGATGGAGTCGTAGCCGTTGCTCACCAGCTTCTTGTGATACTGGGGTAGTCCAATGGCACTCAGCCATTCCATCAGGTCATCCTGGAAAACAGTCCAACCATAATAGGCCCTTAGATTCCACACCCAGGGAAGAGCATCTTCATTCTAAATTCAGCATGCTACACACAGAGCTTCCAGTAACTGTTAAAAATATCCAGGGGAAAGACCTGAGCAGTCTCTGAAAAAATGCACAAGCTGCTCTGCCTTCTGAGATTTGGAAGGCGTGGGGGAAATCTGGGCACAGATTGTAAGCTAGATCTTGCTTGTGATATTCTGTTAATAATAATATAAGTCAGCAGGGTGTACTGGTTAGAATGCTAGACTAGCACGGGGACAACCCAGATTCAAATTCTTGCTCCAGCATGAAGCTTGCTGGGTGTCTTTGGCTGGTCACACTCTCTCAGCCTAACATGCCTAAATAAATAAATGCCTGTT
The DNA here is from genome assembly GCF_032191835.1 of Heteronotia binoei. Lineage (NCBI taxonomy): Eukaryota > Metazoa > Chordata > Lepidosauria > Squamata > Gekkonidae > Heteronotia > Heteronotia binoei. Next base: position 67,749,745 of record NC_083235.1, read on the forward strand.
GTAAGAATGACATGGAGGAAAAGAGAGCTATCTATGCTATCCTGAGCTCCTCGCAGGAAGGGCCAGAGAAGAAGAAGAAGAAGATATTGGATTTATATCCCGCCCTCCACTCCGAAGAGTCTCAGAGCGGCTCACAATCTCCTTTCCCTTCCTCCCCCACAACAGACACTCTGTGAGGTGGGTGGGGCTGGAGAGGGCTCTCACAGCAGCTGCCCTTTCAAGACAACTTCTGCCAGAGCTATGGCTGACCCAAGGCCATTCCAGCAGGTGCAAGTGGAGGAGTGGGGAATCAAACCCGGTTCTCCCAGATAAGAGTCCACACACTTAACCACTACACCAAACTGGCTCTCCAGAGAAAAATGGCTCTCAGAGAAAAATGAGATAGGTAACTATCGATACTGCATTTTCAAACACATTAATGTGCTTTTCGCTTTATATTGTGAATGTTTCCTCGATAACTTCGGTACAGCATAATGACTTCCATTTCAGACTGCAATCTGCGATACAGTAACAGGCTAAGCCAAAGCAAGACAATAAATCCATGGCAAGGTGGGCCTCAAAGCACAGCTCATCCAAGTCCAGTGCTGTAATAATGAAGAGGCCTCGCTGGCAAGCATTGTGCAACCACACGTAGATCTGTCCAAGAGCCCTGTAAACTTTCCTGCAATCCCACAAAGCCCTGGCCATGACCGTGGAGATGGTACCAGCCATCAGACTGGCAGGCAGCCATGTAGCCAATGGGTGGCTTCTGCTTAGGCTTGTGCTATCCATACTCACAGGGATGTAATTTGGAAGCCATTCAGCAATGCTGAGCTGCCCAATTTCAGTGGAGATTTTCTTCCTGTGGCCTGGTTTTGTCACCCCAATGGCTGTGAGATCCTGGAAGAAACAATGGCACAGACGTCTTTATTAATCCACCACTATAACTGGCAGGCAGATACATCCAGAGTGGGCTGGGGTGCTTGGGAAGCACTATGCAGTGCATGTTCTGTGAGATCAAGGTTGGGTGACTGCTGGGCAACCACAAAATAGTTCCTTCCCTGATTGCCCTACAGTTGCTTCCTGCCCGCTTCTGTTTTTCCTGCCTTACCTCCGGAGTCATGCGGCTGATGGTCGGCACGTCGTAGCCTGAATTCAGGAAGTTGGCTGTGTAGCACTCCAGCTGGAATTCGCTCAGCCAATTGTATATAGCTTCAGCATCCTGGGAAGGCAGGACAGAAATCCCTCTTTAAGATAGTGACTGATAGATGTGGAGAGGGAAAGATACCTGCTATTCCTTCCCAGGTTTAAATGAGAGTCAGGCAAGCAAAAAGTACTCAAAGTAGGCGTTGCATGTGCACAGCATCTCACACAAACTAAACTTCTGCAAAGCAAGTGCATGTGCTTAAGTAGCATGCCAGCACATGCTACCTAAGCACACATAAGAAGAAGAAGATGATGATATTGGATTTATATCCCACCCTCCACTCCGAAGAGTCTCAGAGCGGCTCACAATCTCATTTCCCTTCCTCCCCCACAACAGACACCCTGTGAGGTATATGAAGATATTGGATTTATATCCCGCCCTCCACTCCGAAGAGTCTCAGAGTGGCTCACAATCTCCTTTCCCTTCCTCCCCCACAACAGACACCCTGTGAGGTATATGAAGATATTGGATTTATATCCCGCCCTCCACTCCGAAGAGTCTCAGAGCAGCTCACAATCTCCTTTCCCTTCCTCCCCCACAACAGACACCCTGTGAGGTAGATGAAGATATTGGATTTATATCCCGCCCTCCACTCCGAAGAGTCTCAGAGCAGCTCACAATCTTCTTTCCCTTCCTCCCCCACAACAGACACCCTGTGAGGTATATGAAGATATTGGATTTATATCCCGCCCTCCACTCCGAAGAGTCTCAGAGCAGCTCACAATCTTCTTTCCCTTCCTCCCCCACAACAGACACCCTGTGGGGTAGATGAAGATATTGGATTTATATCCCGCCCTCCACTCCGAAGAGTCTCAGAGCGGCTCACAATCTCCTTTCCCTTCCTCCCCCACAACAGACACCCTGTGAGGTAGATGAAGATATTGGATTTATATCCTGCCCTCCACTCCAAAGAGTCTCAGAGCGGCTCACAATCTCCTTTCCCTTCCTCCCCCACAACAGACACCCTGTGAGGTAGATGAAGATATTGGATTTATATCCCACCCTCTACTCCGAAGAGTCTCAGAGTGGCTCACAATCTCCTTTCCCTTCCCCACCCCACAACAGACACCCTGTGAGGTGGGTGGGGCTGGAGAGGGCTCTCCCAGCAGCTGCCCTTTCAAGGACAACCTCTGCCAGAGCTATGGCTGACCCAAGGCCATGCCAGCAGGTGCAAGTGGAGGAGTGGGGAATCAAACCCGGTTCTCCCAGATGAGAGTCCGCACACTTCACAACTACACCAAACTGGCTCTCCAATGAGACATAAGCACTTTGCACAGGTAGCAGCTCTGTTTAAATGAGAGGTTATGCATATACAAAGCCTCAGTGATGTGCTATTTTATTGTCCTGCTTAAATCAGACCTGATGGAGCACTTGAGCTCGCACATATCCCATAATATCCTTCCATGTCATCATTCAAGTGAGGTAAATGCAAAAAAACCCAGTGCCTTAAGGCACTTTCTGTTGTTGCTGGGGTCTGTAGACAGGCAACCTGATCTACAGCTTGGTCTCATGAGCACTGTCCTTAAGGCAGTCACCAATGGGTTTTGTCCATATTTTGAAGTGAGCAATCCTGTACTTGGTCTTATCATGGCCAGGGTGGGGTTCAGCCTCGAGAGTCACGTGTTCTCCCGGCCTGATTTAATTAATTAAGAACAAATTGGTTTGGATGCTAATCCTGTGCATTAGCACTGTCTCTTTAGCACACACATTTCGGCTAAAGGGCCTAATGAGATGGGGAGGGAGGTAAACTTACCTGTAATCCATTGCATTACATAACCCTCCTCCCACCCCAGCACATTCTTCTGGCACCCCCCTCATGGGTCTGTCTTCACAAGGTTCTTAGGAAGCACAGAACTTATGGGAAAATAATATTGCTTAATATCTAGAGAGTGATTCTCAGCCAGTATTATTGTTTTGTGAGTACTGTGAAGCATCCAGTATATCATTGTAAAGTTGGTAGCTAGGCCTGGGAAGTGGAACACAAGCCTACTGGAACTGCTCCACTTGCCAAAAGAATTCTGTTCTTTTTCCTAATGACAAAAGGCCCACAGATATGCAGAACATCTTCCTCCCTCCCCATCTCATCAGGCCCTTTAGCTGAAATTTGTGCGCTAAAGAGACAGTGCTAATGCACAGGATTAGCATTCAAACCATTTTGTTCTTAATTAAGTCAGGCCTGGAGAACACGTGACTCTCGAGGCTGAACCCCACCCTGGCCATGTGTTTGTAGATTTCAGGGGCTTGACATGTCTCCCGTTTCTCAGTTAGAGGCTAGGACTGCCAGCCGTCAGTGGGTAGTCAGTGGCGGCTAGGGGGAGGAAAGACAAGAGGGCCACCATTGGCTGATTCCAGCACTTCTTAGAGTGGACTGATGTTACTTTTGAGAGTAAGTTTGGTGTAGTGGTTAAGTGTGTGGGCTCTTATCTGGAAGAACCGGGTTTGATTCTCCACACCTGCTGGCATGGCCTTGGGTCAGCCATAGCTCTGGCAAAGGTTGTCCTTGAAAGGGCAGCTGCTGTGAGAGTCCTCTCAGCCCCACCCACCTCACAGGGTGTCTGTTGTGGGGGAGGAAGGTAAAGGAGATTGTGAGCCACTCTGAGACTCTTCGGAGTGGAGGGCGTGATATAAATCCAATATCTTCATCTACCTCACAGGGTGTCTGTTGTGAGGGGAGGAAGGGAAAGGAGATTGTGAGCCGCTCTGAGACTCTTTGGAGTGGAGGGCGGGATATAAATCCAATATCTTCATCTACCTCACAGGGTGTCTGTTGTGGGGGAGGAAGGGAAAGGAGATTGTGAGCCGCTCTGAGACTCTTTGGAGTGGAGGGTGGGATATAAATCCAATATCATCTTCTACTTCACAGGGTGTCTGTTGTGGGAGAGGAAGGGAAAGGAGATTGTGAGCCGCTCTGAGACTCTTCGGAGTGGAGGGCGGGATATAAATCCAGTATCTTCATCTACCTCACAGGGTGTCTGTTGTGGGGGGGGGGGAAGGTAAAGGAGATTGTAAGCCGCTCTGAGTCTCTGATTCAGAGAGAAGGGCGGGGTATAAATCTGCAATTCTTCTACTTTTGGGTAGCCTCAGTTAGTGGTGCAATGCTGTTGGCTGACCGTAACTTTAAACTTTTTTCTCTCCCACTGGCTGCTGCAGCAGAGGTGGAAAACAGGAATTGAGGGGGGGGGGGGGGGTGAGCAGGAGATCACCCACCAGCAGCAAACTGGCAGCCCTAAAAGTGAGCTTACTGAGCCCTGGAAGGCCACAGTACACAGCTGGCTGTCTGGCTTGGTGGATCTCCAGTTGTGCAGGCCTGGATTTTAATATAAGCCTCACAGTATGCTGTGAGATAGGAGTGTATTTAATAAAGACAATGATGTTTCATTTGACAAATAAAAGCTAATAGTGAAGTTCCGTGACTGGAGTTCCTCTGAAAATAGTTAAAAGGGATCTGGATCAGGGTCATGGCACGGGGGCGGGGGATGGGGGTGACTCTTCTCCCCTGCAAAGTTTCCCCTTTCAAAATGCCCCCAGCTGTTTTAAGTCCCAATAGGAGAAAAGAAGAACAGGTAGGGACCTGTCCTTAATCGTTCTTTTATATATATATATATTTGTATTTAAAATTCTTTTAAATGACTCACGTTTTTATTGTTTGCTGTCGTAGGGACCCTGAACTGGATGGAAAGGCAGCATGCAAATGTTTTAAATAAAATAAATAAATTGTGCCTCTTTGTAGCTCTTCTTATGGCCAGACTGTATGTTTGGAGGTCCAGACACAGAACTCCAGTACTGTATGTAGCATGGCTCTGAACTAACATGGACAAATAGTTAATTCCTTGGAAAACCATTCTACATGCATTTGTCAAATCAAGAGGTATCTTAATTCCATACAAATCAGAGACACGCTTAAGCCTGTTGATTTGTTTCAATGTCCTAAAGTATTTCTGACTTGATACTGGATGTCAGACTCTGTATGGACAGGGAACAAAGTCATCAGAACTGAATTCCCCTATTTATGGAGAATTATTCCACCCCCTTCCCACTCCAGCTTGCATTTTTAAACCATCGCTTGATCCTTGGCCTGAATTCTTCTAGTAGATTCCAGTACCTTCCCCTCTAGGAGCTCCATACAAATCAGAGACACGCTTAAGCCTGTTGATTTATTTCAATGTCCTAAAGTATTTCTGACTTGATACCGGATGTCAGAACTGAATTCCCCTATTTATGGAGAATTATTCCACTCCCCTTCCCACTCCAGCTGGCATTTTTAAACCATTACTTGATCCTTGGCCCGAATTCTTCTAGTAGATTCCAGTACCTTCCCCTCTAGGAGCTGCTCTGGCCGTAGGTACTGATGAGAGAAGATCCTCTCACTGGTGTTGCAGTTGGTGAGGTTCTGGTGCACCAAAGTCCCTACAGGGAGCCAAAAGAGAGCAGACCTGAGCACTGGATGCAGTCAGCTACCGGATGCTGCGGACAGCTATTTTTCCTACCCTCAGCCCCGCTGTTGCTGCACATCCATCGTGCGTTTCAATAGGGCTTGTCCAGGGCTCACAAACCTGCCACATCAAAATCACTGCAGGCTACGCAACGGTGGCATTGTCTGTCCACAATGAGTAGTTTTGTTTTTTGGGTTTTTTTAATTTTTGAAAAGCTTTATTAATATAAAGTTCAAGGTACAATAGTGACGAGACATCAACAGATGTGTAGCATGTACCAATATAAAATAGGGAAATGGAAACATACAAGGTTAGCTATTAAAGGCTAATTACAACATCAGTGGACATGACATCAAAATAGCACGGTATGCGTCATAAGGGTTCCTGATGTCCTTCGAGACTTTATCAATAAAGGGACGCCATTTGCACATAAAGTCTAGGGAAGCTAGGGGGGCTAGCAGGTTGCAGTGTAGTTTCATGTAAAAAATGAACAGGTTCTTTACTGATTTAGAGTGACCTCTCTCCTGTCCTTTCTTATGGGTTCTGGAGTGGGGATAACAGCATGTGCAGGAGAAAAGTAGTACAATACAAATAGAATATTCAGTTCAAACATAAACATTTAGAAATTAAGATTCTCCTCACCGCCATCGCAAGTTCGCTTTTGAATGCTAGCCCAAATAGGGAAGGATTACCTCCCTTCCAAAGATTTTGAGGCTTGGATGGAAAGGAGATGCCACTACCCCGGGTAGGAAACTAGCACTATGCTCATGCAGCTTCAGATTATGAGTGACTGTCTCTGCCATGTGAGTAGTCATGTCCCCCCATGGTCATCGCTGTGAGGAATGTCTCATCTTGGCTTCTCTTTAGAAAGCTGCCATGCATTCTCTTGTGAATTTTGCCACGTGCATTCTCTCGGTCTTTCAGCACCCTCTCTCCCCCCACCCCACCCCCATCTTCACTGCAGTCTTTCAGCTTACCTATCATGGAGTTTGTTTGGCCATTCTGAGAACTGGAACCCATGAGATGCTGGTAAAGATCTTCCCCGCCAGGTGAAAGTGGCTGCATGGGAAAGAAGGAGCCTTAGAGAGAATGGAAGTAAAACTCTCATTTCCTCACATACAAGAGTGGGCATGCAGCAAGAGCAATAGTGAATGGCCTGTAACGTGAGTAGGGATGGCTTAATCCTAGCTGCCTAAATTGTAACACAGCTGCTCAAGGGTAGGTCATGACTAATGCAGATTAACTCCCGCCACCTATGTAACCACTGGGCTCCATCATCATCAATGCTTAAAACAGTCAAAGACCCATCAAATAACAACAACTGGACTCAGACTCGTCTCCCGCTGCCTATGAAAGCAAATGATACACTTGTAGTTCTCTGCAGGCCATTTCTTATCCTCCTGGATCAGAGAGGCAAAAGGGCTGCTTTCATTCCAATGCAGAAGCAAAAACTAATCTAGTGCTGCCAGGTCACACACCCCGATGTACATCATTTTAAAGACCTGGGCGAGGAGAGAGGGAGAGACGACGACACAGCTATCCCCCCGCTTCCCCTGGAAACAGAGATTCTTTAGCAATCCGTTATATGTGCTGTTGCTTCTGAATGTACAGGACTATCCTCAGTGGCTAGGGTTCACTTGCAGAAGCTCTGAGAACTGCCTTCTCTGATTTAGGAATTTCACTAGCACAACACACACACCAATGCAGCATTCTTTTCCTCTCACGAGACTGTCAAAAGAGGGCCTGTGGTTCCAGGCAGTAACAGATGAAAGAGCAAATAAATATGAGGTCCCAGTATATTTTCCCCAGTGAGCAAACAAGCCTAAGGAGACTAGGCCTGCATCTCCCATATCCCATCTGATTTGGCACTGAGAAGTGTGTTCTATTTAATCACTGCATCTTCTCACATTTTGTTTGTTGTATTTGCAGAGGGAAGCAATCCATACTAGATGAACTTAAGAATGCCCCCCAAGAGATAAGAAGCATCTTACACAGAGTGGGAGAAGACCACAGCGAGAGAGGGCGGCAGGAGACTGGAAGAAAATGTGCACATTTTAGTGCATGGAAAGTTGTGTTCCCTTACCTTCACATTCTCAATGAGAAGTCCAGTGTTCTGGCCATTGGTACCCTCCGTGCTCTCCCCGCTGCCGGCACTCCGGATGCTACCAATGCTGCCCTCGCTGCCCACACTGTTCCTATCACCTGCTGTTTAACAGGAGAGGATAGATTTCAGCACAGACACTTAAGCTGAAGTAATGGTGGGCAGAATAGTTTCCTGTTACCTACGGAGCACTAGCCAGACAGACGTAGGCAGAGAGTTAAAAGAACCTGCTGGTAGTAGGAGAATCTGTAAATCACGTAGCTTGCTTCAGAAGCCTTTGGTTTCTCTGCAGGCTTTACCAAAGAGCACTTCAAAGTCTCTCCTTGACCAGAATCTGATCGACCAACCAGTATCTGGGACAGAAGCTACGGGCTCCTTCCCCACACCTCCATCCAGTAACTGCAGTTCCCCCATCAATCCCAATGGTTTATGCAGAAAACCATCCAGCTTTTACAGGTGGATCAACCCCAGCAGTCCCTCTTACACAAGGGATGGGGGAAAGAGATGGACACGGGCGGGGGGGGGGGGGAGAGACAATGCAAAAAGTTGTGGTCTGATAGGTTTGCATGCAGAGGGGTGTTCTGTTTGTGCAGCACAGGACGTATCTCGCTGGTAGATGTACAAATCTGTATGTAGAGAGATGATATCACTGGTAGGGATGTGTATGTGGCATTGGTGGGTATTTATTTTGGCTATCTACTTAGGGCAGCTGCACCTGCATACACTGAAATGTTAAGGTTTTAGATATATATGTATATCTGGGTGAAAAAGGAGTTACCTGGGTGAAAAGGTATATTTTTGATGGGTGCAGGATGATATGTGCAGGACTGAAAGTGTCCCCGGGTGTTTCCTCGGAGATGCATGAATACAGGCGAGATTATGTGCAGCAGAAATTAGTATCTATTGAGAGGGATACATTTTTTGTGGTGAGGTGGTCAGGTGTGTACCTAAGCCAAAAGTACATCACTGGCAGCTGTGTATATGTGTGCAGGCGAATGTACGGGGTATGTCAGAGCCATGTGGCTTTTGGAGAAAGGGAGTACAGAGATCAGTGGCAAGGGTGTGTAACGACAGACCCGCAGAAGCACATGTGTTGTGATCCACCCTTGGATGGATGGGAGGGATGGTGGCTCAGTGGTAGAGCATCTGCTTGGTAAGCAGAAGGTCCCAGGTTCAATCCCCGGCATCGCCAAAAAAGGGTCCAGGCAAAGAGGTGTGAAAAACCTCAGCTTGAGACCCTGGAGAGCAGGGGAGGGACGGTCGCTCAGTGGTAAAGCATTTGCTTGATAAGCAGAAGGTCCCAGGTTCAATCCCTGGCATCTCCAAAAAAGGGTCCAGGCAAATAGGTGTGAAAAACCTCAGCTTGAGACCCTGGAGAGCGTCTGCCAGTCTGAGTAGGCAATACTGACTTTGATGGACCAAGGGTCTGATTCAGTAGAAGGCAGCTTCATATGCAGGAGGGACGGTGGCTCAGTGGTAGAGCATCTGCTTGGGAAGCAGAAGGTCCCAGGTTCAATCCCCGGCATCTCCAAAAAAGGGTCCAGGCAAAGAGGTGTGAAAAACCTCAGCTTGAGACCCTGGAGAGCGTCTGCCAGTCTGAGTAGGCAATACTGACTTTGATGGACCCAGGGTCTGATTCAGTAGAAGGCAGCTTCATATGTTCACCCTGAGCCCGCTTGCAGGGAGGATGGAATATACATTTGAATAATATGTCTGGAATATAAATACGAGCCATTATAGCTGATACAATCCCTGATACCATATCTAAGCAGAGACACCTATAGCCCCTGAGAATATATCCATTCTCATCAGCTGCTTCCCTCCAATTCCTCCGCCCACCCGAGAGCTCTCTCTGCTTCCTTCCCAGATCGCATGAAAGGAGGAAGTGTTTGCCCAGCCCAGCAGCGTCCCTGACCTGGCATCTCAAGTGCTGGGACTGTCCTGGTCAGGGTGTAGTGGTGGCCACAGGCCGCAGGCAGGCTGAGGGGTGCCTTTGGCAAAACAGGCGGAGAAGCATCTGCGTGTGGCCGCAGCCCGCTCTGGGGGGCAGCATTGGCAAGCTGCTGGCCCTTGGCAAAGCTCTGGCACGGGTGTGAGGGCACCATGCGGGGAAAAGTCATGCCTGCATGTAGAGACAAAACACGCAGGTCAGAATAGTGTGTGTGTCAAGGCAGGTGAACAGGGGGTTAGGCGCATATCAGAATTCCTGACTTCCCATTCCAACAAGACCCAGGTAAATTTGCTGGTCTGAATACTGCTGGGGCCGTGGTATATGGAGAAGGCTGCTGCGACTCATTAGCTGCTCTTGGAAGATATGCCCTCATGAAAGTGCTATGAAGCTAGAGAGTTTAAAGGACACAGAAGAACAGAACGTGGACTCATTCATCCTAAAACAGTCAGGGACAGAGATTGACAGCAGAGCCAGTGGGATACCTGCAGAACTCTCAACTTCTTCTTTCCCTGGATGCTAGCTTAGATAAGGGGACTCTTTCTTATCCAAGGCCATTTTTTAGTGGATTTCAGCAAAGCTGTACGCAGCTCTATAACCTCTTAAGTCCAGATAGCGAGAAAAAGGTGTTTGAGAACTGTTCGTTATGTGAGCATTTATCCCACTTTCACCTCTGGTAAACAGGTTTGGCAAATTTTTTAGATTGTTTCAAAACTTGTTTAACAAGAGGAAACTTCAGAACAAAATAAATAAACACCTTTCTCCATCTATCAGCACTGTCCATGTAGGCTATGGGAAGCCATGCCTTTCTCAAAATGCTGTCACCTATTTTTAAAAATGTCTCCAGCCTCAGATATCCTTAAAATGTGAAATAAATTAAAATACAGACAACCATCTACCAAGTGGCAACTTACTATAGTGGTATATAGCTACATAGAAAGAATACAGCATCCATCTGTATGCTAAGAAGAATTATCATCAATATAGATCAGGGGTGGCCAACGGTAGCTCTCCAGATGTTTTTTCCCTACAACCCCCATCAGCCCCAGCCATTGGCTGTGCTGGCTGGGGCTGCAGGAAGTTGTAGACAAAAAACATCTGGAGAGCTACCGTTGGCCACCCCTGATATAGATAATTCTTAGTGTGGCCAAATCTGTGGATATTTAGATCGGGAGACTGGTGACAAAGACAGACAACATAGAATTTTCTATAAATCTGAGAAATGCCCCAGGTTTGCAGAAAAAAAATCTAGAATCTAGTAAATCCCCAAACATTGGGGAGTTAAAACCCTTCACTGCCTGTAGCTTTAAGAAATGAATGCCTTCAATGGCTTTTGCTAGGCAACCCAACAACATTTCCAGCCTTTAAGCCTTGGTTTCTGTCAGTAAAAGGCAGAAAGAAGGGGCAGGTATTTTCTGGCATTGTTCTGGCCTTTGAGAGAAGATTCACCAGTGGCCGGGCCTGGAAGCAGTCACAGATGACTTGATACCATGCATGACTCACCTACGACTGGCTGCTTGCCATTGTTTAACAGCAACTGCCCCAGAAAAGCCAGTGTGGTGTAGTGGTTAGAGTTTCAAATTAAGATCTAGGCGACTCTGCTATGGAACTTTACCAGGCGACCTTAGGGGGAGGTATTTGTGAGTTTCCTGCATTGTGCAGGGGGTTGGACCAGATGACCCTGGAGGTCCCTTCCAACTCTATGATTCTATGACCCAGTCACACATTCTCAGCCTTTGGGGAGGGACGATGGCTCAGTGGTAGAGCATCTGCTTGGGAAGCAGAAGGTCCCAGGTTCAATCCCTGGCATCTCCAAAAAAGGGTCCAGGCAATTAGGTGTGAAAAGCCTCAGCTTGAGACCCTGGAGAGCCGCTGCCAGTCTGAGAAGACAATACTGACTTTGATGGACCGAGGGTCTGATTCAGTATAAGGCAGCTTCATATGTTCATATGTACATGACTTCACATTATGAGGATAAGGAAGAAGAGAATAACGATGTATTGCGGAGAAAGGCAGGGTATAAATGAAGATAATAAATACAGCTGAAGATGGAGAGAAAATAAAAGGTAAATTCATTGGTGGGTGGGGTAAGAAGAAAATGAATCAGGGAAAGGTGAGGTGCTCCCAGAAGTCCTTACAGGCTGCCCACCACACAATTGGGTCAGCCCAGCAGCCAAATGTGTAAAATTCAGCCATGATTTTCCTAAATAGATGCTGCTGGAGGGTAGAGGGGAAAATTGAAAATGGGGCGGGGAAGGTAGGTTGGCTGCTGGGTAGGAAGCAGGAAAACTGAAGAATCTACAGGAGCTTTCAATGAAGGGAAAGAGGAAATACTGAGGAGGAGAAAATGAGACCCCCCCCCTCCACAAGTCCTTGCTGGGATCCCCCTTTACGCTATATATAAAAAACAAGGACCACTCCCTCTGTGGATGGCTATGGCCACTAAATAGGGTTTGCAGAAAAAAAACTTTTAAGAAAACTAATTTGAATCAACCCCCCCCCCCAAAAAAAAAAACCACAAACAATTATTAAGGGCAACTGCACATGTGCAGATGGTGCAAAAATGAATCTGCTGAAGTTTCGGTAGCATTTTGGATTGATCGATGCTGGTAGCTGAGAACAGGAGGAGGGTGAGAGGGCCGTTAGAAACAGAAGCCAGAGGCCAAGACCAAGTGCTGGTGATCAGGGGAAGGGGAGGAAATAGGATTTCCTTAGCCCATGAGTCATTGTGGGCTCCTCCCTTGTATTTTCATCCAAACAAAAATCACTGGGGAAGATCATACAGATGGGCATCCCTACCGCAATCACTTTCCGGTTGATAAATGTTTGTTTATGTTCATTCATGGACAAAATGGAATCTGGACACAGAAGCTAAGAGCTTCTGCCTTTCTCCCACGCAGGGAGCAATTTGTGTCCAGGTTCCACAGCTCCCAAAATTCTAATATTCATGCAAATGTAATGATATACAAGATATGTGTGTGTTTGAACAGTGCCGAAGAAAGCCATCCTGTCATAAATAATCTTGGTCTGAAAGGCATGCTGGAGTTCGCCTTTGTTTGTGTGGATGCAGCCACTCAGCAACCAAGCATGGGAAAGTCTCTGAGCTACGAGGGAAGAAGGAGGGAGGATGGAGTTTAGTTGAGGAACAGAGTTACAGATGTTTCCTGCCCCCTTGCACTCCCTGCTGCATAAATCTTTGGTCTTCCAGAAAACTCTCCCCAGTTGTGTCTCTGGGCCAACCTGTGCGCTTGCTGATGACTTCTACAATGGATGGAGGGAAGTAGCCAACTCGGTCGGTGCCTTTCTGAGCGTCATGAATATGGCCCTTCCAGCGTCCATCTGCATGGTGCTCTAGGACCTGACAAAAGAAAGTAGTTCTCGCAAGTAGTGGGGCAAGACACATAAAAGATAATAGAATCATAACACTGAAAGTGACCTTGGAAGTTATTAAACACTTCAGTAAAAGCTATTCTAGATCTCTATTATCTCTGCTGGTCAGGTTTCTTTTGAAAAATTCCAGACACAAAAGTCCCAGAATGTCCTTGCGTGACTTGTTGCCTTGTTTAGGACTTTGTTCTCAGAATCCAACATAAATGTACACTGTTGCATCTTAAATCCATCACTCCTTTTTCTCCTAGCATCCTTTCACCTCTCAAAAAAACAAAAACAAACGTATTGCATCAGCTTTCTTCCTCTCTTTAAGATACACCAATGGTTCTCAAAATGAGCGGCATCATGTTTCTTTTGCAGGAGGGGTTGAGGGGCCAGGACAGAGGAGGAGGAACAGAATGGATGGCAATGTGCAAAACAGCCATAAAATACAGTTAGTTGCTCGACAATGCTATGTCTTTTTTAATAGTCTTTTTTAAACTTGGAGAGCAAGTTTGGTGTAGTGGTTAAGTGTGAGGACTCTTATCTGGGAGAACCGGGTTTGATTCCCCACTCCTCCACTTGCACCTGCTAGCATGGCCTTGGGTCAGCCATAGCTCTGGCAGAAGTTGTCCTTGAAAGGGCAGCTGCTGTGAGAGTCCTCTCCAGCCCCACCCACCTCACAGGGTGTTTGTTGTGGGGGAGGGAGATAAAGGAGATTGTGAGCCGCTCTGAGACTCTTCGGAGTGGAGGGCGGGATATAAATCCAATATCTTCATCTACCTCACAGGGTGTCTGTTGTGGGGGAGGAAGGGAAAGGAGATTGTGAGCCGCTCTGAGACTCTTCGGAGTGGAGGGTGGGATATAAATCCAATATCTTCATCTACTTCACAGGATGTCTGTTGTGGGGGGGGAAGGTAAAGGAGATTGTGAGCCGCTCTGAGACTCTTCGGAGTGGAGGGCGGGATATAAATCCAATATCTTCATCTACCTCACAGGGTGTCTGTTGTGGGGGAGGAAGGGAAAGGAGATTGTGAGCCGCTCTGAGTCTCTTCGGAGTGGAGGGTGGGATATAAATCCAATATCTTCATCTACCTCACAGGGTGTCTGTTGTGGGGGAGGAAGGGAAAGGAGATTGTGAGCCGCTCTGAGACTCTTCGGAGTGGAGGGCGGGATATAAATCCAATATCTTCATCTACCTCACAGGGTGTCTGTTGTGGGGGAGGAAGGTAAAGGAGATTGTGAGCCGCTCTGAGTCTCTTCGGAGTGGAGGGTGGGATATAAATCCAATATCTTCATCTACCTCACAGGGTGTCTGTTGTGGGGGAGGAAGGGAAAGGAGATTGTGAGCCGCTCTGAGACTCTTCGGAGTGGAGGGTGGGATATAAATCCAATATCTTCTTCTTCTAAATTCATAGGAAATTTTTTTTTAAATGAACTCGTTCAGTGTTAACTCAAATAAGATTCCTGCATTTTATGTTGCAAAAGGGAGATATAAGAGTTACTTTGCAAGTGAGTCTCTGGACTACTGAATTACGCTAGACATGCCCATTTCTTTTTGCAGCTCCTCATACCCAGGCTAAGAGCTTAACTGGGCATCACAAACTGTACCAGTGCACCACAGAGACTTGTAGATGTACTGTAGCTGCTAGTTTTTGGTGGCAACTCAGGAGCAAAAGCTCAGCAGGGCCCAATGCAGAGCAGGCCTGCTAGATGAGAGAAGAAAGAATTCCTGCCTTCTCCCTTGTGCTGTTTTTGGTGGCTGAAACAGCTGAGGGACTGTGGGGGTGGGAAGTATTACTTGCTCATTGGATTAAGGCAGGGCCATACATAGTTCTTTCTTTCTCCATTTTTCCTCACAGAACAACTCTGTGAGGTAAGTTAGGCTGAAAGACAGTGACTACCCAAGGTCACCTAATGAGCTTCATGCCAGAATGAAGACCCAGACCTCCTAGTCTGTCACTCTCACTAGGGGTGTGCAAGAAAAAAAAAATCGGGTTTATTCGGATTCAGGTGTTTGGCATCTGAAAATATTCAGTATTCCTAAATATCCCTGAATACCGTTATTGGTATTGTACTGGTATTCGGGTTAGTATTTGGGAACCCGGATATATTTGACTGTCCCCATAGGGTATAATGGGGAATTTCACTCACTGAGTCAGCACGACTCAGTGAGTGAAATGATGGGGTTTAAAGTTTAAACCCCTCCCCTCCCCTCCTGGAATTGGGCTGCAGCTGCAGCGTGACTCCACAAGATAAGGGAAGGGGTTTAAAATTTAAACCCCTCCCCACCTGAAGTTGGACCACAGCTGTGGTGCACTCTGGGAAGGATTTAAACTTTAACCCCTTCCCTTCTCTCTAGAGTTATGCCACAGCTGTGGCCTGACTCCAGGAGGGGAGGGGTTTAAAGTTTAAAACCCTTCCTTTCTGTCTGGAGTCTACACCACACTGGCTCTCATTGAGTCACAGTGAAGCATAGCTTGACTCGTGTCACATTCCAACACACTGTCATTTCTATTACTCTGGTGAATCCTGTATGTTGTGTATGTGTCCTTTGTCAACACTGTTGACCTCTACAGTCAGACACATAGGAACCTAACAAGAGCAGCTCCCACTGCCTGTATTTTGGATATGATGCTTCCGTGAATGCAAAATAAAAACACATTTGCCTTTTTCTGCCTCAGATGGGGTCAACGTACAGGGCAAAAAGTGAGGATGACTCCAGAATGCTGCATGGAGTGAATTTCAGCTATCCCAGAGTTTGAACGGCCTCAGCCAATCTCTTACCGTGATGACATCTCCAGCACGGATGTTCAGAGCTGTTGGGTCATGGAGGTTCCAAAAATCCTTCAGAGCTCGGACTTTCAGGATTCCTGATGCTTCTGAAGACAAAGGAAAAGGGGGACAGAGGATGCAAGGAACAGGTGAAAAAATAGGCAGAAAAGGAAACACTATGTTATTCACTGTGTGCGTATTTCTTCCTGCGTCCCACAGCCTGAACGCTCCCATATGCTGAAGCCATCCTATCTCCCCACCAGCCTTCTAAGGCAAATTGTGTCTTGTCTTTGTTGGGAATGATGTGACTGAATCTCCTGAGTACTTCCGCTGCCACTCGAGATTTCACTGCTAGGACCGTACATCCGTTTCTCCAAAACGCTTTCCAGCTAGAATAGGCCTTGACCTCCTCACCTCGCAGTAGTTGTTTGATGTCCTTGCTGGCATGTGACGTAGTGAATTGGTTCACAATGTCCAGGGCTGTCTGATTGTAGGTGTTGCGAATGTTGACATCGATGCCACCCTATCCACAGACAGAAGGTTAATGGTAGGCTTGGAAGCGAGAGCACCTCCCTAGAGATAAGTACTCTGCTTCCGTGCTCAACTGCACGATATGTGGTTCCTGGATCAGCTAGGACCAATACTGGGTGTCGACTGGACATGCCAGGCAACCTAGACCACAATCCTTCAGAACAACAAGGACCCTAATCACCAAGCGTGGTCCACATCCCCATAATCTGGGGAAGACTGAGATGAGGCAAAGAAGAAGAAGAAGATATTGGATTTATATCCCGCCCTCCACTCCGAAGAGTCTCAGAGCGGCTCACAATCTCCTTTCCCTTCCTCCCCCACAACAGACACCCTGTGAGGTGGGTGGGGCTGGAGAGGGCTCTCCCAGCAGCTGCCCTTTCAAGGACAACCTCTGCCAGAGCTATGGCTGACCCAAGGCCATTCCAGCAGGTGCAAGTGGAGGCGTGGGGAATCAAACCCGGTTCTCCCAGATAAGAGTCCGCACACTTAACCACTACACCAAACTGGCTCTCCAGGCCAACTGGCTGCAGGCCAACCTGGAATAGTGCACAGCTGAGAATGACTGATTATGTTCAGGGTTTACGTATAAAGCTATAAAGGTTCGCTAGTTGACAATGGATCATTTATTCTCTCTCTCTCTCTCTGCCTAATCTACCTCACTAAGAATGTCACAAGAATCTAATCAAGAAAGGAAGAACCATGGACGCTTCTCTGAGCTCCTTGGAGGAAAGGCAGGATAGAAATGTAATAAAAATGTAAGTAGGTCAGGACAGTCATAGAAGTGAGTGTGGTGCAACAGCCTTGGATCTGTTCAAAATCCTGTTCAGAACTCACTAGGAGGCCTTGGGTTCATTACACAGACACAGAGCATCTGCTTCTCATAGGAATTTCACTAGTTTTCTTTACAGGGAAGTTGCATTGATGAACAGAACAAAGAGAATAAAGCACTGTGTTAATTAAAAGTGCTAAAGCAATGATGTGAAACATCTGTCTCCCGCATAATACAATTCGAAGACACTTCCTGCTACGCTAGAACTGAAACCAGAAGCTGGATTGATATGACTGAAGCTCATTGATATGACTGAAGACTGCTTTATCCCTTGCCCACAACTGCCAAATGCCTGAACTATTGACTAATGTGATCAATACGGGACTGACTCATTGATAGTCCACACAGGGCTGAACTAGACAAGCGGAGCCCAGGGATATGCTGCCATTTTATAACAGCGATTTATAACCGGGGCACTCATGAACATATGAACATATGAAGCTGCCTTATACTGAATCAGACCCTCGGTCCATCAAAGTCAGTATTGTCTTCTCAGACTGGCAGCAGCTCTCCAGGGTCTCAAGCTGAGGTTTTTCACACCTATTTGCCTGGACCCTTTTTTGGAGATGCCGGGGATTGAACCTGGGACCTTCTGCTTCCCAAGCAGATGCTCTACCACTGAGCCACCATCCCTCCCTTGAACAGCAGTGGCTCTCCAGGGTCTCAAGCTGAGGCTTTTCACACCTCTTTGCCTGGACCCCTTTTTGGAGATGCCAGGGATTGAACTTGGGACCTTCTGCTTCCCAAGCAGATGCTCTACCACTGAGCCACCGTCCCTCCCCAACAGTGCTGTCAGGGCCAAATTGTGGTCGGGACTACTGCAATGTAGTGGGAGGACAAGCTCCTGCCTCCCCCTGCAACCATTCTGCCAATCTGAAATGGTGCCAAGGGCATCATTTACCATACACCTCCCTGGCACTACTTCAGGTCAGAAAAATGGTGAAGGGAGGTAAGTAGGAGCCGCTCCTTCCCCTGCACCATGGTAGCCCTGACCAGAATTGAGCTCCCCTGACACTGTTAAAAGGAGTTTCTCAGTGGGGGCTAAGAAAAAATGGCAGTCTATCCCTGGGGTAGATTCAGGAACACTGCCTCATCTCATCCGGCCTTCAGTCCTTGTGGGCTCTCACTCCTGGTCTTTGTTTCCTGCTTCTAGTGCCCTTCTGAGGCCTGTGGCCTCTCTCAAGACTTTGGTCACCAAACAACTGTTTCTGTCCTCAGCTATGAACATATGAAGCTGCCTTATACTGAATCAGACTCTCGGTCCATCAAAGTCAGTATTGCCTTCTCAGACTGGCAGCGGCTCTCCAGGGTCTCAAGCTGAGGTTTTTCACACCTATTTGCCTGGACCCTTTTTTGGAGATACCGGGGATTGAACCTGGGACCTTCTGCTTACCAAGCAGATGCTCTACCACTGAGCCACCGTCCCTCCCCTATGGCTTTCCTTTCTTCTCACCTGCAGCAACAGGCGCACCACCTCCGTCTTCCCATACAGCGCTGCCTCGTGCAGGGCTGTGCCAGTCTTTGTCTGTTTGTTGATTTCGATTCCGGCTTTCAAAAGCTGCCTATGAGAAAGGGAATATGTCCATGCTCAGTACCAGCACCCCAAAAATTTGGACAAATTACTCTGGATGGGATGCCCAAATGTTGATGTCTACCCTGCAGCAACGGAGAAGCTAGGAACAAAAAAGGACGGTGGCAGACAGACAGGAAATGATCAGGGAAGTTATCTGTTTTGCGAGAAGGATTAAGTAGTAGAAGGACACTATGGGTATATTTGCATTGGTGTTTTATGATAATTTCTGACACAGCTCTGATGCTGTAGAGTTAGTGTTTAATTGTGATGTTTAAATTTACTTCTGAAAAATCAAGGAGCCATTTGCAGCGGTTTCCCTCTGATGGAGAAAGCACAGAAGGTTTAATCAATTCACACATGGACTGTTGACAAATTTGGTTTGGGAGTTCTGTACTGAGAATTTAATTCTTAGACTCTCATTGGCCTAATTCATACTGGGACCATGGCGTGCATGGAGAGGGAGGACTTTAAGCCTCCCTCCACTGCACAGTTTTCCCTGTCTGAAACAGCCCCATGGATTCATTCCTTGCCTTGCTGGGGGAAATTATGGGTTCTGAGGGCTGCAAGTAATTTTCCTCAACATGGCATATAGTGGCTCTCTGGGGCTGTTTCAGACTGGGGAAACTGTGAGCGGAGGGCTTGAGCCCCTCTCTTCCCATGCACCATGGTCCCAATCTGAATTAAGTAAAAAGAAACAAATTCTAAACAGAGAGGCAAACAATAATGATATGAAAGATTTCAGGTTTTCACGGCTGGCATCATCATTAGGGTTTGTAGAATCTTTCGGGCTCAAGTGCCGTGTTCTACTGGAGAAAGTTTTTATGCATATTAAAAGTTTATAAGGCTATGCATAATTTTATAGTTTATAATGATATAATTTTATAGAAACTTTATAATGATATGCATGATTTATAGTACAGGGTGCAGCTACAATTGTACCAATACACTGGTTATCATGTTCTTTTTTCTTCTCACATTCTGGACACACGAAGGCATTTTTGTATATATCAAGGAAGATACTACAGTCAGCATAGAACTAAGCCATTTGTTTTTGTACAAATGGGGATATTCATGCCGCTTTTGTTGTCTTCTGTTATCTTCAATATATAAATGTTGTTATTTCCCCCCTTTCTCAATTAGCATTTATATACTGAACATATGAACATATGAAGCTGCCTTCTACTGAATCAGACCCTTGGTCCATCAAAGTCAGTATTGTCTTCTCAGACTGGCAGCGGCTCTCCAGGGTCTCAGGCTGGGGTTTTTCACACCTATTTGCCTGGACCCTTTTTTGGAGATGCCAGGGATTGAACCTGGGACCTTCTGCTTCCCAAGCAGATGCTCTACCACTGAGCCACTGTCCCTCCCAATTGTATTTGTATTGGATGGTTTTGTTACGCACACATCCATTAATTGTATTTGTATTGGATGGTTTTGTTATGCACACATCCATCACTATGATACTTATGCCGTTACACTATTATTATGAATACAATTTTCATTTGCATATTTATTTATGTCATTACTGCTCACTTTTTTGTTTGGAGGTCCTCATTTGTTTCTTTCCCCCCCCAGTCATTTGGAGGATCTCTTCTCTCTGTTTGGTTGCCTATTCTGAACTGGGCCTGTGAATGCTTGAGAATTAAGTTCCCAGCATGGACCACCCAGCACACATGTAGTCAACAGTCCATTTATTCGTCACGAGGCCTTGGTAATGCATGAATTGGACCTCTGGCAAGTTTTTCTGTGGAAAAAGTTGGTAGAATGTCCTTTGCAAATGAAGCATTCACTGTCTCCCTTTACTCCACAGGTGTAAAGAGTAGCCCTTCCTTTCCTCCCAGCATGAGGTCAGAATAAGGAGGATTCACTCCCTTCTACTGAGAGACTGTGAAGCACACAGACATGTTTGCTAAGAAATCTGTGTGGGAATAAGGATATGCTGTTGGAAAGGGAGGTTGTGAGCAGACCCAGCAGCTAAATACACTAACAAAAGTCTGTGTAGTAATCCTAGTCCATCAAGCCAGAGTCTCCCATCACCTCCACCCTATCCCCCTGCAGTGGCAGAGTGCAAACGAAGAGTTACCTGATGATTTCCTTGTGCCCATTCTTGGCTGCCAAGTGCAGAGGAGTTGTGTAGTTGGGGTCAGTTGTGTCTTTGGATTGTCCCTCGAGCAAAGAAACACACAGGTGGCTGTTCAGAAGCAGCTGGGCCACCTAAGGCAGACAGGGGTGGGGGATGGAGGGAGGGGAAAGAAGAGGGCCACACAGAGGGGCATTTATGAAAGCACACAGTATACTGCAAATGCCACATCCCTGGCTATTTTGCTCAAGAGTTGGTATTGGCTCATTCTGCCCTATTTTACCAAAGAGGTAGAGAATGGGCTAGATCAGGGGTGGCCAATGCTAGCTCTCCAGATGGGTTTTTTTTTGCATACAACTCCCATCAGCCCCAGCCAGCATGGCAAATGGCTGGGGCTGATGGGAGTTGTAGCAAAAAAAAAACATCTGGAGAGCTACCGTTGACCAACCCTGGGCTAGATGATCTCAGAAAGTATCTGGCCCATAACCATAGTATCTCTGCTACATTCTCATGATTGTTTTACGTGATTCAGAGTATGTTAGAATTACAGAATTGGAAGGGGCCATACAGGTCATCTAGTCCAACCCCCTGGTCAATGCAGGATCAGCCTAACAAGTGTGGCCAAACTTGCTTAACGTAACAGCCACTCAGAATACCCATCAGATGTTTGAGAGCTGTAAGACGTGAGTGTCAGATATGTGAGAGCTGCAAGACAGGGAGGGAGGGAAGGAAGGAAGGAAAATAGATGGGGGAGGGAGAGGTAGAAAGAAAGCAACTACCTTTAAATGCATTTTCCAAGCCTCCAGCTGTCAGAGCTTGGCAAAGTGATTTAAAGACAGAATGCCTTCTCCAAGCTGGCTGATGGGGAGGTTGAGGGTTTGAGAGCCACACAATATGTGTGAAAGAGCCACATGTGGCTCCTGAGCTACGGTTTGGCCACCCCTGGCCTAGAGCATCTCCAGCAAATGTTTCTCCAGCTATTGCTTAAGACATCCCTTTAAGCCAGGATGTGAACAAATGCAGTTTGTTGCCCTGGTCCCACTCAAACGTCACTATTTTTCTTCTCCCTCCCTGTACAATGAAAGAATCCTGTCTTAAAATAATCTTTGGTCACCCGCAATGCAGAAATGCAGGCTGGTAGAGTAATCAGAGTTTGTTCTATTCCCCCACCTAAAAACCCTGCGATTGTAAACCTGGATCAAACTATGATCTAGAGCCCTGGTTTTGTGCTGGGGAGGGGAAACCAACTTGCATTCATATGTCATATGTAACGACCATTTGCTTTAAACTAGGATTCCTTCATTACACTTTGCATAAAAAGAAAGGAGCAAAGAGTGCTTGCAAATGTGGCAATAAACTGCTTATGCACATTCCTGCTTAGCGCTTATTTAATGTGACTTCCAAAAGGAACATCAGTTTCACAGAGAAGAATAAAACTTGGGGGTTTTTTAGCTTCCTTTTCTCTACTCTAAGGAGTCTCAAAGCGGTTTACAACTGCCTTTTTCTTCCCCTCCCCACAACAAGCACCTTGCGAGGCAGGTGGGGCTGAGAGAGTTCTGAGAGAACTGTGACTGACCCAAGGTCACCCAGCAGGGGGAATCAAGCCCGACTCTCCAGATTAGACTCCATCACTCTTCGCTGCTAGACCACAACAAGGTGAGAAATCCCTATAATTCTTCTGCAGATACTTTTCCTTTTATACTTTTATGACACAGGAATTTCCCTACTGAAGATAAACAATGCGAATTCCCATTATTTTGCAGAAGTAGTTTAAAAAAAATAGGGTTGCCATCTTTTTAAAACATTCAGTCCTGTCAATTGTCTGTTCTGGGGCAAGACAGCTCCACTGCACCTTATAAAGGCGAATGACCAGGCCTCAGATTCAGCAGCAGCTCACAGGAGTGCAGCTCCTGAACCTTTCCCCCTCTTCCTCCCCACCTACATTGTCCATTGAATAGTAGGTGCAGCTGCATAACAATCCCTGGATTAGGAGATCGGGCAGCCAGCCAGCCACCAGGGGCTTTGCCACACCCCCAGAAGCCCTCATTAACCCCTGGAGAAGCCCGCACCACCCTTTCGCCACTTCTGATGTGATTTTGGGTGGCGGGTGGCTTGCTGGCCTTTTGACTGGGGGGTGGGGGTGGGTCCAGGAGAGCCCCAGGCGAGCAAGGCCTGCTTGGGCTGGCTGGATCTCTAGCCAGCCCAAGCAAGCCTCACTCATCTGGGGCTCTCCTTTCTTGCATCGGGTTGCTTTTGGCAGCGGGGAGGAAGCATATGCTGACGAGATATGCTAAGGAGCTCCACCACCTATTTTTCTTTTCAAAATTAGGGGAGGGACGGTGGCTCAGTGGTAGAGCATCTGCTTGGGAAGCAGAAGGTTTCAGGTTCAATCCCCGGCATCTCCAACTAAAAAGGGTCCAGGCAAGTAGGCATGAAAAACCTCAGCTTGAGACCCTGGAGAGCCGCTGCCAGTCAAGGGAGGGACGGTGGCTCAGTGGTAGAGCATCTGCTTGGGAAGCAGACGGTCCCAGGTTCAATCCCTGGCATCTCCAAAAAAGGGTCCAGGCAAATAGGTGTGAAAAACCCCAGCCTGAGACCCTGGAGAGCCGCTGCCAGTCTGAGTAGACAGTACTGACTTTGATGGACTGAGGGTCTGATTCAGTAGAAGGCAGCTTCATATGTTCATATATGTTCTTCAAAACAACCCCTGTGAATGACAAATTGAGAAGAACTCCCCAATTTGGAGATATTTGGATGTAAGAAACCTGCCTCATTCCATTTCTGTTGTATAGCTGTTACGATACCAGAGCCTCTGCTGCGGGGGTGGGAAGACAGGAACCCTCATTTATTTTCTTAGCTATTTGAATGGCGACGTGATCTTATAGAAAAGATCTCCTTTTGCCTTTTCTTTAGGGACCAGAGATTACCATAGATTATCAGAAAGACCAATGATGAGCATGTCCCCAAATGAAGGACAAGGTTTCTGTCCCATTCAGAACCTGAGGGAGACAATCTCTCTGCAGATGGCACTACTTCCATCCTAGAGAGTAGCAATTGGACTACGATCTGGGAGACACACATAAAAAATCCCCACTCTGCTATGGAAGCTTGCTGGGTGGCTTTGGGCCAATCACACACAACACACTATTAGACTGACCTACCTACCTCAGAGGGTTGCTGTGAGGATAAAATGGAAAGAGTGACGTAAGCTGCTTTGAGTCCCCGTTGGGAAGAACATAAATGAATATAAGTGAATATAACTGAAGTAAGTAAATACATAATATTTGCGATAAGTGGGATAAGCACCCGCTGCACACTGTTTTGCTTCAAAATTCTCTAAGCCCTGGAAGATGATTATCCTCATTGTCACCATCTTTCCTGACCATCTCACTCCCAGACTGCACCTGTCCCGTTCCTTCAAACCCTCTTTGCAGGTCTTGCATTCTTCGCATCTCTTTACACAGGGGGAGGGGGGCTACGAAGAGGGCACAAGTGCAGGGCGTAGAGTAGTTAACCGGGAAAAGCTGGTCACTACAGCCAAAGCCAGTTTTTTTGTTTTTGTTTTG
Organism: Heteronotia binoei; assembly: GCF_032191835.1. NCBI lineage: Eukaryota > Metazoa > Chordata > Lepidosauria > Squamata > Gekkonidae > Heteronotia > Heteronotia binoei. The sequence continues at coordinate 67,774,136 of NC_083235.1, forward strand.
TCAGGGCCTTTTTCTAAAAGGGATTGGAGTTTATGCTGGCCTCACCCATATGGAACACATACACACCTACACATATCCAAACAAAGCACAGTCTGCACCCAGAGGACCAATGTGGGCATGAGAGAGATACTGTGGATTTATTGCGCTATTTGCAGCCTGCGTTTACAAAAAAGGGACGTTCAACCCACCCCCTGCCTTGAGATGGAAATAAACATTGCCATTCCATCACCTCCTTTTCGTGAGATCCCTCTGGCTAATATTCCCAAGTACACGCATGTTTACAGTCTCGCTGTTCTTCCTTTCAGCTTCCCACCCCAGGAATGCTGAGAGGACTTTGCACCTGTCCCAAATGCTGGAGACAGGAATCCATGGCCACCACCTCCCAGCGCTGCCAGGTTGGAATCCCAGGCCTCCTGTCCCAGCTGGCCTTGAAGCTTGCCTTCATAGCCTGGAGGGATTAAAGCAGCTCAGCCACTGTCTGATTTCCTGTGGGAGTGGTGGTGAAGGCCCTGCTGTGGGAATTGAGACTTTGTTATGTTCCAGCACGAGTCAATACAAGGCCTTACAATTCAACCCTTCAGAACTCTTTATAACATATGAGTAGGCTGCCACCGAAAACCATTTCAGTCCGGTCAGCACTGCTAGGGATGTAATGAAGAATTGCGGAATATTGTTCAAGATGGAATGTAACCGTGCTAGCAAACTTATAGGGAGTTATGATACTGTTGTAGGAAAGTTCTACAGAGAGAGTGGGACAATATGGTTTGCTCAATTTATTCATTACATTTTTATCCTGCATTCCCTTCATAGAATTCACTGTTCTCTTCCTCTGTTTCATCCTTAGAGAAATCCTGCGAGGTAAGGCCAGGCTGAAACAGACCGGATGGCCCAAGGTTACCCGGTGAATTTCAAAGTGAGCAGGGATATGAATCTTGGTACTGCAGACCCAGTTCACTATTCACACTGGACGGTGGCTCAGTGGTAGAGCATCTGCTTGGGAAGCAGAAGGTCCCAGGTTCAATCCCCGGCATCTCCAACTAAAAGGGTCCAGGCAAATAGGTGTGAAAAACCTCAGCTTGAGACCCTGGAGAGCCGCTGCCAGTCTGAGAAGACAATACTGACTTTGATGGACCGAGGGTCTGATTCAGTATAAGGCAGCTTCATATGTTCACTGGCTCCCACAATATCAGAGCCAGTTCTTCACAGTTTTCTCACGGTTCTTCACTGCTAGTAAACTTTTCACATGTTTATAGTAAACCTTTCATACACAGGGTTGTGGATGAGGGTCAGAGCACTTTTCAGTAGTAATCTTGTGACTTGGGGCTATGAATCCTTCTCAATGGCAACAGCAGCTTCTGCTTACCTTCAGCCTTCCAAACTCACAAGCCAGGTCAAGGGGGGTTTTCTTGGCTTTGTTGATGAGGCAGGGGTTGGACTGGTGCTGGAGCAACATCTCTGACTGCAGGAGGAAGGGCCGAAACGTGGAAAAGAAATATACGAACAAAAAATCCAGCAGTTAGCCCCCATCCCGTCCAAGAAGTAATCTCCATATTTCCTAGTGATCTACACAGAGAAATCTCAAAGCTCTTCTGCAAGAGAGGCCCTGCTTGGGAACTCACAGCAAAACACAGTTACTTTGCTGGTCACAATGGGCCTGATACCTGCCTTTGCTACTTTCTACTCTTTTTGGTCTAAACTGAGAAGCCTAAGTCAAAGGTTCTCAAATACTTCCAGTTTGTTAAAGGACAAACTGTTCAAATTGTTCAAGTCCTTCTTTAGGGGAATAAATACAGAGCAAAGATAAGTTCATGGTGTTCTCATACGCCTCCCGCATGCGAAGGGAAGTAGAAACTGCTTTATATAGTGGAGTAAAGCACTTTCCTCACAGCCGTAGGTTTTTTGTGTCTGTACAGGATCTATTATTCGATACAGTGCCAAGCTCCAGAGAATCACAGCTTACATTAAAAAAGAAAGCAGGTTTCTGGTCCCCATTATAAAGTACTGAAGTTTGAAAACATACCGGAAACTCTAATGAAGGCTTAGAAAGAGGGCAGAGCTGCCAAAGAGGTGTGTTTGTGGGGCTGTTCCCCCCCCCAAAAAAATGTTGGCTTTCATTGTTCTTGCCCCTGACCCTAATGAAATTAACTAAATACGTACTATTCCTAGTTGCTGACGAAGTGCTGAAGTTTTTTTGTCGTGCAAACTACACACAGCCCTATTTAAGGTTTTAACCCAGGTTTACATAGTACCACAGATTATTTATTCCTCCTCCTCAAACCAAAATCACTTTTGCCCTTGAGTGATAGTTGTGCTGCAATACAATTTCCAAAAGAAACTTCACTTGCTAACAAGGTGGCATTACAGCATGACTCTCAGCTACTTTATGGGACACGGGCAAAACACATGAGAAAATGACTAAGAGGGTGGTGGGTGAAGACAAAAGGCTTTGGGACTTGTGGCCATGGTGTAGAACTGACCAAGAGAGGCAGCCCCCTTTGCTCCAGATGGTCTAATACTCACCACCTCATAATGGCCATATTGTGCAGAAAGGTGCAATGGGATCTGTCCATCCAGTGATGCCGTGTTGACTGAAGCAGCTGCCCGTAGCAACAGGCGCACTGGCTCCACCTTCCCTTGCCAGGCAGCGTAGTGTAGTGGGCGCATTCCTGTGGGGAGACAGTGTGAGGAGCCTAAAGTGCTAACTAGGAAGGACTGGGCACACTAAAGTAGTTTGCACATTATACCAGAACATCTGAAGTACTAGTTTTTCCAAATTCCATCTTATTCTGTAGGAATAAGGTAAGCAGAAGGTCCCAGGTTCAATCCCCGGCATCTCCACTAAAAAGGGTCCAGGCAAATAGGTGTGAAAATCCTCAGCTTGAGACCCTGGAGAGCCGCTGCCAGTCTGAGTAGACAATACTGACTTTGATGGACCCAGGGTCTGATTCAGTAGAAGGCAGCTTCATATGTTCATGGGGAGGGATGGTGGCTCAGTGGTAGAGCATCTGCTTGGGAAGCAGAAGGTCCCAGGTTCAATCCCCAGCATCTCCAAAAAAGGGTCCAGGCAAATAGGTGTGAAAAAACTCAGCTTGAGACCCTGGAGAGCCGCTGCCAGTCTGAGTAGACAATACTGACTTTGATGGACTGAGGGTCTGATTCAGTAGAAGGCAGCTTCATATGCTGGAGGGACGGTGGCTCAGTGGTAGAGCATCTGCTTGGGAAGCAGAAGGTCCCAGGTTCAACCCCTGGCATCTCCAAAAAAGGGTCCAGGCAAATAGGTGTGAAAAAACTCAGCTTGAGACCCTGGAGAGCCGCTGCCAGTCTGAAAAGACAATACTGACTTTGATGGACCGAAGGTCCGATTCAGTAGAAGGCAGCTTCATATGTTCATATGAATGGAGGATTCTTGGTTGGAAGCTTCCTGTTAATTATACCCAAACTTGAATTCAACTGTATTGCCTTGGAAACATTTTTTCCCCCCTGTTATATAGCAGCAGTAGGCACTTTTCCTTTCATAGCATATTCCCTCATACTGTTTGCTGGGACAACAACAGGTTTTCAGTTCCTTCAGCAACAGTGGGGAGGATTCTGAGACAAATAAACAGCCTACCGTTGATGTCCTTAATATCCACAGTGGCCTGTGCCTCCAACAGCAGGGAAATGAGCTCCAGGCTTCCAACCAGGGCTGCATGGTGCAGCGCAGAAAACCTGAGAACAGGAGGGAGACGTGGTAAGAGGCAGCAAACTCCAGTGACTCCATTGCTCACGAGCCAGGCCGGTCAATCCATGCTTCCATGTTGACCATTTCTAGGCTCAGGCATCCAATCATTTACTCAGTATTCTGACACCAGTTGGGCAAATGTTAGGTCGTCAACCAGGAATAACAATGCAGTTGTAGAAATTCCAGAGAACAATCAGCACAGTCAACAACCATCTTCCTTATCTTCCCACCCCTTCCAACCCTCCCAGCAATCAACACAGAACAATGGTCACATTCCACAGCCGGTTTCCTTATCACCACCCTTCCAGGAAGCCCCACCAAACAATGGGCACATTCACAAACCAATTGCCCTCTCACCACACCCCCTCCAGCCTAGAAATAGCAGCTCTCCAGCAGCCCTGGCCCCACTCAACGCACAGCAGCCAAGAAGGTCAGAACGCCTGCTCCGGCTGCAACGCCACTGAGGATGTTCTCCGCAGCTGAGAACGAAACGTCTGGAAGGAAAACTTTCTCCAGTAGAACACGGCACTTGAGCCCGGAAGATTCGACAAACCCTAATGAGTTGTAGAAAAGCTCACAGCAGAGTACCTGTAATCACACGAAGAGAGGATTGCTTGCAGTCACCAACCACGTGGCCAGGGCCAGCACTAGGGAGTCAGGCTGCCGCTTAGGGCATCATCTGGACACAGAGGCAGTGGGCACTCCCTCCCTGCTTGTGCCACCTAAGGGCGGAGGCAGGCAGGGGCACCCTTGGCTCAGGACGCACCCTCCCTTGCTTTTCCGCACTCCCAGAACGGCTTCCCTATTGACCAAGAGTGACATCTGTGCAGCGACCAATGGCAGCGCAGCGTGCGCAGGTCGACTGTGCAGGCAAGGCCACCTGAGGAGGGAAGGGGCACTGCAGCCTCCTGTGGGCCCAGCATGGCACCACTGACAGACTGACTGATGGAGGAGTGTCCAGACCTGTCTGGGGTGCTGCCGCTCCTTTCTCATGGGAGATACTTAAAAGGCAACGGGTCTTCTTGGTGGAGTCACTTTCGAATCACGGTGAGCGGCATCCTTCCTTCCCTCCCGCCAAAGGGGTTGGCCTTTTCTCGTTCCGGATGTTCATTTTTTGTAATTGTTGCAAGCAGAGGGTGATGGTGGTGTGCACACGTTTTTAAGCATGCTTCCAGGCTTTTGGTAAACAAAGAAGTGCTTTAGGGTTTGTAGAATCTTTCGGGCTCAAGTGCCGTGTTCTACTGGAGAAAGTTTTCCTTCCAGACGTTTCGTTCTCAGCTGCGGAGAACATCCTCAGTGGCGTTGCAGCCGGAGCAGGCGCTCTGAGCTTCTTGGCTGCTGCGCATTGAGTTCTTGGCTGCTGCTGTGCACAGCAGCCAAGAAGGTCAGAGCGCCTGCTCCGGCTGCAACGCCACTTGAGCCCGAAAGATTCTACAAACCCTAATGATGTTACCAGCCGTGAAAACCTGAAATCTTTGATAAAGAAGTGCTTGTTCTGCAGTTTCTGGGAATGCTAAAATGCGAGTTATCCAAATTAGCAGGCATCTTTTTTTTGGAGGGGGGCGGGATTCAGGTTGTTTTTTCTTTTTGGTTTTAAACTTACCTTTTTAACTGTCATTGCAATCCACCTTGGACCATATCTTAATAAATAAACTGTCAGGTCGCAGTTCTGTGTACTTATTTAAGAGTGAGCAGGGCTTTTTTTGAGCAGGAATGCACAGGAACACAGTTCCGGCTGTCTTGGCACCAGGGAGTGTGGCCTAATATGCAAATGAGTTCCTGCTGGTCTTTTTCTACAAAAAAGTCCTGCGTGAAACAGTGGTGCCACTGGGGTGTGTGGCTTAAAATGCAAATGAGTTCCTGCTGGGCTTTTTCCCACAAAAAAGTCCTGAGAATAAGCCCCATGGAAAAGAAATAATAGCGAACAAGATAGGGCTGACTTGTGCATTAATTTTTAGATCCCTTGCACTCTGCAGCTAAGCTAGCTTGCGCAAACAGAAATGCAACACATTTTTGGTACCTTAAGAAAATGTCTTTTGTGAGAGGTTCTGGTTGCTTTCTAAAACAATACTTAGCATTTTCTAGTGCTTTGAATGATGAAAGCACTGGGCATCTGTTGTCTTTAAAGTGGCCCTGCCAGGTAGGCTAGTGCAGCTAAATTCTGTCCCCACCCCCAACACCACCTGTGCTTACACATATAGGCACCAGATCAGTTCTGCTGCTCTAATGAAATGTCTTAGGAGGGAAAATCCTCTAATATTAAGTTAATCCATGCCAGAGGATAGGTGGGTGTTTAAGATGGCTAAAACTTTAAATTTGGGTGTGAAAGATTATTGTTTAGTAAGAAGGTGAGTAATGATTTTCACCCATCCCCCAAATAAGGCAATATACATTGAAGTCTTCGATAGAGCCACCTCATCTGGAAGCTCTGTTGTCCTCTCTAGTCTGCAGAACTAGCTTTAAGAACCAGTTTGGCTTTCTGTTTCTTGCAACTTGGCTGAACAGGCTTGTGATTCTGCTAACGGAAGGGGGCGGTGCAGGTAGGTAGCCTCACCTAGGGTACCAAAAAGCTTGGCACCGGCCCTGCATGCAGCTATAATTATCACCTGCCTTGGGCATCCATCGTAACAAATCAGTGACGAGGGTTGCCGGTGGGGGCGATATTCCAGGATCACCTTAGGCCTAAGAGCAATTTACTGGTTCTAGTCAAAAATTGTTTGTGTGTGATTTTTTGGGAATGTGAAGGAGATGGAGGCAATATTTGCTGGGGGTGGTACGGAAGCTCTTGGCAGTCCTGGCATCAGTTAAGCTTGGCATAACCATGCCTCCCCAAACAGTTACGGTTATAGAAGCTATGCAGTAAGTTCTAAAATGTCTACTAGTCATCAGAATCCACTGTTTCAGGTAGAGATGCCAGCCTCCAGTTGGAACCTAGGAACAGGGCTGCAGCCAGGCTTTTTGGCACCCTAGACAAGGCTACCTACTTGCGGCCCCACCTCTCCCTCCCCCCCATCTATTTCCTTCCTTCCTTCCTTCGATGTTCATATGTTGTGGCTCTCAAACATCTGACATTGTGTGAATCTTTCGTAAAGCAAGTTTGGCCACCCCTGCTCTAGGACTTTGCCTAGGCTCCTCTTAAAGCTACCTCAACCTCTGGCTGCCACCGCATTCCATGACAGCACATTTTATTATTCTGCATTCCAGATCCTCTCTTTTGTCTGTCCTGAATCTGCTGTCAGTAAATGAAATTGGGTGACCCCCTAGGGTTGCCGAGTTCAATTCAAGAACTGAGACACTTAGGTGAGAAGGGCGGGGTATAAATCTTAATATAAAATAAAATAAATAAATAAGAAATATCTGGGAACTTTGGGGGTGGAGCCAGGAGACTTTGGGGGTGGAGCCAGGAGACATTAGGGGTGGAGCCAAGATCAAGGCTGTGACAAGCATCATGGAACTCCAAAGGGAGTTCTGGCCATCACATTGAAAGGGACGGCACACCTTTTCAATGCCTTCCTTCCATAGGAAATGATGAAGGATAGGGGTACCTTCTCTTGGGGCTCATAGAATTGGACCCCCTGGTCCAACCTTTTTGAAACTTGGGGGGTATTTTGGGAAGAGGCACTAGATGCTATACTGAAAATTTGGTGCCTCTACCCCAAAAAACAGCACTCACAGAGCCCCAGATACCCGCGGATCAATTCTCTATGATTTTCTATGGGAATAAATCTCCATAGGGAACAACAGAGTTCCCAGCAGACATTTTCCTCCCCTCCCCCCGCTTTCTGATGACCCTGAAGCGGGGGGAGGGCCTCCAAACCGGGGGATCCCCTGCCCCCACCTGGGGATTGGCAACCCTATGACCCCCGCTCCTTCCCAAATCTGATGGTTATGGTGGAGAGAGCGAGAGAGAGAAAAGGTCTCTCTGCCAACTTTCTCCACGCCAGGCACAATGCTAGAGATAGATAGATAGATAGATAGATAGATAGATAGATAGATAGATAGATAGATAGATAGATAGATAGATAGATAGATAGATAGATAGATAGGGAACCTTGTCATGTTTCCTCCCGTGGCAGCAGGTGGTAGTTTCTCCTTGGCAAGGGAGGCCCTTTGCACAAGCTCAGAAGCATTAGAAGGGCAAACCTCAGGGCTCCTCTCAGCTCTGCCTCTCTCGATGCCAGGGATGCTTTTTTAGATCGCCCTAAAAATTCAACACAACTTGCCTGTGCTGTGATTCACTCCCTCCAGTCCTCCTAGGGCCTGCAACAAACGAAAGTCCTTCCTATACTTGGAGAAGTCTGTCTGCTTTGCCACTGGTGCGTGCAGGGAAAGTGCTGGAGACTGCTGGAGAAAGTGCTAAACCCAGCCACTGGTTTTATCATACTTTTATTATTATTTTAGTATTTTAGGTGAGGTATATTTTAAAAAAAATAATAGTGGGTTTAGCTAAGTTGCCATATTGAGCCTTGACTGTGATCAAACGCACGGGAAGGTGTGGAAAGAATAACACAGAGTTTGAGTCTTACGGATATTAATGCCTAGCTTAACAGAATGTTTCAGCAAGTATCTTTAATAGTTACTAGGCAAGGAGAAGTTCTGGCCTTCCAAACTGTAAAATGACAAGATACATCTCTCAAACCTCTCTCTGCTATGCAGCTCTTAAGCCACAGCAGCCTTCTTTAAATCTGGTTCTTTCACTTCTAGTTAAAGAGGAGGGGTTGCATGAGAAGTTCTGTAAGCATTATTAGGGTCAGCCTAGTGGGTTACTATTTGCAGAAGGTCAGGGATGGGTGGCTCCCTGTTTTCTGGATAGCACAAGAAAAGGCAGACAGAAAGACCAATATTGTCATCTCTAGCCTGGGGACAGGTGACATGCTATTCCCAGGGATGGCGCATACCTCCTCTCCTGTCCCTACTCTCCTAGCCTGCCCTGTCGACTTTCTCCCAGCGTGACTTTCCTACTGTCCAAGTGTGTGAGGCCAGGAAGAATGAATAGCGCCTGTGTTCCTTGTCTGTGAAAGAGGCCTGTTTATCCAGAGTCCTCCCCCCTGCCAGCTCCCGCCTTCTTCTCGCTCAGTGCTGATTTCATTCATTCAAAAAGACCCAGGCAGGCTCAGAGCCTGCGGGAACCAAACTCCCCCCCCCCACACACACACATACACATGGGGAGCTCTGAGGCTTCAAAGCAGGGGCATTCTCCCCAGTGAGGCTCAAAGAGTGTGGAAAAGAAGCAGTCGCAGCCCAGCCTCTGGAACTGCTAGAGACTGAAGGGTTGCCATGGCAGACTGGAAACTGTCATCCCATTAGACTAGAAGCCTGTCTGAAGGGGAGGGGAGGCATGAATAGCAGACTCTTCAGAGCCAGATGCCAGGAAAAACTCCTAGTTTATAATGCTGGTACCCATAAGGGAGGTCTCGTCCTTAACCCCAGGCAGCCAGCTAGCAGTCACCTCATGCTGCGCCTCTGCTGCAGGCCTAGATGTTCCAATTATCCCCACGGTAACCTCTCTGTGGGAAGAAGGGATCCTTGCAGCCAGAGGCTCCAAGGGGGCACTGTGCCCATTCCAGAGGCAGGCCCAAAGAGCCCCGATGAATAGGATTGGGAAGGTTGCACTGCTATTGCTTAGCAGGGGTAAGCACTTACAGGCAGCCCTCCAGCCCAGGGTATAACTCAGACACTCTCTCTGTTTCTTTCAAACAAGGAAGTTTGCTACCCTGTGGGCAGCACCTAATTTTCTTGGGGTCAGGTGCCTCCATGTTTTGGTTTAGAAGGATTCCTGTATTTGTGACAGCTGCACGACAGGCAGAAATTCAGCCGGGGCAACAGGGACGATGAGCAAAAGTTCACTGGACTGTCACACAGCCGCTAAAGGCAGAGAAGCCAAAGAACAAGTTCAAGCAAGGGACCCTGAAGGCATCCAACTATATTTGCTGAACTGTGCCAAAATTTCTGAGCAATAGATTTGTAGAAGGCAACTGGGCCCTGACAAAAAGTATTCGTTAACCCTCAGCCACGAACAGACCCAGACTAGGAGGAAGGCTGCCTTCGCTCTCTGATTTTGTTTTCATGAGCACTGAAGATATTTTCCCTTACCCCTCTCAGTTGGGTCAGCAGAAAGAAGGAACGCCTTGCTTCAGACACAAAGCAAATGCTCTTAAACAACAGAAATCCTGACACAAAGGAAGTAAACACAATGAAGATCTAGGGTTGCCAATCTCCAGGTAGGGTCTGGAGAACTCCAGGTATTACGACTGTTCTCCAGAGAACAGAAATCATTTCACCTGGAGAAAATGGCTCTTTTGGAGGGTGGACTCTATGACATTGTACGATGCTTAGGTTCTTCCCCTGCCATCCAGGTATTTCCTAGCCCTGAGCTGGCAACCCGAAGGATAACACTGTCAACACTATTAGTTCCTATTTTCTAGACAGGAATGACTGAAGTAGCAATTAAATAACAATTTTATTGTATATTTTGTTTTTAACATTTTTATGTTGCTTTTAAATGTTGTTAGCCGCCCTGAGCCCATCAGGGGATGGCAGGAGATAAAATCTGATTACATAAAAAATAAATAAATATTTTTGGCACAGTTAATGTTGGCATATAGCCCCAAAACGCAGAGACTGTCCAGCATATAATGGCATTGGGTCAAAGACTGCCAGTATTTATTGCCTTGGGGATAACCTGAAAATTTCATTTTGACTCCAGACATTGAGAACATAGTCAGATAGGAAGGCTCTTTATGGCTCATTCTTTTGCTGCCATTAGTATTGGAATCGATATAAATAAGTGATGCTAACTGATTCTGCTCAGTTTGGATATTCAGAGATTGAACAGCCTACAAATTATGGTGCCTAGACTTCTGAGATTTTGGCCAAATTGGGGTATGACATCTATAAGCAGAACTCCCACATTTTTTAAAAAGTACATATTTCTTGTTGAATTATTCAGGTCAGAAATGTGGTGCATGAATGATTAGAGGGTTGGAACACTTTCTCTATGAAGAAAGATTAAAACGCTTGGGGCTCTTTAGCTTGGAGAAACGTCGACTGCGGGGTGACATGATAGAGGTTTACAAGATTATGCATGGGATAGAGAAGGTAGAGAAAGTACTTTTCTCTCTTTCTCACAATACAAGAACTCATGGGCATTCAATGAAATTGCTAAGCAGTCGGGTTAGAACTGATAAAAAGGAAGTACTTCTTCACCCAAAGGGTGATTAACATGTGGAATTCACTGCCACAGGAGGTAGTGGCAGCTAAAAGCATAGACAGCTTCAAGAGGAGAATGGATAAGCATATGGAGCACAGGTCCATCAGTGGCTATTAGCCACAGCTTATTGTTGGAACTCTCCGTCTTGGGCAGTGATGCTCTGTATTGTGGTGCTTGGGAGGGGTACAGTGGAAGGGCTTCTAGCCCCACTGGTGGACCTCTAGATGGCACTTGGTTGTTTGTTTGTTTTTTGGCCACTGTGTGACACAGAGTGTTGGACTGGATGGGCCATTGGCCTGATCCAACATGGCTTCTCTTATGTTCTTATGAAGGCAGAAGTTTTAATCCCCTCCTCTACACACTGAGCTATTTGCCCCATGGACAAATCCTAGAAGCATCTGTGATTTAGAAACAGCCTTTCTCAAGCCCAGGGGGAGGGGCAGGTTTAAGCTCTACTCCTCCAGCACCATGGTTCCAGTCTAGTGGGCGGGGGGGGGGGGACAGCTGTTACTAGCTTTTAAAAGATCGTGGATGTTGTGTATGTGAACTGAAGTGTGTATATTTAAAGGGGTTCCTGCCTGGCTCACTGGAGCCTGTAGGACTGAGCTTGGGGACTCGGGAACGAAAGGCAGTAAGATTTAAATCCCTGCTGCACTGCTCCAATCACGGGCCCCACTGCTGGTTTGAATGATCCAATGACACGCTTGCATGGGAACCCTGAGGTGTATATAGTTGGCCCAGTTCTCCAGTTTTAGAGTGCAGCCCTTTGCCATGCCATACCTAAATAAAGAGCTATGATCACTACCACCTCGCCTCTTCATTGCATTGAACCCACTATATTATAATGGACAATCTGGTTACCGATGTCCCCCTGATTTTTTTACCTGTACAACAGTAAACAAACTCCTAGTTTGGAGGGAATGCGAGAATGACACTTCCCTCAAATTGCTTTTCCTGGGAAAGAGCTAGGGTTGCCAAGTCCAATTTAAGAAATATCTGGGGACTTTGGGGGTGGAGCCAGGAGTCTTTGGGGGTGGAGCCAGGAGACATTGGGGGTGGAGCCGAGAGCAAGGGTGTGACAAGCATAATTGAACTTCAAGAGAGTTCTGGCCATCACATTTAAAGGGACTGCACAAATTTTTAAATGCCTTCCTTCCATAGGAAATAATGAAGGATAGGGGCACCTTCTTTTGGGGCTCATAGAATTGGACCCCCTGGTCCAATCTTTTTGAAACTTGGGAGGTATTTTGGGGAGAGGCACTAGATGCTATACTGAAAATTTGGTGCCTCTATCTCAAAAAACAGCCCCCCCAGAGCCCCCGATACCCGCGGATCAATTCCCCACCATTCCCTATGGGAATCGTTCATAGAGGTGCATGATGGCTCTGGGGGTGGGGCTTCCCCCGCCGGCCAGCTGGCTGGGGGAGGGGGGAAGCCTGTAAAACCGGGGGATCCCCCTCTGGGACCTGGGGATTGGGAAGCCTAGAAAGAGCTAAGGGCAAGCTTGGAAACTCCTGTTGTCAGTCTCTCAAGATAGACCCAAGTGGCCCAACAAAAGCACCCTTTCAACCGTATTCTGCCTCTTACTACTCGGGTGTGATTAACAGAGCAAGAACTGGTTTTGCTGTAAAGCGCTTGCAAGGGATCTGTAAAACAAATTTACCATTCCACAGCAAATGCTATGCTGACACTGATGTTCAGTCTTGCTGATTTCAGTAGAATATGCTTTCATGGACGTGTGCTTAGGAATGCAGCTTTTTGTAATTGTAATTGCTTTTTTGCATTTAGAATATAAATAAGGAACTGGAGCCGGGATTTAATTTACAAAACAGCATACATAATTGCAATAGGGAAGGGAGTTGGGTCACTGTAGCCAACTACATTCCTCAGCTGTTTTGCAAAGTTCACCCCTGGTGCCCAGCCAGTCACCGTACACAGCATTTAATGGATGGTCTATGGAAAAGTAGAGGCTTACTGCCTTTTCTGCAAATAAAACAGAGCTCTTCAAAAGGGGTTTAGATAAAAATATGGAGCAGAGGTCCATCAGTGGCTATTAGCCACAGTGTGTGTGTGTGTGTGTGTGTGTGTGTGTATGTATAACTTTTTTGGCCACTGTGTGATATAGAGTGTTGGACTGGATGGGCCATTGGCCTGATCCAACATGGCTTCTCTTATGTTCTTATGTAACTCAGAGTGTTGGACTGGATGGGCCATTGGCCTGATCCAACATGGCTTCTCTTAGGTTCTTATGTGACACAGAGTGTTGGACTGGATGGGCCATTGGCCTGATCCAACATGGCTTCTCTTAGGTTCTTATATGACACAGAGTGTTGGACTGGATGGGCCATTGGCCTGATCCAACATGGCTTCTCTTAGGTTCTTATGTGACACAGAGTGTTGGACTGGATGGGCCATTGGCCTGATCCAACATGGCTTCTCTTATGTTCTTATGTGACACAGAGTGTTGGACTGGATGGGCCATTGGCCTGATCTAACATGGCTTCTCTTATGTTCTTATGTAACTCAGAGTGTTGGACTGGATGGGCCATTGGCCTGATCCAACATGGCTTCTCTTATGTTCTTATGTAACTCAGAGTGTTGGACTGGATGGGCCATTGGCCTGATCTAACATGGCTTCTCTTATGTTCTTATGTAACTCAGAGTGTTGGACTGGATGCGCCACTGGGCTGATCCAACATGGCTTCTCTTATGTTCTTATGTGACACAGAGTGTTGGACTGGATGGGCCATTGGCCTGATCTAACATGGCTTCTCTTATGTTCTTATGTAACTCAGAGTGTTGGACTGGATGGGCCATTGGCCTGATCTAACATGGCTTCTCTTATGTTCTCTCACTTTTTCTCTCCCTTTGGAACTTATGTGGCCCAAATACCAAAGCATACAAGTTACGGCTTTTCAAGTTACATTATGCTAACAGCGTCCGTCAAGAACACCATTTTAGGCTTCACTATCAGAAGGAAAAGCGTTTTTTTAAAAATAACTTTTGTAGTTACTTTTTAAAATATCTCATAATTCCTTAAGAATTATTGCCTCATACTTGTGCAGGGGCTACCCTCTGCCTTCCACCATTGGTGTCCTGGATATTCATTTAGTTTTTACCAGGGCTTTTTTTTTAACACAGTTCCAACTGGCTTGGTGTCAGAGGGTGTGGCCTAATATGCAAATGAGTTCCTGCTGGGCTTCTTATTTTAAAAGAGTCCTGGTTTTTACAGTGAAAGTGTAGACAATCCAGGGTTTTCTTGAGACACGCCTTCCTGAACTACAGTCTGACTAGCTCCTGCAGCCACCTTAACAATCATCCATTATTGTTTTATTATTGTAACTGGATGATCTTTTGTTCGCTCTGTCAACATTTGTTCTTCCAAGTTTAGCAAACACCTGACTGCTTGCTCTTGATGGTGGCCATTATTTCTACATCTTGATTTCATGACTTGTTCTTTTCTACCTAATTCTTTTGTACTTTCCTTGTTCCAAGTTTGTGAGATTGAACTATGGAAACTTTTGGCTATAAGATCTTGGCAAGTTCCCAGACCACATTTCTTGGATAGCCCCTTTGTAAAGATATTTAGCTCAGACTGCATCTTGGCTAACACTCTAGTGTTTGGCTTGCCCTTGCTTTTACCCTTACCACTAGGACTCTGTCACAGGACTAAGGTATGACAAAGCCTCATTCACCTCTGCGTCCATGTGAAAAATCCGTGGAAGTTATATACAATAATCTCTGTTAGAATCACTTGGGGAAGCAAATGAGGTGAGAAGAAAATTGGCTATACAAACCAGAGACAAGTAACAGCAGCGTTAAGCATAACAATATAGGGTTTATACCAATCATAAAGCAGCATAAGCTATATTTTAATGCATGCTATGACCTTAATCCATTGTGATTGCTTGTCAGTGTTTGAGAAAGCTACTGCACTTTCCCAAGGTTAGCAAAATATATTTTTCCCAGCCGCAAGTGAAGAGCAATTGATTCCCTAAGTGTCTACAGCTTCAGTTCTTAAGTCACTCATTTCTTGCAGGCTCCACTGAACTATCCAATGCAACATATGTTTCTACACACTTTCATAATTGGGCTCCCTCCTATACTCTTGGCTTTGGATTTCTGTCTTGGAGTGACTGGGCCAAAGTCACTTGTGAGCAAATGACTGAACCATCGGCAACAAACAAAATATAGAAGGGGAGGGTCAGTCTAATCACTGTAAAACCTTCATGCCTTGATCAATTAGTATGCTCACCAATACTTCCACTTCATTAACGCAGCCTTCTCAGACTAGTTACTTACCCATCCACATCCTGGTAGTTCACATTCAACCGTTTTGTTGATCCCAAGAGTTCTAGAGAAAGGGGGGGAGGGAGAAATTGGTCAATTCAGAATCTTGGCAGATGGTGGCATTTATATGATGCATGCAGAACCTTTTCAGATAAAGTGTTCGACAACGGCTGCAACCAAAACTGCATCTGCAACTCACTCTCTTCCCTAAAGACTCATGTTAGATTGCTGTCTCTGCAACAATGCGAACGACATCAGAAAAGCCACTCATTCGACGGGGTCAGGATACAAGGCCCCCTTGCACGCTATCTTGTCTCTGATGGCAATCTGGAACGAATGCATCAAAGGTTGATTGCAAGAAACAGGACTGTGATGGAATGATTTCCATCACGTAAGCTTGAATCAGTGCACACATTATTTTTTCCCCACTTTTGTTTATAAGTCTTGTAGGGACAAATCCTTCATTATCCTGCAAAACGAGCATTTCCTAGGAGCTCTAAAGGATTCTAGCAGGTTCTGCAACTCTGGACTCTCCTGCCCGGTTCGCTTCTATGCTCAGGAGCATGAGTCTCCCTCTCTGTCCCCAATCGAGCTGCTTGCAAGAACAGAAAGTGATGGTTCATCTCCCAAGACCTCGAAACTAACCTTGCTGTGCGCAGGCCAGTGTCTGACCCATCCCTTCAGCTTCTTCCTCTCTTCAACTCCTTCTGTTGCCTTCTATCGCACCCTTCTCCATGGGTACTGGCCAGGTACTTGTTTCCCTTTCTTCGTTTCCCCCTCTCCCCAGCAAATATGCTGCTCAATCACTTCCATCTTCAGAATTCTCTCAATGGATCATCGTATCACCTTCATGTGACAAGCAGGAGAAAACCTGGTCCCCCATTGCTGATGGCTACTGGGTCAGTGCCTTTGGTTGACTCCTTTTCAGGAGCACACCCATTTATAGATTCTGGTGCTCCAAAGTGTAGAGCTGGGACATTTTGTTTACGCCTCTCAGCAACTTACCCACTGCCGGGGAAAAGCCCACAGGCCAGATGGTTGGCATTTTTGCTCCGCAGGCAGGGGGTGGCAGGAGCCTAGAAGTTATGAATATACCAATTGTATTTGTCTGACATTTCCTTCACCTTGCCCACATTCTCTGAACTCTCCATTTGCTTAATAGCATGGAGTGTGTCTCTTAAGGGAGAGAAGCCCTTTTTGTATTTCTAAACCATGTAGGCAAGCTTTACTTAGTTTGTTTAGATCCCAACTCCAAGATTAAACCAATGTAATTTTTCCCCCCAGATGATAATGGAGTGTTTCATTTGAGAATTCAGTGGCGAAAATAATAGGGAATCAAGAACTGAATGGGCGTTTTCGCACTCACCTTCAGCCGGCGCGACCCCCCTCTTCACCGCGCAGGATCTGCGCGGATTTCGCACTAAACGCCGCGGAACAGCCGGAAGATCTGGAAACTCCTGGCGCTTTTGCGGCGCAAACGCCAAACTGCTTTTTGGAGGTTTCGGTTTGCGCCGCAAAAGCGCCGGGAGTTTCCGGCTCTTCCGGCTGCTCCGCGGCGTTTAGTGCGAAATCCGCCCAGATCCTGCGCGGTGAAGAGGGGGGTCGCGCCGGCTGAAAGTGAGTGCGAAAACGCCCAATGTTTATGAGAAGGAAGCACAAGTTTTGTTAGTTTTAACTGGGGTTGAGACAACTTGTTCCTTTTCTGTTTTTACACTGAAAGCCCATTCAAAGGCATACAGTATATAGAGTATCACCATCAACATTTATAGCCCAACTTTCTGTTTAAAAAAAACACTTTAAATTACTTTTCAGAAAATGCTAGTACACACTGGGGGGCACACAGAAAGCAAAATAAAATAGGCCTATGTATGCAGCTGGGAGAGAAGGTACAAACGGTCCATGCTTCCGCTGTTGATTCAGCAGCCACTGAACTCTCCATAGATAGCAATGACTTCCATGTCATATTGTGTCCTATCCTGTAATACTAGGCAGCTTATAAACTGCTACGCTAAAAAAAAAATAACCTGCCGTTAGCCATGCAGGTCAAGAAAAAGCAGGTCATAGAACATGATGGTGCTTCATTATGATACAATCACACACTGATGTCAAAATAGATCACAACAGTCAATAGTAAATAAACCTGACAAAGCCAAAAATAGGCCCCCATTTTCACTTTCAGTGAACATGAATTTGTAAACAGCTTGCCCCTAATTTGGTGTAGTGGTTAAGTGTGCAGACTCTTATCTGGGAGAACCGGGTTTGATTCCCCACTCCTCCACTTGCACCTGCTAGCATGGCCTTGGGTCAGCCATAGCTCTGGCAGAGGTTGTCCTTGAAAGGGCAGCTGCTGTGAGAGCCCTCTCCAGCCCCACCCACCTCACAGGGTGTTTGTTGTGGGGGAGGGAGATAAAGGAGATTGTGAGCCGCTCTGAGACTCTTCGGAGTGGAGGGCGGGATATAAATCCAATATCTTCTTCTTCTTCTTCTAATTTTAACAACTTCCCTTTACTGAGGTATCTGTTGAAATCTGACCATTTGCTTAATAGCATGGAGTGTGTCTCTTAAGGAAGAGAAGCTCTTTTTATATTTCTAAACCATGTATGCAAGCTTTACTTAGTTTGTTTAGATCCCAACTCCAAGATTAAACCAATGTAATTTTTCCCCTCCAGGTGATAATGGAGTGTTTCATTTGAGAATTCAGTGGCGAAAACAATAGGGAATCAAGAACTGAATGCCTATGAGAAGGAAGCACAAGTTTTGTTAGTTTTAACTAGGGTTGAGACAACTTGTTCCATTTCTGTTTTTACACTGAAAGCCCATTCAAAGGCATACAGTATATAGAGTAGGGATGTGCATTCGGTTCGGCCGAACCGTATATACAGCCGAATCAACACTGATTCGGCTGTATTCGGAATTGGCCGTAGCCGAATGCCATTGCCGCCTATTATGCGGCAGCCGAATACGGCTCGCCTAGGTATGCAGCTGGGAGAGAAGGTACAAACGGTCAATGCTTCCGCTGTTGATTCAGCAGTTGATTTCACTTTCAGTGAACATGAATTTGTAAACAGCTTGCCTCTAATTTTAACAACTTCCCTTTACTGAGGTATCTGTTGAAACCTGACCATTGAGGATCTACTCTGCAATGCAATACGAGACACGATAACAAGCCATCCCTCCTTCAGGGGACCCGCACTTCAGAATACCAAAGCAAGCAAAGGGTAAACAAAGGCGCCATAACAAGCAAGACAAGGAATGGACAGCAAATAAGTTCATTCATCTGTCCTGGCTACGCTATTAAATTTCCAGTCTTAAGTTCAGCTTGGTTTGCATGATTCTTCCTCTTATTTATCACATTTTATCCGCTCCTTCTTGGAAAGAGTTCAGGGCTGCTCCCCTCCTCCGTTTTATCCTCTCAACAACCCTACGAGACGGATTATGCTGTCTGAAAATGACCCACTACATCATCCTTATGCTTTCTGTTAAGAGTGAAGGTAGTAAGTTGTTGAAGCTGCAATCCTAAACACAGTTGATAGGAAGTACGTAATTCTTGGTGCATCACAATATCTAAAGCACTTCCCCTCCCCGCCACACACACTAGTATTACAAAAGAATGAACCTCAAGAAGTCCAACCAATGAGAATGGATAAATGAGACTGAAAGAGCAAGAGATGGTAGAAACTTAACAAAGGAGGGTGACAAAATAGGGGAGACTGAGGAAGGAGCTGAAAGTTCAGGTGGGAGCAAAACAACCGCAGGAAACTGAAGGAAGCCAAATTAGATGTCTGTGTGTAAAGAGCCATCAGGTTGCAGATGATTTATGGCAACCCTGTTTTTAAAGTTCTCAAGGCAAGAGATGCTCAGAGACGGTTTATCATAGTGACCCTGGAATTTCTTGGCGGTCTCCCATCCAAACACCAAACCAGCCCTGCTTAGCTCCCTAAGATCTGACGAGTTCAAGCTAGCCTAGGTCATCCAGTGAGGGCTTGAATTAGATACAATGGCAGAAATAATTAAACAGAGACTCAGCATACTGAAAGCCAAAAGCAAAACTCTGCATATACTTCTTCAGGGGTATCAAACATGCGGCCCGGGGGCTGAATCAGGTCCCCAGAGGGCCACCAAGCAACGGGCAGTCATCTGCTTCCTTCTCCCTCTCTCTTGCTTCCTTCTGCATGACAGCTTGCTTTGCCAGCCTTGCTCAAATATACAGAAGTTACAGAGCAAAACCTGTTTGGTGTAGTGGTTAAGTGCGTGGACTCTTATCTGGGAGAACCGGGTTTGATTCCCTACTCCTCCACTTGCAGCTGCTGGAATGGCCTTGGGTCAGCCATAGCTCTCGTAGGAGTTGTCCTTAAAAAGGCTGATGCTGTAAGAGCTCTCTTAGCCCCACCCACCTCACAGGGTGTCTGTTGTGGGGCGGGGAAGGTAAAGGAGATTGTGACTGCTCTGAGACTCTTGAGATTCAGGGTATAGGGCAGGATATAAATCCAATATCTTCTTCTTCTTCTATTTTCTCCATTGCCTGAGGCTCCTCCCTTGGGAAGGAAGGGGGGGAGGGATAGCTTGCTTTGCCAGGCTCTCTCAATTGCACAGCCCAGCTATTGAGCCAAGCCTCTTTTCCTTCTATTGGCTGAGGCTCCTCCCTCTCCTGAGGCTCCTCCTGGTCCCCTGGGGAAGGAAGGAAAGAGCCAGCTTCCTTTGCCCAGTTCCCTGGATCCCATGGGAGAAATACAAAGAAAGCCCCTTTAGGACCGAGTACTATTTAAAAAAAAAATCTTTGTGTTTGTCTGTGCCTTTATAAAGGTTATATCTCTGCTATCTAATCTTAAATAGGTACACACATGACTCGGCCCAACCCAACAAGGTCTCATTTATGTCAGCCCTCATAACAAATGAGTTCAACAACCCCGTTCTACATAGTCAACTTTTGATCCCTAGCTGCAAAGGGAAAGTAGTCGTTACCATGACACACTGTTTAGGAAGTTCTCAGCTGGACTAACTTGACCTTTGGTCTGACCAATCAGCAAGGCGTGTTCACAGCCACAGTCAATGAAGTAGGCAAGACAGATGAAGACTTATTTGGGAAGTCAGAAGTTCACATTCAGGTCCTCCAGTCCCTGCAGGCCGTCTGCATCATGGTTTTTTCAACTCATGCTAGTCTACTTCTAACTCGTACAATTAGAGAGCCAGTTTGGTGTAGTGGTTAAGTGTGCGGACTCTTATCTGGGGGAACCGGGTTTGATTCCCCACTCCTCCACTTGCACCTGCTGGCATGGCCTTGGGTCAGCCATAGCTCTGGCAGAGGTTGTCCTTGAAAGGGCAGCTGCTGTGAGAGCCCTCTCCAGCCCCACCCACCTCACAGGGTGTCTGTTGTGGGGGAGGAAGGGAAAGGAGATTGTGAGCCGCTCTGAGACTCTTCAGAGTGGAGGGCGGGATATAAATCCAATATCTTCATCTACCTCACAGGGTGTCTGTTGTGGGGGAGGAAGGGAAAGGAGATTGTGAGCCGCTCTGAGACTCTTCGGAGTGGAGGGCGGGATATAAATCCAATATCTTCATCTACCTCACAGGGTGTCTGTTGTGGGGGAGGAAGGGAAAGGAGATTGTGAGCCGCTCTGAGACTCTTCGGAGTGGAGGGCGGGATATAAATCCAATATCTTCATCTACCTCACAGGGTGTCTGTTGTGGGGGAGGAAGGTAAAGGAGATTGTGAGCCGCTCTGAGACTCTTCAGAGTGGAGGGCGGGATATAAATCCAATATCTTCATCTACCTCACAGGGTGTCTGTTGTGGGGGAGGAAGGGAAAGGAGATTGTGAGCCGCTCTGAGACTCTTCGGAGTGGAGGGCGGGATATAAATCCAATATCTTCATCTACCTCACAGGGTGTCTGTTGTGGGGGAGGAAGGTAAAGGAGATTGTGAGCCGCTCTGAGACTCTTCGGAGTGGAGGGCGGGATATAAATCCAATATCTTCATCTACCTCACAGAGTGCCTGTTGTGGGGGAGGAAGGGAAAGGAGATTGTGAGCCGCTCTGAGACTCTTTGGAGTGGAGGGCGGGATATAAATCCATTATCTTCATCTACCTCACAGGGTGTCTGTTGTGGGGGAGGAAGGGAAAGGAGATTGTGAACCGCTCTGAGACTCTTCGGAGTGGAGGGTGGGATATAAATCCAATATCTTCTTCTTCTTCTACAACAGATAGGTTGACTGTGGAACCAGTGGACTGTAGATCAGACTGTCAGCTTTACAATAATAGAGGTGGGATGTACCAGGAGGAAAGGTACCTACCTTTTCCAGGGACGTTTTCTTGGACGTCTGGCTTAGCTTTAAAGTATCAAATTGAGAGCATAGGCAGCCAACAACCAGGCAGTTGTGCCCCGAATCCTAACGACAGATATTGAGCAGAGATGAAGAATGCCATGGATTGCTAAAGGAAGGCTGGAGGCCTCTGCAGGTTATGCCATCTGCAACGGATGCCTGACAACCTTTCTCCTCATTGGCGTTATAAAGTTTGAGCAAGATTTTCCCAGGCTCACTATTGTGAATTCTGTGTGATCTGCCTTCACACTTCTCCCACTTCTTCGGCATTCGGTGTCTAGCTTGTTCTGCTGCTGTTGCCTGGAAGATGCCAGCAGAAGTAAAGGAAGTGTTGCATAGAGGTAGGGTTACCAGGTGTCCTCTTTTTTTGGAGCCCATCCTCTTTTGGGCTTTAAAAAAAATGATGAAAATGTCTGCTTTTTAGGTCGGAAGGTTACGAATATTCCTAGTTAGCAGCAATTATCAGAGTTTAAAAAGTAGGGGGTATTTAAAATGAGATTTGTCATAGCGATCATTGTTTGAAGCACTCAGTTGGGAAATATATCCTCTTTGCTTTTCAAAGTACGGTAACCCTAATGGAGGGAGAGCTACACAACACCCACTGAGAAACAAGGAAGAATGAATGAGAGGTGGGCTCATTGACATATGCAAATTTGAGCTGAAAAGCACAATCCCCGCCGCTGTGGTTTTCCTGGGGGCTAATTAAAATGTTTAGTCAATAGGTATATCAAGGCAAAGCCATTTCAAGAAACCGATTGCACCATGTGCATGACCAACTTAGCTGACACCGTCAGCTTGGCAGATCAGAAACCAGGGAGGTCTAAATGGAATCAGAATAATTAGGTCTCTTAAGGGCTTTTTCATCTTCAAAGTGCTCTGCAGTCATTCATGCACCAGGGTGAAACTGGCATGTCCTTTCTCATTGGTTCTGCTCCTCAAGCAGCAAAGCAGACGGACAACCCCTCCCCGCCACTCACTGCAAACAGACACAGCCAACGCTGCTAAGAGAGACAAGGCTCATTCCTTGCAGTGGAACCCTATACTAAAAGTTAAGTACATTTTATTTTGGGAAACAGTGATCTTGCACAAAAACCAGCCTGATCCTTAGAGTCGCTCTGTCAGCAAATAAATGCACAGAACGGTTTGAAAGGATAATGTGAAGGTGGTGGGGGGGGGTTGAGTTTTGTCTGCTGAATTTCTGCTAACTGTATAGAAATCAAAGGCCAGAGGAGCCCTGCCAAAGAAACAGGAGGCTTCCAAGGGAAGAGACTTGTGCTCAAGATCTGTCCCTTATGCAAGAGGTGCAGCTGCCTCAGCCCCCACATAAAGCTCAGGACAAAGGAAGAAGGGGCTTTGAGAGCTCTGTGATCATAAGCTACCCAGTGGGCAGTCAGGAAAGGGCTTGGGCCTATTCTGCAGCGAGGGGCTGCAAAGCACGCAACAGGACTTGCTGCCTTCCTTTTTAGTCTCAGACGTGCAGAAATTCAACAGGTGCACAGAGAAGTCTGTCACTCGAGAACCTCCGTCAGAAAATAACTGTACAGCTTCCCAGGTGATTCCAGCCATGGTCATTTGGAAAGGTAGGGAAGCAGCTGCCAGGAGAAAGGTGGGGGCCTGTGGCACCAGCACAAGGTCACTCAGCTGCAGACGCTGAAAACAGCTGGGATGGTTGGTCAAGTCCGTGTTCCTAATGGGAGCTGACACAACCAGCGGTCTTTTCTGTCTGAAAAGGGCTGGTTGCATCTGGGTTTGCGTGCGTATGTGTGTGTTACCCTTAATACTAAATATTTCGAAAATATCTGAAAAACATAAATGAATGTGTGGAAAACAAAAAAAAATCATTTCAGGGAAAGAAGATACAGAACCTAGCCTCATTTTTGCTGGAGTGCAAATTGGGACACGAGGGGAAAAAAAAATGTTTGTTCTAAATCACAAGGAGGGGGGAGACTAGCAGAGAGCATTTGAAGTCAGATGCCAGTGACTTGAAGGTCCTTATATGATATGAGAGAGAGAGAGAGAGAGAGAGAGAGAGAGAGAGAGAGAGAATAGGAATGACAAGAAGGGAAGGATTTCAAAAAGAATGAAATCCCAACAGCTAAATAGGTAAAGGTAGTCCCCTGTGCAAGCACCAGTTGTTTCCGACTCTGGGATGATGTTGCTTTCACATTTTCATGGCAGACTTTTTTACAGGGTGGTTTGCCATTGCCTTCCCCAGTCATCTACACTTTCCCCCCAGCAAGCTGCGTACTCATTTTACCGACCTCGGAAGGATGGAAGGCTGAGTCGACCTGGAGCCGGTTACCTGAACCCAGCTTCCACCAGGATCTAACTTGGGTAGAGAGCCAGTTTGGTGTAGTGGTTAAGTGTGCAGACTCTTATCTGGGAGAACCGGGTTTGATTCCCCACTCCTCCACTTGCACCTGCTGGCATGGCCTTGGGTCAGCCATAGCTCTGGCAGAGGGTCCTTGAAAGGGCAGCTGCTGTGAGAGCCCTCTCCAGCCCCACCCACCTCACAGGGTGTCTGTTGTGGGGGAGGAAGATAAAGGAGATTGTGAGCCGCTCTGAGACTCTTCGGAGTGGAGGGCGGGATATAAATCCAATATCATCTTCTTCTTCTTCTTGTGAGCAGGGCTTAGGACTGGAGTACTGCAGCTTTACCACTCTGCACAACGGGGCTCTTCAACAGCTAAATACATTAATATAATTATGAAAAATGTTTAAGTGCTTTAATCATTAGTAATATATATATATTTCCCAGCATGTACCGTAAATAGTTTTATACTTCTTATTTTTATTCTTTATAAGTCTTACTTTACACTCAGCAGCATAAAAGAACATTCCATTGAAACCAAAACTTCCCGAATCAGTAGCATCTTTACTTATTTATTGAATACTAACAATATATATTTTTTATAGTCTTGTTTGTTGTAAGATGCCCTGAAAGTTTCAGGACAATACATTAAATACAGGAGCATAGCCCTGGATTTGTAGGACCTAGCAGGTCAGACCTGGCAAGTATTGTTTGCTATTTTAACTTTCAATAGCTTCACTTCAGAAATATCTGTTACCGCTATTGTAAGGGAGATACTAGAGTGGTGGTGAAGTGAAGCCTTTCTGAAGTCAGTGATGGAACAGGTGAGAGCTGTGTCTAATTTGTGCTTGATTTTTGTTCTGCCATTGTCATCCAAGGAGGCACCTAAAAAAAAAAATAGAATCTTGCACAAATGTTGCTATACTCCCACAGTGGTGCCATGTGCTGAGGCAGCAGGACGAATGTCAACCATGCACACAGTACCTGATGTAAAATGGCTTTCTATACGCTGTAAGCAATCCTTCATGTGCTCTTGCAACAGCGTGCAGGAAACAGATCGTACTCAGAGTTTTGCGTGCATGATCAGTATTGCCTTGGTGCATAAGTTCTTGTGCTAATTAACCACCCACAGGTTTACCACTGGTCAGAGTGTATAATATGCTGAGATTATTTACTGCATTCTTCCCCCACCCCGACTCTGCAAATGCCACATATTTCCAGCTGGCAACTGGAAATCTCACACCTATTTTCATTGTGAACAGGGACTGGGAAAACTCACAGGACAAGCTGAAGGAGCCATAGTACTGAAAGGCCAGGAAATGAAAGGAGAGAGTACACAACTGCTCGTCAAAGGCTCAACCCCACCACGGACACAGGGCATTGGGAACTTTTTTTTTTAAAAAAGGAAAGCTTCACACAATAGACTCAGGAGAGACGGACAACTGCAACTGTGAAAGGCTCATTGATTTAAAAATAACACGGCCTGCGGCTGCTGCTTCTCATGCCACCCTGCTAGCCTAGCTCAAAATGAAGCCTAAACAGGCTGACCTGAAATCAATATGCTTCGGATTCAACCATTTTTGTTTTTTTGGCTAAATAATGAATGGCCACACATTTCATGGACAATACACCCCAGCTGAATGAGGCATTATTTTCACTGCAGATTGCAGGAGCTACCTCTGATGGCAGAAGATTTATTACGGTGTCATTATTTTATCCCTAAATTATGTTTAGCTAACAGTTGTGTCTTCAGAATACAACATATTCCAGTAATGATGGATGTAGCTGAGTCAGGGAAGGAAATATGGTGATAAAGCATGTGATTTCTTGTACACAGAGCTGTGCACTAAACAAGTTGATTTTGTTGTAGCGTAAAGATTACGAGACCTGATCCACGCAGCTCACCATTGGGCCGCACAAGTGGGATGTGGAGGTATTTTGAACATGCTTTCAAGGCTTACAGAAACAATGGGGATTTAGCATAAACAAAGGGCATAGTCACAAAGCGTGGGAGTCCCCTTTAGGAATACAGAGCAGTAGGGGAAAAGGGAAGCCAAATCAAAATGAAGCAAGAATTGCATACTCTACTGGCAATTAGTGAAGACATTTTAGACAGTGCAGCAGAGGATGCTGAGATCTTGGATCCAAAGCATAAGAATTGCCTGGCTGGACAAGATCAAGAACTATCTAGTCCAACAGCAGCCAGCCAGATGCCTTTGGAAAGTCACAAGCAGGGAATGAAGGTGATGGGCAACTAAGTTAATTAACATGTGTTGACAGCTCCTCCACTAATTTGTAATCTGGAATAGTATTGTAGGCAGTAGCCTTCTTGAACGTTTTCAGCCAGAAAGGCCAAATCCACAAAGGGCATTAAAGTACTTTTGCATCTCTGTGTCAAGACTGCTTCCCCACTTTGTTCCCTTCTACTCTCTCCCATCTGTCTTTCATGGCTTCACAAGAGATGAGGCGCCCAAGAAACTCCCAAGGACGGTGACATCATAGCCTCCAACAACAGCATGGTTATGCGCAGCTCTGTTCCCACTCCTCCTCATTCTGTTCCATACATATGAGATAGAAGTCAGAGGAGGGGGGAGGCTATGTTTTTTTCTCCTTTCCAAACTGTTAGGCAAGACGGCTTTGCCCTCACGTTCTTTCACTCAGAGGATTTCACTGGTTGGCCGAGGAGGAGGATGAAGGGAGACCTGTTTCCAGGTTTCAGAATATCATGATTCAAACTACGAAGCAGGCTGATTCATCGCATAATCTGATTAATTTATTTTCTATTTTTATACCCTACTTTTACCTTGGAGCTCTAGGCAGCATGTTACAAGGCTCCCAGATGTTCTGTCATCCAAGCAGTGTGGCAGATCAGGACCTGCTTAGTTTAACCAAAGCTGCTATTTCATATGGCTTCAAAATATGCCCTGAATAACAGCGTTGAGCTTTGCTTTGGGAAAACCGGATTCAAAGCCTGCTCAGTCTTAAACTCACTGGGTGATCTCTCAGTTTTAGTTGCCTTTTACATGAAAAATAAAATTGTTACAGAGCAATAGTGACTGCGTGCTGTGCAGACTATAGTACTGGATTTAGGCCAGAGAGAGCCAGATTCAAACAGCCACCAGCTACTCATCTCCAAAGTTTACTGGTGCTTTCACCCAGTTTACCCTATCTCAGAAGAGATGCACATGAAAGTGTGTGTGTGTGTATGTGTATAACCTGGAATTTTAAACCTGTGTATAACCTGGAATTGTAAAAAATGTAATAATGGCCTTGCTCACTGTGACAAATACAAAATACTACTGCAAATTAAAGAGTGCCATATGGTTACTAATAGTACATCTGAAAAGTTTGAAGAACATTTATTCTGGAGGAACTTCAATTCTGCAGTAATGACAGTCTGCAGCTCCTGTATTTACACGTCAATACCAGCATTACAGGCTGCAAACCAGAAATCTACAGCAAAGAGCCTCTCACATAAAGCATTCCAAACAGAAGGGACTCCCATATGGAAAACTGTTTTTCCCCAAATCTCTTCACTTTGAAACAGTTTGGGTAAAAAACACTTAAGCTGTTGTGAGAGATCCAAGGCTGAAAACAGATGCTCAACACCACTTTCTATACTGAAAACTCATTGACTGCAACGTCTGTCTGTATGGATTCAGCTGCCCTCTTCAGAACACCACAAAATCCATTGTCTGCCACCAAAAACTACATTAAAGCCACATTTGCTCCAATTCCTTGGACAGGGACTCATACCCGAAGGATTTACATTTATAAGGCCCACCCAATTCAGCGAATAAACAGATCCACAAAGCCAGATTGCTGTTCAAAACAGTAGCTTACTATAAGCCACATTCTAAAAAGATAACAACAGAACATCACCTGCAACACCCAGCTCAAATTAGTTAACACATCACCAATAATCTGCAGCCTATTCTGGATAATTTTACTTTTCTTTGTTGGTCACGGACCTTGGGTGGCAAGCCTTCCTTGCTTACAGCAGAGGTCCATCAGTGGCTATTAGCCATTGTGTGTGTGTGTGTGTGTGTGTATACACACACACACACACACATGGCTGATGTACAGGCAGCCCTACAACCTAAAACTGCTCCTTGCTGGCAGCCTGAGTGACCAGCCTTGCAACAAACCAAGATGCTCAGGCAATACTATTACAGGACCTTGTAATATCTAAT